>NC_054373.1:44468119-45668119 GCF_017654675.1 Xenopus laevis
ATGTTAATGCACAGTTACATTTTACATCATGAACTTTAAAGAACAGGAACAAAGAAAATAGAACTAAGAATGGTTGAAGAAGAATTATTCAGTCTCCTTTGAGGTCTTTATGTCATTCTGCATGTAGGTTACCAGCACAAAACAAAAGCATGCTTTTTGTTTTTGCATTTCGGCGTTTCACTTTAGTTAATATATGTTCATAAAATATGTCACATATAAGGTAGGAGCAGCTCGTATATATCCATAAATAATAAGTGAATGTGCAACGGCATTGTTGAAGCTACAGTGTATGTATACTCAAAAGAAAAAAAGTGCTTACTGGAACAATAGCATGAACCCCAACCGTTTGCATAGCTTGGTTTTCGTCTTCAGATGAAATGGCAACAAAGCTAAATCCACGGAAGAGCTGGTGTGCGTTGGCACTTGCTGGGATACCAGGAGAATCTAGGTGTTAAAAATACATGTATTATATATTTGGCAAAAAATTATAGTAATTTTACACAAGGCACATAATTGGGCTGAAATAAAGAAGTGATTTAAAATAACGGCTACAAAATCCAGGAAAGACAAACAAATTAGAAAGGATTGTATTATATAGTGTAACAAAAAGAGATAAAGCAGCATTTAGGCAGTATCTTTCATACTTTTTCCATCAAAGATTAACACTATATATATATATATATATATATATATATATATATATATATATATATATATATATATATATATATATATATATATATATATATATATATATATATATATATATATATACACACACACACACACACACACACACATATATGTGTGTGTGTGTAGGTTTTCTAGGCAGACCCCATTTAGGTTATGTTTAGGGCTGTTCATGCACTTAATACATTAATATATATATATATATATATAATATATATCTATCTATCTAGATCTATCTAGATATCTAGATAGATCTATATAGATCTAGATCTATCCAGATCTATCTATATATATATATCTTCTTAACAGGCCCGGACTGAGAATTAAAATAGGCCCTGGCATTTCAAGTACACAGAGGCCCAATCAGCCCCCACCAGCCCACTAAATACTGACTTACTATGGCACCTTATAGCAGCCCCTCTGGCATTTCCCAGAACCAACAGATTGCCAGTCCGGGCCTGCTTATTAAGGGCAGCACCCTGCTTGTATAGCTTGCCTCGGGTGCATGGTAAATAGTTCAGATATTTCACATATACACACACATATTATATACAAGGGTCACAGTAAGGGACTGAAACATTGGAATCACAGTAAGTAATGGTGGCGTAATATCCCACAAAAGAGCAAGTATTGTGTAAAATCTAACCATTCTCTATGTACATTTTCTGAATCAGTATAAATGATTTTCTGTACAAGCGAGGATGTGCAAAACGCAAAGATGGCAAAGTTAACTGTGTAGGAAAGGTTGGGGACAACATAGAAATTCAGCGATTAATTGATTTTAAACTTTTATGGGGTTGGGTGGTGAGAGTGTGAGAAGAACCGACTGTTTCATGGAGGTCTAATGTCAATAGAGGTCTAAAGTCAATAGCAACACTGATGTTTTACTGAGAGAAAAGACAAGGAAAAAAGCCGACACTATTTTGCAGACCGGGGGAGACAGTGAAAGAAATCGGACATATTCCTGAGGGGAATTGTGTATGGAAAAAAAACCAGCGCTAAAAAGCTCGGGGAAAGAAAAGAAATAGTAATATATAGTGTAGTATTTCCTTATTAGGTAGGTGGCACCCCTGTGTATATTGGGAATAAAGAAGTGTCTCTCCACCTGTGCGGTTCAATCACCCCGCAACCATTCACCAGCATATATTGGTTCACCGTCTGTGTCTGACATACAAATATACTCACAGACGTTTTAAATATTCACTCGCATTAAAGATGTTTGCTGTTGGTGTTCCACTCGTTTGGCATCTAAGGACATATGCTTGACATCGTGTAAAACAATTTATTACAATAAATTTAAAAAGTTAAAATTACACTCACAAAGGAATTTTGAGGTATGCACGTATAAAGGTCATTCCAAGGTGTTCCCAGCTCCACCAGGTTTGTTCCGCTGTGTAAAGATGTTAGTTTGCCGGCAGGATCAGCGTGTGGTGTCCGGGCCTCCTTGGATGACGTCACAGCCGACGCGTTTCGTCTCAGACGGACTTTCTCAAGGCTTCAGTAATGTCTCTGCGCAAGTGCGCCTTTTACTTTCTCCGTTGTCTTAGCAACGGCTATGGAATACTTCCTGTTTCAGGATTCGTAACGGTTGTCCTAGCAACCCGTTTCATTTTAAAAAAATCTTTTAAAACATTTTATACAAAGCATTGTCCACTTGTTACAGGCATATATATCACATTTAAAGCTTCCTAAAAAAGATGGCATACTTTGAAGCTTTTTATACTACTCGTCCCCCCTAATAATATACTAGTATATCAAATCTATTTTCTTTTCTTATTAACTAAGGTCACTGTATGGATTTTATTTATTTTTTCATATTTTTACTGTACCCAATCTTGATTTTAATTACAGAAAGGCCCTTAAATTGATGTCTATATTCAGCCCCTTAGGTATATAAGATTCTACTTTATAAATCCATTTACTCTCATTTTGTAATGTTTTTTTCGTTATGTCACCCCCTCTCCATTGATTTTTTATTACCTCTATACCCCAGTACATTAGACCTGTGGGGTTCACCAAAAGGGGCACACAAGCAGGACAAAAACACAAGACAAAATCAACACACAATGGGATATACAACCTAAGTAGTAGAACACTCACTCAAGATGAAGAAAAAGTTTTAAGAAAGGGTCTCACGTTTGCACCAACAAATAAACCAAATAAATTTGAGATGTATATTGACACAGAAAAATTCATTCGAAAAATTATGCTTAAAAAAGCTTTTGCCAAAAATAATTATTCGGAACAAAATCACTTATCCTACACAACTTTAAAAGATGATCCCTTTGTACATACTTCACTAAATAAAAAATCAGAGTATATTCCCCCGAATGATAAAGGAAATTATATAAAAATGTATGAGGAATGTATAAAGAAAGACTTGGAAAAGGTCCAAGAAAACTATAAAGAAAAAAGTACAAAGTACACCCATTCAAACCTTACAAAAAAGGAGAAAGGAGCGTTGAAAACACTAGAAAGTGAAGAAAATCTAATAATAAAAGCTGCAGACAAGGGAGGTGGAATAGTTGTGATGGACAAACAGAAATATCTTGAGATGTGCAAAACTCTAATAGAAGATAAAAAAAACTTATAAAGAATTGAAATCAAATCCCATGGAAGTATTCAATAAAAAATTATATTGTATGCTAGATGAAGCTAGAGAAAAGGAGATACTAAACGGAACTGAATGGAGATATTTAAAGATTGAACATCCAGTGACCCCAGTCTTCTATTGTCTCCCAAAAATTCACAAAGATCCTATAGATCCCCCAGGGAGACCAATTATATCAGGGATAGGGTCACTTACAAGTAACCTATCCCAATATATTGACAGAATGTTACAAAAATATGTAATTTCTCTTCCAGCTTATTTGAGAGACTCAACTGAAGTTAAAAAAAACCTTCAAAACGTACAATGGGAATCTGGAATGTTGATGGCTACACTGGATGTAAAATCTTTATATACCTCAATAAGACACACCCAAGGTATAAAAGCGACAGCACATTTTTTGGAAAGTGATCCGTCAATACCCAATACCCAAAAAGAATTTATACTCAAGGGCATTGAATTCATACTAGAGCACAACTTCTTTTGGTTTCAGGACAAATACTACCTCCAGACCTGTGGGACTGCCATGGGAACAAGGTTCGCGCCAAGTTATGCAAATTTACATCTGGGGTATTGGGAGGAACGAACTATAGTCCCCCTATTGCAGAAAGGTGCGGACCTTGTCCTATGGCGTCGCTATATCGATGATATCGTGCTGGTCTGGAGGGGCCCAGAGCAAACATTAAAAGATCTAGTTAAGTCCCTAAACCAAAATGATTTAAACTTAGAATTTACCCTGTCATACAGTTCACAGAAAATACAATTTCTAGATTTAGAAATATATCAAAAAAACTCTCAGATACAATTCAAAACATACTTTAAAAGTGTAGATGCGAACAATTATGTATTACCGAACAGTAACCATCACCCACAATGGATTAATAGTATCCCCTACAGTCAGATGTGTAGGATAAAGAAAAACTGTAGTGAAGGAAGAGAAATGAACAAACAACTAGATTTTATGAGTAAAAGATTTAAGGAAAGGGGATATAAAGAGAACATTATACAGAAATCAAGAGAGAAAGTAAATAAGATAGAGAGAAATGATCTCCTAAAGGAAAAAGCACCCAAAGGGGAAGACAAAATGGAAATAATATTTTCAACAACCTACAACCCCCTGGCAAGTGAAGTTAAAAAGATTATAAAAAAACATTGGGGTATATTACAATATGATGCCGATTTGGCAAACTCCATCCCAGACCAACCAAAGGTGGTGTTCAAACGTGCCAATAACTTACAACAAAAATTGGTAAAAAACTATTGTGAGACCGAAAAAAACAAAAATAAAACAAAAGACTGTATGTGGGCAGGTTTTTACCCCTGTTCCCTCTGCAAAGCCTGCAAGTATGGTATAAAGAAAAAAACCTTTAATTCAACAGTAAATAAAAGAGAATTTAAAATCGAACATAAGATCAATTGTAGAACAAAAAATTTTATATATTGCCTACAATGCCCATGTGGCCTACAATATATAGGCAAAACAAACAGAGAGCTAAGAGAACGGATTAGGGAACATGTAAATAATATTAAAAAAGGGAAAGAAAACCATAGTGTATCTAAACACTTTAAAGAACAACATAACATGAACCCCACAGGTCTAATGTACTGGGGTATAGAGGTAATAAAAAATCAATGGAGAGGGGGTGACATAACGAAAAAAACATTACAAAATGAGAGTAAATGGATTTATAAAGTAGAATCTTATATACCTAAGGGGCTGAATATAGACATCAATTTAAGGGCCTTTCTGTAATTAAAATCAAGATTGGGTACAGTAAAAATATGAAAAAATAAATAAAATCCATACAGTGACCTTAGTTAATAAGAAAAGAAAATAGATTTGATATACTAGTATATTATTAGGGGGGACGAGTAGTATAAAAAGCTTCAAAGTATGCCATCGTTTTTAGGAAGCTTTAAATGTGATATATATGCCTGTAACAAGTGGACAATGCTTTGTATAAAATGTTTTAAGATTTTTTTAAAATGAAACGGGTTGCTAGGACAACCGTTACGAATCCTGAAACAGGAAGTATTCCATAGCCGTTGCTAAGACAACGGAGAAAGTAAAAGGCGCACTTGCGCAGAGACATTACTGAAGCCTTGAGAAAGTCCGTCTGAGACGAAACGCGTCGGCTGTGACGTCATCCAAGGAGGCCCGGACACCACACGCTGATCCTGCCGGCAAACTAACATCTTTACACAGCGGAACAAACCTGGTGGAGCTGGGAACACCTTGGAATGACCTTTATACGTGCATACCTCAAAATTCCTTTGTGAGTGTAATTTTAACTTTTTAAATTTATTGTAATAAATTGTTTTACACGATGTCAAGCATATGTCCTTAGATGCCAAACGAGTGGAACACCAACAGCAAACATCTTTAATGCGAGTGAATATTTAAAACGTCTGTGAGTATATTTGTATGTCAGACACAGACGGTGAACCAATATATGCTGGTGAATGGTTGCGGGGTGATTGAACCGCACAGGTGGAGAGACACTTCTTTATTCCCAATATACACAGGGGTGCCACCTACCTAATAAGGAAATACTACACTATATATTACTATTTCTTTTCTTTCCCCGAGCTTTTTAGCGCTGGTTTTTTTTCCATACACAATTCTTATCACATATCCGAAGGAGAACGGATCCTTTAACCGGCAGAGGGGCGTGAACTACAGAACTTGGATACCCTTTTTTCGTTGAATATTCCAGAGGGGAACTGGCAGTGCAGAAAGAACTGACATTATTTTACAGCTGAAGAGAGAGAGCATTGATTTGAAAAGAAGAGATAGAGTATGGTAAAAAGTGTGGAGGTGTGAATGAAAAAATCATTTTTTTCATGTGTGAAGTAGGAATTGTATTTGTGAATTTTAACGCAGGCAAATATGTGTAAAATGCAGTAAAATAACAAGCGTCATATTTTCAGCCACATTCTTTCCTGCTACTGGGTTTGTGTAAACCCTGCCTTGGGTAGAAGACTATGGGGATTGTAAAACTAACATTAAAATGCAAAATTTCCCACTTTTTGATGAAAGCTGGCAAGAGCTGTCATGTATGCCTTAAAGGTATAGTTCACAATTAAGATTACTTTAAATATGTTGTAGAATGGGCAATTCTTAGCATGCAGCTGCTGTCCTGCACTTTCCACACCCACTGCCATCTCTCTTTTAAGACATTTCCATCCTACGGCCCTATACTGGTGGGATTTTATCCATGAACACTTCTGTAGGTAACAATAAAAATCCTACCTTTGAAGCTGCAGAATATTATCTGGTCCACCCTTGCACTTAAGGGCCAATAGCCAAATGTTTGTGCATTTCTGCCATCCTATCTGAACTTGTATCTTATCCAAACACTTAGATTGTAATTGCTACATATATATATATGCTATGTTAATAAGGCTTTCTGTATAAAGTTATACAAACATACATGATTACATTTAGAGGTTTAATTGGTATAAAGCAGGGATCTCCAACCTTTTTTTCCCACGAGCCACAGAATTGGGGAGCAACACAAGCATGAAAAAGATCCCTGGGCATGCCAAATAAGAGATGTGATTGGTCATTTGGTAGCCCCTATGTGGACTGGCAGCCTACAGGAGCATCTGTTTGGCAGTACATATGGTTTTTATGCACTAAAACTTGCCTCGAAGTCAGGAATACAAAAATAATCAGCTGCTTTGAGGCCACTGGGAGGAAAATCCAAGGGGTTGGTGAGATACATATTGCTCAAGAGCCACTGTTTGGGGACCACTGCTATAGAGGAATATGGAACTTTTTTGCTCATAAGAAAGGCTGTTTGGTTAAACAACCATCTGAACTGGTCAGTAGCCTCATACAAGCATGTCTAAGTAAGAGACATGGAAGTTCTGGTGGCTGTACCACCAAAAATCCTACATTTTTACATCCCTCTGCAATGCCATCCCTGAATTAATCTGTAGAGAATTCTCCTTTAGTCTCAGAACTCAAAGAATACCTCTTAGAGGACTCAGTCCTGCGACTTATGAGGCAATGCCTCAAAAACCGTATATTGCAGCACTTAGAATGTAAGCTCCGTGGAATAGGAGTTCATCTTGGCTCTTAAAACCTTGTATATAACCTTTAATGTAATTGTACTTTTGCATTTATATACTGTTATTGCTTTGCTAGTGAATATTATATTAATGCAGAGGTTTTCAACGGTAGTGCGAATACCCAGAACACAATTAATATCCAACAGATGTGACTTTATCAAGCTCTGCTTGCTTTGGAGAGGATGCAGTATATCCATTACAAGTTCATTTTTGGAAAACCTTAGTTAGTTAGTTTAAGTATCTATTTCCATTTACACAAAAATGTATGTAAATGCATAAATGTGGTCTGCAAACATGCAGGATATTATGCTTCAGAATACGTACATATGCAGTTACAGGTTCACACAGTAAAGTAAAAAATAAAATACCTTTTGGCGTTTTTGCTGTGAATTCAGGATCAAAATAAAATGTGTCTTCGGGTCCACCAGTGGCTGGTTTAAAAGGTGGCTGAATCTCTCTCCTAAACAATTTCTAACAAAATACAAACAGAAATGATGTCACTAGAATTCTGGGGGTAATAGATTGACTATATATTCTGGGGGTAATAGATTGATTGCATGTGTTAAGGCAGAGGAAAATGTCTTACATTCCAATCAATTGTTACAAAAAAAGGGTGTCTCTTAATCTCTTCAACTCCATCTGGACCAGCACCTTCATAAAAAAAAATAAATAACAATAATTATAAAGAATTGTACTTAGCCAGACATTTTCGTAAGCAGAATAAATGGTTAAAGTACAATGAAAGCATTTTTCATTTTACTTCCTGCATCATTTAACTAGTAGCCTCTTGCTCTCCCAGATCACCAACATTGTTTTTCAAATTACCATTTTTTAAATCCAATAACTATGTCTTGTGCGAAAATTCCTGACGGCTCCCACAGAAGAAAGCATGCTCACGAGTAATACATCTGTGCATGCGACGTATCATAAGAATACCTATTGCGCAGAGCGATGCATTTTGGGTAGCGTTTTTTCTGTACTTCGGATCCTCTAAATGGCTTCGCACTTCAGCGAAATGGCTACACTATTAGCCTGCATTGAAGTACACCTTTACTTAATACAAGTACTCCAAAAATTAACAACTGGACTTGTTTATTTTTGAATTACTTGTATTAGATATACCATGACCTGGATGCAGGCCCGGACTGGCAATCTGTGGGTTCTGGCAAATGCCAGAGGGGCTGCTATAAGGTGCCATAGAAAGTGGGGGCTGTTTGGGCCTCTGTGTGGGCTGATTGGGCCTCTGTGTACCTGAAATGCCAGGGCCTATTTTAATTCTCAGTCCGGACCTGCCTTGATGAATGAAAATCTTCATAGTAATACACCTTTACTTGCACAAAATATCTTCCTTAGGCTTTCCATGTCCCTTAAGGCAAAATACATTAAGCTAAATGAAATGGCAACATTAAATGGACTTCTCTTACCTAGTCTATTAGTAGGATTTCTCTTAAACAGCATGCGCAGAAGACTCTGAGCTTCAGGAGTTAAAAACTGAGGCATCCCGAGTTTGGCTCTATAGATACATATGCAAAAAAAAGAACATGTTATATTAGGAAGTATTTAACATTTTAATATTCATATTAAATATAGAAAAGTAACTTGTAAATTATAACGTATTAATACTGCTTAGTGACATCATCTGGTATCATAAGAAGTGATGTAATTTGTCACATGCCTCACTAAACTTGTGTATTTTAAAGAATAATTTACCCCTGTTGTAAAATATGAGGACCTCCGGTTTTAATGACCTATTTTAAAGCACTTGCCTGTGGCCTGTAAGGTCAGGAAACATCTTGGAAACCAGTAATATTCTTTTATTTTACAATAGGGTACGTTATTCCCTATATTTCACACCCAGGTTGCAGCCTCAAACTACTCAAAACGGGTATCCATATTGATTCTTTAACATTTTAAATCATATAATCATCGATGTCCAACCTCTGAATGTCTACCTGTTATTGAACGGTCTGCACCTCACTAGAGTCAAAAGAAATAGTATTTTAACAACGGAAGAGTTGCAGATTGGACAACCCATCTAATGATGGCGATAAACAGGATAGATGCTAAATTTCCTAACTCCGGAACAGCTTATAGGTCAATGCATGGGGGCAAACCAACAGACTGCACAACCAGTATCTGGCAGGCTTGCAAATTCAGTAATATGAGGACCAAATCAATCTATTAATAAGATCATTGCCCTATATAGGACATAGGCCTCTATGATTATCTAATGGTTGGCCAAATCAGATGACCTCACCATACAAGTGGATCTTTCTTTGAATGAGTAGTGTAAGAAAAAACTTTGAACTTCAGTACAATAACTAATGCATTATCAGTATTTTTACAGCACTATTCCATTCTTTGCATTCTAAAAGCGAAGTCGTGGATGGTTGCCTGCATTTACCAGTATATGCTTGTGCACACACTGTAGATTTGGCACCAAATGCAAACACCCTAAAATTACTTTGATATTCTTCTTAGGGTCTGGCCACACGGGCAGATTGATCTGCCTTCCACAGGCTAAAATGTATATCGCCTGGGGGCAGGCACACAGAGCGCTTTGTTTTCCAAAGTCGCTCGAAGTTTCCTCATGAGGCAATTACCGGCGACTACAGAAAACCAAGCGCTCTGTGTGCCTGCCCCCAGGCGATTTTCATTTTAGCCGGCGGAAAGCAGATCGGGGAGATTAGTCGCCGCGAAGAAGAGATTTGTTGCCTGGCGACTAATCTCCCCGAATCTGTCTGTGTGGCCAGACCCTTAAGCTAATGTCGTACCAGGAAATTTTAGAAATCTACCCTTGAATGGAGTCTTTCCAGGGTACTGCCACGGTAAACATCACGTAACACATTACCCTCTGCTATAGAGCTCTAGCAGCTGTTGGCTGATTTGTATTTTATCGTAAATATGATTGCAGTGTTTGGGTCTGCACAGTGGGACTAATTTCAGAAGTAACATCACAAATTGAAAATATGAAAAGGTTCTAATTATTATTTACTCAGGAGGTGTAACAATGTGAGAAGTGCCTGAAGATGCAGAGATGGACAGGGCTAGGTAGAGGCCATGGGTGCTAATGGTTATTCATGACAGAATGTTCTCTAACATCTAGTTACACCACTGCATTCATTGCAACACAGAGCATTATTTCTTACACCACTGGAGGCTACATATCCCAGTTAACAAATGTTTGTAACGTCACCTGATGTTTGTAACGTCAAAGATATCCTGCAAAAATGTGTTTATCTTTTGAGGCCCCACCACACCCATGGCCAGTATGAGATTGTGGGTGACCTGTGACATCTGCAAAATTGTGGGTCATCTGCAACCCCCCCCTCATGGGCCATCTGTTCCCCTGGGACCAGGCCCCCTCTATCATTATGCCACTGGTAGCCTCTCACAAAGGGACTTTAATTGCAAAGGTACTTGGTCACACCAAAGAAACATTATGGAACTCTTTAACTCACTTCAGAATCATGGTCATGGTTTCTTTTCTGTCCTTTCCTTGAAAGGGTAGGGTACCAGTGAGCATTTCAAACTGTGAATAGAACATAAGAAAACATTGTTAGCTTAATGCTTTTATACAGTTCACAGGTATTTGTCAAGGAAAATCTGTGTACTTTTAAAAATGTTTGTGCTGCAGCAGCATATACGGTTTCACTAATGTGTTCATTACAGTGGATACACGTGAAACGTATATTTAGTATTTTTCTATGAAAACAAATGGAATGCTTTATTACCAGTTGGTTCTATGCTACCTTATTTTGTCGGCGTTTTCTGCTGTGAAACTTTGCATTCTTACATATCAGGAAGATTTTTGCTCACCACAGCAGCTGGGCAGTGAAGCCCCTGGCAAGACTTGAATAAGTTTGGAATACTGGGTTCTATTTTAAACAACTGCGATTTTTCTGATGGACACAAGGTTTTTTTCCTGACTCTGGAAGGAATGGCTACACACCATTCCCTCTGAAATTCTTCCCAACCCACTCACAACAGCTGGGTCACTGGCAGGCAAGGGAAGCGCTTTTCAGTAACAGTCTCAAAACACCAATGAATATATTGCTGCCTCATACTATAAAATGGAGACAATGAAAATCTACAAGTAATACAGCAAAGCAAGAAACCTACCATTAGAACACCAAAAGACCACCAGTCTGCGCTCTGAGTGTGGCCTCGCCGATTTACTACCTCTGGAGCCATGTATTCCACCGTTCCACAGAAAGAATATGCTTTTTTTTCATGGTCTATAGACTCCTTACTAAGGCCAAAATCTGTGAATTATTAGTGGACATTAAAATATTATAACTTAAGTATTTTCAAAACTTACACACGTCTCAGTAACGATGTTTAAAACATCACCTTGAAGTATACTGTAGAGAGCACTATTCTGAGCTGATCTGCAATTGGTCTTTTTTTTATTAATTGTGTTTTTAAAAATATTTCGCTTTTTGTTCAGTAGCTCTACGGTTTGGAATTTCAGCCTCTATCTGGTTGCTAGGGTCAAACTTACCATAACAACAGGTAGTGGCTTGAATGAGAGACGGAATATGAATAGGAGAGGGCCTGAATAGAACGATAATTAATACAAAGTAACAATAAAAATAAAATTGTAGCCTCACAGAGCAATAGTGTTTTTGGCTACCGCATTTGAAAGCTGGAAAGAGTCAGACTCTACAATAAAGGCCAAAATAACGGACCATTCTATAACATACTAGAAGTTAACTTAAAGGTGACCAACCCCATCAAAATATTTTCTACCCAACAATATAAAATATTTGGACACCTTATACTAACCGGTTAATTTAATGTGGCCTTCTTCATCAAGTAATATGCTAGGTAAAAGAAAGAACAGAAAGGGTTAACAAAATTCAATGCATTTAGAATAATTTAAGAACTCTGAGGACAATTGCACTTATGCGGTTTTGTAGTAAAGTTTTTTCCCTCATCACAAAACATTCTAGAAGCAGAACTTAAACTACAACACATTTAAATTCTAGAAGCTGACTTTTCCTCCTAATATTTTTTTTTTTTTTTTTTTTGCTACAGTCAGTTTAAACCATTCCCAGACAAGCAGGCTAATACTGGAACTGACCCACTGCTTCAGATTAAGCAAGTAAGACTGAAGATATTTCTAATAAAACAATATTATAGCGGATGATTCTGTACTACCTATAATCTCATGCAAACAAGTTATTTCTAGCAGAAAAAACAAGGTTTAGCAAGGCAAATTAATTAAAAATACAGCAGCTGTGTATTTATGTACAATTCAGTTATGTAATATATATTAAAAAAAAAAAAAAAAAAAAAGCACACATTCGCCTACTTTTCCGGTTTTAGGTCTCGATAAATGATTCCAAGAGAATGAAGATGGTCTAAGGCTAGTGCCAATTCAGCCAAGTAATATTTCACATCTTCTTCTGTGAACATTACCTAGAATTGTAAAGAAACTTTCATGTGAACATACAGAAGGAATATCTTTAAGAAAAATACACAGACACATACGTTTCTTGTTTTTCTTTTCCCTTCTAGAAAGACAAACATTTAGGGTTTCTGAATCTCCTTGCCACCTACGAAACATATTTTTGTGTTGTTGTGGAAGCTACAAATGGGACATATTGTAATATGCACAGTGTCACCCAACAGCAGCATGCCTGAGCAACCTAGTACAGGTATGGGACCCGTTATCCACAATGTACGGAACTGAGGTTTTCTGGATAAGGGGATAATTTCCGTAATTTGAATCTCCAAACCTTAAGTCAACTAAAAAAATAATTTAAACATTTAATAACCCAATAGGATTGTTGTATCTCCAATAAGGATTAATTTTATCTTAGCTGGGATCAAGTACAAGGTACCGTTCATTAATACAGAGAAAAAGGAAACCATTTTTAATTATTTGAAACATTTGAATTATTTGATTAAAACGGAGTCTACAGGAGACTTGCAACTAGTTTCCATGGCCTTAAAGGAATACGAATACCAGAAGTTAACCTTTTATTTACATAACATTAACATTATCATCTATCATAACATTATCTTTCCATGCTATTTATAATTTTGCCATAAAATCATTGGCCCAATGCTTTTACATTACTAAATCCTAATTTGCATATGCAAATTAGGGCCCGGGGGGAAAACGCATGACTTCATGTCACAAAACAAGGAAGTCGATTTTTTCCCCTTCCCATCCCTAATCTGCATATGCAAATTAGGATTCGGTTCGGTATTTGGCCAAATGTCTCACGAAGGAGGCTTAAACAGCAATGGTCAAAGTCGAATTTTTAAAGTGTCAGCACTGTCGATTTTCAAAATTTTCTACAAATTCGAATTGAATTTGGACTATTCCCTAGTCGAAATACACAAAAGATCCTCGACCTTTGATAAATCTGCCCTTAAGTGTAAACATTACCTCTCTATTACAGATTTCTCCTCCCCACAGAACTATAGTTTAAATCCAAGGGGTGTATGCCTCCTTCAAAGCAATTCATATTAAACTCAAGTCTATCTCGTTATGCCGACCTAGTTATATCCGTGTACTGCAGCTGCCATACTGATCCACACAAATGATCTGATTGCAAATGTCATAAGAATTTAAAGCATGTGCCCTCCTATCAGTATGAACCTCAAATGAGCACAGAGATGCATGGAGATGTGGGGTAATCATCTTTCCATGCACATAACAGCAGACTTTACAGCAGAGCGAATATCTGTTTCTATAAAAATAACATGTAACCGAATCAAATGAAAATCCTATGCAGTTGCTAGGAGATGCTTGTTAAAACACACACTTCACTTTTATTATGAAAAGCAAATCCAAAATAACCCACAATGTAAACATTCCTGTTCATAAACCTGTCAGAGGTACATGCCCCAGACTCATACGCCACTATTTCAGCAGCGGCTTCCATGTTCATGTACAGGAACTTTGATGGTTAAGAACACACAGGATGTTTTGTTGCCCGCACTAAATCGCCTACAGCGTGGGTGACAAAACATCCAAAAATACCTTTGTATTGGAGCAAATCTGCATTATCGCTGTGAAAACAGATTACTCACGTAATTGTGCGAGAAACCATGAGGAGGCTTTTTAGCACAATTGCACAAGGAGAACAGGCAGAACAGCAATGTGTCTTTAACCGTTCCGTGAAGCCAACATTCAGCAATACACTGCACTGAAACTAAAAAGCATTTAAAGGAGAACACAAGCTCAACAAAGAATTCATGTAGACAAGTTACACCTTATGTTTTGTGCTTCTGCACCAGCCCAAGGAAACGACTGCCCTTTATCAACATAGAATTGTGCCTTTAAATATGCCAATTGTCTGCTGCTGAGCCACAGTCCGTTTTGTGAGGTTAAGGATAAATCCTCAATAAACAGAATATGCAACACATACATTATTACAGATGTACAATGCATGGCTGCATAAAACCTGTGAACATGTCATACTTAACCTATTTTTCTGAAATTTAAATTTGTAAAATTGACTGTGTCAAATATGGTGAGCTGTTTTAAAGGAATTGTTCAGTATAAAAATAAAAACTGGGTAAATAGATAGGCTGTGCAAAATAAAAAAATGTTTCTAATATAGTTAGCCAAAAATGTAATGTATAAAGGCTGGAGTGACTGGATGTCTAACATAATAGCCAGAACACTACTTCCTGCTTTGCAGCTCTCTTAGTTTCCACTGTTACCAGGCAGTAACCAATCAGTGACTTGGGGGTCGGGGCACATTGGTCAAAACGGTTTGCTTTTGAATCTGAGCTGAATGCTGAGGATCAATTGCAATCTCACTGAACAGATATGTCCCATGTGGCCCCCCTTATAGTCACTGACTAACTCAGAGTTAGAGAGCTGAAAATCAGGAAGTAGTGTTCCGTTCTGTTATGTTAGACATCCAGTCACTCCAACCTTATACATTACATTTTGCCTAACTAACTATATTAGAAACATTTTTTATTTTGCACAGCCCATCTATTTACTCAGTTTTTATTTTTACACTGAACTGTTCCTTTAAAGGAATGGATCATTACTGTTCAGTGGCGCAACTACCGGGGGAGCAGGGGATGCGAGCGGACCAGGGCCCGCACCCGCTCAGGGCCCCCGGCAGTGCCGCTGGGCGGCGCATATTCCCGGCCAGTTTCCGGGTGTACGGAGGGGGTTCGGGGGCCCAGCTGAGCGTCCTGCGCCAGGGCCTGCCCCCCTCTAGTTACGCTTCTGTTACTGTCCTGCTGAACCTGATGCAATATGTGCAGCGTTTTTAGCTTTATTGGTCTTTTAGGATTCAGCTTATTTTTGCTTTTAAGGTTTTTAAAGTTTTGCTTTTTTAAAGTCAAAAATTAAAAAAAAAACTTCAAATTGAAAAAAACCTACTTTTTTGAGTTAAAAAAAAAACACGTTTTTTTTTCCCCAATATTCATGATACACTGTTAATAGCTTGAATCAGAAAATACACCTAAAAACCTATAGAGGTCATGTAAAAGTTAATGACAAAGGTCCCTTGAACCATTTGAAGATGTTAATAGCCTTCATGATGTTTGAGGTTTTTTTCTGTGGGTTTTGCTCAAATACAATTAATTTGAGCCAATAACACAATGAATTTTGAGTTTTCGGGCTGTTAACCCCCTAACTCACCAATTTGAGTTTTTTTATACATTTGAGTATTTTCTTAAATTAGAAACCATTCGAGTTGTGAGTTCATTCGAGGTCTAAAAAAGCTCACATAACTGAATACAAGAAAGAATACAATTTGTTTCTGAACTGTGATTGAACAGCTGTCAAACGGGAATCTGAAAACAATTACCTCTTTGGATAAGCGTGTAAACAAATCTCCACCCCTGAGAAAATCCAAAATTAGGTACAGCTTGCCCTCTGTTTGGAAAGCTTTAAAGAAAAAAAGCACATGGAAAAGGTTCAAAGCACTACAAATTTCAAATCTAATTTGAGTTAATAGCTGAAAAAAAAAAAAAAGAAATTGAAAGGATCAAGTTACTAATGTCTTTTTAACTGGACGCAAACCCAAAAATAAAACACTGCCTAATGAAAAACTGCATTAAAGCAATTTTCCAATTACATTTTGTATGACAGGAAATCAAACCGAAAGCAGTATCTCTCTGTCCCTTTCTGTTCTCTGCCCTGGTGCTTCCAATGTTGTTGTAGCTGAAGGCAGAGGATTAACAGACCTGTGAAGTATCAGGCAAGGCTGACTTCTGCTAGACGGTTTCAAGAGACAATCTGAACTTGCAAATGGCTTTAAAACCACTGGAAATTGTTAAATGTATACTGGCTATTTTGAATTTCTATTAGTCTGCAAAATATTTTTGCATCTACATCCCCATTTCAGTTAAGTATGATGCAATTCGTGAAATTGCAAAGCCATTTTGCAATTAGTCTTACTGGATACTATTATGGAAAAACATTTTTTTTTTTTTTCAAAATTGCATCAGTTAATAGTGCAGCTCCAGCAGAATTCAAAAGAGCAAACAGAATTTTTTTATATTCAGTTTTATATATTGTCAGTTTCCCAGCTGCCCCCAGTCATGTGACGTGTGCTCTGATAAACTTCAGCCACTCTTTACTGCTGCACTGCAAGTTGGAGTGATATCACCACCTCCCTTCCACCCCCCCAGCAGCCTAACAACAGAACAATGGGAAGGTAACCAGATAGCAGCTCCCTAACACAAGATAACTGCTCCCTGGTAGATCTAAGAACAGAATTCAATAGTAAAATTCAAGTCCCACTGAGACTGATTCAGTTACATTAAGTAGGAGAAATAACAGCCTGCCAGAAAGCAGTTCCATCCTAAAGTGCTTGCACAAGTCACATGACTGGTGCAGCTGGGAAACTGACAATATGTCTAGCCCCATGTCAGATTTAAAAATTGAATTTAAAAATCTATTTGCTCTTTTGAGAAATGGATTTTAGTGCAGAAGTCTGCTGGAGCAGCACTATTAGCTAATGTGTTTTGAAAAAAACATGTTTTCCCACGACAGTATCCCTTTTCACTTGGGGGTGGGGTTTGACTTATTTCATTTTTTTGTTCATCGACTCTACAGAGATGATTTTCAGTAGATACTAGGTTGCTATGATCCAATATACCCTAGCAACCAGGCAGTGGTTTGAACAAGACTAAAAGGGTGAACAGGAGAAGGCCTGAACAGACAGAAACGTAGCAAAAAGCAACAAACCCATTGTAGCCTCACAGATAAACAATAGTTTATTGGAGGCAGGGGTCGTTGACCCTTAATTTAAAAAGCTGGAAAATAGAAAAATAATCTAAAACAAACAAAAAATGAACTGAAATGTTGCTAAGAATACACTATTCTCTTTCCATAACATAATAGGGTGCCCTAACCCTTTAATGGCAGACTTTGTACTGCAGACACTTCCAAAAATGCATTCAGTGGTGATTTCCCTTAGATAAACATTGATGCATAAACAACTGAAGACAATTTTACACTCTTCTAAGATTAGCAAACTTATTCATGTGTGTTTACATTTTTTTTTTTTTTAAACTTTAAAGGGATCCTGTCGTCAGAAAACATGTTTTTTTCAAAATGCATCAGTTAATCGTGCTACTCCAGCAGAATTCTGCACGGAAATCCATTTCTCAAAAGAGCAAACAGATTTTTTTATATTCAATTTTGAAATCTGACATGGGGCTAGACATTTTGTCAATTTCCCAGCTGCCCCTGGTCATGTGACTTGTGCCTGCACTTTAGGAGAGAAATGCTTTCTGGCAGGCTGCTTTTTTTCCTTCTCAATGTAACTGAATGTGTCTCAGTGGGACATGGGTTTTTACTATTGAGTGTTGTTCTCAGATCTACCAGGCAGCTGTTATCTTGTGTTAGGGAGCTGTTATCTGGTTACCTTCCCAATGTTCTTTTGTTTGGCTGCTGGGGGAGAAAGGGAGGGAGGTGATATCACTCCAACTTGCAGTACAGCAGTAAAGAGTGATTGAAGTTTATCAGAGCACAAGTCACATGACTTGGGACAGCTGGGAAATTGACAATATGTCTAGCCCCATGTCAGATTTCAAAATTGAATATAAAAAAAAATCTGTTTGCTCTTTTGAGAAATGGATTTTAGTGCAGCATTCTGCTGGAGCAGCACTATTAACTGATTCATTTTGAAAAAATTTTTTTTCCCATGACAGTATCCCTTTAAGTGTTAAGAGAAATAAAAACCTTTTTAGTCCTATTTAGACAGCTACACATGTTGTGTTAAGCTACAGAATGAACACTTGATCTTTTCGGTGCCACTGCTCAGATGAATTGTACTGAGAGCAAAGTTCTGTGCAAGCAGAGAAATCTCAGAGCAGGATGTGACATTTCAGCAGCTGGTGCTATTCCGTCTCTAGTCAGAATTCTATTACTCACCATAGTGCAATTTCACAATAAACGGATGATTAACTTCCACCAAAATATCACGCTCCATTTTTGTTCTGACACGATCTCGGACTGTTGTTTGGAAGAAGAGCAATAAAGAGAAAGAAAATAATCATTAAGACTCATTACCAGATTAGGAAGGATTATATGGCGCTCCTATCACATACATGCAGCAAAAACACCAATGGCTATGCAAAATTAGTTTTGTGAAGCACCAAACGCACATTTTCGCCATCTAAAACCTGCCGAATTACTGTTTAAGTCAATGGGAGAGGTCTAGGGATCAATTTGGAGATGTTTGCAGCGTTCCTGACATTCGAGTTTTTTTCAGGCGAAAAAACTCAAATCGTGTTTGATCGAATTCGAATTTAATTCAATTTGAATTTTCGGGTTGTTTAAATTCATCCGAGTATAAAAAATTTGATTTTATTAAAAAATTTCGACTAGTCCAGTGCATGGGAGTTTTAGAAAAAAACTCACATGAATTCAAAATTCGACCCTAGACAAATGTGCTTCAGGATATCGTATTGGGTTGTAACGATTTCACCTTTAAGGATCGGCTTTATCTCAAGTTACGTGTATCCACTATGGGGTTCAATGTCGCCCTATCATATGCCAATGCCTTTTTGACTAGGCTTGAAGAACTGTACATATTTTGTCATATAGACTGCACCACGTGTTGTCTGGCGTGGTGGAGATATCTTTGTACAAGTATATGGTCATCCGGAAACCGTTATCCAGAAAGCTCTGAATTACGGAAAGGCCATCTCCCATAGGCTCAATTTTATCCAAATAATCCCAATTTTTAAAAATGATTTCCTTTTTCACTATAATAATAAAAAACAGTTCTTTGTACTTGATCCCAGCTAAAATAAAATTAATCCTTATTGAACGCAAAACCAGCCTATTGGGTTTATTTAATGTTTACATGATTTTCTAGTAGACTTAGAGGGATACTGGGAAAAAAAAAATTTTTTCAAAATGAATCAGTTAATAGTGCTGCTCCAGCAGAATTCTGCACTTAAATCCATTTCCCAAAAGAGCAAACAGATTTTTTTATATTCAATTTTAAAATCTGACATGGGGCTAGACATTTTGTCAATTTCCCAGCTGCCCCCAGTCATGTGACTTGAGCCTGCACTTTAGGAGAGAAATGCTTTCTGGCAGGCTGCTGTTTTTCCTTCTCAATGTAACTGAATGTGTCTCAGTGGTACATGGGATTTTACTATTGAGTGCTGTTCTTAGATCTACCAGGCAGCTGTTATCTTGTGTTAGGGAGCGGCTATCTGGTTACCTTCCCATAGTTCTTTTGTTTGGCTGCTGGGGGGAAAAAGGGAGGGGGTGATATCACTCTAATTTGCAGTACAGCAGTAAAGAGTGATTGAAGTTTATCAGAGCACAAGTCACATGATTTGGGGCAGCTGGGAAATTGACAATATGTCTAGCCCCATGTCAGATTTCAAAATTGAATATAAAAAAATCTGTTTGCTCTTTTGAGAAATGGATTTCAGTGCAGAATTCTGCTGGAGCAGCACTATTAACTGATTCATTTTGAAAAAAATGTTTTTTTCCCATGACAGTATCCCTTTAAGGTATGAAGATCCAAATTACAGAAAGATCCATTATCTGGCAACCCCCAGGTCCTGAGCATTCTGGATAACAGGTCCCATGCCTGTACTATGGCGGGGTGATGCTGGTTCCCTACAGCGATTCCACAAGATACTAAATGAGATGCACCTTTATGTACACCTTTCTATTCGTATACTCTTTGTAACAGTGTCCTGATTATAGTGAATCCATTGCATATCCCTCAATTAAGGAATTCAAATTGCCACCACTTATCGGTCACGTTGTCCAATTTTAAAGTAAGACCTAAGGAAATTATTACCTTCTTGGGTACAAAATTGAAAGGATTGAAAAATTGTGTGGAAATAAATACTGAATAGCAGGTATTCTGCGTTTCGATGATTCTTGATTTACCAATTTGTTATGTTGAAGTTAATCCTGTGGTTGCCAGTGACCGAGCACCAGTGTGAATCAAGAATATCCAACTATTTCTGGGTGATTGTGTGTTACCTCTAAATGTGAAAATTGAAAAGTATGCATCCCTGTCTGGAGTGCACACAGTGCCCCTATGTACTGAAGGGGAAGGAGTTTGTCCATCCCCATAAAGGACTGAGGGTGCATTTATGGGGTTACTACACTTGTATTTCTAAATTTGTGATCTATGTCTTGACATGTCCTTGTGGTCTCATCTAAATGGGTGAGACCACACAGATGGTCAAATCACAACACAGATCAGCTATCAATTTGGCCAATGCCACTTAACGAGTTTCAAAGCATTTTGCGGAGAAAGGCCATACCTCTTATTAGCTTTAATTTATGGTATTTGAGGGTAAGGACACACGAGCAGAATCGGGGAGAATTGTCGCCCCGACGACAAATCTCCTCTTCTTCGAGGCGACAATCTCCCTGAACTGCCTTCCCCTCGGCTATAATGAAAAATCTCCATCGAGTCGCTTCATTATCCGAAGTTGCCTCACGAGGAAACTTCGGACGACTTCGGAAAACGAAGCGCCGCGAGTGCCGTCCCGCTTGGGATTTTTCATTATAGTCAGCGGGAAGGCAGTTACTGGGAGATTCTCGCCCCGAAGAAGAGGCAATTAATCTCCCCGATCCTGCCCGTGTGCCCTTGCCCTTAAGGGAGGTAAAAGAGGACTGAAATGTAAAAAGAGGGAGGTTTGGTGGATCAATAAACAAGTTTTTATATCTAATGGGTCGAAATGGAGTATGATATATATATATATATATATATATATATACACATACATATATATATATATATATATATATATATATATATATATACATACACACACACATACACACACATACACACACACACATACACACACATACACACACATACACACACATACACACACATACACACACATACACACACATACACACACATACACACACATACACACACATACACACACATACACACACTGTTTTTATTCTTGGATATTGTTACTTTTGGATATATTGGAGTGTATACATTGCTATTTAAAACTACTGATAATCGTCATGAGCATTGTTCCGACGTCACTTCCTGAGTATCCCTTTAAAACAGTCTGTTGGTTCAGTTGCATTTGTTAAGGCTTGATAAAGGCCACATTATATGCCCAAAATGTCACATTTAATTTTTCAGCATTATGTAACCCTTGTGCTGCTTCTGTTTTTTGGATAATATATATATCATAAATGGATGATTAAACAATTACAGTGGCTCTGTATACTTGATGATATATACATGCTAACTTTGAATTTTTGTGCACAATAAATTATTAGCTAATAAATTAATAGAAGTTAAATTAACTGAAATATGCTGTGTAAACTGAACCAATATTGCAAGCAGACAGTTTAGACATCTCGGTGAATCACAGCCATCTCAGTTTTCTGTTAGCATTCCTTCTCATAGCTAACATGTCTCTTATTCACGTGAATGGGAATTAACGATCAGTAAGCATGACAATTTTGAGCACTAGGACTATCTGATTCCGACCCTGGTGAAGTAAAATGCCAATTAATTTCCTGTTACTTATACATTGATTATATTACACATAAGGATTCTAGACCAGAAATTTACCTTTAAGTGTTGCCTTTTTTAATACTTTCATTGCATATAATTGCCCAGCATCTGTTCCTGAGATTTTACGCACCAGAAATACCTACGATAAAAATGAAAAAGCAAGTTAAATCTAAGCCAGGGATATCATGGGAATAGTCAACACAAAAATGGTTGCAAATCCCCCCACTAAACCTGAAACTGATACTAGGGTACAGTGACCCCCCAAATTATTAAGTATGAACAGCTGTGTTAGTATAAGATCAGCAACAAAATATGCTTCAGTTAAATTCAGCAATACCTGCATATCCCCTGATCTTCAAACAGAAAAACGAAAAACAACTTGTGCGTAACAATGTGTTAGTTCATCTAGTATCAGTTAACAGGGGTTGTTCACCTTTAAATTAACTTTTAGTATGATATTCTGAGACAATTTGCAATTGGTTTTTATTTTTTATTGTGCGGTTTTTGAGTTATTTAGCTTTTTTGTTCAGCAGCTCTCCAGTTTGCAATTTCAGGGTCCAAATTACCCTAGCAACCATATAAGCAAATTTATAAGCCAGGAGGCTGCTGGCAATGAGGACCTTGGAACTCACATTTATGGTGGGCTTACACAGGAAAACCATCTCTCTGCAGCACTGTTCTCTTGTCGGCTGCTAGCTGCCTCTGATTTTAAGCAATGGCCAATCCCCTCTGCAGTGCATTTGACTTTTAGGGGGCCTGTCACCTTAATAAATAATTCCAAATCCTATTTCATCTTGTTAGTAAAGCAAAATATACTTTACTTATACTATATAAAGTATTTAAATCTTGTTTCCTTCAGCCTGGTAATTCATAATTATAAACAAGGAAATAATTGAGCTCAATTCAGTATATGTGTTCCACTCCACTGCAAGCTTTTAACACACAAGTGTAATCAAAATCAAAATCAAAGAATTGTGGCGAATAGCTGGACACCAATAGGCAGTAGGTGACCTTTCATTTGCCACTAAGTAAGCTAGTTCAGGAAGTGGTAACACCGAAAAAAGTAACAAAGTATAATTAAAACGTAACTTTTACTGTTGTAATTCTAAAAAACACACTCACTGAGACACACACCCACTAGCCAACCAATCCGTCGGCAGTGCTGGACCGTTTCCATAAAAATGACATGCAGTTTAAAACAAATTGAGCATAAGGTGTGACGGTGGGGCCTCAAAGATACTTCATTAATTGTTGTGGAATTGAATTCTACCCCTCCATATACCTGGAGTCCACAACCCGCCCGCTCCCTCCCTTCCAAGCAGATACCCCCGTGCAAGACCTGCCTATCTACGTTGGGACTGCGTGGGAGCTAAGCACTCCACCGTCCACCTATGCCCGCCCTATGCGTTTTCGCTGATACCTTCGACGAAGCCGAAGGTATCGGCGAAATGCGTAGGGCGGACATAGGTGGACGGTGGAGTGCTTATATATATATATATATTGAACCTGGAACTAACACAGCACGGAAGTTATTTCCTATAAAACAAAATAAAAATTTAAAGTGAAAACATTTCCATCTCCAGACACTTGGGGGATTATTTATTAAAGCCCGAATTTATCTCAATATTTTCTGATCAAATCCTCTCAGTTTTTATGCTTATTATTATTCCCGAAATTTTGCTTCGCAGGGAAAAAAAAACCAAATTTTCAGGATTTTTTCGTGTTTTTGCCTCAGATTTTCACTTTTTTTTTTTTTTTATTTTTGACCGAAAACTTTGGGGTAATGCACAAAACCCAGCGCACATCAAAAACTCATTGGGACTTCTCCCATTGACTTATATGCAACCTTGACAGGTCTGAGATGCCGAATTTTCCCATCCTCTGAGTTTAGTAAATAACCCCCTTGGTGTCTCATCTTGGATACAAGTTCATCTATGTCTGGGGTCAGGCTCTGAGCCGAGTGCACCTTCCATTTAGCCGCCGTTTTTAGGGAGAGGGGTAACGCTAGCTCCACAAGTTAGCTGCTGATACACAAGCGGAACAGGGACTTGCGCGCATTTGATTGATGTTGCGTCACACTAGCAGTCCATTGTGGGACTTGCAGTTCTAATAGTGTGGAGGCAATATACCGGCGGGCCAGATCTAATAATAATTAGAAATTACCATGCGGGCCAAAGATAATCCCTAAATGGGCTGGTCCTGGCCCGCGGGCCTAAGGTTTTGTGGCCTAAGGCATAGAGGAGGGGCAAGCAATATATGATTGACGGCTGAGATTTTCAGATGAGTTTACAACAGGTAAGGATGTTTTAATAAAAAAAAAAAAAAAAAGAATTTGGATTTCATGTTTAATTTTAAAAGGACTTTAATTATACAGATATTTATGTCTGGGTGACAGGCCCATTTTAACAGAAGGCACTTGACCCCAAAAGCTAAAGCAAGAGAGTCAAAAAGCCTTCTGCTAAAAATGAGAGATGCAGTATGCAGCAGAGAGAGCAGGAGCTCAATGTGAATATCTTTAAAACAGTGTTCACTTTTCCATTTTTGAACACACAGGTAAAAGTTTAACCATGAAAAACGTGGCTGAAAAACTGTTGAAACGTACCTTGCCAAAGGAGCCTTGCCCAAGAACCTTTAGAAGTTCAAACTGTGAAGGATCTGCCTTTTCATGGCCTTCTTTAACATGGTGTGTGATTGCAATTTCGTTTATATTTCCTTCATCCTGGATAGGGGAAAAATAAATAATGAAATGACAAAGTAGTCTTTATCCTACCATTAAATATTAAAGTTTCTTTCTCGGTTTTTCACAGTTTTCTTCCTTCCCCAGAGGAATTGTGCAATGCGCCTGCAGCCTGCCCAGTTATTCTGCCGTAGGCAGGATTACAATCATACATGCATGTATATACTGTGTGTGTATAATATATATATATATATATATATATATATATATATATATATATATATATATATATATATATATATATATATACACATACATACATATATATATATATATATATATATATATATATATATATATATATATATACACATACATACATATACATATACATATACATATACATATACATATATATATACATATATATATATATATATATATATATATATATATATAACAAACAAGGGAAAGTTTTGCTCACCACTAATTTTTAAAACCATTAGGCGGGGTTGCAATGAGGGTGTGACCACAAAATATATATAGACAAATACAAGAGTCCTCTGCACTCAACCCATTATCAATATATTTAAGACAGAGACATTTTGTGCATACTGCTACTAAAAAAATGCCTTACCCTTTAAACAAAACAGGGATTGTTTGTCCATATATTCTGGCCTGGATTTCTGGAAAGGCCACCTAGGCCCGGGCCTAGGGTGGCAGGATTTTAGGGGGGCGGCATGCTGCCCAACCACACCCGCATTGGTTCAAAACCACTGGGGATGCACTGGAGATACAATCATTTTTTTTAAATTTCCCCATTGTTGATGAAAAAATGCACGAATAAAGGGGAGGGGACAGGGGCGACGAACGGCAGTGGGCCTAGGGGCGCCCTCTATGTAAATCCGGCCCTGTGATATATTGCAATATATTTAAGATGGCCAACTACGTCAAAGTCATCCCATATCTGGCCAGTCCTAAGCTTAATTTTCATCTGATTCATTAAGAATTCAATTGCTTAATTATACATTTTACAAAGGGACTAAGTTTTACCTGCAACTTACTAGCTGCTTTCAAAGTAAAACTCCCAAACTTGGCTGCCATTTTATTAGACACCAGTGGGATCACCTGACTATAGTTGGGAAGGGTGGGAGCTACAACATGGCGTAGGACTGGCCAGATATGGGATGACTTTGATGTAGTTGGCCAGCTTAAATATATTGCAATATATGAACAAACAATCCCTGTTTTGTTTAAAGGGTAAGGCATTTCTCAGTAGCAGTATGCACAAAATGTCTTAAATATATTGATAATGGGTTGAGTGCAGAGGACCTCTTGTATTTGTCTATATATATCTATATCTATATATATATATAGATATATATCTATATCTATATCTATATATAGATATATATATATATATATATATATATATATATATATATATATAATAAATTGTTATCTTTGGGGGAGAAAGACCATACCTGCTTTAGCATGATCTTTTCCAAAGACACCATTGAGCCACCTCCCCAAAATATAACGTTTTTTTTTTTTTTAAAACAAAACAAGCTGAAATGCCGCTCCTCCCCTTCCTTAACCTTATATTTTGGGGAGGTGGCTCTCTCTTTAAATGCTCGCTCTCCCAACCCCTGCCCAATGGTGTCTTTGGAAGAGATCATGCTAAATAAAGAGAAAAGCAGGTATGGTCTCTCTCTATTTCAGGGGGTTATATATTGAGAGTTCTGGGGCTAACTTGGTGTTGGTGTGTATGTACATGAAAGGGTTCAAATAAGCATCTTACAGAGCAATGTAGTAAATTATTTTTAGTCCTAAGTCATCTACATTTCTACCGGCTGAAATCTGTATGTTCAATGTATAAAAACTTTGTGTGTACAGTGCTGTGGAATATGTTGGTGCTTCATAAATAAGTAATAATCCCATCTACAGGCAGTATCTATGATTTTTTTTTCTTCAAGTCTTAATATATTTTGTAAAGCAGAACCCCCATTTTACATCCCCTGATTTTAAGTTTTCCCTCATTTTACAATGTTGTTTTGTGGTCCAAACTATATATTATACATAATATATTGCCCTGATTTTACATTTTCCTGGATTTTACACCATTTTTTTTCTGGTCCCTTGAAAAAACTTTAAAATGGGGGTTCTATTGTAGTTTGAAAAATGCCAGAATTCATTCTTCATTATAAACATGCCATTTTACACTCAAGAAAATACAAAATGTGACCGTATCCCTTTAAAGTGAGCAATATGCATTCTGTTTGCTGGATAGTTAGAGGAATAATAGAAGAAGATGGGATTTTAATCAGGCTTTTAGCTCAACAGACTGCTATTAACGTACAAAACAGCAGCCAAGAATGCATGTGTTACTATATATCTATTAGTGTTTTTAAACTGACTAAGGTAAGATGAATCTTTAGCTAAAGAGGTTGCTTTGTATGCAGTGTCGCCATGAACCATCTTTTGATTATTTAGGGCTCATGCTGATTTTCATGGAATCCTAAATTCAATGAAATGCACTGCTTGACTGTTCAATCTGTACAATAAGCTATGCCACCCACAAAGAGATAGCTTTTTAATTTAATGAAACCAACAATCCCTGCAGAGAGTCACTGTTTCATTCTGAACTGTAGTTGGTCACTGGAATGCAGCTTAAAGAACAGAGAAAAAGCAATTCTCCAAAAGGTAAAAAAAAAAAAAAACATTTATAGAAATCTTTTGCTTTTAAACCCTGCAAAATTCTAAAAAGTCACTCTTAAAGCATAAGCAGTGACAACTACAAGTGGGTCCAGGACCCTCACATTTCACATTAACTGTCCTGGAAACAGAATCTGAGGGTTAAATTTATCAGAGTGAAGTTCCGCAGCCCTCAATTCATTTCTATGGGATTTTGAAAGGCGTATTTATCAATGGGTGAAAGTGAAAGTTCACCCTTTGATAAATATGCCTATAAAAATCCCATAGAAATGAATGGAGAGTGGTGGAATTTCACTCGTGTGGCGGAACTTCACTATTAACTTCACTCTTTGATAAATATACCCCTGTGCTGCTAGCACATAAAAATGCTGGTAAAACAGTCACATCTGCTCATTCATCTTAACTTTTATAAAATGTTATTTGGTTTGATCATTTTGAGCAGATTAGAAACTTGTATGCAGCCCCACAAAATGTGTAATCCCAGAAAGATGCTGGATAAAGTAATTGTCTTGGTAGGTTTGAGGCCTAACCATTTCGGGAAAATGTCGGGATGGTGCCTCGTAGTACTGAGGAAAGACTAGACTCTTCAACAAGACTGTGCCTAAAGCTAATCACAAATGCCCAAATTTGATAAGGCAATTTCAAAAGGCAGTTGGGGGCAATTTCAACAGATAATTTTGCAATTCTGGTGGAACATTCCCCCCTCCCCAAAAAGGAACAAAAAAAGTGGACACACGTGTATGGTCACTCTTGTGCTTTATCTGTCCTGTTCATGGGCACTGTGTGGGATGACCCGTGTATGTCTACATTTACGGATTCCTGATAAAATTTTATTAGTTTTAAAAAAAAAAAAAAAAAAAAGCTTTCAAACCCGACAGAAACATATCACTAGATATCGTAAAGCAAAGTCAACATGGAGCGTTATCAGCATGGAAGACAAAACAATCCCTTAACCATCCTAATCACTGCTGGAAGGCTGGGAAATGCTAAGCCAACACAGTCGACCCAAAATAATCAAGGACAATGGTGTTTCTGTGACTAAAGGCCATGTTGGTCTTGTGATCATGAGGAATAAAAACTTCCTCTTTTTGGAACACTGAATCCTTGTGAGGTAACCAAAATGAAACAAAGGTCACATGTGCTGCCTCACTACTGGCCAACTCTCAAACAAGTATAGTTTCCTATTCATTTTAACTACTACACTTACCGAATTCAGCCCTTATTGCTTTCATTTGTGGGCACATAAATATTTCATCGGTTTACTCGTCCAGTCTGCTAAGCATTATTTAGGCTGTTCACCTTAAAATTAACTTTTAGTATGATGTAGAGCAGGGATCCCCAACCTTTAGAACCCGTGAGCAATATTCAGAAGTAAAAAGGAGTTGGGGAGCAACACCAGCATGAAAAATGTTCCTGGGTGCCAAATAAGGGCTGTGATTGCCCATTTAGTAGCCCCTATATGGACTGGCAGCCTACATTGAGGCTCTGTTTGTCAGTACACCTGATTTTAATGCAACTAAAACTTGCCTCCAAGCCAGGAATTGAAAAATAAGCACCTGCTTTGAGGCCACTGGGAGCAACATCCAAGGGGTTGGAGCAACATCCAAGCTACTGGTTGGGGATCACTGATGTAGAGTGACAATTTCCAACTGGTCTTTATTTTCCATTATTTGTGTTTTCGTACTATTTTTTCAGCAGCTTTGCCGTTTGCAATTTCAGCAATCTGTTACTAGGGTACAAATTACCATGGCAACCACGCATTGCTACAAATAAGAGAGCAGCATATAACAGGAGAGGGCCTAAATAAATAGAGAGATGAGTAATAAAAAGTAGCAATAACTATACATTTGTAGTTTTACAGAATATCTATTTTTAGATGGGGTCGGTGACCCCCATTTGAATGCTGGAAACAGTGAGAAAAAAAAGGCAAATTATTCAAAGACTATAAATTGAAAAAATTAAGGCCAATTGAAATGTTGCTTAAAATTAGCCACTCTCTAACATACTAAAGGTTAATTTAAAAGTGAACCACCTGTTTAAGTCTATCTCAGATACCAAATCCCTGACCTAAGCTTTGTTCTGTACTAACTTTTGAGGATTCTGCATTTGTGAGTGCATGTTTTTCAACAGGACCTACTGCAATAAAGTGGCCATGAATATTTGGGGAAAATTATAGATTAAACTGGATAATGCAGAAAGAGAATTGTTAATTCTTAAGCATCCGATTAAAGGTCTCCTCAGCTACCCTTGTAAAAAATGACAAGGGTTGTTAGAGTTTTATTGACTACTGTTAAACACTCTATGTTACCTTTGCCATCCATATTGCCATGTCCCATGAGGACTGAAAACCTATACAGGTATGGAACTGGTTATCCAGAATGCTTGGGATCTGGAATTTTCTGTATAATTGAAGTTAGTAATTTGGATTGGCATACCTTAAGTTTACTAGAAATTTATGCAAACATTAAATAAACCCAATTTTGGTTTTGGTTCCAGTAAGGATTAATTATATCTTAGTTTGGATCAAGTACACTGTACTGTTTTATTATTTCAAAGAAAAAGGAAATTATAAAAAATTTGGATTATTTGGATAAAATGGTGTCTATGGGAGATGGCCTTTCTGGATAATGGGCTTCCAGATACCTGTACTTGGGAGTTAAGGTGGCCATACACGGAGAGATCCGCTCGTTTGGCGATGTCGCCAAACAAATGGATCTCTCCCCGATATGCCCACCTTGAGGTGGGCAATATCGGGCTGATCCGATCGGCATTCCGACGGGATTTTCCGTCCCATCCGATCGAGATCTGGCCGACCTTCGGCCAGATCTCGATCGGTGAAGCCCGTCGGGGGGCCCCATACATGGGCCAATAAGCTGCCGACACAGTCTGTCGGCAGCTTTTATAGGCCCGTGTATGGCCACCTTTACTCGAGTAACGAGTTTGGTAAGTTTTTACATTGGTAACAAATATTTTCTCAAATTTATTAACTAATGGGTGGTTTCCCCTTGACCTGCTATGCTTGACTACGCTCTATTCTGTAGGGTCTATACCTATAAGGAGGAGTGAATAAAAGCAGGCGCCTGTCTGTGACCACTTCAACCCTGTAAACATCAATCAAAAGAAGAAAAGGAACTCATTATGCCAGTGTTTCCCTCTTAATTTCCCATATACTCCATTTTTAAACGAATAATTAACATTAACCTTTTTCTCTGTAATAATACAACAGTACCTTGTACTTCATCCAAACAAAGATACAATTAATCCTTATTGGAGGCAAAACAACCCCATTTTTTAAATGATTTTTTAGTAGCTTTAAGATATGGAGATCCAAATTATGGAAAGACCCCTTATGCGGAAAACCCCAAGTCCTGAGCATTCTGGATAACAGATCCCATACCTGTATTAGCTATGATTATACTATTAGGTCATATACTTTAATTTCACTGCTCATTTCAGTCATGCACACAAAACATACACCAAATAAAATATAAAAAACATGCATTTCCTTTTTATATAAATAGGAAGATTTGTCAAGACAAATATAGATAGATAGACATAGATAGACATAGATAGACATAGATAGACATAGATAGACATAGATAGACATAGATAGAGATAGATAGAGATAGATAGAGATAGATAGAGATATATATATACTTATGAAGCAACGGTCTCATGACAGCACAAATTGCATATTAAACATTTAGAGCTAAAATGATATCACGCCATCAGAAATAGAATTGTAAAAGAGCTCTGGACACAGGAAAAAGAATCACTATCTACTTTTGAATAATTTGTGGGGGAATACACTGGTCTCAGACAGGTCCATGCAACATTGAAAACCCTATAACAGAATACTTGCAAAGATAGTAAATATTGCTCGGAGATCTTATTACCTAGCTGCACTGATATCCTTGGAAAACAACAAGAGACAAGTCCGAGAGCACAAACATGTCTAAGCATGTGAAAGTAAACAGAAATCCTTCCCAAATGACAGCCCAGTTGCACAGCATACACACTGCTCTTAGATCTAGGGAAAAGCTCTATTAATATTGTATCAGACCTTACCCGAAAAGTACGTATACGCAGACCCCAGAACCTTAACATGGCTACGGAACCATAATGTTAAGACTTTCCTGCACAGACATCTGACAAGTGAAAAAGGAAGGACAAACCCCTGAAGTTCTTGCTGCTACCGGCTGTTCCGGCAATTAGAAAATTTCCTGTGAGGGAAGAGTCAGAGATTGCTAGTTAAGCGAGGCCCAATCCTTTTCCTCTGACGAAAAAGGGGAGAAAAAAAAAATCCAGACTCAAAACTTGAAATCATAAATGGTTATAAGAGAGGAGAGGCTAGATGTGCCAGATCTGGTATACATGAGCTGTGCGGTTTATAGGCAGCCGTTTGGCAGAAGACTGTATCACAAGGCTGACATTAAGCAAATACAGCTAATATACAGCGAATATTACTGAATCATTTTAAGCAGCAAGGCACTGTAATAGGATGCCTGATGTACAGAATTATCTAGTCACAGGACAGGAGAGCATTTATGTAGCCTAAATTAATCATGCTAAAGGCAATTTGTTTTTAAATTATTTAACAAAGTTGTCGATAAAACACAACGTCATACCGCTGATGGGCAATGAACAGCAATGCCCTTGGGAACAACCATACGACATAATGTCTTGTAGTCCCAGGATATCGGGATTTCACCCATTCACACAGTGACAATGTGATATAATCATTTAACAACTGCAGGGAAGAGAAAAGAAACACTCACTGCAACTGTTCCACAAAGCACATAAATGGTGCTCGGGACTGAATCCAAAGCTGCAAGTTAAACCATTCTTGGCACAAGCCATCCTTATGGGAGCAATAATACACTAATGGAGGGGGGGGGGGTTGAATGCAGACCAAGCGACTTTTAAGATTTTCGGGCGAACTTCATACTACTTAAACTAAATGATCTTACAACACAGGCTGACGCACTCAAGCAGAATAGAGAAGATGGTGCGTATGAGCAATGCCTCACATCCATGTAATTCTTTGCACAGAGACGAGCACAAAAGCTCAGCAGACAATACAAGGTGCATGTAACCTTTTCTCACAAAAATTGCTGTTTATGTTTTATTTGTTATATGTTTTATAATACACAAGATCCTTATAAACAGAGCTTAGTGATGTCATTGGTTATAATCTGAGCTTAGTGATGTCATTTCTCTCACATGACTCACTGAAACTTGTGTATTTTTTATTAATAAAGTACCCCCTCTGAGTTACATGACCTGTATAGAAACACGAGTTTTTATATGGTCATGGAACTCCTCGGTAGCTTATGATATCCATATATTTTACAACAGGGGGAAGTTTATTCTCTATATATGGCTTACTACACAATCATGCCATTTAGAACCATGACTTCCAAAGAGTAACCCAATCTGAAGGCAAGTTAAGGTGGCCAAATGAGAGGATCTTGCCCCAATGTGCCCACCTTGAGTGGGCGATAGGCTGATCTGATCGTGGGCCATGGCCCTAGTCAGCTTTTATCGAGACGATATGTCTATGGCCACCACTTGTACCAGTAGAATATTTAACACTACAGACATATTAGTTCCTTACAAGACTTTGTAAAACAATATGGTGCAAACCTGCAGTCATCCTGTAACATTTACATCCAAATTAGACATCTGAAGTTGTTTTTCTAACTACCCATGAGAGTTCCAGTGCAGCAGAGACACACAGCACCAATTTGGCAAATCAATATCAGCCCTTTTTATAACGACTCTGTAATATAACAGCAAGAGTATGAAAATTGTGCACATACATTTCACTGTTAAGAAACACTTTAAATGGGAATCAAGTTTGAATACGGAGATTGCAAACTTGTAACCCTACAGTCGCTAACAGCTGTAGCTCCGAGCTCACTGAAAATGACAAGGGCTGATTTAGGAACACAAATGCAGTTGCCAATCACAACCTGTTACCTTGGAACAGTCTACATCAAGTTAAGATGGCCAAACACAAATAAGATTTGTCAGATTCCCTGATCTTTGCACAATCTGGCCTCCCACATGCAGGGATAAATGGCGTTGATCTGGTCAATGACCCAGGGGCCAATTGTATCCTATAGTGGACCAATAGAGCTGTAAGTGAGATATCAGTAGGGTAGGTTGTAGGAAAGGGTCCATACTAGTGAGTGCAGGTCAAGAAAAACACAACCTACACCCATCCCTAATCCACAAAACCATAACCTGACCCTTATCCCACAAAATATTTCCATTGTAGGAACCGCATCTGCAGATCTGTGGTACAAGTCACAAAAAGCCATATCAAAGAGACTACAATATTGCAGTACCGGTGACCCGCACCTGCCATGGACGCCCAGAATTCAGACCAAACCCGCCCCAACCCGCAGGTATTGGTACAGACCACATATCACTGGTCCATACTAGGGATGCACTGAATCCAGGATACGGCCGAATCGTTATTTAATGCAAATTAAAGGCCAGGAGGGAAATCATGTACCATTTTGTCACAAAACAAGGAAGTAAAAAATGTTTTCCCCTTCCCAACCCTAATTAGGATTCGGGGGTTCAGCCAAATCCAAAATAGTGGATTCGGTGCCTCCCTAGTCCATGCAATGATCAAAAAGCTGTTAGCAAGGTCAGTAGGGGCCCCAAAGATGCAGCCAGGCTGGCAGTGAATATAGTCCCCCATCTGGTGGCCCAACCCCACCTGACCCACTGGTAAACCCAAGTGCACATTACTACTGCACATATATGGCCATCTTTAGAAAATTAAAAAAACTTGAATTGTTTGCTAGGGGTTACTGCACACAATTTAGCATTTAAGTACTATGGTCAACAACAGTTGAGGGGCTGCAGGTCTGACTACATAGGATTTACTTTGTTTATAAATGAGGTTCCCTTCTCATATGCACCATCCTCTAGAGAAGTTCTAGAGAAATGTGGATCTCTTGGGATGATAACCTTAAGTGTTAAGGATTTAGAGAAAGTTAAAACTTAAGGCTCTAAACAGAAGGTGCATTTACCATTCATATGTGAAAAAAAGCTTTTGTTGAACTGCAACGCTCAACGCTTCATGGTGCAAATCATTGAAAAGCTTTAGCTTTTCTTGAAGATTCTGTACAAAAAAACTAGACAATGCTGCTAATATATGGCATATAATATGTTGCTCTGTATTTGCAATAAGGAAGGTAGAAATGTATTCGGACAAATGACAACCTTTCCTCCCTGAATATCAAACTCTGCATGAAACGTTCAGGAACTGAAAATATTCAGGAGATAAATGTACTGCAGCGAATGCTGAATCAGCAGTGTGGAAACAAGACTATTTCCAGCTCAGCTTAATGGAATAAGCTGTAGAATGCTGAAATGGTATATTGATTTTTTTTCTATTTCTCCATTCACAGCTGTATTGCAAAGCAAAAACTTTAAATTGTAACAGTCTAAGTGCCATCCTTTCCAATCATGATTAGATGGCAAGACCTGTGAGCGCTCAAACGAGCCTGACTACAATTAGAGAGGTGTCTAATGACACTTGGGATTGTGCCAAAATAGGGGCTGTGACTGGTATACACTAGCAGGGATCCCCAGCCTATTGAATCCATGAGCAACATTCAGAAGTAAACAGAGTTGGGGAGCAACACTACCATGAAAAATGTTCTTGGGGTGCCAAATAAGGGCTGTGATTGGCCATTTGGTAGCCCCTATGTGGATTGTAAACCTACATTGAGGCACTGTTTGGCAGTGCACCTGGTTTTTATGCAACCAAAACTTGCCTCCAAGCCTGGAATTCAAAAATAATCACCTGCTTTGAGGCCACTGGGAGCAACATACAAGGGGTTGGAGAGCAACATGTTGCTCACGAGCTACTGGTTGGGGATCACTGCACTAGACTACATACAGTTAGGTCCATACATATTTGGACAGAAAACTTTTTTTCCTAATTTTGGTTCTGTACATTACCACAATGAATTTTAAAGTGGTTGTTCACCTTTAAATTTACTTAAATTAAGTAGAGAGTGAAATTCTTGAGTGATATGCAACTGATCATTTTTTTTGTGTGTTTTTTGAGTTATTTAGCTTTTATTATATTATTCAGCGGCTCTCCAGTTTGCAATTTTCGCAATCTGGTTGCTATAGTTCAAATGACACTAGCAACAACGCACTGATTTGTATAAGGGTAAGGCCACACTGGGTGTTTCGGGGAGATTTGGTCCCCTGGCGACTAATCGCCTCGTCTTTGCGGCGACCAATCTGCCCAAAACGCCTTTCCTCACTCTGCGCCGGCTAAAATAAAAAAAAATGCAGGCGCTAATCACACGTGGCAGTTCGTTTTCCAAAGTCGCCCGAAGTTGCCTCACGAGGAAACGTCTGGCGACTTCGGAAAACGAATTGCCACGTGTGATTAGCGCCAGCGTTTTTTTTTTCCCATTTTAGCCGGCACAGAGTGAAATAATGAAAGTCAATTTAAAAGTTGCTTAGAATATAACAGCCACCCCTTGAAGCAAATAATTCTGATTTGTAAAAATGATTTCTCTGTAATAACAAAACAGTACCTTGCACTTGATCCCAACTAAGACATAATTAATCCTCATTGGAGGCAAAACAATCCTATTTACCTATATGTTTAAGGGCTAGTCCACACGGGGAGATAGCGACGCGTTTGCGGTCGCGGCGTCAAAGCGCCGCGACAGTCGCCGCGACCGGCGCAGGCGACAGTTTTGTATGGGCGCCTATGTAAAAACGCCTGTGCTAACCACACGAGGCGATGCGCTTTTCAACAGTCGCCTGAAAAAGCCTGGCGAGGCATTTTCAGGCGACTGTTGAAAAGCGCATCGCCTCGTGTGGTTAGCACAGGCGTTTTTACATAGGCGCCCATACAAAACTGTCGCCTGCGCCGGTCGCGGCGCTTTGTCGCCGCGACCGCAAACGCGTCGCTATCTCCCCGTGTGGACTAGCCCTTAATCACTATCTTAAGGTATGGTGATCAAATGATAGAAAGATCCCTTATCCCAAAAAAAAAATCCAGGTCCCAAGCATTCCAGATAACAGATTTTTTATCTGTACTTAAAGGAAAACTATACTCCCCCAAACAATGTAGGTCTCTATAAAAGGATATTGCATAAAACAGCTCATATGTAAAACCCTGCTTCATGTAAATAAACCATTTTCATAATAATATACTTTTCTAGTATTATGTGCCATTGGCTAATCATAAATAGAAAATTGTCATTTTAAAAAATAAGGGCCGCCCCCTGGGATTGTAGGATTCACTGTATTCACAAACATACCAACAAACCATACATGTTAGGTCACATGAGCCAATTAACAGACAGAGTTGTGTCTTTTGCTTCCACACTTCTTCCTGTTACAGCTAGAGTTGAAGTATTTCTGGTCAGGTGATCTCTGAGACAGCACAGAGACCATCACGAAATGGTGGCTCAAGGCAAGAGATGTAAAAGGGCAAGATTTACTTAAATATATATTCCAGTTTGGTAAGATTCTTTAATATGACACTTAATATGATATGAACTATCTGTTGCTTAAGTGTTGATTTTGGGGGTATAGTTTTCCTTTAAGGGTCAGGCCACACTGGGTGTTTTGGGGAGATTTGGTTGCCTGGCGACTTATCGCCTTGTTTTTAAGGTGACCAATCTCCCCAAATGCCTTCCCTCACTCTGCGCCGGCACAGAGTGAGGGAAGGCGTTTGGGGAGATTGGTTGCCACAAAAACGAGGCGATTAGTCGCCAGGTGACCAAATCTCCCCAAAACGCCCAGTGTGGCCTGACCCTTAACTGATAAAAAAATCATTATGACATCAAATCAGAAGGGATGGTAAACATAGGTCTTCTTCTTGTACAATACTAGACTGGAAATCATGACTATGGGGGAAAAAAAGCCTTTCCGCAATACGTGGCAATATGCCAAAACCAACCCCTGACAGGATATATACATTTCCACTGAAAGGACTGAGATTTCTACACAGAATTTGTGACAGATAAGCACTTATCTACTGCACGAGTCAAATGCTTGGCTGCCGTCACGCTGCTGCAGAGAGATGTAACACAGCATTAGCATCAGCAGCAAACACAAGATATCTCTTTTGTAACAACATAAATATAATTTTTATTGAAAACCAAATATCCAAGCTTGAGGGAATACAGTTATCAAAGACAATGGAGATGAAGAAGATAAAGCAGCTCCTAGAGCGTCATAAACAAGGCTCTTTTTGCTGTTGGATGGAAGTTCTCAAGCTATTTGTTCCCCTGCAGAATGCAAGCTCTGTGAACCAGTTTCTAAGAGCGAAACTTGGGATTGATTATAAATATTATTTGCCTCTTTTATTGAAAACATTTGAAGAATCCAAATATTCAGTAGTAAAAAGTTAGGTTAACACTGAATTTCTGATTCATTCTGATCAGGATTCAAAGGCAGCAAGGAAAGTCACTATAAAAACTAAAGCATAAAATATCAAGTAAAACTGACCTTAGCCTCTATAAAGGTTATTATAAAGGTTATCATTAAATAAATAACATAAAAAGAATACAGTGAGGGGCAGCTGTTATTATTGCTCAGCATGTTTTGGATGTCTGGCCATATGCGGTATTACTCATCTTTCTATTCAGGCGTCGTCTATTCATATTCCAGTCTTTTATTCAAATCAATGCATCGTTGCTAAGGTTAATTGGTACCATGGCAACCAGATTGCTGAAATTGCAAACTGGAGAGCTGATGAATAAAAAGCTAAACCAACTGCAAGTTTGATGAATAAAACATGAAAACCAACTGCAAGTTTTCTCAGAAAATTACTCCCTACATAATAAATGAATTTAAAGATAAAAGTAAACAAAGGTGTACAACCCCTTTAAAGGGGTCCTGTCACCCAAAAAATTTATTCAAAATCCTATTTTATCACATTAGTCAAGCAAAATTAACTTTAATTATACTGTATAAATTATTTGAATCTTGTTTCCTTCAGCCTGGGAATTCATGATTATAGCAAGCAGGCAGCAGCCATTTTGTGGACACTTATTAAGGCAAGCCTTTCATCATCTCAGAATCTTGTTTGTGCACCAGAATGGGGGACCTGATGTGGCTACACAATTAAATGGTGAAGAGAACGGGGGAATGCGGGGAGAGCAGTGACATCTAGGAAGTGCTGAATGGAAAGTGAAAGTAATTGTCTGCTCCGCCTCTATGCCTTAGGCATAGAGGAGGGGCAGACAATATTTGATTGACAGCTGAGATTTTTTAAACGAGTTTACAACAGCTATGAATGCTTTAATAAAAAATTTAAATTGGATTTCATGTTTAATTTGAAAAGGACTTTTATTATACAGATTTGTGTGTTTGGGTGACAGGTCTACTTTAAAGGACAGGGAAAGCTGTATTCACCGGGGAATTTCAATCAATATGTTAGGCCTGACCGTATATAGTTTAAATAATGGTGATTATTGGCTAATTTGTAAAAGGTGGATATGCTTCATTGACCAGTTTACATAAAGTAGTGAACAGATGCCCTGCAGATTGCAAGGTATGGTAAACACAATCTCTAATTTTGTAAACCTGCGTTTTCTTGCTCTGTCTAAACACATTGGAATCAGTGAATGATCTTCTGCAACTATGAATATGTTTGCACAGGTCACCATAAAGGACAAGGCACTTTTTTTTAGTATGTTGTAGACCGTGGTATTCAAAAAGAATTTGGAACTGGTCTTTTTATTCTCTGTGGTTTTCAATTAACTTTTATATGCAGCACTTCAGTGTGGAATGTAAACTATTACCTGGTTGCTAAGTCCCAAGTGATAAAAGAACAATAAAAATCTAGTCACAAAAATGTTCTGCCTTCAGGTTGCTGGGCATTGCCGGCCCCTTACGGGGCCTAAAGATGTGGGAGATAAAATGATGAAACCGTAAGCTTTAAAAAATAATAATTTTAGCATAGGTTTTCAGTTTGTTTGAAGCAGAAAATACATTTTCACAATAAAAAAAAAAAAAAAAAAATTTGCTGGAGGCAAATTACTATAATTTCAGCCTTACTATCTTGTATGCTCATCTCTGGTGGGATGCTTTGCATATTTAGTATTGTACTGCTGTGGTTTTGGAGACAGTAATCTCCATAGAACAATAAATATTTGGTAGTGACACGCTAGGGGTAGACATAGGGCCCTAAAAATTATTATATATATAAAAGTTATATTCTGAAATATTGCACATCTTTCTCTATAAATTTTTTACATTTTATCTATTTGGAGTCTTATAACTAGGGATGCACCGAATCCACTATTTTGGATTTGGCCGAACCCCCGAATCCTTTGTGAAAGATTAAGCCGAATACCGAACCAAACCCAAATTTGCATATGCAAATTAGGGTTGGGGGAAAACATTTTTTACTTTCTTGTTTTGTGACAAAAACTCACATGATTTCCCTCCCGCCCCTAATTTGCATATGCAAATTAGGATTCGGCTTCGGTTGGGCAGAAGGATTCGGCCGAATCCTGTTGAAAAAGGCCAAATCCCGAACCGAATCCTGGATTCGGTGCATCTCTACTTATAACATATGTGACAGAATTGTAATTACAGAAAAACTTTTTGAATCAGATTTTGAAAGCTTCGGTTTGACTAGAAAAAAAATCAAGGGGACAATATGTAATTTTTTTTTTTAAATTTTTTATGTATTTGGAGTCTTATAGCATGTGTTACAGAAGTGGAATTACAGAGAAAATTTTTGAATCAGATTTTGAAAGATTGGGTTTTAACTGTAAAAAATCTGGGGGAAATTAGGTAATTTTTTTTACATTTTGTGAGATATTTGGAATCTTATAGCATGTGTTACAGAAGTGGAATTATAGGAAAACTTTTTCAATTAGATTTTAAAAGCTTAGGTTTCAAACTGGAAAAAAAATCTATTGTTTATTTCCTTCTTTCACTGTATAAAGTTCTACCACAAATATTAGAAGGAAAATACATAGAACGAATTATGGAAGGATTGTGTTTTATGATTTGATTCAAAATAGTCGGAATTCTGTGCTACTGCCAACAAGAAGGGGTGCATAGTAATAAACATGCATAGTGTGACAGTCATAAACAAGGAATAATATTTTTCGTAGCAAATGATTGACACGTTTGTCTGCTTTATCCCAACAAGTTTCACAAATCCATGTCTCTACTGTCTGCCTTGTTTAAACAAATGAACATCAAATACAAATATTTGCAATGAGATCAAAACAGATCCAAACATACAGCCCACGAACTGAGGAACTAACGGATATGGTTATACAGAAGGCTCGTTGTCCTTAAAAATATGGCTTAGAGCCTAAAAAACTCCATTTTATCCATTAATGTTTAATACTGATTTTCTTTTTCTCTGTAATAATAAAAGAGTAACTAGAACTTGATCCCAACTAAAATATAATTAATCCTAATTGGATGCAAAACCAGCCGATTTATTTTAACATGATTTTCTAGTAGAGTTCTTTTACTTCAAATCACAAAAATTTTCAGGCTTTTTCCTAAAAACCCTGAATTTTTCAGCTTTTTAACTGAAAAGTCAGAAATAGTCTGATTTTCAGGCTAATTTCAGTGCAGACCACAGGAACTTCCAAATAGGATAGGGACCTCTCTTCCATTGACTTATATACAACCTCATCATGTCTGAGATGCCGGATTTTTGGATTCTGACTTTTCCATCCTTGGGGTATAATAAATCTCAAAAGATTTAAGTTTTTTCCCCACTAAAAATTTAGATTTTATAGTTAAATAAAAACTCAAGTTTTTCGAGTTTCGGGCTTTAATAAATAACTCCATTACTGTTACCAATGCAAGCACAAAAGGAAATAAATTTTAAAAGTTATCCGACTTCAGTAAAATCTACCGATCAATTTTAATGATTAGATACAAAGTTACATTGCTTGATGATAGTACACATTTTATTCTTAAAGGGGTTGCTCTCTTTTAAGTTAACATTTAGTATATTATAGAATGGCTAGTTCTTTTTATTTGTCCTTTATTTTTTATAGTTTTTGAATTGCCTTTTTCTGACCCCTTCTAAAAAAAAATGCTCTGTAAGGCTACAAAGACCAAAGAAGAAGGTGCCCGTGAACTCCAATGCCGTGAATCTGCATCAAGAGTTAAGTAAAAATTTAGGGGCATTTGCCCAGGGTTTTTTAATAAGGGGTTTACATCTCCTTTAAGAAATACAATGCTGCGAGTTGAACTATACTGGATATCACGATAACTTCGGTTTAATACAGGCTTTAGTTCCTGAAAGGACTGGATCTTAGCAATATTACATAGAAAAACAGGTTCTGAATTGTGTTGATGTGAATTGAAAAGGAAAAAGAAAAACTAAAATTTACCCTGGGCAGCATGCTGGACTGAGCATCCTTTCAGTGGCAAAAGGGAAAGAGGGAAGCAGGTCCAGGTTAAAGGGGTAATTCACCCCTAAATCAACTTTTAGAAAGATAGAGACATTTGAATTTGAAAACTATCTGCAACAGTTTTTTATTTTTTGGTTTTCAAATTATTTACTTTTTTGTTCAACAGCTTTATATTTTGGAATTTCAGCAGCTACTTGGTTGCTGTGGTCCAGTTTACCCTAGCAACAAGTGAAAGAGTTGTATATGACTAGGAGAGTGCATGAAAAGAAAGATAAGTAATATAAAAATACAATAACAATTTTTTTAAACTATTATTTTACAAAGCAATAGTTTTTTTGGCTGCTTGGGTCAGTTAACCTAATCTCACTAATGGAAAGAGATAGAAAGCGGAAATTTATTCAAAAACATGCCAGCACAACCCCCCCATCATTGTGCCCTACGCAGGTGCCTCTCCTGCCTATCCCTAGTTCCGGTATTGATGATCCGCAAACATATTCCATTTAAAAGATAAATAATAAATGACAGAGCATACAAACAATAGCATTAAGCCCAATACAAATACTTGATGAGCCCAACACAAATGGGAGCCGATAATGTTTTGTTAACTACAGACAGATCTATCAATGAAAATAAATGAGTAAGAACAGAACCAAGATGCAGCTTGATAACAGATACCAAGCAAATGAGGAATTTTAAGGGAAGACAAGGGTCAACTGTTTCAAGTGCATATGAAAAATCATTAAGGAGAATTGCAATACATTACAAAAGTCAGAAAGAAAAATTCAATAACCAACACTCAACTTAAACTGCGCCAACAATAACAATATAAAAAAAAGTGGTAATTCAAACCCAAGTATTGCAAAGAAAAAAATGCAACACTCCTTTCACAGCAGGGCACAATCCTAAATTGGTGGGATTTACAATAAAGGGTTAACCTGGATTTTTTAACAACAAATTTAACATGCCTGCAGACATAAGATCACACAGCACCACTCCAATAAAATCAAAGAATCTATTTTTAATTGTTCTGGATAGAAAACACAAACTGGTAAATTATTCAGTATTTTTTTGGCCAAGGGGAAGCAAAGCCTCAAAGTGTGTAAAATTGCTACCCTTATGCCATTTGTATTATTTTTTTCTACATATTAACACCTGGCTGCCAGAGGGTTAATTAAATGATGCAGTATGGGCTTCCAGATGCTTCTTTACACACTTATTTTCAACTGTGAAGTCTGTCAATTCTAAAGGAGCTAAAGAAGAACTGTACAAAGAAGCATCTGGAGATGATTCCTGCATGATTCAATTAACCCTGTGTTGAAGTAATGAAAAATAAAAAAATATATGTAAATTAAATGCTGGGAGAAAGGGATGGGACAGGTCAATTATTCTGAAATGACTGATTGTATCTGGAGATCCTTGGAAGACTATGCCATTGTATAAAAAAAAACTCTTACAAGCATTAGCTATTACTTTTATTATTCTCCTGTGAACCTATCCAAAATGCAATCAGAAAGAAGTGGATATATTACATGGTCTATGGGAAAACCCAAATTTAAAAAATTCTGGAAAGGGATAAGGGATTTTTTTTCTATTGTCCATCTCCTTAGTCACAACTCCTGTAACACCTGAAAGGCAATCCTGGGACTTACTACTCAAATTCCCCCAATAATAACTATAGGCTGCAACGGTCATAGTTCATCAGTTAACCAAACCCCTTCCATTTTCTCTTTTTATCTCAAAGATATCTCTCACCTTAACATGCGGTAAACTGAAGCCCCTCTCCAGAAACAAAGACAGGTTATTTTTTTTTTTTAATTCAAGACACACTGGTATGGGATCGTTTACCCAGAATGCTTGGGACACATTTGCATACCTTAAGACAGTCTACTAGAAAATCATGTAAACATTAAATAAACACAATAGGCTGGTTTTGCCTCCAATAAGGATTAATTATTTCTTTATTTGGATCAAGTACAAGGAACGGTTTTATTTTTAAAATATGGATTATGTGAATAAAATCTATGGGAGACAGAGCTTTATGGATAACAGATGCCGTACCTGTATTACCATTTTGCCTACTGGGAAGAACAGGTACAGTGCTTCTGGGGGACCATCAGGTATAAAAGTAGAATGACAGTTATTGATTCGCCAACTGCTATACAATTATGATGTGTGATATACAGGTATGGGACCTGTTATCCAGTATGCTCTGGAACTGGGGCTTTCCGGATAATGGATCTTCCTGTAATTTGCATCTTCATATCTTAGGTCTACTAGAAAATCATGTAAAAATGGAATAAACCCAATAGGCTAGTTTTGCTTCCAATAAGGGTTAATTATATCTTAGTTTGGATCAAGTACAAGGTACTGTTTTATTACTACAGAGAAAAATTAAATTATTTGTTAAAATTTGGATAAAATGCAGTCTATGGGAGATGGCCCTTCTGTAATTTGGAGCTTTCTGGATAATGGGTTTCCAGGATAACAGATCCTATACTGGTATTGAATCCATATTAAGTATATATGGGGTGTTTTGATAGACTTTAGACAACAAAAAAAAATATTTGATTGAATTGAATTATCAAATGGATGCTAATATTTTCCTTTTGCTCTCTCATTTTTTTATACCTTTGGTATGCTTTGCCTAAATTCAATAAATTACCGGTAAATAAAAAAGGGTAAAATGCATTTCAGACTTTACTTCCATTTTAAGACACAAATGGTTTTCATTTTTGTAAAAGTTAATTGCTAACGGAGGGGATACGATTATATAAAAAAAGCTTGTATTTGTGCCTGAAAACAATATCATGTTTAGTGTTACCATTAAAGGAAAAGCTGTTTTTAACAGTAGTAGAGTGTCCGCAACAAAACAGCTTATCAAGACAAAGGAATCAACTCCAAGGCAGATTTAAAATGTGCTTTTATGAAAGGCGGATATGGTTCGATCAAATTTACATAGAGAAAAGTGCTCTGGAATAATTTGCATAAAAATAAAATGTTTCAAACACAGTATAGTTTAGAATGAAGTACATGAAATATTGCATGAAGAAAACTACTTACATTGTTCTCATTGTCCTCCTCACACATGGATTCATCTGCAAACTGCTGCCCGTTCTGTAAATAACATTATAAGTAGAGAAAGTTTAATCTTTCAGTATTAAACAATACATCTGACTAATCCAGTAGCATTAATACTATGTGCATAACGTAGGAAAAAAACAGCAATCCAATACTGATTCATTTATAGCTGACATGGGGCCTGTAAAATGTAGACAAATACATAGAGTAGACCCGAAATATTTGATTTATGTAAAGTTTTTAATGAAACAAAATCCTTTACCTCTACTTTTTTCATCAACCTTTTCCTTTAAAAGTGGAGTGCAAACCCAATTCAAATATGCTACTGAGGGAAAACATTAATATTGTACCTAATTAATGGAGAGCTGTGCTATATGCAATATTTATCCTGTAACATATGTTACCATACCTCCGGGGAAAAGTTCATTTTGTTTTAAGCAGTAAAATCCTAGAAAACAGAGTGCATTTTCCCTCCCGTGGGTCCATAACAGGACATATGTGAACTAACGTCATTAGTGAAATGATAGCAAAGCACCAGAGAGGAAAAAACAGCAACACATATTGTTTAAAATAATTTAAATAACAACCCTTAAAAAATATAATTTACAAGCAGTATACATTATACAAGTAGATATAATGTACAGCAGGTCCGGACTGAGAATTAAAATAGGCCCTGGCATTTCAGGTACACAGAGGCCCAATCAGCCCACACAGAGGCCCAAACAGCCCCCACCAGCCCACTAAATACTGACTTTCTATGGCACCTTATAGCAGCCCCTCTGGCATTTGCCAGAACCCACAGATTGCCAGTCCGGGCCTGATGTACAGTCGTCTAGGGTGTAGGATGTGCTATTCTGAAATATGTCTTTTCAGGTGAAATGTAGTACAGGTATGGCACCTTTTAGCCAAAGTGCTTGGTACCTGGGGGTTTCCGGATAACAGATCATTCCAAAATGTGGATCTTCATATTTTAGGTCTATTAGAAAATCATGTTAACACCGAATAAGCTGATTTTCCAATAAGGATTAATCATTTATTTGTTTGGATCGAGATCAAGGTACGGTTTTATTATTACAGAGAAAGAAAATTTTTAAAAAATTTGGATGATTTGATTATAGAGTCTATGGGAGATGACCTTTCCGTAATTCAGAGATTTCTGCATAATGGGTTTCCGGATAACTGATCCCATACATGTAGGTATTGCTTTGTCACTTGGAACGCCACTTCTGTTGGATCCAAAGCATTTCTTTTTGGAAGCGAAAGAGCAACATCTCCAGCCATTCGGTTACCACAAATAAACCCTTTCAATTAGGTAATTGGCCAAACTAGAGCCTTTTTCAGCAGGATAAGCCTGGCTGAACTGAATCCGAACCCTCAAAAAACTAAAAATTTGCCTCAGGCGCATATCCTAATTTAGGATGGGCCATGCAAACTCACAAAAATGGACCAACGAATAGAGAATTTCTATTTGAAGGGAGCTTGGGTGGGTTTCCATGGGCAAGGAGCTGCATACAAGTCTAATGTTACCCTGCACAATGCTAAGTGTCCTCTGTAGTGATAAGGTCACCATTATCTTCCCAGATAACGATATTTGATAGGAAGGAGCCTGGATACTTTTGGTGGTATAATTTGCTTAAACCTTTCTTTATACATGGCTCTGACTTCTTGAACAAACCTGCAACTGGGCATTGCCAAATGTAAAGTAACGCTATAGCTCACTTGATACCTGGCCAGTGCTCCTGTCCTGCATCTTTTCAGCGTACTTCTCTATGAACACCACATTGTGGTCTTCTTCTTCAGTTTCTTATGATGCCAGCACATTCCTTACATTTAGCACCCCCAGAGTAATTTTAACTTTCCATCAGCTGGCTTGGGATAGATTGTTTCAAAAGTCAAAGCCATCAAGGTTGAGTAAGGAAAGGTACAGACAGATATTGCTTTCAATATCAAATTTAATTTACAAATAACTTTAAAAACATTAAAATATGGAATTAATAAGAAAGTTTTTAGAATTTTCATTCATTGGAAAAACTTAAATTATTAGGTTGACAAAAGTACAAGGGTAGCTCTTTTACAGAGCATCCTAAAGGCCCTCCTTATACATGGACAGATATGAGTGGCCGACAGATTAAGTTGGCAGTTTATTGGGCAGTGTATGGGTCCTCCGACAGGCAACCCCGATCGATTTATGGCCGAAGTTGGCCAGATGTTGATCAGGTGGGTTTAAAAATCATGTTGATGGAGGGACAGCATTGTAATCTGATTGTTTGGCCTTAGGGCCCACAATTGGATCAGCCCGATATCACCCACCTCAAGGTGGTCATATCAGGGAGAGAGATATGCGCTTTTTACCATGTAGTCACATGGCTTTTGATCTATGGTCTTTGTTATTAAAACTAGAGATGCAATGAATCCATGTTTTTGGGATTCGGATGAATCCAGAATCCTTCGTGAAAGATTTGGCCGAATTCCGAACTAAATCTGAACCCTAATTTACATTTGCAAATTAGGGCCAGGAATTAATAAAAACATTTTTTACTCCCTACTTTGTGGAAGTCACATGATTTTAAGGATTAGGATTGGCCGGGCACTTTGATTGAGCGGAATCCTGCTGTAAATTCTAAATCCTAGCCAAATCTCGAACCGAATCCTGAATTCAGTGTATCCCTAATTTTAAAAGATAAATAGAGAAACAGAAGCTACTTCATGTTTGGTCTTTGCGAGGTAAAAATTTTTTTATTAGTGCACAAATAACCTCTCTCACAAAAAAAAAAAAAAAAAAGGATTTTCGGCAATGTGCAGCCCAGTGTGCCAAGAGGGTGCCGAGCGGTGTGTCACAGTAGGGGGACAGTGTGCCCTGGACTGCAACCTCGGTGGGCCCTGGGCCCCCCAGTCCGACCCCACACACCACAAAAGGTGGGGGGATGTATACTGTTAATTATCTACAGTGGTGTGAAAAACTATCCTAGTTTTTCACACCACTGTACCTTCTAGGACCAAACATGGCGTAACTTCAATATTCCTGTTTAGCACAAGTATAAAAAACTGATTTTGTTATTACAATAAGTATTTTGCCCTGACTTACATGGCCTCCATCAAATTCCCACTTTTTCTCAGGTATACAGTACAAGTTTAGGATACTTCTGATAGAACACAAATGTTACATTTTAAATATCCCTACGATGGTGGAAATGGGAAGAGCTTGATTTGCTGGTTGAATGCTTCAGCTAGGAACTGTTTTGTAATCTTTTCTATTCTTATTTGTGCTGTTTTAAAAACTAAATTAAATTAACTTGAGGGTAACCGGTTTTTGTATATTATTATCACACACACGTATATATATATATATATATATATATATATATATATATATATATATATATATATATATACATATATATATATATATATATATACACACACACACACATACATACATATATATATACATACATATACACATATATACACACACACATGCTAAACTGTAACAAGTTCCATTTCTGCTGTCTAATATCATAACAACACAGTGCATTAAGAAGTGAGAATAAAATTGCTTTTATTCAACCATAAACATTCAGTAAAACACAGACGGGTGCTTCGCTTGCCGAGTTAAATGTCATCCATAAAACAAGAATGGACAAGTAGAATAGCAGGAGGCCTGTTTGGTTTACCATGAAATAAACCTTAAAGAAAGCATATCTAAAATAATATGCCTCATGAGAAAAAATATCAAAAATGGGAAGAAACTGCACAGGTTTGTTTAATTCAGAGCTATAGAATGTATATGAGATTGGTATGTGTACACATCTATATACCTTTTAAAGGAAAACTTTACCCCCAAAATGATTTAAGCAACATATAGTTTATATCATCTTAAGAAGCATATTAAATATATATACCAGTTTGTAAATATTGGCCTTTTACATCTCTTGCCTTAAACCACCATTTCATGATGGTCTATGTGCTGCCTCAGAGATCACCTGACCAAAAATACTACAACTCTAACTGAAACAGGAAGAAGTGTTGAAGCAAAAGCCAGAACTCTGTGTTTTAATTGGCTCATGTAACCTAACATGTATGGTTTGTTTGTGTATGGTTTGTTTGTGTATGGTTTGTTTGTGTGCACCGTGAATCCTAAGATCCCAGGGGGAGGCCCTTATTTTTTAAAATGGCAATATTCTATTTAGGATTAACCAATGGCACATACAAATAAAAAAAAGTATATTATGAAAATGGTTCATTTACATGAAGCAGGGTTTTACACATGAGCTGTTGTATGCAATATCATTTTATAGAGATCTACATTATTCGAGGGGGGGTTAGTTTTTCTTTAAAACTGCTCAACCCTGCTCCTTTTTTCAAAAGAGCACAAAGATTTTTTGTATATTTAATTTTGAAATCTGACAGGGGGCTAGGCATATTGTCCATTTCCCAGCTGCTCCCAGTCATGTGACTTGTGCTCTGATAAACTTCAGTCGCTCTTTACTGCTGTATTGCAAGTTGCTGTCTGATAGATCTAACTCAATAGAAAAAGCCAGGTCCCACTGTGTTACATTGAGTAGGAGAAACAGCAGCCTGCCAGTAAGCAGTTCCATCGTAAAGTGCTGGCTCTTTCTGAAAGCACATGACCAGGCTAAATGACCCGAGATGGCTGCCTAAACGCCATTATTACAACTTAAAAAAAAAATACAGTTGCTGGTTCAGGAATGAAATTTTATATTGTAGAGTGAATTATTTGCAGTGTAAATAGTTTAATTTATAAATAAAAACTACTTCCTACAAATCATGACAGAATCCCTTTAAATATAATGCACATTTACCCTGCACTGGTAAATGCCATTTGCGGGTCCCACTACAGAACTATACATAAAAAAAACCTCACTCATACAAACAGGCCATTTGTTGGAAAGACATATTCAGATGTAAAAAGAAAATACAGATAATTACCACTTTATAGTGTTACCAGTCCTTAAGTAAATAGGACCTAATAAAAACAAAAAAAATCTCAGTATTTAGTCAATCTGATAAAGGTTTTCCTTTGCTCTTGATAAAATGTAAAAAAAAAAAATCAACGTCAAAAATGTGCACGTTATCTCATGCTGGTCCAGTATTTATTGAGCAAGCCACCAGGTGTACTCAGCATGTCTTCATTAAAACATGATATATATTATAAAATGTATATTATACTTTACTAGTTATTAAAAGAGAAAAGAAAATTAGCAAACCAACAGTCTACTTACCGCTCTTCTATTCTCAAGACTAAATCTAAGGAAGATCATTCCGCTGAGAGTTTGCTCCATTTTTAAGATGCAGATAAACTATACATGCGTCCAGGACTCGCTCTAAACACAACTGTTAGCTTATCCATTAAAAAGGCTAAAATGAAGCCGTATCACTTGTATTAAAGGAAAGAAGAAGGTAAAAGGATCATCTGTTGCCATGGGAGCCAATGAATAGTAGGAAATCTGTTTTTTATATGATTCCCCATGGCAGCAGACAGATTCACCATGGTAATATTTTGAAAGATGAGATGATGGATGCTCAGCAAGAAAAAAAATATCCACAACATGAAAATCACATGACCGTTACCACAACCAATTAATTAACAGTCATGGAAAGAGGTAATTTAATTAAATATACAGGAAAAGTTACAGGTTTTCTGTTTGCTGGCTATTGCTTTAAAACTAGCCGTCTCCCAAAATAATGGAATGTATTGCATGATCTCAGAACAGTATGGTTAAATTCCATGCCTCAAGTTCCCAAATATTTTTGGTTTGATCCAATAAAAGCTTAGGTATGTAGATTAATGGGCAGATTTTTTGTCAAAAATCTATTTTTCGGGTTAAAAAAAATAAATCATTTTTCGAGATACATTATACCCCACCCTTGGCAATAGCTTGAATCTGAAAATACACAATCTAAAATCTGTCAAGGTCATGTAGGAGTCAATGGCAAAGTTGCCTTGAACCATTTATAGATGATAAAAACCTTCATGATGTTCAAGTTTTTTTTCAGAAGTTTTTGCCCGAATACTCAATCAATTTGAATGAATTAAAGAAACAGTAACACCAAATAATAAAGGTTTTTCTAAAATAAATGAAAATATCATGTAGTGTTGTCCTGCACTAGTAAAACTGCTGTGTTTGCTTCAGAAACACTACTATAGTTCATATAAACAAGTTGCTGTGTAGCGGAAACTGAAAAAAAGACTATATGGAACAGATTGGATAACACCATTATGTTCTACAGAGCTTATCTGCTATCTGCTGTGTAACCTGAGCCTTTTCTCCTTTGAATGGCTACCCCCATTGCTACACAGCAGCTCATTTATATAAACAATAGTAGTGTTTCTGAAGCAAACACAGCAGTTTTACCAGTGCAGGGCAACACCGCATTATATTTTTATCACTTTAAAACAATTTTATTTTCTGATGTTACTGTTCCTTTAATCTAAAACTTGTTGATTCGAGTTTTTCCATTCGAGTTTCTTCTTAAGGGCTCTTACTGACGATCGGTTGTGGCTGCGCTCCCCCTGCGTTCCGTTTTTCTGTGTTCAGCCGCAGGGGAGTGCAGGAATAGACGCATTACATTTTTTCCAATGGGGCTGTACACACACAGGTGCGTGTAGGCGCCGAACGCAGGTTGAGATGCAACATGCTGCATTTTTCCTGCGTTCGGCGCCTACACGTGCCTGTATGAGTACAGCCGCATTGGAAAAAATGTAATGCGTCTATTCCTGCGCTCCCCTGCGGCTGAACGCAGAAAAACGGAACGCAGGGGAGTGCCGCTACAACCGCTCGTCAGTAAGAGCCCTTAATAAGAAACCATTTGAGTTGTGAGTGCATTTGAGGTAGAAATAACTCTAAAATTCGACCTTTGATAAATAACACCCTAAATAGAAAGAAGTACATAAGAAATGTCCTTCGTGTAATTTAGGGATTACTGGATAACAGATTTCCAGATAATGATCCCATACATATATTTAGTTAAGTGATACAGGTATGGGATCAGTTATCAAGAATGCCCTCGAATTACAGGAAGGCCATCTCCCATAAACTCCATTTTAATCACATAATTCAAATTTTTAAATTTGAATTCTAGTTTCTCTGTAATAAAACAGTACATTGTTCTTGATGCTAAGATATAATTAAGACTTACTGGAGGCACAACAATCCTATTGGGTTCATTTTTAAATTCATGTTTACCGGTAAATGATTTTTTGGTAGACATAAGGTATGGAGTTTCAAATTATAGAAAGATCTCCTCCAGAGCATTCTTTATAAAATGTCCCATACCTGTATTTTCATGGAAGCCTTCAGAATTAAGGCAAACTGAAATTATGCTTATAAGGAACAACTTTTAAAAGTAAACCTATAAAGGGGGGGAAAAAACCCTTTTTGACATATGCTTACTCAACTAGGGTTATGTAAAAAAAAAAATAAAAAAAAAAAATAAAAAGGTGCATACATGTTATCTGAACTGAAGAGTCCTTCTACGCACAAAATGTTTTGCGTTATTTTCCGTGCAAAGCAAAACTTATGTATAGGGAGATGTGGTGTTTAAAAATAAAATCTGTGATTGGCTTGAGTCACTTGCATCAAGCTGAATGGGGAAAAACGCAGCAGCAGTTAAGTGTAAGCACTTTTGGGATCAAGTGTTTACCGCAGCATTTTCAGGCCAAAAAGTGCTTGTAACTGAACTGTGAATAGGATCCTTCGGAGGCAATCGTTTGTTCTTTTCAGCCGACTATAAAATGCCCTGTGTGACATTACCATAGGGTAGAAGACATAGGTTTTCCACAGGTCTCACTTCACTAATAGTAACACTGAGGGAAGTTGGGGGGGGACAGTTCCTTGAAAAATCAAATATAAAAATCTACATTCCCAAATGAAGAAACAATATTCCCCCACAAAGGGATATAATCTGGTATATAAACGATACCGTAAATCAAGTTTTTCTAAGAATACCTACGTTACTATTAGAATGATGTGAAGCAGTTAATCCCCTTACTCATTACAGACAACAGAGAATAATCTTTAAATCCATAAGTGATATTACAAAACAAGCATAATCCTTATTTAAAAAAACACCAGTGAATGCTTGTTACATAGTTACATAGTTAAAACAGGTTGAAAAAAAAAAAGACCAAAGTCCATCAAGTTCAACCCCTCCAAATGAAACCCAGCATCCATACACACATCCTCCATACCCTCACATAAATTATATATACAGGTATGGGACCTGTTATCAAAAAAATTCAGCATTACAGAAAGGCCGTCACCCATAGACTGAATTTAATGAGTTCCTTGTTTGAAATAAAAAAACCGTACTTTTCTTACTTGATCCAAACTGAGATACAATTAATCCTTATTGGAATTAGGAAAACAGTATTAGGTAAATAATTAGAAACCTTTCTTACATCTTTCCTAACCAGAAAAACATCATACCAGCCCTTTTTCTTTCTCCTTACAACTTCCTTGACTACTTGGTTGGAAAATGACCTGCAGGTGGTGGTGTTGTAACAAGATTAATTTATATTGAGTGCATGTATCCCTTAAAGGAATTGTTCAGTGCAAAAATAATAACTGGGTAAATAGATAGGCTGTGCAAAATAAAAAATGTTTCTAATATAGTTAGTTAGCCAAAAATGCAATGTATAAAGGCTGGAGTGATTTGATGTATAACTTGTCAGTCAGAAACCAACTTCCTGCTTTTCAGCTCTCTTGGTTTACACTGACTGGTTACCCTGGCTACCAGGCAGTAACCAATCAGTGACTTGAGGGGGGGCACATGGGTCATATCTGTTGCTTTTGAATCTGAGCTGAATGCTGAGGATCAATTACAAACTCACTGAACAGAAATGTACCATGTGGCCCCCCTTCAAGTCGCTGACTAACTCAGAGTTATAGAGCTGAAAAGCAGGAAGTTGGATTCTGGCTGTTTTATTAGACATCTGTTCACTCCAGTCTTTATACATTACATTTTTGGCTAACTAACTATATTAGAAACATTTTTTATTTTGCACAGCCTATCTATTTACCAAGTTTTTATTTTCACACTGAACTATTCCTTTAATATCTTGGAATTAAAAAAATAATGAATGTACATTGCATTAGCTCTTAGAATAGCACTCATCAATTTTACATACGCTTATTTTAAAGGTTTACTTAATTTAGAAGGATTAATTAAATCATGGTTGCTCATAGTCAAGTACAAGGTACTGTTTTATTATCTTAGAGAAAAAGGAAATCATATTTAAAAATTGTAATTATGTTTATTATGGAGTCTATGGGAAATGGACGTCTTGTAATCTGTAGATTTCTGGATAACAGGTTTCCGGATAACCGATCCCATATCTGTAGTAGTTTGAGTCAGTGAAATGACGGGGTGACAGGCTTCCCTAGGCTAGGCTGGTGCAATGGTTGGGGAGGATGATCAGTCTAAAGACTAGTTAGGTAGTGATTCCAATGCTGGGTGACTGGCTCCCCTAGGCGACCTGGTGCAGTGGCTGGGAGGGAATGGTCAGTCTGAGAAGCCCATTTACCAAAGTTAGAATTTCGTATTAATTTTTTTTAAATTAGAATATACTCGGAGGTTAAGTAAATAAAATATCTAAAACTCGAACTAATATTTCTGCTATTAACATCTTCAAATGGGTCACTTGTCCTTTCCCATTGACCTATACATGAACTTGGCAGGTTTTAGGCCAATAGTCGAATTCGAGTTATTGCCAGGGTATAGGTTTGAAAAAACTCGAAATTAAAATTCGAATCGAGTTTGGATAATTCACAATTCAAATTTGAGAGTTTTGACCTAAAAAATAGGAAAGTTCGAAATTAATAATCAAACCTTAATAAATCTGCCCCTGAATGATAGGCTAACATTTGGGGATTTCCTCTGCTAAGTACTCCCGGAGGCCAGGCTTGCAAGTCCCTTAGAGTGAGCCTTTAGGCAAAATATTTGCATTTATCTGTAACAGATATGAGTTTGGAGGGGCTTACCAAATACTGTGTCTCAAAGTTGGGCAAAATAATTTAAGCTATCGGCAGCACAGTAATTGAATTGCAGAAATGCAGACTTGATTCAATCCAGGGCATGGGATGGCGTTTGTATGTTCTCCCAGTGCATAGGAGGGTTTCCTCTGGGTACTCCAGTTTCCACCCACAATGCAATACCAAACAGGTTGGTTATTTACCTCTTGGTAACATGGACTATAGTGTGCACGTGAATTTTAGAGGGCTTAGATTGTAAGCTCCATTGGACCAAGGAAGGATGTGAATTGAATATAATTTCTGTAACTCCCTGCGGAATATGGGTAAATATATCTCTGCTCATCGGCAAAATCACTAGATACCAATATAATTGAGTGGCTGTATAAATTTTATGGATTAGGAAATGTATTCTCTCTAAATCAACCTTTAAAGTAGGATTCTGACTTTTGCAGCACAATCAAACCCGAATCCTAATTTGAATATGCAAATTAGGGATGGGAAGGGAAATTGCTTAACTTTTTGTCACAAAACAAGGAAGTAAAAATAGTTTTTTTCACTTTTTCCCCTTCTCGCCCCTAATTTGCATATGCAAATTAGCATTCCGTATTCAGCTGAATCTTTCATCAAGGATTTGGCCAAATCCCTAATAGTCGATTCAGTGCATCCCTACTTTAAAGAAGTAGAAGACAGCAATGCTGCAAAAACGAAGAAGCATTCTCCAAACAACAGATCCAGGATTTATTCCAGTTAGCTCCTCTCAGAATACCTATAACATTACAATTTAAAACACCATTAAGGTGGTATTGATACAATGATATTGTGTTTCACTGATAAATGCTTGGGTGTACAGATTTTCGACTAAATAGTCAGAGTGATACATATCCTGAAAAAAGATATGTATTCCTCAAGAAATGTGCTCACTAAGAGCCTCATAAAAATAATAATCAATATTAATTTACAAAGCGTGTGCGTGTGCATGATATAGATATGGTGTACTGGCCTTGTCAGATACAAGTGAGGGGATCACAGTTGTCTGACCTTTCCACAGTTAAGCATTCGCACTAGATGGAGGCAATTTTCAGGTCACTTGCTAACAAAAATGTCAAAACGACAAATATCATTATTAGATAAAGCTGTCTCTCCTCGGCTGCATGTTATAACCCTACTCAGTGACAACCGACATTGCTTTCTCATAGATGTCATTATTTATTCAAAAACATCGAGTGTTTCTTTTTAAAGATTGGGTTTGTAAATAAAAGGAAATGCCATATTTGTTTTCATTCAGAATCAGCCAACAGCTCAGATTTGTGACCTAATAAAAATGATTTCAGCTATTATGAGATCTGCTCTATGAGATCTGTTGCTAGACACGGACCTGATAGAGGGCACCTTTTTTCTTCTTCTTTGTTTTCATTATAACAATGTAGCCCCACAAGTCAGCATAAAGAGCTATGGCATCTTATCGCTACTTAGAACTTAAAGGGGTTATGCACATTTGAGTTAATTTTTACTATGATGTAGAGTAACATTCTGAGACCATTTGTAACTGGTTTTAATTTTTTTTTATTATTTGTGGTTTTTAAGCTTTTTATTCAGTTGCTAGGGTCCAAAATACCCTAGCAACCATACATTGAATTGAATATGAAGAGGAGTAGTAGAAAGTAGCAATAACTATAAATATGTAGCCTTAGAGGGCATTTGTTTTTTGCATGGGGTCAGTGACACGCATTTGAAAGCTGGAAAGAGAGAAAAAAAAGCAAATAATTAAAAAACTGTTAAAAAGAAAAAGTTAAGGACAATTGAAAAGTTGCTTAGAATTATACACACTGAAAGTTAACTTAACGATGAAGCACCCCTTTTAATTCAAAAGAACTGCTCTTTACACTATGTTGTGAACAAAATGCTTGCAACCTGTAGTATCACAATTCTTTGGAAAACTGCTGGTAAGTGTTTGCTATCCAGGACAAGGGTCAAAGGGTAGGCAGCTAAAATTCTGTTTTCAGACAAAGGATCTTTCTGAAATTGGGTGCCTTGCAATATTTCTGGACAAGGGTCAAAGGGTAGGCAGCTAACATTCTGTTTTCAGACAAAGGGTCTTTCAGAAATTGGGTGCCCTGCAATATTTCTGGGTCCCTTCCCAATTTAGGGATTGTTGTAATTAGGATTTTTGATTATGAACACGTTTTCCAGACTGAGATTTCCATGGAGTTTAAAATAAATAAATAAATAAATAAAAAAAGCAAGCAATCTTACTAGGCATGTGTAAGTTGACCCGAAAACCGCAGGCGAGTATGGGTTGAAATTTGTTGACCACTGCCAGTTCGGGTTGGGTGTGGGTGAGAATTACACTCCTCTACAATAATTGTGTGTCTTGGAACCAAAGGCATGTGCATAAGTAGTGTATGGAACAGGTGCGGGTGCTATAATGACAATATTTCGTGGGTTTGGGTTGGGTTTGGGCTGACCCTCACATCACTAATCCTTACATATTGTAATACAAAGCAGTGGTCTAAAACTACCAGCTTCTCTTACCTAAGCTTATTTTAAAAGTAGCTTTCAAATTATTTCATTCTACATGAAAAATAGAATAATTTCTGAACAAATTAAAAAATTATTAAAGAATAAGCAATGAACATGTCTTTGTGCACCATGCCACGAGAAAAATTACAGTATTTCTATTTAAATGTGTTTATGCACATAAAGATGCGTGTTTGCAAGTGTGGGCACATACACCTGCGCATACATTTTTATGTTCATAAAAAAGGGAATTACACTGGTAAACCATATAGGGTCATTGTAACAGAAAAATATATAAATACACAAATGATTTTAAGATAGAAAAGTTCAAATATAGCATACTGAAGGCCCCTATGCTTAGAAATGCCGACTCCTCCTGCCCATAATTCCCTGTTTTGTGGCATATGCATGTTATAATGGTCATCAGATTACAGAAGAATACGGAGAGAAATGGCAGGAAGAGAATTCCTTTGCTGGCTCTTACCTCAGCAAAAGCAACAGAAAAGGAGCATGCATGCACTAACAGAACATGTGTACACACAACTACATTATTATTATGATTTATAAGCAATAGTTTTTTTAATGGAATTTGAATTGCAAATGTATATAACAAGGACAAACCTTAAAATGGACCCACTCTGGGGCAGAGTGCATATCAAATAGATCAAGTCTACACGGGCCTTACCAGAACATCTCAGTAATTTGACTGCCCAAACCAGCTTTGCAGCTTTCAGCAGTCACTGAAGAACAGGAGTGCCCATACTTTACTAATGCGAGGTCTACTTTTAGTGATGTTCTCCCATTATGATCTACATCCATAAAAGTTAGCATTCTGTTCCATGGAAAATATTACTGAAATATCATATTCATTTTTATTGCTATATTTAACAAACAACTATTCCTTATGTAATCTTAACATAGATTGATTTATTAACCTTAATAAATATCGGAAAATCATGAAATAGAAGGGTAAACTGTTTGTTGACAGTGTATTGAGATCTACTGATCACCAGCTAAAGGTCTACTGGTAGATCCCAATCTACCTTTTGGGCACCCCTGATATAGAAACTGCTAAGAGCACAGCAAAGACTGATACACAGGAAGAGGCAGTTTATTTAGGGACTTCCTGTACATCCAAGAAGACACAAACTCTCAAAGTGCTTCAGCTTCCCCACTGCTTACTGCAGGCGATTCACTAGTGCCGCTAGAGGTGGTGTGGGCTATGCAGCAATACCAATAATCTGAATGACAAGTGTGCATTGCCCCATCAGGTGACATTTGAGAAAGAGCTGTGCATTTACGAGAAACGATATTCACTATATTTATAACTGCAGTTGCAGAGATACAGTGGATTCTGTTTTGTTTCCTTTGTTTTGGATAGAGAACGGACGATTGCGAGCATACATACTGACCTTAGTAATTTACTGAAGTGCATGCTTTTAGATGTTAACATATAAAGCATCAACCCAAGCTCTGTGCGTGTGATTAATCTGGAAGTCAGACGTGTGCCTTACATTGGAGGTTTTATAAAGACAACGAGTGTTAAACTTGCCACATTATCTCAGAACGCTTCCTGCCAAATCACTGTCTTAACAGCATTTGCCGCTGGCACGTTGTCACCTAGTCACGCCTTCCCCTAGCCTTCAATTAGTCATCCAACCTTGAATCTCTGAAATCTCCTTTACCTGCAGCCCATTACCTTTGCTCTGCTCACTTGCATACAATCAAGCACTGCCCTGTGTCCTTTCTTTCATTTCACTTCTAATCCCTGCGTTGTAAAGTGAAAGACACCTCCCTTCATTCCTCTATTTTTACAACCACAGTTTATGTACTAATTGCCCACATCTGCACATTACAAAACCTACAAGCCATTGCCTGGCAGCCGCTCAGCGACAAAAACATTCCTGTTGCAAGGAATATGTGCATCGGCCTGATTTTTTGGTTTGTGATGTAGCTTGCCCTTTAGCGAGCGGCACAACAAAACCCACTTGGTGTATCACAAACTATAAAAGGTAGAGGGAGACAAGTGCGGACCTGTATAAACCCACACACTGCCATTTGCTGCCTGCTTTCTGCCAGTCCTTTCAGCTGCTTCGAATACGGCAGAGAACTGGGTATTTTGAGGGTTAATGAGAGTATATTAATAGAACGGAAACATGAATTTATAACTCTCCAACAAACGACTTTGTATTGTAGAATCAAATACAAGTAATTCGGTATCCGATAGGTGATTTAATAACAACACAACTAATTCCAGGACTTCTCACAATATGATCGAAGGCTGAACACTTAATAAATTACACTGAATCCAGGATTCGGACTAATCCTTCTGCCCGCCCTAACCAAATTCTAATTTGCATATGCAAATTAGGGGCAGGGAGAGGGAAATCACATACATTTTTGTCACAAAACAATGCAGTAAAAAAAGTTTTCCCCTTCCCACCCCTAATTTGAATATGCAAATGAGGATTCGGTTCAGTATTCGGCCGAATCTTTCATGAAGGATTCGGCAGAATCCAAAATAGTGGATTCGGTACATCCCTAATTAAAATACACAACGCATAAAATAAATGACAGATCTGAAGTCTGTGTGTCCTATATGTAATGCAATAAACTATACTGCACGAGCCAAAGTACAGCGGCAATAGAACTAAACATATAAACGAGAGACTTAAATACAGGTCTTTAAAGGGGAACTAAACCTGTTTTTTTTTTATTGGCATAATGAAGGCAACGTGCCGATCTCCGCTACCATTCTTCAATGGCTTTACAGTGATTTGTCAAAATGATCCCTATGTCCTCATTGCCTTACTGTTGAAACATTGTAGCAGGTTAAATAAATCAGAAGCAGGAGGATAAATAGTGTTTTCAACAGGAATTACATTTGAAAACAAGTTTAGGGCCAGGGAATACCATAAATGGATACATATTGGACAGCTGTCCAGAATAAGATTTTCTTGTAGTGAGCACAAAGCAGTTTGAGGGTGGAGTTCCCCTTTAAGTCAAATGCTACTTGTACTTCCCAGGCAAGAGCTGTCAGTGATTGCTACAAGGCGCATTTTAGTAGAAGTATAGAGTTAAAATGGAACTTGTGGCACTGCCGCTATTTGTGTAACTACAACTCCCAGCATCCTCTCAGAGGCTTGAAAGAAGCGGAGCTGCCGAAAGTTGAAGCGCCAGAGTTCGTGTAGTAATGTCCGCTGGATATAGCGCAAAGCTCTCACAGTTTCATACTTAATTCGGGTCGGAACAAGAAGAGAGAAGTCACGCTGGAGCTTTCGCTTAAGGTTCTGCATCAGCCTCCTCTCACTGACCGGCTAAAGCCCTCTCCTTCCCCTGCTCTTACCTCGCTTTCCACTTTCTGCACCGGCACTTTCTGCCACGGGTCTGCCAGCTGAGCCAGCGGCATCTTTCCAAGCGGATGAGATTCCAGCAATGGTCCCCAGTAAGCACCAATCTGACAGAGCTCCAGTCCGCCCCGCTAGAGTCGCCGTGAGCTGTCCGGTCACGAGCGGCAACTGAGAACCGCTCCAGCGCAGCTCCTCTACCCTTCTCGCACAAATCTTTACTTCCTCTCACAACATGGCGTCCCCAGCGGTACCTGCCGCTCGCAGCAAGGCACGGTGCGCGTCATCCCTACGTCACGTGCAGTAGGCGGTCTTCCCCGCCCTACAGTTCGGAGTACAGGTGACAGTCGGGGGAGGAGGATTGTGGGTAAAATTGCGTCATAGGTGGAATGTCTGCCCTGCCATATTAGATGAGTCTCCGGTTACGCAAGTGACTATGGTTTTAGTCAGAGCGCTTGTGTGGGGGTATGTAGTGGGTGCGTGCCGGTTCTCAAACCCCATTTCAGTTGCCAGTACAGATTAATGTGTTCTTATTCTACTTCAATAAAGAGTTGGGCAACGTTTTTTGTTATTCATTTTTTTTTTTAGTTTTGCTTATGCGTTCAGTGGATGTCAGGAATAATACAAAGCTCCAAGCGTTCTGTTTCCCTCCCCCTTTGCCAGCGGCCGAACAAAGGGGGCGGGGCAGATAGCATTGGGGTGGGGCAGTGATGTTGGGGGGGGTATGATGACGTCAGAGGAAAGCACAATGATGTCAGGGGAGTTATGTTGCCGGGGCTGGGTTACTGCATCACTTAGATGCAAATGGCTTGATTTCTGTTCAGTTTTCTGAACACACAGCCCTTTGAAAAACTGAGAAGTCCAGTTCAAAACCAGGGTGTCCAGTTTTCACAATGTTTTAAATGGGACAGAACAGACAGCCCTTTGACAAACTGAGATGTCCAGTTGAAACCCACACAGCTGGAAATCTTACCTCTATCTATTATCTATTCTGACTATTCTATTCCTTTAACTGCAGATATCGGATCTTTTATACAGAAATCAGTTATCCAGAAAGCTCTGAAATACAAAAATGCTCATTTAGAAAAACTATTTCTTATTTTTAATTGATTTGCTTATATCTGTTTCTGTAATAATAAGAAATTAACTGCACTTCATAATAACTACGCCATGACAAGGTGAGTATCTTGGTGTTTAATTGGTTTCCATTTATTGGCCACAGGCCCGGACTGGCAATCTGTGGGTTTCAGCAAATGCCAGAGGGGCTGTGGTAAGTTGCCATAGACAGTCAATATTTATTTGGCTGGTGAGGGGCTGCTTGGGTCTCTGTGTACTTGGAATGCCAGGGCCTATTGTGAATACCAGTCTGGACCTGATTGGCCAGATTATTTTTTGGGTTTCATAAGGCTGAAAACCGAACAGAAAGTTCCGCCACTCTCTATTAATTTTATGGGATTTTGGAAGGCGTATTCATCAAAGGATGAACTTTCACCCATTGATAATACTCTTTTAAAAATCCCATTGAAATTAATGGAGAGTGGCAGTGAGGACTGTGGCGATCACTAACTTCACTCTTTGATAAATATACCCCAATGTGTCTGCATACAATGGGGCATGTTAAGTAAAGGGGCGAAGGTTGATTTCAATTTAGCATAGTATCACTCAAGATGAAAATTAAACATCATAAACTAATTAAAAATGAATAAAGTTTTTGTGACTTAACTTTGCTTTGCCAACCATTCACCTTTTTTCACCAGGTAACATTTCTCCAGTGCAAAATTGTGCATAATTGCAGAATCAATTTTTTCACCAAGACAAAGTTCACCGGGGTCAGGCCTACAAACTTCCATTATACTTTTGCATCTCCTTATCTTCGTCACCTCCACCATGCTAATATCCCACATACACGTCATTTATTATAGTTGTAAATTCTATAGCAAATTTTTACCACTGTAGTTGTATGGGGAAAATACACTAGTGAATTGTCACTGAAAAAAATTGCCACATTTCTCTCATGTCACACTTCTCTCTATTCTATTTTACTGAATATGGGATTTATTTTTAAAATTCGCCTGACAAAATGAGGGAAACTTTGGTGAAGACCAGAAGAAAATTCATGCTTTATCGAGAGGCACAATGATGCATATGGCACAGTTGTGACAAAATGATTGTCAGTGAGTTTCTAGTAGTACAGTAATTAGGATGCACAGATTCAGCCAAATCTTGCATGAAAGATTTGGGATTTGGCTGAATCCCGAACGCTAATTTACATAAGCAAAATAGAACTTGCATTAAAATGCAGTGTGTTTTGTGTGAAAAAAAATGTGGTGAGCGCAACACACACCAAAATTTATCGATTATTTTTGTGCTTGTTTGGATTCTGCTTGGCCAGGGACTTGGATTTGTCCAAATCCCATTGAAAAAGTAGGGCCCCACAGCAAATTATTTTTCAGTCCCCCAAAATGTTAGAGGTTGACCTATTTTACCAATATTTATTGAAATTGCATATGAAGTAGGGCTTCGTGGGGCCCCTATACCTTCTGGGCCCCAGTTATGACACTGGTTTCTGTGCTGCCATGTAGTAATTATCTATATTAATTAATAATCAGCCTTATATTGTGACATTTATATTTTATGTGTACTGTATTTTTTGAGTCGGTCCCTAAGCTCAGAAACGGACAGCAGTACAGAGCATGTGCATTGAATCAGCAGAAAACAAAGATGGGGAGCTACTGGGGCATCTTTGGAGGCACATATCCTCCCTGCTAAAGGGCTGTTGTTGCCTTTGGCTGGTACAGAAGCCCAACACTTATATATACAACATTTCTAGCCTACTTCTTTAGTTTAGTTTAGTTTTAGTTCTCCTTTAAATGCATTAATAGAATCTATAAAGAGTCAAAAGTATGTTTCCATCCCTCGAGTTAATTACCCTTTTTATGCAAGACAGTACTAGTATACGATCCTTTGGATCCCCGTTATCCAAATAACAGGAAGACCATCTCTTGTAGACTCTATCATAATCAAAAATGTAAAAAAAAATTAAAAAATTATTTCTTCTTTCTCTGTAATAATAAAACAGAATCTTGTACTTGATCTTAACTAGTATATAATTAATCCTTATTGGAAGTAAAACAATCCTACTCGGTTTACTTAATGTTTAAATGTTTTAAGTAGACAAGGTATGGGGATCCAAATTACGGAAAGATCCTTAATCCCGAAAACCCCCAGATCCCTAGCATTCTGAATAATAGGTTCCATACTTGTACTTTATTTGCTTTAGTAGGCACTGACTGACACTGCCTAGAGTTACAAAGCTTGTTATCCACATGACTCCCCTAAATCCTTTTCAATTAACTGAACAGTAGCACCAAAAAATGAAAGTTTTCAACGGAATGACAATATAATGCTATGCATTGGTAAAATGGGTGTGCTTGCTTCAGAAACACAACTATAGTTTATATAAACAAGCTGCTGTGTAGCGATGGGGCAGCCATTCAAGCACAGGATACACAGTAGATATCAGATAAGTTCTGAAGAATCCCATTGTAAATTACAGATCTTATACGTTATCCACTGTGTATCCTGTACCTTTTCTCCTTTTTCAGCTTCAAATGGCTGCCCCCATGGCTACACATGAGCTTGTTTATATAAACTATAATTGTGTCTCTGAAGCAAGCAAACCAGATTTACCAGTGCAGCCCAACAGTACATTATATTTTCATTACTTTAAAACACTTTAATTTTTTGTTGTTTTGAACCCCCCAACACACTACCATTTAGCATTAGATTTGTGGCAAGGGCACAAAGGCCTAGGGCGGCACATTTGTAGGGGCGCCATGCTGCCCAGCCGCATCTATATTTACGGGTTCCTACAGGAAACACGGACCAGAGTTACACAGTGGTGAGTTTCAAAGTCAGCTGGAGGTAGAAGGCGCGCACGCGATAGTGGTAGAGTGCATGCGCCGGTGGTACCGCGCGCACATGTCGGGGATATGGGGTGTTGGAGGCACCCTGCCTAGGGGTGCCTTCTTAGCAAATCTGGCTCTGATAGAATTCTAAACACTTTCAGCCAGCATAACAAACCACCATGAGAATGCAGGAATTTTTTTAGTCGGCATTTGCAGATATCTTTGGTTTGTGTAAACCCTCATTAAACTGAATCCTTCTTCCCTTCAGATTTGTTTGTGCCTGTACATTATTGTATTTGTAATTATAACTCACTAACGTACAGCATTCTTGGTTGCTATTGAGTAAATAATAATTATTTTAATGATATATTTTCTTGGATCTTTTCAGTACATAAATGCCAGGCACTTTGCAGAAACAGCAAAGGAAAATGTTATAGTTCCCCATTTAACAGGAATTGGCATCCCAAGTTGCTGCTGACCTTGTCAATGTGGGCTGAGTTAGGGCAAGTTATGCATAATTAGTAAGTACTTCGCTAAGGAAGTAGATGATTCACACACTTTATCCACTTCAATTTTTGTTCCATATTTTACTCAGTTTATTCTGAAAGTACCTATGCTGTGTGGGTTTAAAAATGAACAGGCACCGATTTTGCCAGATTATTCTACTCCAATACGAACGATTGCAAAATAGAGATTTAATATTCTAGAAATTTAAAGAGATACTGACAACAGAAACTAAACCTTTTTTTATCTACGTAATAATATTGTCTTCGCATGCTATCTATAATTTTGCCATAAAAGTATTTACAGATGCTTTTACATTACCCATCTGAGCCATCATGTTCCTCTCTGAGGGTGCTGCCATATTTGAGCTTCAGCAGTCTGTTAGCATTAGAAACTAACTGACATGTTGAGAAGGGACAGTCAGGCTGGCAAAACAGTCAGGTTTAGGAGCTTTAAGTAACAATTACCGTACTTACAAAAGCAGTCCTATGAGTTAAAAACTATCAGCTATAGGTAACTTTATTACATTAATATTTTGAATAATATTTTTTTTGTGTCAATATCACTTTAAGCAGAAATGAAATTATATATGGCAGAAGCTGTAGTTTAGGATTGTCTTCTTTTTCCTCTATTCTAGCAAACATAATAATACTTTTAAAGTCTCTGTTACCATACATTTTTCTACCAACACACATATTGTGAAAAGGGATTCTGTAAGTTGTATGACTGTTGGTTTAGAATTCTCATTCTGAGGGACTCTGGCTTTCTGCCCTCAGTGTTCTCGCTGAACATGCTGATTGCTGCATTGCAGTTATGCAGGCAAGATCAACTGAAGACCGCAGACCATGAATTAGTGGAACATCATACTGAATATGGACATTGAAGGCAAATTTGTCATAGCTGTGGGTGTCTAGAATAAATGATATTGGAAATACCCCACTTTCTGCATAATGGCCAGGCGTCACAACAGTTTTTTGTCTGTGGCACAAAAGGGTTCAAAATCACACAGTGTCAGACTGGGGTGTCCAGGGCCCACTGAGACTGCCACCCAACATGGTGGCAAGGTCCAGCTCCTAGAAATGCTACCTCCAGTCTAGTTTATTGCCTGAAAACACAAAAACCAAAATTCAAGCCTAAATAGAATTCTATATTTGTCTGGAGCTGATTAAAATACAATGTGAACACCCACACAAAAGCGCTCAGTAACAATAGTAGGTTATGCCGACACTGAGTTCAGTTAACCCCTGTGGCCTTTCAGTATAGCTGTACATGCTGCACTGTCTGTCATCTTACAGTAGTGACTGATATTCATTGCTGCTTAAACTAATTTTCTGATTCTCAAAGCATCTAGTTGTGGGAACCTAGGGACCATACAAAGCATCAATAAACCAATTGCATGGTCTGCTTCCACTAAAGGGATAAGATATTGTGGGATATGATGTTATACTTGTGCTACACATTGCTGTTTACATTGACAGTGTTAAGAATATTTATTTAGGAAGTCAAGCATTTAAAAGTGGGAGGTAGAGGTTGGGTCTATGGGGAAACGGGTAAAACAGATAAAGGTGGACAGGAGATTAGGAACTGTAAGAAGACGATGGGGAAATAGTGTGCTTATGGAATGTATACCAGGTAGAAACTGAAAAGGCTTGTTTATAACTGTAGACGCAGTCACGCAAAAATGGATGCAGTTGTTGCACACATTGACTCCATTTTCTAAAGGTACTTGAGTCTAAAGGAGCAGGCTGTGTCAATAGGCGCAGCAGACTTATGCATAATCATGGCTAGACATTCATTTGACATCAAACATTAAGACTTTTCAGTGAAATTATTGTATGTATGACTGAATGTAGTCTCAATTGCATGCCCCCTTAGTTCACACTTAAGAAGCTGCGCCTGCGCCCTGGGGTAAACTGCCCTCTGTTCCTCATGCCAGATTAATAATTCAGTGCAAGCAGCAAAGCACAGTGTCAGGAGATGGAGCTAGCCCTATCCTTACCACCTGTATTAGGCTGCACCTCCTAATGCTCCATAATCTTACGTTAGAGGTGGTTGAAGAAATGCCCACATGATTCTGCCCGCCACTCATAGATCAAACACTAGCAAATACGGGCCTATATATATATATATATATATATATATATATATATATATATATATATATATATATGTATAGAACTGAACTGAATCCAAACTTGCAAATAGTGCTGGCTTTCAGCCAAATCCAGAGATCAATCCTGAATTTGGTGCATCCCTAACAAAAAACATCAGGGTTGGAGGATGTAGTATTTGGCTGAATCCAAAAATGATGGATTTAGCATTTGGTACGTCAGCACACAAGGCAAGTATATTTACAGGAACATTTTTTTTGCTGTTCTTATAATCCATATCAATCAGCTGCACTTAACTTAGAGCAATAAAAACAAATGGGTGATTGTTTGGTCTGGGTTACTAGTTGAGTTTTTTAGTAACATTTGTCTGTGTTTCAACATAACAAGCTTTTCTGGTGTTGGAACAGCCCTTTCAAGATTCTCTGTACAGCATAGAACTATCCTAAAAAGCTGCCATAATAACCAAAAGTAATGGATAAAAAAAGGAAGAAAGTAGCAAATTAAACAGCATACCAACAAAGAAATCATAACTGGATAAGAAATTCATTTAGTTTTAGCTGAAATATATTGTTCTAGTGACAGAGAACAACAGTTCCTATGAAACTTTTTTTTGCTAAAAAAAAAAAAAATAAAACTTCCAAATGTCCATTGTTTTCCATTTATCTCCTGTAGCAAAAAGTACGTGGAACTGCGGAAAACATTAGCTGAAGCATGAGTACAATTAGATGGAAGGTTCATTATTAAAAATGACATGTAGAAACTGAGTCACTGTACTAATTCACTGCGATGCTTGTCCCTTTTATTCACCCACAGCTCTTGCTGACTGACAAATGAAATAGGCCACTGCCATAGAGGTTATTTACTGTGCTACGGAAGGAACAGAATGATTTGTCTGCGTTTTTATGAAGGGAGAAAGATCAACTAAAAAAAAGGTGTCAGTATTATTATTTTTATCCCATCACTGTAGCAGTCATCTCAGCAATGATTAACAATTCTGGCTACTCTAAAAGCAGATATTTTATGTGTGTATATATGTGTGTATATATATATATATATATATACGTATATATATAATATATATAAATATAATGTAGAAGATATGATATTATGGGTACTACTACAACTGGTAGGGGTGGGCATACTGGAAATCCGGTAGCTTTACAGGGCAATTGAGTTCTAAATAGTGAAATATGTCATTCTTTAATACTTTCCTGTTTAAAAGTGCACACTTCTCAGTAGTTCTTATATAAGAGGAATACTCCTGAATAGCAGATCCAAAAAAAGGGTTGGACACTTGAATCAGAGGTGTGGCTTATATTTTACTATTTAAATGTTGTGAGGTATGCAAGTGCGGGCAGCCTATAGGAAAAATATAGAAAAACCCTTCATAGGTGCTTGAATTTCAACTCCCAGCATCCCATAACAGAAGCAAGACTAGTTTAATGCAATTTTGAGGGACTTAGTTACCTACACTCGAGAAAAACATTCTAGTACTATGACCCTTCTCTGTTTTTTAAGGCAGAGGTGTGCCCAAAACAAATGTCACACCTGGGCCCATGGGCTTTTAGATATGTCATAGATATGACAGTTTTTGGTTACAGCAGTAAGGGTATTCACTTTATGGCCATAACAACATAAGGCCACTGGGAAGGGCAGAAATTCATAAATAGTATATATTATGACATCTGTTCAGTACTGTCAGTATAAATATCAGTGATGTGTAACCTGCAATGCTCCAGCTGCTGATGAACTGTAACTTACAGCGTAACCCTGACTGCACTGCTAGTTGCCATGTTCTTTCCTCCCTATCACCTGAGTATGCCTACATGTAAAGCACCTTTGTTCAAAGAAAACCTTGTTTAGAATTATTATGTTAATTATTTATGTTGTTTATATAAAATATATACGCATTAGGTTTAAAAATGTTATTTCATCAGACAGAAGGAACAATATTTTTTGAAGGGACAGACACTTTAGACTGAGATATTTATTATTTTATGTATTTCATTTCATAGTTCTACAATGCCACTTCCCATGTACAGCAAAGCTATGCAATATATGGCTCCGACAATATACTATACTCTACTGAGATGATTTTACTGCTTTGAATGTAAGTTTAAATTCCGATGTTTGTGTCTCTGGTGTCTCAGTTTGGCAGCTCAGTAATCCAGGTGCAGATTCTGAAATTATCCAATTTGCTATATTAGTTGATACATTTCTCAGCAGCATATGTGGAATATTAGCAACTATAGGGGGCGTGGCCTGCATGGGGAACGGCTAGGACGTGTGCCGTGTGAGCTCCGACCTGGGGCGCAAAAATACTGCTTTTATCCTGTTGATACCCGGCGAAATTTGCAATCCCCTCAAGAGGCAAGTACCTTACCAGGGTGGCAGCTACTCCCGATGGTGCGGAGAGGTCGGAGCAAAAGCGCAGCACAAGCGAAAACATCGAGGCGCACCATGTCGAATCAAAATGGCGCCGATCCGTCTGCACGCAGCATGACGCCTGAACATACACTGGGTGCACGGGATGCGGCTGCACAGAGGCTCGCGCAGTTTGTCAGAGACCCGCAAGCTCCACGGCCTGCTAAAGGTGAGACTGGTTGCTCACAGAGCACTGATTCCTCGCGGTTTGAAACTCCAGGGAAGGCCGCAGTGCCTGATCCATTACCCCAGGCCTCACTGAGCCCTGAGCCTATAGAACCCACGTTAAATGAGGTTCTGTCTGCAATTACAGCTAATCACACTGTGCTCATGGGGAAGATTGATGAGCTTAAAACTGACTTTGCGATTTTGAAACATGACACCCAAAAGCTAAGAGAGAGAACGGGGGAAGCTGAGAGGAGGATCAGTGATCTGGAAGACCTTGCTCACCCCATTCCAGGCCGCCTAAATGCTGCAGAATCGCATATTGCTTTATTGGAGGCTAAGGCGGATGACTTGGAGAACAGGCTCCGAAGGAATAACATCAGGATCCTGGGGCTTCCTGAGAGGGCAGAAGGAGCTGCAACTGAAAGATTCATTGAACAGTGGCTTACTAGCACCTTTGGCCAATCGTCATTCTCATCGGCTTTCATAGTGGAGAGAGCTCATAGAGTTCCAGGGAAGCCACCTCCGCCTGGGGCCCCCCCGCGACCCCTAATAGCACGTTTGCTAAACTATAGGGATAGGGATGCGGCTCTGGCAGCGGCTCGACAAGCAGGGGAGATTCTGTATGAAAATCAAAGAATCTCTTTATACCCCGACTTCTCTACAGAGGTGAGAAAACAGAGAGCACGGTTTACAGAGGCAAAGCGGCTCCTGCGGCAGAAACAGCTACCATATGCCATGTTGTTCCCGGCGAGACTGAGGGTCAATCTCAGTGGTAAAGCCTATTTCTTCACCAAGCCGGAGGAGGTCATACAATGGATGGAGGAGAGACCACGCGGCTCCCCGCGCAGAGATTGATGAGGATTTGCATGCAGCTTGGAATATGGAGGTGCCATGCCTAGTGTGTGGGCGGCTGCGATTGGCATTAAGGATCCGGCTCCCCTTTTTCTTTATTGTCCTGGGTTTGGTGGACACATTTGCTTATTCAAATTTCTACTTGGTTACATCTGTGACTTCTCGCAGGACAGGTAATGGTCTTTATATTACTGCCTAATGGGACACATTTTCAGTATAACTATCTTGCCCCGGGTTGGAGGTCACCGGTGTGGACTGTCGGTGGGCACCTCCTGGACTGGACTCTGTGCGGGTACTAACCCCACGACAAAGTTAAGGCTTGTTTCAGTTATGGGCAGTAAACTCACTTGTACTATGTTTATGCAGTGGGTGGGGTGGGGGTGGGGAAAAGGGTTTTTGGTTATGAATGTTTTGTTGCTTGATGTCACATGTAATGGAAGGTTATGTAGGGTTCTACTACTGCGGTTTGGCAGACAACTGCCCATGATATCTAGTAAGATATCAGTTAGGAAACTTGAGAAACATGGCTTCGGTTAACATCTTATCGTGGAATGTGAGGGGTATGGGGGACGCCATAAAAAGAAGATTAGTCTTTGATTTTATACGTAGGCATAGACCTCAATTGATATTCTTACAGGAGACTCATTTAGTGGGCGGGAAAACGCTGTCCATGAAAAAGCCTTGGATAACTACGATGTACCACTCAGTGTATTCCAGCTATTCTAGGGGGGTCTCTGTTCTGGTATGTAGATCGTGCCCCTTTGTAGCGGAAACGATTATTTCAGATAGACTTGGAAGGTTTATAATAGTGCAAGGCACTTTGTTGGGAAAGAAAATAACTCTGATTAATGTGTATGCACCCCCCCCCGCTATCTGATGGTTTTTTGCAGGAACTGACCAACAAACTTCTGACCATTGCAGTGACTCCGCTACTCCTCATGGGTGACTTCAATGCGGTAGCTAATGCGGATATAGATAAACTTCACCCCCCAGAGTGTCCTCAGCAATTTTGAATAGATGGCTGAACACTTTTCAACTGGTAGATTTATGGCGGGTGCGTAACCCGGGGGCGCGGCAGTTCACGTGTTACTCTCCTGGTTCCAATAATATGTCTAGAATTGACTTGGCGATAGGTTGCCCTGAGTTTAATAAATGGGTTCAAAAGGTAGAAATACTCACGCGAGGCATATCTGATCATTCCCCCATTCTGCTCACCATGTCGGCCTCGCAATCCCCGGCTGATCGGATTTGGAGACTGAGTCCTTACTGGGCTAAGCATGACCAGCTTCAGGAATCCATTCATACTAGCATAGAAAATTTCCTGGCACTAAACAAGGAAGAAGTCTCCCCACAAATAACATGGGATGCCTTTAAAGCTTTTATTAGGGGGGAGTTTATCAGTAATATTAAGGCGCTGTCAGATAGCTACCAAAGAGATCTGATGCAAAAATCTGCGGCGGTGCAGGAAGCTGAGATTAGATATGTGGCACACCCAATTGACCAAACTCAAAAATTATGGCAGGATAAACAAAGGGAGCTACAGTTGGCCCAGGTGGAGCTTACAAAAAAGCATATCCTTTATCAGAGGTCTAATATTTTTGAGTTTGGAGATAAAAATGGAAAATTACTGGCTCTATTGTCCAAAGAAGCGGGGGGTTCAATGGCTATACCAGCGATAAAAGTTTCCAATGGGGATATTGATTCCACTCCAGAGGGTATCAATGGTAGGTTTATGAGTTATTATGCAGATCTCTATACTTCCAAGATGACGGTAACGAATGCGGAGGTAGACCAATACTTGTTTGACACGGACATACCGGAATTTGATGTAGGTACAATAGCACAGCTAGCCGAGCCAATTACTCAAGAGGAGGTGGAGGTGGCGATTGGAGCCTTCCCGGGGGGTAAAACTCCAGGCTTAGATGGCCTCCCCATTGAGTGGTATAAGCAGAATGTTAAAAAGATAGCCCCTCTGTTGGTTAATTTGTATAATGATGTCAGGGTGGGGGCACCCCTCCCAGAGTCTATGAGGGAAACGCTCATTATACTGATTCTCAAACCAGGCAAGGACCCCTTAGAATGCTCCTCGTATAGACCAATATCGCTTATTAATGTGGATGCCAAGATTCTGGCAAAGGTGCTTGGGAATAGATTGGCACCACACCTGGCCAAGGTTATTTCACCGGATCAAACGGGCTTCATGCCGGGCCGCACTACTGACATTAATATCCGACGGCTGTTTACTAATATCTCAGTTGTACATGATACCCGGGGTGAGAGGGTGGTGGCGTCATTGGATAATGAGAAGGCGTTTGATTCGGTGGAATGGCACTATCTATGGGCCACAATGAGGAGGGTGGGTGTGCCCATAGATTACATCAAATGGGTGCAGGCACTTTACCGCTTCCCGGTGGGCAAAATTAGAACCAACACCAAAGTGTCAAAGGCCCTGGCAATTGGAAGGGGCACTAGACAAGGATGCCCCCTGTCCCCTCTTCTGTTCGCTCTTGCCATGGAACCATTGGCCTGTCGCATTAAACTTTCGCAGGAGGTGCAGGGGTTACACCTGGGTTCGTGTAGGGAAACTATCTCCATGTATGCGGATGACACTCTCCTTTATCTTCCTAATCCGAATTATGCTCTCACTGGAGCACTGGCCATTATAAATTTACACACAAGGTATTCAGGGTTGAAGATTAACTGGTCTAAATCAGTGCTTTTCCCCATTGACCCCCTCCCGCCGAACCTACCTCAGAATGTCCATGGTCTTCAGTGGGCGGACACCTTTAAATACTTGGGCATATGGGTACATTCGGATCTCCAGAAATATGTTGAGTTGAATGTACAACCCATCCTTAAATATATACTGGAGAGAAGGGAGGCTTGGGTGCATCTTCCCCTTACCCTATTAGGTAGAATTAACTTGTTTAAGATGATAATCCTTCCAAAACTCACATATGTATTTCGACAGGCCCCGATTGGCATACACAAAGCTGTTTTTACCAAACTAAAGAATTCGATGTTGTCCCTATTTTGGAACAACGCTCCACCCAGGTTAGCCTTGAGCACTCTGCAGCTCCCTATTACTCAGGGTGGTTTGGCGGCTCCTAACCCCTTCTGGTACTACTTGGCGTCACAATTGGTGGTGGCGAAAAGCTGGGTTACTCCTTCTCCCACTAATGCGGCGACGCTCCTGGAAGCACAAATAGTGGGGTCTTGGGAAGGTTTGAGGAATCTGCTATATAGGGGTACCTCCCTTTCTCAGACCTTGTCTCCCCTAATGTCTACCACAATTGCAGTGTGGCGCACTGTTTTGCAATTTTACCCCAAATGTCAGCCACACTGTTCGGGATTCTCCCCACTGTGGTGTAATCCCAGACTCCAGCATCTCCGCACTATCCCAGACCCGCAGCTATGGGCACGTTATGGCATTAAGTACATCTCCGACGTTATGCCTGATGGTAACCTCAGTTCCTTTCAAGACTTGAAGCAGAAATTCTCTCTCCCTAATCCAATGCTCTTTCGGTATTTGCAACTGAGGCATGCTATAGCTATTCAGTTTCAGTCTGGCCCACCGGACACTACCCCCAGGAAAGTAGAATTAGATATTCACTCAGAGGCTATTAGGAAACCTCTTTCATATTTTTATGCCCAATTGGTCAGGGTCGGTAGTCCCTCACTCACCAAACTGCTAGCTAGATGGCAACAGGATATCCCGGGGCTTACTTCGGAGGAATGGGAGGAGATTCTGGAATTGAGTCTGGATGGGATTATCTGCAGTAGGGATAGAATGACCCAATTGAATTACCTGCATAGAATATATCTTACTCCCTACAGGCTGAATAAAATGAACCATGCTTTGAGAGATGAATGCCCCAGATGTTCTAACTCGCCAGCAAATTTTATGCACATGATCTGGAATTGCCCGGTTATGCAGACATTTTGGGGAGAGGTCAGCCGAATCATTGGTGTAAAAACTGGTATCCCGGTGCCACTGCATCCTAAGGTGTTGATATTGAATCTGCTAGGGGAGATCTCCCACAACAGGGCGCAGAGGACGCTTTTGATCACTTTATGTATGTACGCAAAAAAAGCTATAGCTTTGAAATGGAAATCTAGAGGGGGCCCAACGGTACAGGGCTGGGAGCAACTCATTAACAATGCGCTCCCCCTGCATAAACTCACATATATGAGAAGGGGCTGTTTGGAGAAATTTAATAAAATTTGGGCACCTTGGTCGGAGGAGGATGAGAGTCTGGGCTAACTGCAGTAGATGAATGTACCTGTCTATTACACTGTTTTTGGTTTTTCTTTTATTATTTTTCTATGGCACAGTATTTGGAATGAACCTGTGTATAATAATCTGTGTTGAAGGATGACATCAAGATGGTTAATGTTTGTAATGATTGTTTATTTGGTTAATGTGCAGGAAAATTGAGATGCAATACTATTATACGACTTTATTTCTGTATTGCTATGATTGCACAATAAAAGAATTGTTAATATTAGCAACTATTGTATCAATTATGACAGCTGCCTTTACAGGGGTGGTTCACCTTTCCGTTAACTTTTAGTATGTTGTAGAATGGTTAATTGTAAGCAACTTTTCCATTGACATTAATTTTCTATTTTGCATAGTTTTATTAACCTTCTTCTTCTGACTCTTTCCATCTTTCAAATGGGGGTCACTGACCCCACCTAAAAAACAAATGCACTGTAAGGCTACAAATATATAGGTTTTGCTACTTTGTATTACTAATCTTTCTATTCCTATTTCTATTCCAGTGTTTTATTCAAATCAGTGTTTGCTTGGCTAATTTGGACCTTAGCAATAAGACTGCTGTAATTGCAAACTGGAGAGCTGCTGAATAAAAAGCTAAATAACTGAAAAACCACAAATAATCAATTAAATTTTGTGGTAGCAATAATCAAAATAGACACTTGGAATATATTGATAAATAATATAGTCTCTAGAGAAAGGAAGAAAATAAAAAAAGTTATTAACCACAAATTGAAGGAAAGGCAATCAGAACAGGTAGTCTCAGAGTTCCATAGTATCTTAATTTAGCCCATTAGTAGCAATTCTTGCATTTAAATGCTACTGTCCCTGAGTTAATTAATGAGAGTGAATATGTACCTTATATATTCATATCTTATGTATCTTTGCTTGCACTCTTTTTTTGCATTGATTGTGTAATTGTTTATTGAAAAATTCAACAACAATTGGTTGGAAAGAAAATAACCCCACACAAACAAAAATGAAAACCAATTGCAAATTATGTCAGAATATCATCACACTAAGGGGCACATTTACTATGGGTCAAATATTGAGGGTTAACTAACCCTCGATATTCGACCATCGAAGTTAAGTACTTCAATTTAGAATATCGAAGTCGAAGGATTTACGTTTTCGTTCGATCTAATGATCGAAGGAAAAATCGAAGGATTTTATTCCATCGATCGAAGGATTTTCCTTTGATCAAAAATAGGTTAGAAAGCTTATGGGGACCTTCCCAATAGGCTAACATTGGTGCTCGGTCGGTTTTAGGTGGCGAAGTAGGTAGGCGAAGTTTTTTTTAAAGAGACAGTATTTCGACTATCGCATGGTCGAATAGTCGAACGATTTTTAGTTTGAATCGTTCGATTCGAAGTCGTAGTCAAAGGTCGAAGTAGCCAATTCGATGGTCGAAGTAACCAAAAAAAACTTCGAAGTTTGAAGTTTTTTTCCTTCTAATCCTTCACTCGAGCTAAGTTAATGTGCCCCCAAAAGTTAATTTAAAGGTGAACCCTTTTGCTAACAGCCAAACCAATAGGCAAACATGTACAGCGCCCTCACAGTTGCTATGCCAATAAATAAAGTCTGAACTATACTGTAGTGTTGGAAAAGAAGTGTCCAAAGCACATTTTGCTAATTAAATTACATGATGGTTCACATATTAGATCATAAAATGTAAACAAAGCTATATCAATAGATATTAGGACTCATATACTTTTGCCAGGGCCAGTTCTTGAGGTAGGCAGAAGAGTCTCCAGGGTGCTAATGGTTGGGAGCGTGTTAAGACTCTAGACACATAACTTTTTTGCCTGCTATTTTGACCCTGTGCATCAGCGAGTGGATAAGTGGGTGGGTGGGTGGTTGGGTGCAGAAAATACAAGAACACTAAAAATACACCTGTTAGTGCTGAGTTACAGATGACTTGGCTCTTGGCAATGTCTGCACCATACCCTGAATTACATGCAAGTTAGGGGGCAAGATGAGGTATTGCCCACAGCCTGCCCCTCATGAATCCTGCCTTTCACTTTCATTTCTGTGCCCCTGATGAAGACTGTCTCATGGTCGAAACGCGTAGGTCAAATGACTATATCTTTATAAAGTCTCTTTTCTGTAAATTAACATTTTTTCTAATAAGAGTGTATGATCCAACTTTGTAATTTTCCTCATGTTAAATCTTTAACCTTTGTTTAAAAGTGGTCTTTTACTATGATAACACTATATTTTTCTTTATATCTTGCATCACCAACATATTCTAAGTTGTTCCAATACATGACTTCCCTGCTATGTGTAATCTTTCCCTGCATAAGAACACTATATGGATTTGTCAAAAATGTTTACTGGTACTTTACACAAGCAATTGCCAGCAGATACTCATAAATCTTGCATCGAGCAACTTCTCAGGGATGCTAAAAAGATATTTTGGGTAAACTTTCTAAATATTTATTTTTGTGTGTGCAGAGATGTGTTTTCAAACAAAATACTGCCTTTGTATATGTTGGCATCAAAAAAGTGCATTGCTTAGACTGAACATTGCTTCACACACTCACGAGTTTGTATTGCCCACACACCTAATGGAAACTGCATGTTTTGTGACCCATACAAAGTCTGCATTTACTGTATCTGCTTCTAAGCCAGCTAGTCCTGTGCACCTTTCCATTTGCCCACTGCTGATTTGACAGACTGCAGAAAATGCTCAAACTGCTCAACCACACTACAGGTATGTGATCCGTTATCCAGAAATCCATTTTCCAGATAGTTCAGAATTATAGTAAAACCTTCTCCCATAAACTCCATTTTAATCAAATAATTCAGATTTTAAAAAATGATTCCCTTTTTCTCTGTAATAATAAAACAGTACCTTGTACTTGATCCTAACTATGATATAAATAATCCTTGTTGGAGGTAAAATCAGCCTATTGGGTTTAATTATATTTTAGCATTTAGCATTTTTGGAGATCCAAAAGCAGTGGCGTACCTATAGAGGAAGCGGGGTCTTCCTCTATAGCTAATAAGAAAACCCCCATCTCACCAGCTGCTCTCTTACCTGCGGCAAGGAAGGGGGACTCAATTCGGCACTGAGTGAGCAGAGGTGGTTAGGGGAGTGGCAGAGTCAGGGGAATTGGGCGGAAGGATGGGGTTTACCGCTGTCCAAAAGCCATGGACCAGGGATATATTGGAGTTTATCTGGTAGCCTTTCTGCAACTTTATGGCCTACATAGTAATTAAATATGTAACAACTCTATAATAAAATGATTTGTATTACGGTTTTTGTGTTCCATTAAACTTGTTAGAAATTCTGATAAATCACATATCTTCTTGCAGCATGTTAAAGATGTATAAGACTGACAAATGCTTTAATGTTAGAAGATGAAAATGAGAGTGATGCTTAAAATATCTGAAAGGTCTAGAAATAGCACTAAAATAGTTCTACATGCTATATGCTCATTGTTTAGGGAATTAAATCCCTGAATTAATTTTCAGTAATGACAAGGTGTAATTTGTACTTGCTGGCAGTGACAAAGTCGCGGTTCAGTGAAACTCATGACAGAATTAAAGTTAAGTACTGCGGTTTTATTGAAAGGAGAGGCTAGCAGACTCATTTACAAAATAAGTCAGATTTTTTTTTTCACTTTCCTATGAATTCCCATGGAAATGAGACATTTGTCTTTTTTTATCCTCATGTTATTTGTCATGCAGCATAATTGTACAAGTATGCAATCCATTATCTGGAAACCCGTTATCAAGAATGCCAAATTACAGAAAGGCCATCTCTAATCGACTCCATTATAATCCAACTTATTTTAAAAATTATTTATTTTCTCTGTTATAACAAAACAGTACCTTGTACTTGATCCCAACTATGATACAATTTACCCTTAGTGGAGGCAAAATAATCCTATTTAAATCCTATGTAAATTATTTTCCAGTACACTTAAGCTATGAAGATCCGAATTACAGAAAGATCTCTTATCCGGAAAACCCCAGGCCCTGAGCATTCTGGATAACAGGTTCCATACCTGTACTTACCACAAAATCTTTGCAATTTATGTCTAATGTGGCAATCCTGGCAGTAAACAAACAAACCATTTCAAATGTTAGGCACAAATCACAGACAGTGCACTGTACTTAGCACATAATCAAGGTACTTCACCTTGTGCTTTATTCTGTAAAGCAGGTTGCAACCAGCATATTGGCACATAGCATACAGTAAGTACAAACAACAGCATATAAGTGCAAGATCCTAAATGGCAATTTAAAGTGTACAGTTCTGCACCCATCTTTGAACTTAGTAGTGCGTCTTGTGGTTGGATAAGAGCCCTTAGGAGCACAATTTTACATTACAATGGGCAATGCTGTAGATTTAGGTAATTTTAGGTGAAGCATAAATGGTCATTTTTAATATACCTGAAATTCAGCCATTGTAACATAACATATGTAAAAGGGATATTTTTTTTTTTAAATCATATCTCCAATATATAACTTTACTACATTTTACAATAAATTTTAAAAAGTTTTTCTATGTATTTATGTCCTTTGTCTTGGTAGATGTTTTTATGTGCACACTAGGTAGTCCAGTCCTACTTTACCACAGTTCAGGGTCTTGGCTATGGAGGCCTTACAGCTGCTGGGGGAGGGGGGGGCAGGACAAATAGCAAGACTAGCTGTGCACTGACACACAGTGTCGGACTGGGACACCAGGGGCCCACCCAAAAACTTTGACCAGGGGCCCACCAGTTAATCTTAGACCAGGGGCCCACTCTACCTCTCATTTCTTCCTCTCCTCAATCAACCTCTATTCTCCTAGTCTCTTTTCTTTATATACTATACTCTATTTTTCCAACTATTTAGCCTATTTGTACTCATAAAAATAGGGAATGGCCATGAAATAGGCCAAATGTTTAGCAGCCTGAGGGCCCACTGACACCTGGGCCCACCGGGACTTTTCCTGGTATCCTGGTGGGCCAGTCCAACACTGCTGACACATGAGTAGTTTTAATATAAGTTTAGAAAAATTTTATTACCAAAGTTTTACGGGGCCTAAAATGAGTAACTTCACTGTGGGGTAACTTCTAGTTAAGCCTCTGACCTGGCATGATGGGAGGCAAATGGTGTGAACAGATCACAGAGGCTTTCTCAGTTTGTGCCATTACTTTGGTAGGCATTCAAGAGATAATTTGATCATATAATTACTTACTTTACTATAATATCATTACATTTTTTTAATACCATTTTTATGTTCTGTTATATTAAGCTGGTCATACACACAGCATTATTATAGTTTGAAACCAAGTTTTGTGCAATTGATGATGGTGACACACATGACTGATACGTCTGGACTCTGGCCAGCCAAGTTTTCAATTACTGGATACTTATAGTGTTTTTAATTAGATTTTCATTATTAAGTTATTTGCAAACATTTATTGCAAATGCCGTGTCCTTTGAAGACGTTACAAATAACCCTTATAGACTTGACGCAATGGCCTGGATTAGCATATCCTGTTATCAGGCTACAGGAAATAGGGAAGGAAGGACATTTAAAATCACAAGACTGCTATTTTAAAGCACAGGGAAATTTAATTTTCATGAGTAGTCTCTTGTGCATAAAATATTGAAGATAATTGTAAAAGTTAAAGGAGTAATCACTACTAAAGGCCAAAGACAGGCTTTCCAATATCTCATCCTCTGAATCATGTGGGTGTTACAAATGTTAAATGATTTTATTTGTATATGTAATTGTTTCTGAAAGCAGTATCTGCTCATTATGTACCTGCACTGCTGATTCTGATTACATGTACCTCTGACATTAAACTTTATTTATGGCCACAACTGCAGTTGCAGTCTCCCAAAAACTGATGCAGCTGTTGCACAAATTGATGTCTTGGGCAGTATAGGTAGCTCCAGGGTCCCAGCATCAATAAACAAACTTGTGTACAAATCATTATGGGATGGACTGTGGGATGGATTTTCATTTTGAGTCACTGAACACAATTGCATTCGGCACAACTCCCCTTTGTGGATGCAACAATGCTGTATTGTGGCTAAATAATAATAGTCTTCATTTTTATTTTTTATGCTTTTTGATTTCTTCTGCCTCTTTCCAGATTTAAATGGGGTCATTGATCTAGACAGCTAAAATACTATTGTTCTGCCAAGCTATAGTTTTATTGTTATTGTTAGTTTTTATTACTTATTTTTCTGTTCAAGCTTCTCCTGTTCATCTTCAAATTGTTCATTCACTGCCCAGTTCCTACGGTCAACTGGACACTAGCAAACAGATACCAAACAGGAAGCTGCTGAACAAAAAAAAAGTCAGATGATTCACAAATTCAAAAAAAAAAATAGAGAATATAGACCAGTTGCAGACTGTCTTAGAAAATCACTCTTTACATTATACTAAAAAAGTAATTTATTTGTGAACAGCCCAGTTTACTACTGTATTTTAAAAAAGGAGTCATTAGTATGAGGAATAGGATTTTTTTACAGGTTAATTCAAGTTAATTCATTATGTTTCATTCTGTTTTGCAACAACTAACCTTACTAAATGCCTTGACTCTGAGCATGAACTCAGTAATGTTATTTTCATGACTTACACCACAGCCAGCTTAACACATATAAGGGAAAATATATATAATATATATAAATATAATAAATATTCAATTTGCTTGTACAATTTGTGAACATTGAGATTTACGCCCACAGCTTGAGTGGGCAAAAGAAAACTTTCTGAATCTTACAGTTTAGAAAAATAATTGACAAAGTTGTATGTGTATTGCTGTTTGTCACAGCTAGTATTTGTAGTTCCATAGATGTCTGACTTGAAGAGCTGCTGTTGTCACATTCGGCACCCTATATTCAGAACCCAAGCTAAGCTCCCTGGTCACAGCTCTCACTTCTGCCTATAACCGCCGCCAGGTCTTATTTGAGAGAGGAGCAAAGCTAACGGTTCTGGATGGGCACGATCGTCTCACCGGGATACTGGAAGGAAGAACACCACCGGGAACAGACAGGCTGGACCAGCCAGTGTCGGACTGGCCCACTGGGATACCAGGAAAACTCCCGGTTAGGGATGTAGCGAACCGCCGATAATGTGTTCGCGAACGCCGTTCGCGAACACCGGCAAAAATTGTGAACAGTTCGCGAACAGTTCGCGAACTTCGAACATCCGAAAATCGTTCGATTCGAACGATCGAAGGATTTTAATCGTTCGATCGAACGATTTTCGTTCGAATCGAACGAAAATCGTTCGATTTTAGCGATCGAATGGTCGAATGGTCGAACGATTTTGACGCGAACGCCTATTGGCGAACGTCGCGCGGCGTTCGCGAACTTGCGGCGGACGCGAACAGCCGATGTTCGCGCGAACAAGTTCGCCGGCGAACAGTCCGCGACATCCCTACTCCCGGTGGGCCCAGGTGTCAGTGGGCCTCTTGCTTCTGACCATTTAGCCTATTTCATGGTCATTCCCTATTTATTTATGAGAAAAAGAGGCTTAATAATGGAAGAATAGAGTACATTTTTCAGAGACTAGGAGAATAAAGAGATTAAGTAAGGAGAGGAGGTATAATAGATTGGAAAGTGGGCCCTCAGCCTAAGGTCTCTAGTGGGCCCCTAGCATCCCAGTCCGACACTGGGACCAGCACAAGCAGAGAATCGTCAGACAGGCCGGAATCAGGATAGGAGAATGTAGAATAGTCAGTGGACAGGCAAAGGTCGGATTGGAGAGGTCAGAGTAGTTACAAGCAGGAAGGATCAGGATTGGAGAGATGGAGTAATCAGGCAGGCAAAGGTCAGGATTACAAATATAACCTAACAACGTGCAATGTGTAATAATACAAAGCCCCTTTAAATACTTTGAATTTCGCGCCGTTGCAGAATGACGTCATCACGCCAGCGTGAATGCGCCTATAAAATCTGGAATTGCGTGTAGCAAGTGCAATAGAGGAGACCGGCACAGGAGAAGAAGGAGGGAGCACGGCGGGCGCCCACGATGAAGGTGCGGCGGTGGACCCCGCTGCCTACTAGACCACCAGGGTGAGTCCTTACAGCTGTAGAACAATGAATACCTGGAGGGATGTACATTACTACTTACTCCAGCAATAGAAAAAACTAGAACATACAATAACAATGTTATAACATTAAAGGGTAGTTAAAAATCTTTTATGAGCAGATTCTCGGGTTTGGCCGCTTTTTTTTTTTTTTACATCTACTTAAAAATCTGTCGTAGTCAGCATTAAATAAATCCAATAGAATTGTTTTGCTTCCAATGAAGATTAATTGTATCTTAGTTTGGATCAAGTACAAGGTACAGTTTTATTATTACAGAGTAAAAGAAAATCATTTCGAAAATTTTTGTAATGCAGGGCTTGCTAGATAAACAGGTTTCCAGATAATGAATCCCATACCTGTATTGCAGGAACTCGTAAGGGTGGATACACCTGTGTTTTCATGTGTACACATGCCAATACATCATGGCATGGGGTATGAAGTATATATGAGCAGGAGGGTTTTAGACTGCCTAAAAATAAATTTTTTCGACATTTATTATACCACGTAGCTGCAAAAAGCCAGAATCTGAGAATCTGCCTTCTCATACCTTTTGAAGTCCTGTCAATGGGAGAGACACTGATCCCATTTCGAAGTTATTGCGGTCTGTGCTCCGTTTAACCCGCAAATCTGATCATTTCGGTGTTTTTAGGCAAAAACTTGATAAAATTGAACGATTTGGGAAAATAGCCTAAACATTTTGTACGATTTGGGTTTTCAATCGATTTTATCAAGTTATTTCATGATACGACTAAAGTTATTTTATTAATAAATGAGACAAAATCAGTCATGGGAGTTTGGTCAAGCTTTTTTTGTTAGAATTGTGAGATAAATTCAGATTTTAGTAAATAACCCTCTTAGTGTGCCCTAACCCCCAATTCACTGCCAAATAACTTACTTTTTCTATTGGTTTGTTCAACAAAAACACATCTGAGACAACTAATATAGCCCAAATGTAATTATGTGCACCTACTGATTTAGTGAGCAATATACTATGAAGCCGTCATCATTTCAGAACTTTCATGCTTTTTCAGTTCGGATTTTTTTTATACATTTTATGACATTGGTGGTTTAAGAGTGAGTTTAGTTGTGGTTTCAAAAACCCTCAATAAATAGGCCTCCAAGTTTTAAAAGACTTTTTGCTCTACCTCTTCAATTAAATCTTTTCATATATTAAAAATCAGTGGTCAAAAAGAGACTTGCTCTAATTTTTGATACAAACAGTCAAATTTCAAAATGTTTCAAGGAAATACCTGTGCTGGCAAAATTTTTTGGGGGTAGGATTTCTGCTTCTTAAAGGGTGGAGGGGGGGGGGAGTTAATCTTAAAATGAACTTTAAGTATGACGGAAATTATTCTCAAATCATATATTATTTTATTTTAGTTTTTAAAATGTTTACATTTTTGTTCTGCAGCTCTCAAGCATGGCATTTTAATCATCCTGGTTTGGGTTCTGGTTTGGTTGCTATGTTTTAAGTACCCTAGCTGCTGGGGAACAGGGTGTAAGACAGAATGGAATATGAATAGTAGAGGGACTGAACAAAGTAATTTGTGTTTATACCTTTTAAACGTCTTAATTAGGTAATTAGGTATTTTGCCTCATACATGGGTCAATATACAGGTATGGGACCTGTTTTCTAGAATACTCAGGACCTGGGGTTTTCCGTATAAGGGATCCTTCTGTAATTTGGATCTCCATACTTGTCTGCTAAAAACATGTAAACATTAAATAAACCCAATAGGAATGTTTTGCCTCCAATAAGGATTCATTTCATCTTAGTTGGGATGAAATACAAGATGCTGTTTTATTTTTACAGAGAAAAAGGAAATCATTAAAAAACTGAATTATTTGAGTATAATGGAGTCATGGCCTTCCCATAATTGTGAACTTTCTGGATAATGAGTTTCCGGATAACGGATCCTATACCTGTGTCACATGCTGAATGAGCAGGCCTCTCCACCTATCTAATGCCAGCATTACATCAGTAGTAGCTGGTTCATTATGTACTATAGAAGACTTTTAATTGTATGTTGATTAAAACATTTGCACTACCGATTAAAAAAATGCATGGTGGGCTACTGAGCTGTGCTTCCATTGCCAGATGACTTATTTTAGATATCCGTAAAAGTAAATCAAATCTTATGCCCATTTCACTTTGGCTCTTAATGTATGCCCTTTCAGATCCTTGCATCATGGTATGCAATGCAAGCTTCCTTTTATTAGAGCACTCGATCTATGAATGGAAAAGTGGTATGCTCAGAGAGCGCTTTGGATGGCACAGGAAATTGGCCAATTTTTCTTACTTCTTCTTATTAAATGTCTACAAAAAGCTTTTATATTAATTCCTTTGTATAGCCTGTACAAAAAGCACCTTACCCAATTTCCTACAAATAGCTTTTTAATGCAGTGCATCAGTGGAGCCCTTTGTAGTGAAAGTCATTGGGGCTCTCTCCATAAAGAAGCAAAGATTACAGATGGCCATCAGTGATTGCTGCTGAACGTACATCCAGTCCCTACTGGAAAGTACTTCCATTACCCATTAAACACAGGAAGCATGAAACATCAAGGTCAATGCAGTCTTTGCAAAAGAAAACAGTAAAGATGAATATTAAATAGCAACATATCACTATAACTGGAATGATAAATGTTGACAGCAAAATCATTTATGGTTCTGGAATACATTCACAGTAAGTCACTTAATTATAATGGTATTTACATGTTATAAATAATTCAAAAAAATAATGCACATGATGCAGCTAGTTAAGTCTTTATCAATGCCCAAATCAATGCAGAATTTGCTTGTTCATGTAGTCTTTGGGGCAAATTCGCTAAAGGGAGCTAGGGAATTGTCCTCTACTCCTGTTAGTGAATTGGTGATGTCCCTGTGGATGGGATTTCTGGTGAATTGTCGCTAGCGTCGGCCACTTCGCCCTTTAGTGTCTCTTCCCCTATGGGTCAGATTTATTACTATTCGAATTGAACTGTTTCTTGCAATCTGAGTTTTTTTTGCAGCTTTGATCTTAAATTCAAGTTTCCATGGGAGCTGTATTTTCAAAATTAAAGGGTAATTTGAAATCTGGCATTTTCCTGTTTTTATACATATACGCTTTTTATACATTACATTTTTTTTTGAGTTAACAAAAACAACAACAAAAATGCACATTGGAGGTTTTCAAGTTTGAGATTTTCAAATTTCTTAAAATACCTTTAAAATACATTTGAATGTTAATACATCTGCCCATCTGAAAATTTCTGCCTTTACTTTTATTTCCTGGTGTATTAAAGGGACATTATGTTGGAAAATTTTGTTTTTTTCAGAACAGTGTATATGTTCCGGGTTTTTTTTTTTGAATAGTAAAAGGCTTTATCTAAGTACTGCAAATTGGCACATTATAGGCCTTACCATTTAAAGTATAGTTGTTCCTTTGGGGCTCATGCAGGGACCATTTGTGCCCCTAGAATTGATCTGTGCAGTCTTTTAAAAAATGAGGCCAAATACCTTGTATTTAAAGATATCTAAGCATACATTCAAGTTGATGGCAAAACAATTGTTTAATTAACATGTAATTATTTTTTTTAGTAGACAAAGCATGCTGCTCCATATTATGGAAAGGTAATATATCCTTTACTTATTTACTTTAACTTCTACTGATCTGTCATACAAAAGGGGCTTGGGAAAACCAAGTAAAATCAATATTAATGCTACCACTGTTATGCAAAGCAAACAGGCAGTGAGCTTAATCCAAAACAATCTATAGGTGATTTTTCACAGTGAAACCTGGCAAAAAAAAAATTCTGATCACTAGGGTTAGTAAAAAGGTGTTGTAGCATAATGATTGCCTTTTGAAAAATAAAAAGGTTATTCCTACTGGCAGCATCAAAGGGCAAAATATGTATAATAAGCATTTTATACATAAAGCTGAGCAGAAAATCAGCAATGCGAGTGGACCTGCATTATTTAGTTCAGATATGCATAGAAATACTGCAAGATTTATTAATGCAATTATGAATAAAATATACACCGCATACAAGGTGCTCAGGAAGCATTTTTAGGGGCTGGAGGGGTCATTTTACAAATGGTGTACAAAATGTTTAGGAAGAAGAAAATGCATGAAACCCTTGTGTGTAAATCATTTCCACACACAAAAGGTGAAGAATCTTTCAGTTTTCAGCAGCAATCACTGATGCAAGTAGTTGGGAAAATGAACCCATACCCGCAGGAATATTGTTTAATACCATTTCTTTCTCATATATTTTTCACTTCAAAATGAGAAGCAGTCATAGATAGCAAAGTGTATTGAACTGCTTTTATTGTTGACCCAGTTGCAGCAGCAGTCAGAATGCCCCTTTACTACTATTTATTCACTCAGTTAATCAGATAAAGGACCCATAGATCGCATTGATAAATAGAAACATTTCAGCAATCTGGTTGCTTGGTTCCAAATTCCAAAGCAACCATGCACTGATTTGAATAAGAGACTGGAATATGAATACAAAGACGAGTAATTAAAAATAGCAATAACAATACCTTTGTAGCCTTACAGAGCATTTTTTTTAAGATGATGACTGACCACCATTGAAAGTTGGAAAGAGTCAAAAAAAGAAAAAGGCAAATAATTAAAAAAAAACTATAAAAAATAAATAATGAAGACCAATTGAATTTTTTTTTATAATTGGCCATTCTACAGTATAACATACTAAAGGTGAACACTCCTTTAATGTATTTGCTATCTTTGTCTTTTACTATTAGACTTTGTTTTATTGATAAAGCTGATACTTCATGAATCTTTGGAGCTGCTCCTGGGCCCAACTGCTAACCATTCTATTTTTTTGGGATTTCAGGAGTGTGACGCAAACTTCAATTTATTATTATAATCCTTATATAGACTGCTGATCAACCTCAGTTGATTTTAATTTACAGTTAAAATGTTTCTTTTATATTGCATGGTTCCTATCTTTATTTTAACAGTTGATGGTTGGCTAACCAATCTCTCTTGAATATTCTTTTGTGACTTCACCTCTTTTTCTAGATTTACTTCTTCTTCTATAGTCTCCTCCCTTCTCAAATGGATTTCTGAATATAATCAATATAAAATATAATTTAATATTCAATTTTTGTACTTTCTTGTACTTCTAAAATGTTAATAAAACCATTGCAAAAAAAAAATAAAAAAGCCTCATGTGACATTAACCTTATGTCATATAACTTAATGCAGATGCACAAGACCCTGTAGGCACAATGGCTTGGAGACCAACAGCATAAGAAAGGGACCATCTATCATTCTGTCTTAACTCTTTCCTGTATCACGTTGCACCAAGGTTAAATCTTCGATGTAACATTGTCTGTGATGTTGTAGCTTTGCCTAAGTTTCTATCTTCTCTTTAGCTGGATGACCACAAGCTTCCTTAACACCTCCCTTGACCACTGTGTAACAAAGCCAAAATAGGGGGTAGGCTAACAGCTCTACTCTCTCAATGGCAGAAAATTAACTTTGAAAGAAGTAAAAAAAGAACACCATCATCAATATTTTATTTAACACAATTTTACAGCTGTAATGTTATAGGGTTTACCAGAACACCTATACCCACGACTGGTCCCTAATTTCTTTGGAAGAAGGAAGCTGGTTTGATGTTTGAGATTTTTGGATGGGATCCCATCTCCTGACACAAAAACTGCCAGAACTACTTTCATAAAAAAGATGCTTAAAATTACCATTCAGTACATGTCCCAATGTTAATCAGCTTGTTAGATTTATAACTATGGATACATGTTGCAGCGTCTTCTAAACTCTTCTTCATAAACTCAAAAATAAAGTAAAATAAACATTCCCATTTATTCAAATTGACCAGAAGAGCGACAGATAAAAGCCCAGAAAATATGTGTGTTCGTTAAAGAAGCCATGGGAACACGAGCCTGAAAGTCTTTGAGTCATTCTCGCAATCTATTCTCGTCCTTGTGAACCAAGTTAAATATACTCTCTTGGAAGCAAGCAAGTCGTTTCTAAAATGCATATTCATGAAAGCTGCAATCTCCCGCTACGATATTTTTAATTTGATATGTAATGCAATGGCTTTGATGAATGTAGTTACATTTTTTAATGAAGCAAATGTGACATTTTTCTTAAAATGCAAGGAAGAAGGTTATTTTAATGCTTCAACCTGTATGTGTTTTTATGGGTTTAGGATTTATGGCAATAAGAGCTTTTATTGATAGCACATAAATTCCTTGACACAAATTTACCATAATAATTCTTATATTTAAAGTAACAGAGGATACGCTTGATTGTTAAATTATAATTTATCCACTTGCTTAGAACTGAGATATTTAATCAGTATAGCTTAGAAAATTCAAAGAGAGAAAGAAAAGAGCCTCTCTTCTATCAAGTGCTATAAATGGTCTCCCACATTCGATTATCTTTCTAATTCCAAAATCAACAACCACTGGAGATAAAAATTCAATAAAATACCAACTCTGTAATGACACCAATCCGTAATCAACCTTCAATTAATTAATTCCACTAGTTATAAACTACAATCAATTGGGAGAGTTAATTTAATTACTATTTATTGGTACTGCACATTACAAATATATTAATTGCTTACTAATAAGTTATTGGATCTTTTTATATCATCTCATACAAGCACTTTATATAGCTATTAATTAATTGGTTCGTACAATCACCTGAAGGCACTGACTAATTGATTCATAATTAGAAATTTAATGAATTGATACAATGGCACATGCACTTTAAAATGAATTCTAGAATTAATTGAAGGTTGATTACGGATTGGTGCTGTTACAGAGTTGGTATTTTATTGAATTTTAACTCCAGTGGTTGTTGGTTTTGGAATAATCAAGTTTGGGAGACTATGTACAGCACTTGATAGAATTGGGGTTCTTTTCTTTCTCTCTTTGAATTCATTATAGTTCTTGGAAAGAAAAAAAAAGAAGTATGATGCTTCTATCAACCATCCAAGGTGAAGAAAAGGCAGCATTATAAAATGCAGAGATAGGGGTCATTCACTAGATCTATTAGCAGCCTAATAGATTAAACTGTTTCTAGAACCAGAAGTAATATACATAGAGGGCAATTCAAAATCAGCAGTTATACAACAGTACTTTGGGTTGTTGCACAGTTTTGATAAATTTCAGCATGTGTTGCTGAATGTGGGCAGAGAATACAAGAAGAGAGCTTACTAGCAGTGTGTTTTGCTTAAACATATCCAGGCTACAACTATTTGTATCTGACCTGATTTAAGTGGGTGATTTTGCTGAAATTCCCTTAGAGCTCAAGTCTAGCTGTGTTTGTTTTACAGGTAGGAGGCCATCCCTTTATGTAAAAATATGGACATATTATACCCCAGTCCAGTAAACATAGACCATTGCAAAACAACAAGAAGTTTGTTTCAGTATTCTTACTCCCGTAGACAAGTACACTAATTACTCATTGGATGAGTCATTGGATGACTTACAGCGTTCGAGAGGAATTTGGCAATGTTCTGCATGTTGAAGAATGATTATACCAACTAGCCAATGAAGACTTTGGAAACAGTAAGTGGATTGCTTGTTCCACTGGCACAAACCCCAATGCAGATTCAATGTAGTAAGTAAGTTTTCAATGAAATGGCAACAGCATACAATTAAAAGCAAATATTAGGACTAATGCTGATCACACAAAGACTGATAAAAGCTGCTAACTTGGCTTCCCCGTGCTTTTGACATATTAATGTTGTGTTCTCCCAACAGGCCTACATAGACCTCCATAATTCAGCAATTGGCACTTGGGATGCCCAAAGTTCATCCTTGTATAGCCTTAAAAATCTTTAAAAAGTAACTCTGCCTTGTCAATTGGTGTAAAGGTGCTCCATGCACAAAGAGAATAAAGAAACAATAGGAGCTTAATTTATAGATCAAGTGCCTGTGTGCCCTGGAGTACACTGTAGTGTAGAACCAATGTTCCTGCAGAGACATTTTACTCATGGGGTGAGTTATTGAAGGTCAAATTTACATTTCTTTCTCAACCAAAAAAATATTTACTTCCACAGAATATCATCTGTTTTTATAATTTTTAATCATGGTTACCCACTTTAATTTTTGAGCAAAAAATGCTTAAACCAGATATCCTTTCGAACCAATGGGAACGTTTTGAATTTAAATCTTTCCACTTACTTGAAAACTCTCAAGATGCTTTACCATTAAAATCTATACAAACCTTGCACAATGTGATAGTAATCAAGAAATGCTCAGCGACATTTATCATGCACAAAAACAATATTTCCCCTAATATTTTGTGCATATAGTATTTTGTGTACTTTTGTGTACTTAGCTTAGTTACTTATTTAAAGCAGATCAAACAGAGAGGCAGGCACCAAACATATCAATAAAATTGTAATGAACCATAATAAAAGTCTCAGAACTGAATAAATAGTTTCATTAAATCTCATTGTCTTTGACAAAAAGTTTCAACATCCCACTATTAAGGCACAGGATATGTCACATTATTGTAGAAACACAGTGGTACATTTGGGAATGCACTACAAAACTAAAAATGTCTTCTTTTTGTTAGAAAATTGTCATGTCACTGTATGTCTGATGGGTATTCATTAGCAGCCCATGTAACTCTGATAGCTTGCCTTGGTTGAGAGCATATTTCTATGACACTGGCAAGATATTGCAACATTTGTTCTGTATATATAATTGCTATTTTACTGCAAATGTTGATCCGAAATGATTTTTTCCCCATGGGCAGCTTTGCCAATTTCAATTAAAATGATGATCTATTCATATCAGTAATTATATATATATTTTTTTCTTGCAAGCACTGAATTTAATCTCTGGAGATTTATCCCAGATAAAAAAGTTCAGTGCTGGAAAAATAAAACAAAAACAGAAGAAAGCAGTTTTATATCAAGATTTTGGAACATATACCTAACCAGACTGGTTGCAACCAGAATTCATATTTATTTAGCCAAGTGGCAGAAGACCATACTCTAGGCATTGTGTGGGTCCATCGTTTAATCCACCGATTTATCAAACCACTTTAAACTCATAATCTAGAGATTCATAAAATATTGTAATTGCAGGCACCCTGCTGTTATATTCAGAGTAGCAAATGAATTTCCCCCTGAATCTTATTGTAACTGTCTTTTCCTGCTTTGGTTCCCTATGGGGAAAGTGCCACTGCTATAGTCAGTCGCTATAATGGAAAAACGATCTGGGACAATACCTTTGTCAGTTTGTTATAGGGACTCGCCTTTTTAAAGGCTGGAGGCTTTATGTGTGACATTTTGCTTTGCTGAGTAGTAAAACGTCTTCAATGATTACTCAGCAAGTCCAGTTGTTTTAGAATTTCTTATATCAGATATATCATGACCTGGATGAATGAAAATCTTCATAGTCATTCAGCTGCTGTAGTTCACCCTGAGACAATGACAGCAGTCAAAATGCCGTAACCCTGTCTGCGGATATGGTGCTTTCAGGTGGGGATTGTAAGTTCCTTAATGTTACCATGAGCCCATGAGTTCCTGAATGTATTGTTTTCGGAACATCCCTCTATTTAAGACATTATTTAATCCTTTTCTTTTGCAAAATGAGCAAATAATGTTCCATATTCCATACAGTCTAATACAACATTCCTTCTTACATTGTGGTCTCACACTGAAACCACTAAAAATAAGCAGCATACATACAATTGCTAAAGTTCCACCTCCGTGGTTCTTAGTTATTGCATGTTACAAACCAAGGTAATAATTAATAATTAATAAAACAGTAGCTTGTACTTGATCCTAACTACAATATAATTAATCTGTATGGGAGACAAAACAATCCCATTGGGTTTATTTAACATTTAAAAGGTTTTTTTGTAGACAAGGTATGGAGATCCAAATTACAGAGGGACCTCTTATCCGGAAAGCCCAGGTCCCAAGCATTCTGGATAACTGGTCCCATACCTGTGTTCTCCAAACTCTTACACTTACCCTTTTGAAAAGATCTGCAGCCCAAAGGTGAATGCCCATATGCCAAAAAACTGAAGCTGCCGTAACCCATAGACATTAGGAATATGACACGCTGCAGAACAAAAGACCTCATGTCACCACAAATGACTGGCATAGAAAGACACAAATGGTACATATAAATAAGTAGAGTGTTGTGAAATACATCTATAAATGGGTCCCACAGTGTACTAAAAAAGCGGCGAAAGCTGAGTATGTGTTTATCTAATTGCATTTCATAGCTCTCTGCCTCATACTGATCCATAGACACTAGTCAACACCCATGTGTATCACAGACTGGGAAAGATCCAAGTGATGAATCAGCTCTTTGATCCATCCAAGCTACATTATTTATTCTACTGTGAGTATGCCTGTGCTCTGTACCGAAAGACACAGGATCATACATAGCTCTTGCTCTGCCCCATTAAATATATATGATACAGAGCTTTTACTCTGATCTACTTGCAGCGCAGGACACAGATTGACTCATTCCATATTCATAAGGGAATTCATTTCTTACAGTTGTTTAGATTGAGAGTAGAAGCATAAAATGTTTCTGAAAACCCAAGCAAAGACCTCTGTAAATCCTTTAGCTGCAGAGCAAATGCAAATGTTTTGCTTGGTTAAAATAATAATAATGCTGGTTTCATTTGCTATCTAACCTTATTGAATTTCTCCTGTGTTACAATGACTGTGCAAAAACAACCAGCTCTCAGGTATTAACTCTTAAATGTCACTTTGTCTTCATATTCTATCTCCAGACTCCATTTGTTATGTTTTATATTAAGTAATGTGCATCTATTATAGTGCTTCACATAGTATTTTAGACACTGTACATTTACTGCATATTTGGCAGGTACTCATAACTGAAAGAGGATTGGTCAATGAGGCTCCATGGTACGATTTATTTAGGACCCTCTTTAGGGCTCACTTGGCAAAGGCAGTCTGTTTTGTGTACATATAATGAAAATACTTATTAGTCAAAGACCCTACTGGCTCCTCTACGTTATGAGCTTGACAACATGGGCAGCAGAGAAAAGTAAAACACAATTTGCAATTTTTATTTTTACCCAAAATGCAGCATTTTCAGCCATGAAGAGAAGTTACATCCAGTGCAATTGTGTCAGAGAAGTTACAACGTGATAAGTCTGGATGCTGATCCACATTAGATCTTTGCCTTAAACATCCCAGGCTGCAAAAGGCCACCACTTGGACATATGCTATCCTGCTAAAACCCTAGGACACCCACCAGGATAGGCTTAATTTAAAAGGGGCAGTTGACATCCCAGCACATCATAAGCAATAGATAAAGCAGACCCCAGGGCCCGGGGGATGGGGGGAAGTCATTGGTGTGCACTAGTGATGTGCGGGTCGACCCAATAATTGGGGGTGGGGCAGGTTCAAAACGACTTCCACACACTGTTTGTGGGTCATGGGCGACATTTCTGTTTCTGCTTCCGGCAGTCACTATTTATCGACATTCATCTGCCCAGCCCCTACCCCCTTTCGTGACTTGCTGGTTGGGTGCGAGTCGATAAATAAAAGTGCTGGTAGGGTTTGGGTCATGTGCGTGCGGGTTAAGTGTGGGACTACTTTTTGTATACCTGCGCATCACTAGTGTGCACACTGGGCCCCTACCAAGATTGTTTTGCGGAGGCCCAGCCAAAACCTTCCCGTACCACTGCTGTATGCTTTTGCAGTATGGATTGAAACTGGTATCCCTAGAGGAAACCCACAAAGCCAAAGGGAGCACATATAAATCCCTTAGCTAGTAGCTAGTGCCCAGGTTGAAATTAAATTTAGGATCCCTGAATTGCAGTGCTGTAGTGAGCCACTGTGCACAATGTCATCTGTCTGTGTTTTGAGGCTTGATATGATCTAGATTCCCCCCAAACATTGTCTGCCACATATAAGTAACTGACCATTTATTTATCCATCAACATGTGTGGCCAAACTACCAGTCAGTTAAGATGTGCTATGGCCAGAAGAACATTCATCTTATGTCTTTATGCTTTCATAAAGGCCATTAATACAGAATGATGGTGCACTATATAGTAGCAGTAGAGTTTTGAAGGTAACATTTTCATATTTTGGTCCACCTTGGGGTGTGGCAGATGTAGTACAAAATGCTCATTTAGGACATGACATGCTCCTCCAGTCTGTCCAATCTGTTAGATTAAACTCATAGTTAAAATAACATTGTTAAATCGGACTAAACTTTACATATTGTATAGGTTTTTCTTAGTAAGCTAAAGGCAACAGAATTATTCTTCAGGCAGCAGTTAACAGTGTTTTATTGAAAAAGGCCTGATAATTAGGAGTCATGTCTGGCTTGCACGGTGTGCATAGCAGGGGAACACTCTACAGAGTGCTAGATCATTATTTCATGTCAGCTGTCATTTCATATCATTGGAAAATGCTGCAGATAATCAAAGCACACAGCAGCAAAACAGAGCTCATTGACATAAGCAAAGCACCAAAGAAAAAGAACTTCTCCAGCCAACAAAATCATTTGGAAGCAAAGCATTAACAAGGATTACTGCCAGTGCTGCCACATGTCCTTTGTCTTATTTTACATTTCAAAACATATATCTTTGTCCTCTCTAATCTTGTTTTAGCACCGTTCAGCATTCTTCATACTTTTCTGCATTTAAAGCAAATATTAAAGCTGCAATTTTTTTTCCTCTAAAAAATTACAATCATAATGCAACACAAAAATTGCTTATAAAGCCACTGGGGCTTTCGCTGCAGGAGTGCAAAATTACAAGGGGTTTGAAAAGCTTTTTTACAGAATCCAATAATGGTTCATATTCTGTTTATAAACGACTGAATAATGTCAGTATTTTTGTTTGAGCTTTAAAAATTGAAGCAGTTGACTCCTACCTAAGAAAAATAAGGGTTTTATTAGTGTTTACCAGGAAGGTTACAAAAGTAGCAGCATAGAGTATTACTATCATTGGTTGATGTGGTTAAGTATTGAACCTTCATCTGCTGTTAGACTCCAAGTGGTTCCCATAGGGATAGAATGCTAAGTGCTCTCTCCATTCCTTTGAAGCTAATTCCCATTTCCCCATTGGCAAACTTGCTATTTTAGTCAGCAACTCAGTGGTAGCAGCACAAACCAATAATCACAATACACTTATGCACTTGGGCATCACCACTATACTGGGAAGCTTCAGCATACGGAAATACCTTCCCCATGAGTCCTGCCTGCTCTATGAGGTGTTCAAAATAGCTTGGTAATTTATATTTATTTTTGTTATTGCCATGCAGGCTTATTTGGTTTTTAATTTATTATTTAGTGGTGGTAGTGTTATGGCAAAATTGTGATGCAACAAACAGGAAGATTATTCTATTATTGAAAAAAAACCTTGCAACAATACATGGTTACATAGTTACAATGTGATTACCCCATTTGCACCTCTTTATAGAAACCAATCAGTTAGGGTTGCCCCTTTCCCCGCCACTAACTCTGGGCAGGGTCGATGACATTGCAGGGCTGAGCAGTGACCTTGTTGGAATGGAGCAGTGACTTTGGTTGGGTGGAACTCTAATGTGGTGATCAACGATTGCCATGTCAGTATCAGGAAATCCTGCCCAGTTTTCCTACATTGGAAAATCAGGCAGGCAGTTTTAACCCAGAAAGCCCTCCCAAAAACCAGGCTGTCCGAGTCAAAACCAGACAGATGGCAACCCTACAATCAATAGGTAAGAATTATTGGTGAACTGTATATAAGCAAACATCTAATTGGTTGCTATTGGTTAATGCAACTGTTCTAACTTGGTCCATTTTGTTTCTTATGGGGCAATGACACTTCCATGTATCATCAAATTCCTTCAAAGCCCTCCCTATGTACAGGAAGTTTTTATTTTACTCGCAAAATGTCAACAATAGTCTACTTCCTACTCATTTTATCTACCTACACTCTGGATGCCACAATTGCTATTTTACTTTTAGCCTCAACTACCTTAAAGTGGCCATATAGAGCTGTTAATTCAGGTCTGACTGATGAGACCACTTATCTGCACCTGTTCTCCACCCCCCACCCCCCGCACGAACCCGAGCATGTGCATGCATGATAGCACTGGGGAGCTCTGAGTTCCCAATGCAGTTGAGGATGCGGCGTGCCGCTCCTAAAATCTTACCGCCCTAGGCCTCGCCACAAATCCGGGCCTATCCGTCTGATTTTTGATTGTCTGGCTAGTGGGACGGGGGGTGCAAGCAGGTCGGGAACAGGTGGGGGCGAGCAGGTCAGGGAACAGGCGGGTCGGGAGCAGGGAGGTGTTCGAACGGGTAAGGGATAGGGGTGTGTGTGAGCTGGTTAGGAACAGGTGGAGGGTGCAAACAGGTCGGGAACAGGCAGGTCGGGAGCAGGGAGGTGTGTGAACGGGTAAGCGACGGGGGTGTGCGAGCGGGTCAGGAACAGGCAGGGGGAGAGCTGGGGGGGGGAAGTGGTCTAAGGTGCACCATTTCTAAATACGGCCTTTCTAGTTGATGCAGTCCTTGCTCTGATGACTCCTATTTCCACTGTTGTAATCTGATTGTTTGTTCCTATAGCCAGCAGAGGTGGACATACATGGGGAAAGACCAGCTCGTTTGGAGACCTTGATAAACAAGCAGATCTTATAGTGTATGGCCGCCTTTACACAACAGAATGTAGAAGATTTAAGAGAATAGCACAACACCATGTATGTTGCAAGTGGGGAGCTGGATGCACAGGTGGTCACTTTAAATAAAAGGGGTAAGCTCCCCACCTGCAACATAAATGCTGTGGTGCTATTCTCTTAAATCTTCTACATTGTACTGATGAGTGCCCACCGTCTAGAGAGATCTGCACCACCAGGGCAGGAAGCATCGTGGAAAGGGTGAGAGGTGCGGTTCATCTACACACAGTGCCTTTACAGCAGTACATAAGGGGAATTCAGATAAATACGTAAGGTTCCAAATGCATGTTATACTCAAACAAACAAAATTAATATATAGGGACTGCAAGAGAATCCATTTATAATTGCAGGGATGAAATACAGAAAATTCCATTTCCATTTGCAATCCTTTAAACCACGAATAATGTTCCTATAATGGGTACCATTTATTCTCTTTATGAGAATAAAAGGTTTTAAATGACCAGCACAAAAAGTACATCACATATGGTATAGGCAGATGTACTCAAATTAAACTGGTGCCTATTTTACTTTTAACCATATGAACATGGGGATAAGTAAGTAAAGCCTCCTCTCTTTTAGGCACCTTTACAGGTTTGCTTGAGAATAAATCGATGTTTATGCATATATTCAATTATTATTTAATTATTGATTAAATTACAAATTCCAAAGTCATAGAAAAATTGGTTTCCAATCAAGCCTCACTTCAGTGAGTTTACAGTACTAAAGCACTGTAACTACATTTGGTTGTATCTTGATGAAGGGAAGATTCACCCCCGAACTATGAATCTTGTGGTTATCCACTGGCAAATAAAATGGGGTAAGCCCCCCTCAGTACAGTAACGTAACTAGAGGGGGGCGGGCCCTGGTGCGGGATGCACAGTCGGGCCCCCCTCCATACGTGATTTTTGGCCCGGAAACAGCGGCGCGTGAGCTGTCGGGGGGCCCTGAGGGGTGCGGGCCCTGGCCCATTAGCACCCCCTGCTCCCCCGGTAGTTCCGGCACTGTAGATGCAAGTGTTGTGTGGTCTCTTGTTTGTTATATACATTTCAATGGGGTGCTGCCATAAATCCAGAGACGTGGCACCACTACAGCAGAACTGCGACTGCAATTTACTGTGGACCTATGTTCCATATTTGGATAAAATATGACAAATACTAGAGGAAATACAGTCAGCGCCAATGGGATTTATAATTAAATGTACATGGAACAGAAACCTACTGGAAATAAGACAACATGATGTTTTTTATAACATAATAAATTTCATGAAATTACATGCTGCGATGAAGCTTTCAAGTCACATAGAAAGCATTATTCATCAAACAATGAAAACAAGTGCTAAAATAGGCATTCTTCTGTTAGACAGCTCCAATATATACATTTATAAACACAATATGCTTTACTGCCTCTGATAATAACCTGTGATTTAACTCTGTATTACTAATTCAACTCACTCGGTGAATAGAAACCCTGATTTATATTTAATGTGCTGAAATTACTTTGCACTTCAGAGTGTGAACTGCTGAATATTGCAGTGTATTATAGTGAGAAAACAACTATTTCACCTTCCATTGACTATCTGCCGCGTTCTCTGTACATTCTCAATATGTTGTAATTTAAAAAAAGGGACAACAGACTTCACAGTTAACTAACACATTTATTTATAAAGCAGACATCTACGTAGATAGACCCATGACTGAGCATGTATTCCTTAAATTAGGTTTAGCAAAATATAAAAGGGCTGGGTTGATTGGTTTCAGCCATAATAGATTTGGGAAAAAATACATTTAGAGGGTTATTTACTAAAATCAGAATTTATCTATTTTTTTAAATAAAAAACCGTGACCAAACTCCTATACAAAATGTTATCTTATTTATTATTTAAAAAAAGCTTGATTTAAACTCATTCAGATTCAGGTTTATTTCCTGAATCGCTGATTTTTTTCGGGTTTCTTCCCGAATTTTGGGCTAATTCCAGTTTCTAAAGATGTTATTGCAATTTAAAGCACTATCGGACCAGGTCCCTCAGTATTCTCTGCATTGGCTGTTTTGCCTGTTGAAACAATGAAGCAGAGCTCATCTGATTAACAGACCTGTCTTTGCTGGAGAAGAGCTGATTTCTGCTACATCTTTTTAAGTCAGAACCAGGAGTGGGGGAAAGGACAGACAGATGTAAATGATGTTAAAACCTATGACACCTAAGCAACTTTTCTCCTTAAAAACCGGTGCAGCTGCCGAAGTGACAGTCTCATTCTGAAGATTACAGAAGCGACGAAGATGGCGCCCGTGAACTCCACTTGGACAGAATCTGCACAGAGGAGTAAGTAAAGACATTTAGAGGGGCATTTGCCCGGGGTAGCAGCTAGGCTGTGGGGAGGAGGGAAGGGGGGTCTATGTAGGGTAGGGTTTTTTTAACTTTTGGGTTTAGTTCTCCTTTAAATGTCCGTTCCAGGACAATTCTCTCCCCCAACAGACACTAGGGAACCACCTAGTGCTGGAACCTTTCCTGTCCCACATCATCTAGTGACGAAAATAAGTAATAAAAACAACCCCTCACTTCAGAGAAGATGTGCCAGGAGCAGGTTTAGGCCTACCGCCAGCCTGTAACCTGTTGGAGGAGTAATTCTATAGGCTGAACTTGCCTGACCAGGCCAGACCAGACAACAGTAATGCAAGGTGCATCAGAAGATAAGGAAGTAGGGTATGTTGCCGCTCCTCTTCATTTCCTATAAAATTTAATTGTTTATCCCTGTACAATAACTATCCATTAAGGTCAGTTTTTCACTTACCCAGATGATCAGCCAACATATGGCCTTTACTCTTGTCTAAGAAGACACTAATTCAGGTTGACTGGCCACAACTTTTCTTTTTACTCCCTCGGCTCTAACAAGATGGGGCTTAATAAGCCCAGAGGGTATGGGAATACCTCCCAACTGGCAAGTTTTTCACAGGACAGCTCACAGCCAGCTGTTTGAATGTCCCGAGTTGCCCTGCTTGTTCTTTTCAGCTCCCTGCTCTCGAGAAAAAAAATCCCAGATGGCCATGCATACCACTCTGGAATGCAGAGTCATCTTGGATTTTTTTACAGTCAGAGGGAGGCAGAGTGAAAAAAGACAAGCAGTGTAGGAGCAGTATGACAGAAGAAAACTTTGGTGTTAGTATTCTGTACAGTGTAGTTAGGTAATACTTACAATCTATTCATTTCTGCATTGATCTTACTGGCATGTCTGGAGAAAATGGAGTGCTCATTGGCCGTTTCTACATCGATTATACTGGCATGTCTTGTATTAATATGCCAATTATCAATTTTCTGTATAAATTATAGTGCCACATTTTAGGTTAATATGCTGATATTCCCATTTCTGTAGTAATTATACTGGCACATGCCATGATCTAGCTCTTTTACTGATCACACTGGCACATCTGGAGTAATATGCTTGTTATCCCTTTTCTGCACTAGTTATAATGGCACATTTGGTAAGATGGACATGGTTTTTTGGGTGTGTAGTCACAAAGTAGGGGTGACCAAAAAAATGTTGCAATTCAGTTTTAATAGAGAGTGATGTATGTTTGTATTGATATCCAAGAATATATATATATACTGTATGGAGGTAATTTGAAATTACTCATTTGAGTGATAGTGTTTAAAATTACCATGTTCATTTTGCAAAATATGGCAGTTTATGAAAGTTTGAACTAATTTCTGTGGTTTTAATGTGTTATTTAAGTTTTGCTAATGAAGGTGACACAGTTTCCCCAAGAGACATGCTTATCTTAAATTGTTACAATTGTTTCTTTGCTTATCTTAAATTGTTACTAAAGTATCTAAGTGCACCTGCCACATATTCTGGGCTGTCTGCCAAAAGTCAGTTATGTTTTAGAAACTTTGTATCTTTGTCTGGCTGTTCAGTGCAGGAGATGAAAGAGAAAGTCGGGACATTTCAATAACAATCCAGGGCTGCGGGTTGAGCTGTCAAAATCTGGACTGTCCCACAAAAAACGGGACAGTTGGGAGGTATGTATCTTTATGTAAATTAATTTGCATATGTAAGGTATTGGCTAGCACTGACTTTGATATGGTGCTGGGAAAGGAGTGGCACTTCCTCTTTGCCTTCCACCTTAGGAACAGGGTGGGTGTCTGCTTTGGGCCTGGGCCCAGTTAAGTTGGGGTACAGGGCCCCGTGAATGAGGCATTAGATAGTGGCAGGTGGGGCTCCTGCAACAGTACACTCTAGGACTGTAAGTCAGTTAGGGCTAAGCTAAAAAGAGCAGCTCTGAGATCCAACATAGGAGTGGCAATTTTGGAGGTATCTCTCCCAGGCCATATTGCCTGTAGTGCAGGGATCCCAGTGGAGAGGGATTCAGGATAGAGGATTTCCCTGAGTTTATTCAGGCCACTACGCGGTGTGTCGCAGAGGTGAAGTGAGATTCCTGCCAAGTTTGTCCGCAGAGGATTGTCAGTCTGTTACGCTCTGCATGTGATGTTACCTGCACCTCTTACCTATGAGAAACTGTGCTGTGAGTAAACCCTGTGACTGTTCAATAAACACTTTCTGTTTTGTTGTTTGCAAGAACCTCTGGCGCCCTCTGTCTTTATTTTTCTGTATAGCATTAAGAGAGGTGTAGTTGCACAACAATCGTAGAACAACAGAGAAGTACTCGCACACCCTGGCCTTCCCGAAAGGTAGAGATCCCTTGTGCACAGCAAAATGGAGGAAACGGCAACCTCACGATCCAATGGCGACAAGAAATTCACCGGCACACAGGTAATGCAAGCAGGTTATACCTTGCTAGAAGTTTATTGCAGCATGCAACGTTTCGGGGTTACCCCCTTTATCAAGCATATGCTTATGCTTGATAAAGGGGGTAACCCCGAAACGTTGCATGCTGCAATAAACTTCTAGCAAGGTATAACCTGCTTGCATTACCTGTGTGCCGGTGAATTTCTTGTCGTAGTTGCACAACACCCATACCTTCCTCTTCTACTTTGCGAAGTCCCTTTCAGGGTAAGAGAGTCCAGTGTAACCATTGCTCTACTGGTACTAGTCCAGGAAGGCAATTCTTGAGCTGAAATAGAGGTTACACTATCTATGGAGAAATGTATTATTTTGTAGAGCTGCTTTTCCTTCCCAGAGTTTTCCACCTTAGGGTGGTGGCATATGTGGCTAATCTCCTCTTTTTTGGGCAACTAATCTCCGCTTGGATGGCTTTCCGAAGTTGCCCGAGTGCCATCCCGCTGGCGATTCACATTCTAGTGATTAGTCGCCTGAAGCAGAGGCGATTTGTCGCTGGGCAACTAATCTCCCTGAATAGCCATGTGTGCCACCACCCTTAGGGGCAAATTTATCAAGGGTCGAATTTCGAGTTTATGGGAGTTTCTAAAAACTCCCATCAACTCCCATAAATTCGAAATTCGAAAAATATAATCGTCTGATTGAATTTTTTTTAAAAACGGGTGAATAGGATCGAGCTGAAAATTTGACGATTCGAGGTTTTTCACCCAAAAAAATATTTTAAAATTAAATTTTTTCAACAGTCCACCAAATGACTCCAAATTGATTGTAGGAGGTCCCCCATAGGCAAAAACACCAATTTGCTAGGTTTTAGATGTTGAATAGTTGAATTCTAATTCTGAAAGGGACAGTACATGATAAATTTCAAAATTAGAATTTCTAAAATTAGAATCTTTTAAAATTCGAATCCAATTTGGACTATGCCCTAGTCGAATTACACTAAAATGAACTCAAAATTCGAATTTAAAATTTCGAATTTTTAATTCGACCCTTGATAAATCCCGGCCTTAGTGTAGGAAGTTGATGGGGGGCAGGTGGGCGGGGAGCAGGGGAGAAAAGAAAAGTTTTGCACAGCAATAAAACCTATCCCCCTGTCCCCTCACTTGCAATGATCTTCCCTGGCATCTGGTTTGACTGCACTGAATATGGATTTGTCCTATATTTTAAGTAAATCTCCCCATCTAGTGGCCAGAACTTGATAAAGTGATTCACTGGGAGGGTGTGGAGTATAATAAAAAAATCAATATGACATCTCCCACTCATACATATACATATGCTTATGTAAAAAGAAAATACTGGCAATACTTTAATTATTTCTGCCATAAATCATTCTTTAATCAGTTAACGCCTTAAAAAAAAGTCAACCTATGCTAAATGTAATTGAATGTTCAGTTCATATAGGGAAGTGGGCTGACTGAGTCAGCAAAGCGGTTTTACTGCATCCTAAAATCCAATAAATCGCCTCCACCAAACAAATAGAACATAAAAAAGAGCAAGTGAAATAAGGTAGTTGAACATTTGCAGGGATTAAGATGAAGAAGTGCTATGAATCATTCCTACTGCGCCCCCGTCTTCAGTACTTTATGCCTGTAGGAGGAAACATTTAAAAATACAAGTTACGCCAAGCATCGAAAGTTTTATATTTTATTAATGGACTTCATGGTATGAAATGAACTTCAGTACAACTTACTTTTATACAACGCAGTATATTAACTACTGCCCAGTGCCTCATATCATTTACATTTCAGGTTTTGCTTTTGCATATTTTTTAATAAATGATCAGTAAAATGTACTGGCCTGGTCAGACAGTAAATAAAGAGAACAGGAAGAATTATAAAATCTGTAATATCTAATATATGACCCTTTAAATGAGAGGCACATTTATCAATGGTCGAATTTTGAATTCATGTGGGTTTTTTAAAACTCCCATAAATTCTAAATTCAACGAATCGAAATTTATAAACACTCAATTTTAAAGGAAATTTCTCAAAAAAAAACTCAAACGTCAGGAAGGATACAAACATCAACAAATTGATACCTGGACCTCACCCACTGACTTATACAGTAATTCGTCAGGTTTTAGGTGGCGAATAGTCGCATTCAAGTTCTTAAAGGGACAGAGTATGATAAATATCAAAATTTGAATCTGAATTTGAATTAAAACTCGATTCTAATTTGGATAATTCACAGTTCGAATTGTGAATTTCAAAAATCTAATTTGACTTTGATTTTCCACTTCGACCCTTAATAAATATGCCCCTTAGTGATGCTAATGAGTTAATTACACCCTTCTTACATTCAACAGAAAGGAACCACAAGGTATTACAGGTATCTTCAGAAAAGTTGCCAGTTCTTAAGACCTTGGATAGCTGGTTTTCCATCTAAATAGAGTAATTACCATGCTGAAAGATATAACAGCACAAGGTTTACGGCATTCAGCCTATAAATACACTATAAATATAAATATATCACATTATGGGGGTTATTTATTAGAGTTCAAATGCTAAAAACTCTAAAAATTCAAGGTTTTTTTTTACTATAAAAGTCTTCCCCAGTCGATCAGAACTTTTCAAGCGTCAAATCTGAAAAAATCTGATTTTTTTCATGAAAAAATTTTGTTTTTCGTGCAACAATCTGAAAAAGTCAAGTTTTTTGCCGATCCAATTTGTTCGTGGTTTTTATTGATAAATAAAGTCAACTCATGAATTCTAGTTTGGTCCGACTTTTTTCTGATTTTGATAAATATTCCCTTAAATGTTTTAGTGATTACAATAATATTAAATATGACATTATTATATAAATATGATATAACATTTAATTATGCCTAAATTAGGAGATTCATTATTTCATTTCTATTATGAATAAAAATGGGAAGGATAAATACAGTTCAAGCTCTATCTATGAAGCCACATGAATAAAAACAACACATTAAAGGAGAACTAAAGCTTAACTATAGAACTAGGGTAGAAATGTTGTACATTATGTTTTGGGCTTCTGTAGCAGCCCAAGGCAACCACAGTCCTTTAGCAGTAAAGATCTGTGTCTCCAAAGATGCCCCAGTAGCTCCCCATCTTCTTTTCTGCTGATTCACTGCACATGCTCTGTGCTGCTGTCACTTACTGAGCTTAAGGACCACTCACAATATACAGTACAGTAGAATATAAATGTCACAATATAGGGCTCATTAGTAATTTATACAGATAATTACTACATGGCAGCACAGAAACCAGTGCAACTAGCATCAGAATGTAATAATCAGCCCTGTAGCATCATCTTATATTACAGGCCATCCTCATATTCTGCTTGATAATTTGCAACAACCCCTAAGCTTAGCTTCTCAACAGCTGCTCAGAGCCCACTGAGCATGTGAGTGTCACAGACACTTTCCAAGATGGTGACCCCCTGTGACAAGTTTGAAGTCCTGGATCATTGCTGCTATTGACAAGCGGAAACTTTTTTTTAAAGGTTTTTTATTTGTACATTTTAAAACAAAACAGAACAAACAAAACAAGCAATTCAAATTAGGATATTACATCTGAAGCATGCTATAACAGTAATACAGATCACCTTGTGGTCAGGGGCGGATTAATGCCTAGGCTAACCTAGGCTATAGCCTAGGGGCCCACAGTGCTGATGGGCCCATGGGGCTTTTCAATTTTTTTTTATTTTGTTTAAAAATTTACACGAGCAGACGCGAGCACGGCTCTGGGGGAATTGACAAGCGTCAGTGACGTCAACGCCGCTCACCGAGACAGAGCCAGCATGACACGTGCATTGCCTAATCTTCTCCCAGACAGCCAGAAAGCTGGTACTGGGTGTGCATAGGGGCAGCACGGCACCCGACCTGGTCCAGCGGGGGGTTTCAGGGAGCAGGCCCCTGTGGAAAATGTAGCCTAGGGGCCTCAGGTAGTATTAATTCGCTACTGCTTGTGGTAAAGTAATATTATAACAATAGCCGCATATCCAGCCTGGTAGAGGAATTGTGAAGTGTAGAGGGGCTGATCTAGTGTCAGAAAAATATATCGTTGTAGGTACCTAGGCCTGGGACTAACTTTCCTCTGGCTCACCCAATGGGTTCTGCCTCTGGGCAGGCCTCAAGGCAGGGGCCCCACCCCGCCTCAAATTGTTTTGGGCATTGTCTAGCCATGTAAGTCAGTTTTATCATGGGGAGTCTGCTATTCACCAAGGTGATCCATGCCTTTACTGTAGGAGGGGGCGGGATTCATCCACTTGATTGCTATTAGTTTTCCCCCATAGAAGAATAGAGATCTTAAGAGTATTCAAGTTTTGATGTGGGGGGCTAAATCGTCCACCAGTCCCATCAGGCAGACCTCAGGGGTTAGGGCTCCCGGTAGGACAACCTGATTTGTTACGTATTTGACCAGGTTGGTCTAGTACTTATAGATTGCTGGGCATGCCCATAGCAGGTGAAAGAAGTTTGTATCGGGGGCTTGACATCTAGGGAAACTTGCGGTGGAGTTCTTACCCATGGCTTTAAGCCATAGCAGGGTAATATATGTCCTATGAATAATTTTGAACTGGACCAATTTGTCTCTAGTGGAGATTAAAAAACTGTAGAGATCTGCTGTAACATCTTCCCATGTATCTTCGTCTAAGGAGGGAATATCCATCACCCATTTGGTCCTGGCTATTTCCAGTGGGTTCCCCAGTGTGGCTACTAGTGTTTTATATATTTCTGAGACAAGTTTCTTTGGGTTTGTGTCCCATAGTCCAGTTTCATATGTGGAGGTTTTTCTTTGCATCCTCACTGAATGCCCGCTTCCTAGAGTCTACTCTTGATGCCCTGGAAGGAGGCCCGTTGTTTTGGTATTGCTGGGGAGAAATCCAGGTACAGGGAGATATGGTTGCCGTTCCAGGATAGGGGACCTTTCTTGCGGGACGCGGTCAGTACTGCATCTCTGTCCCGGTAGATTAGCAATCTCATGATGAAGGGCCTCGGGTTGGCTGCTGGTGTTAGAGGCCTTGTTGGAATGCAGTGTGCTCTTTCTATGGTAAACAGCCAAGAGAAGGATTCTGATCCCAGTGTTTCTTTTAGCCAATGTTCTGCAAATACCTCTGGGGAATCTCCTTCCGCTTTTTCGGGGATGCCCAGTATACGCACATTGTTGTCGCAGTGAGGTGAGTTTGGCTGCCAGTGGTCTGATCATATCCTCTCGTATCCTCTGCCTCTGAGATTCTGCGCTCCACTTCTGCTGCGCGACGCAACACATTCTGTAGATCATGTCAGAGCAGAGAAAGGTCCACTTTGATTGTTTCCAGCTGCGTAGTCATAGAGGCATGAATCTCTTTGAGCGTGGATAGGATCTCTGAATTTGATGGCTCTGTGGCAGGCGACAATGGGTCAGAGTCTGCGGCCTAGTCAGGGCCCTATAGGTACAGGTCGAGGTGGTTATCTGGCTTGGTTTTATTACTGTTTTTCCCCATGATGTGGACGGTGTGCCCGGTGTTTTTTGAGGGGTAATTCCGTACCAATGATGCCTGTATTAAGTCAGGATGATTAGCAATGGTACCGAGCTGCAGACAGTGTGTCTGTTCAGGTCGCCATCTTGGCCACTCCCCTGGACAAGAGGAAACTTTAGGCTGGTGCAATAAGTTCAGTATGTAAAATATGGCATTTTTAACCATATTCAATTTTAGGGTTTAGTTCTCCTTTAAGCTGGATGAATTATTTCTAACAGCAAACTAAATATGAAACATTACACATAAAGATTCACATTTAATTCTTTAGTTTTTGTTGTTCATCAAACAAGAAGAAACAATTCAGATGGGCGTAACACTAATACATATGCCTTGAGCCATTAAATGAAGTGTAACCCCCCAGCAAAAAAAATGAATCAGTAAACAGCCTCTTTTATATCCTTAAATTAGAACTAAACCCCTGTTAATCTAAAACCCCTATCTCCTTCCCTCCATTGGCCCCCTTCCCTGCTTTCTCCCTCCATAGTACCTTTGTTGAAAAAGTGTCCCTGGCATTAAAGTTGGCATATTCATGCAGAGTAGTGCAGCAGAGCTCTTGGTTGCCATATTCAGTATCTTGCCCTTATTTTGCCCATTCATTGCCCAAACTTTGCCCTTTCCTTGCACATAGCTTGCCCTTACCTGACCATTAATGTGTCTTTTTTACTTGCTGCTAATTATGAGCATGTGCACCTCTTCCTTTCCCACAAATCAACCGTAAACCTGTAGGTTTTACCAATATGTGAAGAAAAGGCATTATCATGACTATGGCTTTAGTGATCTGGAGCTACCAGGACACTAAGAGGCAAATTTACTAAAGGTTGAATATTTGCCTGTGAATGCTTTGCCACACTTCGCGTCACATTTTCAGGCGCTGACTCGCTACCACTAAGCTAATTCACTATAATGCAAATTTGTGTTTCTGCAGCCAAATGTTGGTGACGTTTCGCTAGCGTAAATTCGTCAGTACAAGCATTTCATAGTGAACTTTGGCTAATGTTCATTTCTGCCTAGTGAAACTTCGTTATTACACTTTTAGGTCAATTTGAATAGAGTGGGTACATATAGGTCATATATGTTTTTATTAGAGATGTTGGGGAAATTGCTTGAAGTGGCCACTTATTATTTAAAAAGTCCTCTAATGTCCTAGACCTGAGCCCACCCTAAAACAAATGTGGCATTTCCTTCAAATAAAAAAATATATAAAAAAAAAAATGTAAAATTTTTAAATACAATCCCACTTTAAAATATGAAAAAACACCAGCTTTTTAAAATAATTTTTTAAACTTTTTGGCATACAGGATATGATGTTACTGACATAATATTGAGGAGGATGTAGCTTCATCTTATCAGTTCGCCTGGTATAAGCTGGCCTTCTGGCCTCACCCTACCCTACCTTTCCGAACTCCTCGAACTTGCTGATTCAAGTTTTTTCTTAAATTAGAAACCATTTAAGTTGTGAGTTCATTCAAGGTCCAAAAAACTCAAAATCCAACCTTAAGGTGGCCACATAAATACACCAGTAAACCCTCAAGGTAATGCTACTCCAAGTCCTCTGTCAAAGGAAACACCACATTTCTCTCCTTCCCTACCTTTCCCAATACTGACTAGAGAAGCAAAAGGTTCTTCTTAATATTCTAAGCAGAACAACATCAAAACACCTTTCTTTTCTTATACTTGACATTTGTAGTGTACATATCCTTTAAAGAAGAAGGAAAGCTACTAAGGTAGATAATTGCCAATATATTAGCCACAAAAAAGAAGGAAGTCTGATACAGAGGTCCTTAGGGGAGAAACCAGGCTATTTGCTGCATGTGCCATAGAACAGACAGATGAAGGCACCAGTTTTGCAGACTCCAAAGTTGTAGTCACTTTTGAATGCAGCCAGACGAAAATGGAAGGGTTTTGTACAAGCATAAACAACCCGAAAGGACCAAGAAATCATTCTTCCCAGGACTCCATGGGAGGATAACAGGAACTTTAGCTGCTCACGCCACATAGCCGAATCCTGCAGTTTAAGGTTCCAGATAACCACAACAACCAAATGTCCCCTTGTGTCTCTACATTGACTGGCAGTGCAGATAATCAATCTTCTACTTGACCTTACCTTGCCCTTACTTTGCCCATACATTGCCCATACTTTGCCCTTTCCTTGCACATAGCTTGCCCTTACCTTGCCTTTGCATCTACTTGGGTTTTTTTTCCCTATACAGAACCCTTTTTGGGGTTTGCCTAGCATCAGCCTGCAGTTGACCTTGGCAAATTGGTTTAAAAAAAAAAAAAGGATTAGAGAAGCTGATTAGTGAAGGTCGGTTACTCATTAATGTAGCCTGGGGGTGTGGGGCTGGAGCACCCGGACCACATATTGTATTTGGTGAGTTATCTACTAACTATTCTGGGGCACCATGTTTCTCCTAACTATTGCAATGAAGATAGCCTGCCTGTGATGGAAAAAGGGGCAAGCTGTTTGCCCCTAAATCAGTCGATGGGATTGCCACAGTAGAGCTCCCCATAGACGCAAAGATTTTTCTTGTTGAACGACCGATTTTAGCGAAGTCCGACCAATCCTTCGAAATTATCGTGAATTTAGTGGGATTCGAACGATTGTACATCTTACGATTTTTCAGAAAATTGATCGGCCAGGTTAAAAAATCTTTATCGGTCCCAGTGCAATCTATCTATGTTTGCAGGGACAAGCAGGCAGCTCCCCTTCAGTTTTCCTGGCAAATGGTCTTTTTAGTTGATGGACAATTCGTACGATCGTATCGAGATAATCGTGGTCTCACTATGACGTTCGGATCTTTTAAAAATTTACATCTATGTCCAGCTTAGGGGGGAAGGTAGCCTGACTGTGATGGAAGGAGGGGCTTTGCTGAAAAACATATAGACAAATACAAGAGTCCTCTGCACTCAACGCATTATCAATATATTTAAGACAGAGACATTTTGTGCATACTGCTACTGAGAAATGCCTTACCCTTTTAACAAAACAGGGATTGTTTGTCCATATATTGCAATATATTTAAGCTGGCCAACTACGTCAAAGTCATCCCATATCTGGCCAGTCCTATGCTCAATTTTCATCTGATTCATTAAGAATTCTATTGCTTCATTATACATTTTACAAAGGGACTAAATTTTACCTGCAACTTACTAGTTGCTTTCAAAGTAAAACTCCCAAACGTGGCTGCCATTTTATTAGACACCAGTGGGATCACCTGACTATAGTTGGGAAGGGTGGGAGCTACAACATGGAGCTGGTCACTGCTCCTGTATAAGGCATTTTTTAGTAGCTGTATGCACAAAATGTCTCTGTCTTAAATATATTGATAATGGGTTGAGTGCAGAGGACTCTTGTATTTGTCTATATGTGTTTTGTGGTCACATTGCACCCCCGCCTAATGGTTTTAAAAATTAGTGGTGAGCACAACTTTCCCTTGTTTGTTATAGTTATACAGGTGACTTTTTTCGTTTTGACACAATGAATTTTCCCCAGTGAATTTTCGTGGCCGTTTTGCGAATTTATTCGCCGGCGGCGAATTGCGCAAATTCACTGCGAATTCGCACCTGGCGAATAAATTCGCCCGTCACTACTTATTAATGTAGCTCGAAGAAAAGGCAACTTACGGTGAAAGGTACGAGCCGGGGCTCAAACCCCTCAAACCCCAAACTAAAATCTGTCCCATGCATGGGCTGATTTATGCAGATCCAAATTACGGGAAGACCCCTTATCTGGAAAATTCCAGGTCCTGAGCACTCTGCATAACAGGTCCCGTACCTGTACTGTGGTCCCTCTGACTGTAAAACTTTAGTTCAAGGTTTATGGTACGCCATCAGTACTAATGCTAACATGACGTTACTGAACAATGGCTAGGACACACTGCTCTGGTCTGTAGTACAGGTATTTAGAAAGATATTCATTCAATTGTGAAAATCTGACAAGCGAAGATGCATTAATAGTTATTCCTTCTAGACTTGTGGGGCAGAATGTCTTTCTTGATTATAATTTATGGCATAGCAATATACATTTATATCATAAGTGCTAGTCATTTGACACAGTGTTCTTTTGAAAATGGTTTAATAATGTAATAAATCATTTCTTTGAATGTAAGGGTCATAGTTATTATTCTGGATTTTTATTGGAATAAAAAGGCACTTGGGTGTAAAAAAGCCTCAAGCTATAGAACTGAAGGACAGAAACCTTTCATAAATTCATCCATTGTGCAGTTTGCTGGCGTGCGCCATAGATTCATTTTTCAAGCTATAGTTAGGTGGTAATAAAGTAACAGGGGCAAAGTAAACTTTGGACTAACTACACAGTAGTGATGTGTGGGTCAGGAAAACCCGATTCTAACCTGCAACCTTAACCTGCATCCCACCCTAACCAGTAAAATGTTGCCATTGTAGGACCAGCACCCAACCAGTACCAACACCTTCTCTCTCTCTCTCTCTCTCTCTCTCTCTCTCTCTCTCTCTCTCTCTCTGTACACTAATTCTGTGCGACTCTGGTTCCAAGACACTGAATCAGAGCAGAGGAAGGGTTTACTTCCCCAGCAACCAAACCTAACCAGCAATGGTTGGCCAAATTTAAACCCGAACCTGCCCAACTTGGGGTCAACCTGCATATTATTACTACAAAGTAGTATCCTGGCCTGCTGTCATTTTAAAGGGGTTGTTTGCCTTTGAGTTAACGTTAATATTATATGGAGATTGATATTCACAGACAATTTGCGATTGGTTTTAATTTTTTCTCATTTGTAGTTTTTGAGTTATTTAGCTTTTTATTCAGCAGCTCCCCTCCTTGCAATTATAGAAATCTGGTTGCTGGGGTCCAAAAAATCCTAGCAATCATGCATTGATTGAAATAAGAGGCCGGAATGTGAATAGGAGAGTGTCTGAATAGATAGATTAGTAATAAAAAGTAGCAATAACAATACATTTGTAGCCTTACAGAGCATTTGTTTTTTAAGATGGGGTCAGTGCTGGAAAGAGTCAGAAGAAGGCAAATAATTCAAAAACTATAAAAAATAAACAATGAAGACCAATTGGAAAGTTGCCTAGAATTGGCCATTCTATAGCATACTAAATGTTAAACTGAAGGTGAACCACCCCTTTAACGCATTTTCCTAGGATTTTCCAGTTTCTGCACAAATTTCAGTGTGCGTATGGACAGTAACCATTCAGTGACATCAGCACAGCATCAGGGTGATGTCACATCTGGTGGCAAGCAGGTACGATGATACTTCCTGTGATGTCACTGCCTCTGAAAAAACAATTTTTCAGCGCAATGCTGCAGCTCTCTGAAACCATTGTGGAGTGTCTGAATTACTTTGAGAATACTTCAAGGTGTTGCTTGCCCCACATTTGTTCTGGACAGACAGAAGCCACAAAGAATGGCTTTAAAGGAGAAGGAAAGGTTAAAACTAAGTAAGCCTTATCAGAAAGGTCCATCTGAATATACCAGTAAACCCCCAAAGTAGTGCTGCTCTGAGTCCCCTGTCAAAAGAAACACAGCATTTCTTTCCTTCTATTGTGTACACATGGGCTTCTGTATCAGACTTCCTGCCTTCAGCTTAAACCTCATTGCCCTGGGCAAGAGCATGCTCAGTTTGCTCCTCTTCCCCCCCCCCCTCCCTTCTCTACTGTAATCTGAGCCCAGAGCAGGGAGAGACTCGGGCAGGAAGTGATGTCACACCATGTTAATCATGCAGCTCCTATCCTAAACAAACAGAGTTTCTAGAGCTTTTTACTCAGGTATGGTAAAACATTCTACAGAATAAATATAGCATTCTAGTATGCACTATTGCAGCTAATCTATTGGCAATAAAATGCCTCCGTAGCTTTCCTTCTCCTTTAAAGGAGAATTCAACCTGTGGATAAAAAAAAAACAGTACCCCCCACCCCAGGAAGACCCCCTCCCTCCTCCCCCAGGCTAACTACCCCCCGGGGAGATGCCCCATACTCCATACTTACCCCTCACCACAGATTCTTCTAGCGAAGTTCCACGCTTCGTCCTCGGTAAGCTGACTGCGAGATCGGTATTTCTGCGCATGCGCAGTTGGAGCAGTTTGCACAACTGCATATGCGTGGAATTACACGGAAATTGCTGATTTCGCAGTCAGCTTACCGAGGACGCAGAAGATGGACGCGTGGAACTTCACTCGAAGAATCTGTATCGAGGGGTACAGGTTTTTTTATCCACAGGTTGATTTCTCCTTTAACAGAAAGAGTTAGAGATGGTCAAATTTATTCGGCACGCGCGAATTTACGAATTTGCAGCGAAAATAAATGGCAATAAACGGACGCCCATTGACTTTAATGGGTGCCGGCGTCAACTTTGATTGATTTTCTCTTTAAGCCGTGAAATACCATGTGACAAAAAAAACTAAATATATGAAGGGATGTGAAATAGTTCATCTTTTTATGTCCAACAGAATGTGTGCTTGTGGGGGAGGGATCATCATGTGCTTTTTTAAGAAAAAACTTGAATGGGAAAAACTCGAATCAACAAGTATGGAGTTAACCACCCGAAAACTCAAATTGATCGAGTTTTTGAAGAAAAAAACCTCTAACCGCTCGAATTGATTGAGTTTTTGGGCAAAACTGTCATGAAGGCTATTTCAAATGGATCAAGGGACCTCTGCCATTGACTTCTACCTGACCTTGAGAGGTTTTAGATGGGGTATTTTCAGTTTCAAGCTATTTCCAGGGTCGGAGTATAATAAATCTAGAAAAATTCAAGTTTTTTTGAAAAATACTCGAAAAATTCTAGATTTTTTTCTAAAATCAGAAAAATAACCTTGAAAACTCGAATTTTTAATTGAAAACATAACTCAAACCTTAAATCTACCCCTTAATATTCCATAAACATTTTAGTCATAGTTTACAATAAATGCCATAAATTGGAAACTCTGCTTTATATTTCATGTACAGGCATGGGATCCGTTATTCGGAAACCTGTTACCCAGAAATCTCCAAATTACAGGAAGTCTCCCATAGGCTCCATTTTAAGCAAACAGGCAGGATCTGAGAGTCCAAAGGCTGGACTAGGATTGAACTGGGCTAACAGAATCAGGTGAACAAGAATTATACTTCGTGGTAGTACATCCTAGAGGTTCAAAAAGAACTGCTGAAAACATTTGACCATGCCCATTTTATAGCCACATCTCCTAAATATAATGTTCATTTTACAAAATTTGCCAGGTTATGGGAAGTTTGAACACATTTCTTTGGGTTTTACCTTCTTGTTTTATTTGTTAATACAGTTTTCTTTTATAAGGGGAAATTGGCCTTTAAAGGGCATGTAAAGGCATAAAAATAAAATCCCACTTTTACGTTCTTTAATGAAAAAGAAACCTATCTCCAATTTTATAAGAAACCTGACTGTATGCAGTGAAATTCTCCCTTCATTTACTGCTGTGGATAGGAATTGTCAAACAGTCCCTAACTGCTGAGCAGGAAAACAATCATACTTATGAACAGCAGGGGGAGCTCCCACCTTACTTCCCAGCCATGCAGAACTCAAGCAGCTTTGTTTGTTTCCCTGTAGAGCAGTTGGTGAATGTGTAGAGATTTGTATTGTATTTTATTTTTGCCTTTAGATCCCCTTTACTGTTTCCAACTCGAGTATTTATTTAGCTTTATTTAGATTTATTCAGCAACTTTCCAGTTTCAACAATCTAGTTGCTAGGGTCCAAATGACTCCTAGCAACCTTGTATTTATTTGAATAAGAGACTGGAATATGAATAGGAGAGGGTCTGAATAGAAATATGAGTAATAAAACGTAACAATAACAATATATTTTTTGCCTTACAGAGCATTTGATTTTTAGATGGGGTCAGTGACTCCCATTTGAAAGCTGGAAAGAGACAGAAGAAAAAGGCAAATAATTCCAAAACTATAAAAACGAAGAAATTAAGGCCAATTGAAAAGTTGCTTAGAATTGGCCATTCTATAAAATACTAAACATGAACCACCCATTTAAGTTTGAGAAACTTTGTATCTCATTGTGGTGTCAGTGCAGGAGTGCAAAGATAAATGCTGCGGGATGAGCTGTCAAAATCAGGAACTGTCCCAGTTGGGAAGTATGGTGTAAGGCAGGCAGGTTTGGCTAGGCTACAATTCCTCCTGGCAATTGCCTTTAACCAATTAGATGCAAGGTGGGAGGGACCTTTTACATTTAAACACTGTATCACTGTGATTGAATGTTACACTTGAAAAAGAGCCTTGCAGCTCAAAACATGTTGTGTGGTGGTGAATAAAAGGTGCCATTAAAACTATGTATAGGACCCCTGTGGCCTACAGCTCCTTGCCTAAGCAACCAGGTTTAGTGTGGGTGGTTTGAAAAGATGCAGATTGTAGTTGGAGCTTTAGGGTAGTGGCAGACAGGGAGACTAGTCGCCCAATGACAAATCTCCCCTACTTCAGGCGACTTATCTCACATTCCAGTCTCTTATTCAAAGCAATGCATGGTTGCTATGGTAATGTGGACCCTAGCAACCAGATTGCTGATATGCAAACTGGAGAGCTGCAGAGTAAAAAGCTAAAAAACTCAAAAACCACAAATAAAAAATTTAAACCATTCCAAACTGACTACATCATACTAAAAGTTAATTCAAAACTGACCAACCCCTTTAACTAGATATTACTGGGCCCCACAGCAAATGATTTTTCAGGCCCCCAAAATTCTTACAGGTTGACTAGTTTTACTAATATTTATTGAAATTGTATATGAATTAGGGCCTCATGGTGCCCCTATACCTCCTGGGCCCCCCTGCAGCCACAGGGTCTGCTTCCTCTACAGTAACACCCCTGGTCTGTTTCATGTTTCATTTATAATTATGCCAGTGATATCTTTGTTACTATATGTATCCCGAAAGCCCAGGTCTCATGGAGTCTTGATAACATATACTACAACAGTTTTTAGCTCTTTATCTTACAACCTCTTAGTCTGTCTTAGCAGTGAAACCAATCTTTTTCATAACAGGGGATGTAATAATCAATAAAATCCAACAATTTTGTTTTTTAAATGTTTTAAATTTTATGTTCTAGGAAATGACATCACATGCTGTGTATAAATTTAAACTCAGAATAACAGCATAAACACTCCACTATATTTCTCTGCCAGCTACAGGAATTATATGGAACATTTTATATCCTGCAGTTTCCTGTGTGATTTTATTCCAGCATTATGAGCCTGACGACAAAATGGGATATAGAGCTAGTAAAGAATATCTTAGGCTTTTTCATGTAATGGAAAGATATGTACACAAGGGTTGTTTATGTGCCATATCAGCAATATCAATGACATCTATTTTACACTTAATAAATGTTTATGTTGATGTTATAATTCTTTTAGCAGATTGGTTTTTTTTTTACCAGATAAGTAGATACTGGCAATTCCAGTGTTCTTATCTGCCTCCAACAGTTACACCAAAGAACTAATAAAAATGCTCCTACTGGACACTGATTTAGTAGCTTTTGTATTGAAAGACTGGCTGAGAAGTCACATGAAAGCTATATAAAACACTACCTTTATCTCTACACAATAATAGCCACCTAGATGCCTCTGTCATAACTCTTTGTGCAGGAAAATGGCAAACACAGAACCTCTGATTTCCTTATAACGCTTCCACTAGCTTTAGAGAAAAAATGGAAAAATGATAAAGGTCAGTCAAAATACGGCATAATGGTTAGTGTAAAATAAATGGCATATTTGTTGTTGTTGGGTATAAATAACATTGAGCACAATCATTATTATTAACATTTATTCATATTTCGCAGCACTGTATAGAAATAATCCATTATAAAGAGCTAATTTTTCTATTTAACAGTGTGTCTAGCTAATGCTTATAACACCATTATTTCATACCTGGCAAAACCAATTAAAATAATTGGGGCAGAGATGGTAGATTTTCTCTGGAAGGAAAAGTGGTGTACTAAGCAGAAGCAGTTTTTATACAGCTTTTACTAGGAAACATCCCCCTTTACATGACAATTATGTAAAGTACACAATTATGTAAAGTAATTAAACATTTTTATTAATGCATATGAATTAACACCTTGTGCCAGGGTGTACATAAAGTGCCTTGGTATATTTTAACACCTTATACAACACATTTATAAATATGCCCTTAAATATAAAAAGGTCTTGTGTCAAACATGATTGTGCCAACTTTTTAAGATGGATCTGAATTAGTACTAAATGATTATTCATTTGTTTATGTGCATTTGACACAACACTGTATTTTCATTACTCTTAAGCTGGTCCTACATGTAAAGATGTACTTTTGCTGGGTTACCAACCCAGAGCATCAGATTGGTCCCCCAATGTGGCTTATTGGAACATCCTGCTACTGGGCCAAGCTCCTGTATTTTGTAGTTGGCAATCAATTTCATACATGGACCATTGGGATACTTGATTAATATGATTGTCCACGTGACTTGTTCACTGGGCCCCACAGCAGAATAATTTTAGGGTCCCCAACGTATCCAGAGGTTGATCTGTTTTACCAATATGTGTTAAAATGGCTTGTTAATTGGGGCCTCATGGGGCCCTGTACCTGCTAGGCCCCCTGCAGCTGCTGCTTCATCTGTAGTTATGCCCCATAGCCTGATAATGTGAAAGGGAAAGAAATTGTTTTGAGTTTTGATTCGGCCGAATCCTTCTGCCTGGCCGAACCAAATCCGAATCCTAATTTGCATATGCAAATTAGGGTCAGGGAGGGAAATCACGTGACTTTTTGTCACAAAACAAGGAAGTAAAAAATATTTTCCCCTTCCCACCCCTAATTTGCGTATGCAAATTAGGGTTCGGATTCAGTTCGGTATTCGCCCAAAACTTTCGCGAAGGATTCAGGGTTTCCTCCGAATCCCAAATAGTGGATTCGGTGCATCCCTAATTTAAATTGATGTAAGTTAGCAAAGTTTCGCTAGGAAGAAAGTAACACTAGAGAAAATTTGCTAAGAAACTTTTGCACTGACAAATTTTTGCTGGCAAAAGTACACTAGAGTTTATTTTCTGAAAAGAAGTATTGCATTTTGATAAATAGGCATATTCGCTACAAAATAATGTCTGACGGAGTTGCAGGAATTATGGTGGAGCCTTCCAAAGGCAAAATTCGCATGTAAGTAAATTTGCCCCATAGTGTGATGTGGCAAAATACATACAAAAATGTGGGAATTAACAATGATGAATAATTAACAGCGCCAGTACCATTTTTACAAATTTGTCAGAAACTGTACCAACTAAACACAATTAAATAATTTCCTAAGAAAATACCCATTGCAGTTCAATTTTAGTACAAGTATTTTTACAACAAAATACTTTGAGTGAAGTAAAGCTGACTAGTGTCTACATTATTCCCTACAGGTTTATCCAGGGTAGTTGTATTTGAATATATAATTACTGTAAATAAATTACAACCTGAATGGATTTTAATTGCTAGTTTTCTTCTTCCCATTCTTCCCATTTGATAAGACAATAAACAGGCACAGTCACTACAGACATGCCAGAACAGGTCAGAAGAAAAAGGAACAAGGTTAAACAAATGTTGAGACATAATTAAGTAGAAAAATAGGCAAGGGCAATGTGCAAGTATGTTTGAAATCCCCAATGAACACATAAGAAGTTAATTATCCAGTCTTAACACAAAAGTTTGAAAAAATATTCAAACACATACAAAAATAGTTTAACCAGTCCCCAAGACATAAAAGACGAAGTACTATAAATAACACCTGCTTATCACCTGATAATGTAGGAAGTGAATGTATAACAGAGAAGATTAATAACAACTCCTCAAGAATGTCATGCCAAGTCAATTGATTCTCTAATCAGATTAAAGTGTATGCTCTATGAAGAGAAAATAATGAAGTCTATTTCTAAACAACAGTCCAATTCATTAGGTTCTCACATACATTGTAAAATTGAATCAGGAGTTTTAAAGCCTGAGATGCAGTCTAGATTAGAATCCAAAGTTTGGATAACCTTGGGTATGTCCTATCCCTATAGACAATAAGGGGCCCATTTACTAAGGGTCGAAGTGAATTCGAAGTGAATTTTCAAATTCAAAAACTTTGGATTTTGAATTAATTTTTGGGTACTTCGACCATTGAATAGCCCAAAATTTGATTTGAATTGAAATAACTTTGAATATTCGACCATTCGAAAATCGAAGTACTGTCTCTTTAAAAAAACTTTTACTTTGACACTTCGCCACCTTAAACCTGCCAAATTGCTATGTTAGCCTATGGGGACCTCCTAGAACCTATAGGCAATATTTGGCTAAGTTTTTAGAAGTCAAAGTTTTTTTTTTGAAAACCGTTTGATCGATCGATTAAATCGTTCGAATCGTTCGATCAAACAAATTGAATTTGATCGAAAACGGCTACATTTAATTAAAAAAAACGTTGACTATCGAATTTCTACAATTCGATGGTCGAATGTGAAGTTTTACCACTTCGAAATTCAACCCTTAGTAAATGTCCCCCTAAATGTTAGAGGATGGTTTCATAAAACGGAACTCCATTCACCTATACCTAAGATTCCATTGCTTAAATTTGAGTGATCAAATCGGGAAAATAAGGTAACTGACATCAGTCCCTGCTCCAGTGGAGGGTGCAGTCTAAGGTGCCTATCCCATTCACAATAACTGCACAACTCTATGGTCAGTTTTCATCAGCAGTCAATTAAACTTCTTTCAGTGCCTGGGTTAGAATCAAATAATAATATATAGAATAATCAGTTATAAAATGTCAAGGATACTATTTTTCTCATTAGGTAGAAAATGGAGATCGTCACACGACTAAAGTCACATCAGAAAAATATTTTAACACTACTCTAAGGGGCAAATTTATTATTGTTTGAGCTCCCGGGTGCAGGTAAAATTCAATGAAATATGGAAAATATTCTCATGTTTTCTAGCATTGGTTTTATTAATTTTTTTTTCTTTCCACTTTTACCTTTTTTTGTTTGTAAAATAAAAAGATTGCAAGGTTTTTAGATATTTATTTTTTTCTTCATTTCACCTGTACCCAATGACTGAATGATCCTAAATCAGCTCCCAAATCTTGTAATTGTATTTTGTCTGTTCTATTAAGATGTTATTTAAAAGTATAGCGATGCTTAGGCAAATAACACTGTATAAATAAAAATGTACATACATGAATACATAATACAGATATGTATATAATAAATATACATAGTACAAAAATTGGCCTTTGTTGCTTGAGTTGGCTATCTTTAGAGAGTTTTGACTAAGTAATCACATTTACTGAACAGACTAGCAATGACTAAGCCTAAAGGCTCCCTAAAGAGTAATGGTGGCCATACATGGGCAGATAAAGTTGCCGATATCGGTCGTTTGGACCAATTTGACAGCTTATCTGCCCGTGTATGGGGGCTTCCGACGGGTCTTCCCGATCGATATCTGGCCACGATATAGATCGGGAAGGTTTGATTTTTAACCGACCGACCCGTCCGGAGCCCCTTGGCGCATCGTAATTTGATCGTTCGCCGTATGGCCGAACGTTCGAATTACCCCCGATATAGCCATGCCGTTAGTGGCATATCGGGGAAAGATCCGCTTGTTTGGCGATGTTGCCAAACGAGCGGATCTTTGAGTCTATGGCCAGCTTAAGGCATTTATAGCTTCCATATAGGAAAGCGCTGCTATCAGATGTGGTCTGTGCATATGGGGGAATTGCAACAATGCATTCCTGCGTTACTTTAAGGCTTAAAAAGAAAGCATTAATTACATATCTACAAATGTTAACACAATACCAAGAGCTCACCAATTTATCACAGTCAACATCCAGGACGAGCCAGTCTAAAATATCACTATTGCACATTTCATGAAATTTTAGTGCAAATAAATATGTAACATGCACTTTAAATTCGTTCTACGAAAAGTAGCACCTGTTATGCATGTGGTCCAGACAGGACTTATAGTTCTTTTCCTGTATATTCCAATCCTGGTCATTTTCCATGATGCACTTTTCAGCATGCTGCCTGCCATGACCATTGGCCAGTTACATAGACTTGTATATATATATATATATATATATATATATATATATATATATATATATATATATATATATATATATATATATTATTTCTTATTAAATAATTTACTTGCACTATAACTTTATCATTTATTGTCATCAACACGTTTGCTTCTACCTATCAATCCTTCACCTGTGGCATATCCTGACACCTGTACAATTCTTCACATCTTCTTCAAAATGACATTATTCATGCTATAGCAGTTACCTATAATTTTGGTAATATGACAAGTTACAGACTGTCATACACTACTCCACTTATAGCAAACCCTCATCACTGAACATTATACATTTGCTATTACTAATGATATACCATCTTAGATGTTTTAAGGTTACTTGCCTGCCCTAGATATCTCTTTAACAGCTGTGTGGGCATGATATCCATTTCAGAAACTACAGAATTCTAATTACACAGGCATAATTTATAGATATCCTTTGCAATCACTTAAAATTATGTGATTTTTTAAATAATTTTTAAGTGGTCAAATGAGTCTTTTGCAGGATCATTCTCTTCTTGATATAAATTGGTCTTTTTACAGGTTGTTAACAACTAAGAATAAAATCTCTGATACTTCAACATTTAATCTTTTTATGTAGACAGGTTTGGTATTATTAATAGATTGTATTTAAAGCTATTGAGTCATACACTTGCTATGCAACACTGAACCAGAAAATATTAGTATCTATAAAGATCAATATGATTTATACATCATGCTCAAGTTTAAGGTACAATTTTCCATACCTCAGTTCCTTTGTAAAAGAAGATTAGTTGGCTACATGTAAAGAAATCCAATACTTGTTGCTCTTTCTGTGTGAGGATCTTTTATTATCCATGTGTTCTCTTAGTTCAGATCATTACTTGACATTAAATGGGCTGTAAAGTCTTCTTCCAAAGCATAGGGATTTGTATCTTTATTGCATCCAATGATGCTCTTCAAACCAATACAATCACCAACCACATAGGTGAAGGTAGCTTCAGCTATCAGAAGTGCAGAGGGAAAAAGGTTTATATATCCTAAAATGAATATAGAAAAGAAATCAGATGATGATGATTATTAATGATAAAAATAATAATAATAATACATTTTTGATTTACAATGCCGCATGGCATTGCACCCTGTTTACTTTGCCTTGTACCCCCAAAATAAAAGAGCTCCATTAAAAAGGCTGGAATTCATAAGCCAATTTTTAAGTATATGAATAGCTGGGATATCCATAGACAGCTTGTTAAGTATGTAATGCACATATGTCCTGTTGAATCTGCTGCTGATGTTCTAGTACTAGAGTCTGTATATAAGGCTTTATGTTGGATCTGTTGTTCTGTTTTCTCTGCTACCTTATCTTGCTGTGCTATGAAGTTTCATTCCTGTTAAGCATTACAGTTACTCCTGCAGCTACTTGTGTGTGTACTAATCTATTCCATGCGCACAATTGATTGGCTTAATGGATGGGATTTTCAGAGCTGTAAGCTCCACTGATTTTATTGGGGGTTATCAGATTTTCAGCTGTGTCCCCTGGTCTCCCTTGCATTTAGCGTATTCCCCCGATTTCTGACAACTTCTGATGATTTTGCGGCAAAGATCCTATGTTCACATGCGCAGACCATTTCAGTGATGTCAGCGGCACTGTTTCTATGGCTTCTGCGCATGTGCGAGACCTCTTTCTATATCACAAACCCAGACATTTTCTGCGCGAGTCCTCTGGTATCATCCAGCAGTTGGGTGTCAGAAATTCACTGACAGTTAGATCCAATATCTTATAGGGAGCTCTTCCTTTCCCAGCAGATGTATTAGAGCTCACTCAGTTCAATGATTCCATTGATTCCACTCATACACAACAGAAGCAAGACAGAAACAGTAGAGAAAGCAGCAACCGAAGTGCATGGAGTGGGTGCAGGCCAAAACAAGGGAAATCCTACCCAGAATTCAAGATCCTGCTACAGGTGTCTAAATGATTAGATAATGCTGCAACCTGCAAATTCAAGAGTGCTTACTGCAGAAAATGCAATAAAAAGGGTCATATCCAACAGAGACAGGCAAAACTACCTTTTCTGTTTGGGGAAAATGGGCAGGGGTTGAGGCGGTTGATGTCGGAGGGGGGGGCAGTGACATCAGGGGTGAGGCTGATGATGACAGGGGCAGGGCTGATGGAGTGGGGATCAGTGATTGGCTGATAGCCATGTCATTACCTTCATTGTCCTGTTGATTTCCTAATTTGAAAATCCAGACAGACACTTTTCACCTGGACAGCCCTTCCAAGAACCGGGCTGTCTGGGTGAAATCCAGACATGTGGCAACCCTAGGGCCAAGCCAGTCGGGCACCTTAGGCAACCCAGCCTGCCAGCTCTCAGCCACCACCTTGTGCACACGCTTTGCAATATTTAACCCAAAGAAAGGAGTTTCTGCAACAACTGCTGCATGTATGCAGCACTGGGCTTTGTTTCTTGCTGGTTATGACTATGATATTGAGTTCAAGCGAACAGCAGTACAGGCAAATGCAGATGAACTGTCATGGCTGCCATTACAAGCTCAAGACACCTCTGAGGAAAATTCAGAATATGTTAATGTACATCAGATTGATTGTCTCCCTCTAACCTGTAAAATAATTGTGATAACCTGATATATAGGGCCTATTATACAAAAGAAAAACTGCATAAAATGTTCCCAGAGATATCTCCACTGTGCAACAGATGTAAAACGGAAGCTGGATCCCTCATATACACTCTCTGGGTATGCCCGGCACTGCAGCAGTACTGGAAAGCTATAGATACATTGGTCCAAGCAGACCCGGTGTTATGTATATTAGGGGTGAATACAGACCAAAGTATGCTGGTAGAGAAGAAACAGCTGTTAACTAAAGCCTTATTTCAGGCCAGGAGGCTCATAACTAAAAATTGGAAAGTGGAATCCACAGAGGACTGGGTAGAGGCAATGCAGGATGCCTGTAAGTTAGATTTAGGCAACTCATGAAACGCTGGGAATTTGAGCTCAGACAAATACTTTTGCCTTGTAGGTAGCTTTCAGCCATGCCGCACAAAATTCTATTTGCTGGTTGTAAAGGGTGAGAATATGTTATACACATACGAAATATACTGTACTGTTGATAATCAGTTGGTAAATGATGTTGTCTGTGTCCTTGCAGAAGCACACCAATCTGCGAATTGGGCTTGGAATGTACATGCACTGTTGTGTAAATTGTTGCTTTTCTAACTGTTCAATAAACTTATTTGAACCAAAAAAATAAAAATGGAAGTCCAGCTGATCTGGCCAAATCAGAAAAAGTCATAAATCTGAAAAAAGACTTCCAAGAAAATCAAATTGTTGCATTCATTTCTGCAAATTCGACAAATAAAATAGCTTGAATGTTAAAATGACACCTCCCGTTGGTTTCTATAGAAGCTTGCTGTGTTTTAGTTGTTGGATTTCTCAGTTGACTTTTTGACTGATAAATCTTGGAAAACTCAAATGATAAATTATTCATGCTATTTTACTTGATTTTCTGGGATAAATTTGCCCCTAAAGTGAGAAGTATTATTATATACAATTTGCATTTTTACTAAAAACTTTTATTATATTTCCTTCAAAATATAATTAATACAGTAAGAAAAAAAAGTCATATTTATGAACAATAATTACAGTGTTCTTTTTTCTATGACAGTAATCCTTTAGATCTCTATATATTTATAAATGTAAAAAAGGCACTGAAATACATCAGACATCACTACTTTGTAAACTCATTAATAAACTGCCTAATGATTTTATGCAAATAATGAGAAATATTGTTTTTAATGGGTTAAGCCAGGTCTGAAGGGGGGGGAGTAAAATAATGGTGTAATTTTTTTAAGCGTTAGTCTAGCGTAAAATAAATGACACATCTTTATAAATATGCTGATTAGATCGTTTTAATGCATTATTTTTGTGATCACAATGCATGCTGTCAATTCATGTGTGAGGATAACAGCTGAGCTTTATAAGTAAGCTGTTTATTTTACACCAATTCTTATACATTTTCTTTGGCTTTTAATATTTTACACACCTTTAAATGATCCTAAGCCTAAACAGCATATTTATAATATATATACTTTATTTTAAAATCTCACATCTATTCAAAAGTGTGACTAGAATATACTGTATAAGGATTCCAGAGATTATATCATTGGGTAGATGTTACCCAGTATAGTACACTCCACTATACATGAAGCAGGGTTTTACATATGAGCTGTTATATTAAATATATTTTTAAAGAGCCCTAAATTGTTTAGGGGGGGGGGGCTATAGTTTTCTTTTAAGATTAGGAAATTGAAAAATACATTTATTTGCTTGTGTAATACATTTCCCTTTATCCAGATACCTCTGAATAACAGGAAGTCCATCTCCCATAGACTCTATTTTAATCAAATAATATTTTTTTAAATAATTTATTTCCATTTTCTCTATAATTTTAAAATAGTAACTTCTACCTGATCCTAACTACAATATAGTTAATCCTTATTGGTGCAAAACAATCGGATTGGGTTTATTTAATGTTTAAATGATTTTTAAGGTATGGAGACTCAAATTACAGAAAGACCACTTCTCCAGAAAGCCCCTAGCCCAGATCATTCTGGATAACAGGTCCCATACTTGTAATTATCTACCTTATAAAGGCCAAACGTGGCTTCAGTTCCCCTGTTTGTCCTGTGTAACTTAAAGGGGTTGTTCACCTTTAAATTAACGGTTAGTATGATGTAGAGAGTTATTATTTGTGGTTTATTTAGCTTTTTATTCAGCAGCTCTCCAGTTTTCAGTTTCAGCAGTCTGGTTGCTAGGGTCCAAATTACCTTAGCAACCATGCCCAGATTTGAATAAGAGACCGGAATATGTATAGGAGAGGCCTGAATAGAAAGATGGGGAATATATAGTAGCAATAACAATACATTTGTAGCTTTACAGAGCATGTGTTTTTAGATGGGGCCAGTTGAAAGCTGGAAAGAATCAGAAGAAGGCAAATAATTAAAAAAATAATAATAATAATGACCAAGTTGCTTAGAATTCTATAACATAAAAAAAGTTAACTTCAAGGTGAGCCACCCCTTTCATAAATTACAAAAACCATAGATTTCTTTTTATAATTAAAATAACATGAAAAACATGTGTTAAGCACACGTCATATTCACTAAACAGATGTCCCTTTTAAGCAGCGCCGGATTTCACTTTTGGGCGCCCCTAGGCCACGCGGTCCGACCAGGCGGCCGCGCGGTCCTAGCGCCCGCCTTCCCAGCACGCCGGCGAAAAAACGCCGGCGCAGCTGGTGCAGTTGAACGGCGGCTGGGCGGCATGCCGCCCCTATTTCTTTGCCGCCCTAGGCACGGGCCTATGCGGCCTTGCCGCAAATCCGGGCCTGCTTTTAAGTAAAGTGTATAGCAATATAGAGAAGCAGTCTTTCTCTCACATCTGCATATTTTTGCATTGTTCTTTATTTTAAGATGTCTTGGTATAATTTAAGATTGCTTCACTTTTATTCCTCTGTACCAGTCTATGCTATTGGAATGTTTTAGTAAAGATTTTAGGACACGAAGGATGAGGGCTCACTGGGATGCTATAGACTTGACCTTTTAATGGTGCCCTCTTAGATACATTGTTTTATTGTCTGTTAATGTATGTGCATGTTATAAAAATTATACACAAATCCTAGGATGGATGCTTGGGGATGGGGGGCAGTGCCTTCTGGCTTCTGAGAAAATGTTGAATGGCAATAAAACACCACAAGCAACAAAAATCTGGAAGCATTATATATCTACATTGCCTCCATAGAAAAATAAGTAAGTAAAGTAAGTATAATTATGATACATTTTGTATTGGTACAAAATAGACCCTGTGCAGTAACAGCAGCCATATATAAGAAGCAAGTCTCACTAAATGCCATTAAGAGCAAACAGTTGATTGATTGGTGTGGGTTTTTGCATCTAGATAATTTTGTGCATGTTCATACATTAACCCCAAAGGATTTGACCAAGTAATGGATTATCATGGAAAAATGTATAAAAACGAGGGAGTTGCCGACCAAATCGTTTTTAGTGTGGCAGGAAAGAAATGAAAAACTTCTGTATGCTCTAGGGATGCACCGAATCCACTATTTTAGGATTCAACTGAATCCTGAATCCTCTGTGAAAGATTCAGCCGAATACCGATCTGAATCTGAACCCTAATTTCCATATGTACATTTGGGAAACTAGGGGGAAAGAGAACCATGCCCGCGTCATGCAGTAAAGAATTTTTTCACTTCCTTGTTTGTGTGAAGAAAAGTCACAAGGTTTTTTGGATTCAGTTCTGCCAGGCAGAATCCTGCTGAAAAAGGCGAATTTGGGCTGAATCCTGGATTCCTAGTATGCTCTAAAAACCTGGACCCTAAGCTGTATAAGGTTGAGTGTGTCTTCTGTGCATTATACCTACAATAATGATGGATGGATGTTAAAGGAACAGTAACACCAAAAAAATTAAAATAATTTGATGTAATTAAAATATGACTGTTTCCCTGCACTAGTACAACTAGTGTGTTTGCTTTAAAACACTTATATAATTTATATAAACAATAAAAAGAACATATATATATATATATACCATTGTATTGTATTACAGAGCCTATCTGTTATCTGCTAAGAAACCAGTGCCTTTTCTCCTTTTCCACTTTGACTGGCTGCCCCCATGGCTACACAGCAGCCTATTTATATAAACTATATTAGTCTTTATAAAGTAAATACATAACTTTTACCAATGCAGGGCAACAGTACATAATATTTTAATTACTTGAAACCACTTTTATTTTTTGGTGTTACTGTTACTGGTGTTATGTTAACAAACATATTGTCCTTCTCCTATTCTCCAGCCATTAGTAGCTGTGCTCTTTACTGGCACAGTATTCGGTGTGTAGACAGCCATATCAGTGCATTGTGTCTGATTCTGTGCTTTCGGAAGTAGCCAGCACTCTTCCAGAATTGCTTTCAGGCAGGCTATTGTTTCTCCTACTCAGTTGGCTCATTTATAAATCTGGGCAAATTTGCACCAGAACAGTAACCCATGGCAACCAATCAGATGTCCTGCAGCTGGCTGAAAGAAAAGATAATCACTGATTGGTCGCTATGGGTTACTGCCCAGGTGCAAATTTGCCCACTGTTTATAAATGAGCCCCAATGTAACTAAAGGAGTCGCAGTGGGACTTGGATTTTTACAACTGAGTGCTTCTTATATCTACCAGGTAGCTGTTCTCTTATATCTACCAGAGATCTTGTGTCAGGGAGTTACCTGGACACAGGCTGGGGAAAAGGAGGGGGTGATATCACTCCAGCTTGTAGTGTAGCACTTAAAAGTGAGGAATTTTATCAGAGCACAAGTCATATGACTGGAAAACTAACATGTCTAGCACCATGTCAGATTGCAAATTGGTATGTTTGCTTTAAAAACACTACTATAAAAAAAATCAGTTTGGTCTTTTGAAAAATGGATTTAAGTGTCAAAGTCTGCCGAAGCAGCATTATTAACTGATGTGTTTTGAAAAAACATATTTTCCTGGGACAGAATGCCTTTAAGGGAATTCCTACACATTTGGGGATAACATTAAATCCCCTTTACATGATATTCAAATCAATGTTTATGTGCAATAAGTAGAAATGATTTCAGTGCTGTATTATTTTTTTAGAAGCAGCATGCTGGATTATCACGTTATTCTATTTTCTCCCTTTTATCTGTATCTGCAATGGCTCCAGGGGCTTATCTGTTGAATTAAATCTCTCTTCTTAGATTTAAAAAAACCCAAGGTTTGAAGTCCCACTTTCCCTGTATCGATTATTGTCTCTAGAGAACTGTCTCAGCCTATTAAGACCTGGAACTGTTTCAAGTCTGAGGCAGCACATGCAAAGATCTGTCTTGGTCTGACAGCAATAGCAATGCATTCTCCCTTCTGCGCTCCTGCTGACTTAGTCATGATGAATTTTATTCAACATAATATTAGCCAACTACTTGTTGATCAGCTATTTTAACTCTGTTTGATGAAACAACATTTTTGTCTGTGGTTACAAAATACCTTTACACCAGTATTTATACTTTATACACAGCAGTTATGTTTCTTAAATGACTGCTTCATGTAAAATGTAGGGGCAGGTTTACCAGAGTAGAGATCAAACTCGGAATCCTGCAGCATGAACAATATTAGAACATTTTAGGGATTTCATATTTCAGACTCACAAAGGAAACAAATGGCCAATGTTATTTTGTTGATACTTTAGTGTTGATACAATTCATCAATATTATATTATTATATAATATAATATTATTATATTATATTATATCATATTATATTATATCAATTCAATATCAATAGAGATTGGATGGAATCCTGGACTAAATCCATTAGGGATAATCATTTATAAGAGAAAGACTTGCTAAGTCAATGTACACAAATTAACACAAATAATTGTATTGTCTAGTTTTGGTGTATAAGAGCTCTAAGGTGGTTTTCTGGTCTTTTGCTCTGAACTGGTTAAACGTGGTTGAATTTGATTGAATTTGCTATTTTCATGATTAAGTCTAACATTTTGATACATGGATAGAATCAATCTGTCCGTAACTAGACATATGTGACCCCTGACATTGCCTTTAAACTAACATTTAGTATGATGTAGATATTCTGAGGGAAACTGCCACTGGTCTTCGTATAGCAGGACAACATACCCTTCTACATAATTATTCCTTTAAAATCATTCAGTCCAGAATCTTCAAGCAAAAGAGTCTCCATTAGAGTCAGAGGTCTATGGACACTGCATTAAATTTACCCGGCAGACAACGGGTATGGACAGGGGTGTTAAATAGAAAAATGTTATCTCATCGCTGTCTTATCTCTAAGTCCTGGGAACTTCTTGAAATGTTGATTGCTTTGCCTTAAGTGAGAGAAAGCTGCATTGATGATGATTACCCAGCACTTCTGCCCAAGGAAAACAATGAGAAAAAAGCAACTGCAAATTTATGACTGCAAGTACAATGAGCAAATTGCACTTTTTCCCAGCAGTCAGTTGGCTGTAAAACCACTTTAATTAAAGGGATTTTGTAGTGATTTTTATGGTGCAATTTTTATTTCTAAATTACATTGTTTACACTAAAACTAATTCACTCTACAATTTAAAATGTTATTCCTGAACTAACAAGTATATTTGTAATATTGGTGTGTAAGCAGCCATGTCAAGTCATTTGCTTTTACAATGAGCTTCATGATGGAACTGCTTTCAGATAAGCTATTGTTTCTCCAAACTCAATGTAACGGAAGGAGTCGCAATGGGACTACTGACTACTGCCATTCTCATATGTACCAAGAAGCTGTAATCTTGTTACATTCTCATTGTTCTGTTGATGGGCTGCGGGGAGGGGGTGATATCATAACAACCTGCAGTCGAGCAGTAAAGACTGAAATTTATCACAGTACAAGCCACATGACTGGGGGCACGTGTGAAACTGATGTTTAGCCCCATGTCAGATTTCAAAATTAAATATCACAAATCTGTTTGCTCTTTTGAAAAGACAGATTTCAGTGCAGAAGTCTGCTGGAGCAGCACTATTAACTGTGTTTTGAAAAAAATATGTTTTCTTGTGACAGAATCCTTTTAAGGGTACTTAAAAATGCACCTTTTGCACTTCTGTATAGTTCAGCTAATGATGCAGGAGAACCTTGAAACTACCTCCACCTCCTGAACAGGCTGGTAACTCAAGGGTTCCCATAGCGCCATGCATTGATCTCCAAAGCACAGTTGTACCAAAATAATGGGGCAAACACATTACTCACACACAGAAATCCAGAAGTGACACCAGCGCCTGTTTTTGCTCTGGGCACAGTGGTGCCCCTTTGGGCCAGCAATGATGCTGGGATTCTCGGAAAAAAACACTGCATTGTGGGGAAAAAACACTTTGCTTGCTGCACTTGTAGACATAAATAAGTCCTACAGTCTGTGGCAGATGAGCAACAATCAGGAATGCTAAAGCAAGTCAGAGTGATAAGGTGGCCATACATGGGAAGATTAAAGCTGCCGATATCGGACCAATTTGGACCAATTAGAACAATCCTTTCGACCAATTAGACCAATTTAATATCTGCCCATGTAGAGGGCATTCAGACGAGTCTCCCTGACCAATATCAGGCCAAAAATTTGCCACATTTGCACATTGCCCTTGCTTCTTGCAGAATAGCCATGGTCTTTGCATGCCTGGATTTTTAGCAAGGCCACAAAGGCCCAGGCAAAGGGCTGCACAAATTAAAGGGGGGTAGGCTGCCCACCGGTGCACCCCTCCTCCTTCACAATGGCATGTATGTGCATCCATCACACTTACAACTGGAGCTCTGGGGACTGGGCAGGTGGCAGATTTTTTAAAAATCTCTACAGTCCCCTATGCTCTGGATGTGTGTGTGATGGATGCACATACATGCCATTGTGAAGGAGGAGGGGTGCGGTAAGGAACTCCGGCATCTGGGCACCCTCACTAGAGATCTGGCACTGGGTCTTTGTGCCCCGTTTTGGTCCATAGAAAGGTGGTATTGTCAAGACCCAATGTGGCCTGGGTTACCTGTAAAAATGGCATTTTGCAACCTTTTTTTGCTCTTTTTACTCTGATTTTTGTAAAGTAAATGAACCCTAATATATTGAACAGTGCAAAGTCAGTAACAATTTCCAAGATCATAGAGGAAAAATAAGCTGGATCAATGCCTCAACCCCCAGAATAGGATTTTACTAGTAATAACATAGTTAAACTGTTGTTCTTGGCATTATGCTTTCATATGTATGCGTCACTGGCTTGTAAGGTGACTTCTTCTATCAGGGCTGTTTAGCCTTTTGCCATTTACCTGTAGCTAAACTAAAATCCCCACTGCTGGCTGTTTGAGGATAGTGGCAATTGTATCTCAGAAAGAACTGAAGACTGCAAATTCACTGGATATTCCTCTGTTATATGCTGGCTGTGACTTAGTCATCACTTTTTAATATTCAACACCATTCCTACAAATCTGTATTTTACAAATGGCTGTAGTTTTTCTGATAAGGCTCCCAGGGAAGTATCTAAGGCTTCCTGCACACAATAAGTTTGTTATTGCTTTAATAAGACAACAGATAAAAGATGATCTGAAAAGAACAGAGCTCATAGCAACACAAAGAAATATAGAACAAAAGTTCCATAAGAAAGACAAAAAGAATGGATTTACTAGTACAAGGGAGAAATAAAGTGTGAATTAATTATATTCATTTTAGATCATACTGGGTTTTTAAAGAAATCTTTTTGAGAGGAAGAATGCTGAGGGAATATTCATACTATAATTATCCCATGTGGAAATGCATCTGCATGAATAATGGGATGGAAGAAAGAAACTCAATACACTTCTCCACTGAATGGTACATACGAAATGATTTGTGATTCACCGGCTCTCATTCCCAGAATATGAATCCAATATAATGGCTTCAGTAGATCTGTGCCAAGAATTTCAGAAAGTGATTCTCTCTTCTCCTACTGCTGAACAAATATAGAGAGTTTATTGAATATAAATAAATATTGAGCAGCATGTGAAGTGAAAGCATGATTGGCTATTATGGTGAATTAGAGTTCTCATATATGACATTCAATATAATCTGACAAACCTGATTGCTAGAAATTGTGTTTTTTAAAAACGAAAACATTCTTGAAGGGAATGGGAAGTCTAGTACAAAATAAATGCTTGGTCAATAACCACTGTTTAATGATCTGACAACTTTTCTGAGGCTAGGAATACATTGTATAGTATTCATGGAACTTGACAATAACATAGGTGACGTCAATGTCTCTAGCCGCTATAGATTGCTCCCAGCGCTCATGATCCTTGACATCAACTTTAGTCTTTCCTGAAAGCAGCTTTTGCCTTTAGTGATGATGTGTGACATTTCGAGCTCTCCTCAACCAATAAGCGGCCTCGTCATCTTCACTCACTGTAGTTGTGGGCTAAGAAAATGAAAGGCATAGAGAGTCATTATCATTCAATACAACAAGCCTCCTGTGGGTCAGCCAGGAGCAGAGCTGATTTGTTCTAGACTGGACAGACCGAGACAGTCCTTTAATAAAAAATTGGTGTAAAGTCGAAAGAATAATGCATTAGAATCTAAAATAATGCCCCTATGTAATATAAGGCACTAAGTGTACCCAGTGGCAGTAACTCATAGCAACCAATAAGATATTTGCTTTTAAACAGTAAACAGTAAATTCTACCTGCTAATTGGTTGCTGGGTCACTGATGGGTTTTTGCTCCTAGGCAAACTTAGTGCCCCAAATGCTTTATAGATACTACACTGGACAAGGCTTATGGGATTTGCACATATTCCCCCACATATTCTTTTATGTTCTTTAGTGGGATCAAAGTCTACATGTGGGGATAAGGGACACGTATGGGACCCAAGAATTTGATTCTTTTAACACCTTTTACCCTGATAGCTAAAGTTTAGTAGAAAACTACTGAGTCTTTACTGTGGAGCGATCCAACTCCTGCCTACAGATGTCTAACCATAGTCAGCATCTCCCCTAGCATATAACTAGTTTACAGATAAAGGAAACATTGGTATAATAGTAATTCAGACACAGCTTCAGGATTAGAAAGGAGATCAAATAAGATTTCACCCTAAATCTCACCATGCATGACCTTCAAACTGGGCTTTTAGATGAATCTAAAAAAGCAAATATTCATTATTCCCAAATCTCTATCTTTTAGGCTATGTCCCCATAAATTTACTATGTTGCTGTTTGGCAAGATGGCGTTTATTTTAAATCAGCAGCTCCAATGATTCTAATGCCCCTTGCTAACTCAGAACTGGTATAATTACTTTTCTTAAATTAGCAGTACAAGAACAGGCCCTTTCAAGCTTTTTAAATATTCATTTGCAATGTAGAGTACTTAGCCCAAAATAGAATGGAGGGAAATTCCGTGCACATGAAAATTATACAGCCTTATTCATATGACACACCATTATTGATCATTAATACAATAACGGGCTTATGTAATAAATAGGCATTAAGCATCCAATAAGCAGGTAGCATTTACTGGTCACCTGTTTAAAAGCAAAGATCTTATTGGTTGCTGCTCCTTGACAAACATAGTGCCTATTATTACATATGAAGGTATTTGTTCTTATTTGGTCATTTCTAATATTCCCCATAATGTTTTATATAAATTGCTCAATATTTACAACTACATACAGGGAGAAATAAAATATACAGTGTGAGTTTGAAGTAGATATGGAACGATTACAGCACTTTTTGTGTATTGTCTTAGAATATGGTATTTTAAACAGACATTTTTCTATAGATTATACAATATAGTACCCCGGGCAGGTACAGTTTTTAGTAAATAGGAGCACTAACATTTTGGCACCTGCTTCATTTTCCATAAAAGAGTTTATGCTCGAAGCATACTAGCCTGTAAAGAATAGCAAGCATTGTACTATGTTTAATGGGAAATTCAGCAGTGACATATAAACAAAGGTAGAACTATAGCCAAATATCTGTATCACACAGTGTTCCTTCTATTCATTTAAAATGTATAATTCCTGTAATCTGTTCCTTTTTTTGCTGTGTATTTAATCTTGCATATTTTTGTACATTACCTGTCTTTGGCATACAGCAATAGCTGCTGGTAAAGCACTTGATGAATGTGCATGGCTATGTGCAAGGTCAAACAGATATCAGAGATTTCATTAGTCCTTTTCAGTTCAGTGGTGGATAATCTTTCTAGAAATATGAGGATAGATTAGCATTCTCACCAGTTTACCGTACTTGGCATAATGAAATTCTGTGGATTGCTATATAATTGTTCTTTTCACAGATATTTATTTTACTTCTCTTATGCATTCCTAGGATCATCTGTTTTTTTCTATTCTCTATCTCTCTCTTTTCTTAGAGCTATCTAACTTTCCCCTTCTTTGTCTTCTAAGCACTATCAAGCCTTCTAGCCTTCTTCTGCTGCAGCATTGCACTACAATACCATAGCCTTCCTAGCACTACCCACTGTCTCTCCACCAAGTCTTCCTAGCATAGTGCAGCTTTCCTCTCTGTCTACCAAAATCTTTTTCTATATCTTTCCCAAACTATTGAGGTTTACCATGTCATGTTTTTCAAAAAATGAAAAAAGGTCTTCCTCAGGGGCACCTGCCTTTTTTGATTTTTGTTTGTTTTGTGTCCTGCCTTTTTTGATTTTTTTTGATTTTTGTTTGTCTTGTGCCCCTGAGGAAGACCCTTAAGGTCGAAACGCGTTGGGCTAACCTTCTTATTATTATTTTGTTTATTATTTGTTTTTTTTTTAAATAAATTTACTTATTTTTCTTCAAATTGGGTGTGCTATCCATTACTTTGAATTTTTCCTTCCTTATGTGTTCTGAGCACAAGCCAGCATTTTTGCCTTATGTATACCCAGCCCAATCCAGCTTTCCTTTTGTGTAAAGCTTCTTAACACACAGCTTTTGCTTTTCAATCCGTATCCAACTTTCCTCACCCATGTCTTCCTAGTTCAATTCTTCTTCAATCTGCCACGTCTTCCAAAGACAATGCAGCTTTAACATTGTGTGTCTTCTCATCTTGTGTCTCTCTAGCTTAATGTTATTCACCTTTTTTCTCTTTGTCTACAAAGAAATAAATAGCTTTTTTATAAAAATTCTGGCTTACCACTTGTGCCTGGCAATTGTTTCAATAGCCTTGAGCTCAGTCTGTTATTCATGCATAGGAGATTGTATTATACTGTACTTTGTAGAACACATGCAAGAGCTGATTTAAGACATTGTTTCTGAGATCCCCACCATACTGACAAACTGTTTTGTTTTTATGCATCCTGCTAAGGCCTATCAACCTTATTTTGTCATAAGATGCAACCTTCACAGATACACTGTTGAGTTTAAAAGACTTATGTCAAGTAACTTTCACTGGGTGTTTATCTATAGTTCCAATATTATTTCACTAAAACTGTTTTACTTAGCAAACTGCATGAATATACCTTTGTATCTGTTAACTGTCTTTAAAACAATTTCTGATTTGTGTCAAGTGTGTGCAGTTTGTTGTATGTAATGATTTCACACTTTGATGGAGTATGCAGGGAACAGAGGGAGTTTGAATACACACTGCATGTTATGTAGCTAAATCTACTTTATTTGTATTTTGCCCCATGACAATATGCCAATAAATCAGTGTACATTTATTATACAATTTTGAAGAGAAAATATCACATGTAAGTATCCTGAATGTTAGTTATCAAAAGCAACACTCATCAATATACAAAGTCAAGTCTGAGATATTAAAGACTAGGCTAGAATTTGGCTTTCCTATAATCTATAATGTCTTTGGAAGCTTTAGAAACTCTAGCTGTTGTAACCAATTAAATTGTACAGTATACAAAGTAAGAAAAAAACACACAAACATACAAGATTTTAGGGCTCATTCACTACCTGCAGGGCATTGTGTAAAGTGCAAAAAATGGTTGCAGTTTGTCATGTTTTTGCACTTTGCTCCCTGCCCTGCGGGTAGACCAGTGTTCACCCCTTGAATAGAATGTTGATGTGCTCAGTAGAACTCACGTAAGTGCCCCCCTCTCCCACACCCTGCATGTTCACTAACACAAGCACAAGTTAGGAATCATGGAGGGCACAGGCCACATTACATGTAGGATGTGCATCAGGGCCCCATCAGGCCACCACCTACAGAATTGAGCACCAGCACGTGTGCCTAAAAGATTCCCTGTTGCCCACGGTAGCATTTTTAGGGGGTGCAAGCCTGAGTGGGATTTGCAATCCCGGTCGTTACTTCACATGGGCCCTGTACTTACTGCCTAATGGCAAGTGGTAGGGACAAGCTGCATTGTGCCAGATGAATCTGCACCTCACATGAGGTGCGGAGCACAGACAGACCCCAGACAGAAGTATTGAATTGATATGAATAAAGAAATATATATAAAAAAATATATTTTTAAATTGCTCATGACCAGAATTATCTGGTTTATTCTCTATTGCATAATCATTTATCAGTCTCTCATCCCAATACGCACAGCAGTACATTCTGTGCTGAGAAACATTTTGTCCTTCTCAAACCTTTACTTTTCTGTTCCCTTTCTGGCTAACATATTTAAGTTTCCTTTTTATTTAGAAAATATTTGCTTATTTCCATTTTTTATGTATTTGAGGTGGCAGGTGGGTTTGCACTAAATTATCCATCATACTGTTTGTGAAAAATTACTGCCCTGTAGCCTTCACTAATCTGCCTTTCAGTGTTCCTTCTAATCAGACCAAGTACTATTTGCACCAATGGCAATACTGGCCTAGTGCCCTGCCTGCATGCAACTGACCCATTCATTCTCTGCACCCTTCACCCCCTTGTGATAAATCCTCAATAGCCTGAACTGCTTACTCACATGCTGCTGGTCTTCATTTTCTGCGTGCTTTGCTGCCTCCTCCAATTGAGACCTTCCTGGACTGGACAACTTGTCCTAACAACATTTAAATTTCAAGGATGAGCATTTATTTGTGTTTATAGGCAAAAAGTACTTTCTTAGCTGCTTTCATCTATTATTTGAAGCCTATGAAGTCATCACTGGATGCCGGGAATAGCTCATGCAAAGAAAACATATTTGATGTGCTGTGTGGGCCATGTCTCTTGCAAATCAGCACTTAGTCACCTCAATAAATATTTGATCAGGTAATAGAATGGAAGCTTAAAACATTCATGTATATGCTGATATACTAAAAATAACTAGCTAGCAATGACTGGAGCAGGTAAGGATACATTTTGATTCTTTTTGTGGTGAGAATTTTATATTCCCATGAATTGAAATACACCTGAATAAATAGCTTGTAACTAATATTACATGCAAGTAGGGTCACTGGCTGGTGAAATGTCCCATGTTCAGTATTCATAGTATCAGCGCTGTATCTGATGTGCTGCATGGCAGAAATAGGAGATCTTAATTTGTTCTTAAAGGAGAAGGAAAGCTCCGGAGGCATTTTATTGTCAACAGATTAGCTGCAATAGTGCAAGCTAAAATGCTATCTTTTTTCTGCAGAATGCTTTATTATACCTGAGTAAACAGCTTTAGCAGCTCTCTGTTTGTTTAGGATAGCAGCTGCCATATTAACTTGGTGTGACATCACTTCCTGCCTATGTCTCTCCCTGCTAACTTATAGCTCTGGGCTCAGATTACAGCAGAGAATGGGCGGGGAGGAAGAGGAGCAAACTGAGCATGCTCACGCCCGGGGCAAGGAGGTTTAAGATGAAAACAGGAAGTCTGATACAGAAGCCCATGTGTACACAATAGAAGGAAGGAAATGCAGTGTTTCTTTTGACAGAGGACTCGGAATCAGCACTACTTTGATTACTTACTTGATTTTAGCCTTTCCTTCTTCTTTAAGAACACTGGTCCTATTTCTAAGAACTGTAGAAGGCACACTAAAACATTCATAATTCTATATGGCTGTGTTAGGTGCAGGACATCTTAGCAGTCCTATAAGGATGTTTCAGCCATGAACTGCTAATCTGCCCTTGAGGGCCAACTGCCAGAAAACAGAGTGAAGCTCACATGGGTTAGAGGGTGCCCTGCAAAAGCACCAGTGGACAATGGCAGATGCAACTCCATCTTCTAATAGCAAAGCTTTGCTTCTGAAGGTTGCGGACACAAGTTGTGCTTTGCTCATGTCTTTTGTAATTTGCTTCATGGCTCTAAATGAACCTTTTAAACCCCTGACCGTCTGCTAATGATGTAGAGTATATGGGGCAGATTTACTAAAGGGAGAAGTGGTTGTCATTAGCGAAAATTAGTCAAAACAGCAATTAGCAAGGACATCAACAATTTATTAACAAGCAAAGAGGACTATTCGCTAATGAAAGAGTTCAGCCCTAACTACGTTTTGCTCCCTTTTGCCAGCAAATTTTTGCTCAGGCAAACGATCGTTACTCTGCAAATTCATCAATGTGCGAACTTTCCAGTACGTTACTCTTTTCGCCAGAGTCTGCTTTGCCAGGTTATAGCTTGTGAATTGATAAGATGAAGCTACGTCCACAACAATCTTATGTCAGTGACATCACATCCTGAATGCAGTCATAAAAAAAGACAAACCACTGGTGTTTTTTCACATTTTATTGAAAAAATATAAAATATATTAAATATTTTAGGGTAGAAATATGGTGACTTGCATCTAAAATTGCACTTTTCACACTGCAGTTTTTTTATATAACTTCTAAATGATAGATTAAAAAATGTCCTATTTCTATGTAGTACACCCATATGTGTGCCCGAGAATAGTGTAGAGAGTGTGATTTTGGTTTACTTTGCTGCCAATGCTGTGGGCAACTCCCTGCAACTATCAGCAATTTGCTTGTGCCCCTATAAACACCTTACCCTCCAGTGAATCCGGTAAGTCTCCTGGTGCACAGATCAACCAGGATGGAAATAACAACAGTCCAGAGGGTTGCTTCAAACAAATAACTTATTTATTGAACAGTGGCAGTGGATCTGTCTTACAGCAGTCAGGCAATACAATCTTCAAATACTGTAATAGCAATCAGTGGAAAACCTTCACATTTTGAGATATTCCAGATAGATCCCTCATAGGGGGTAATGCAGCCTGTCTTGGTGATTTTCCCCAGCACAAGGGAGCCCACTAGGTATCTTGTTACTTGGCACTTTCCCTGCTCCTGAGCTCACCCACTCTTGTCCCTGTCTGGTGGCTTGACCACCGCTATGGTACTAGCCCTAACTACTCTCCTTGTTGGAGCCAGAAAGCTGCTCACTACATACACTGCATTTAACTTTCCTTCCTAGGGGCAAATTCACTAACATGGGGAATTGCGCTAGTGCAGGCTTCGCCACGCTTCGCCAGGGCGCCGCTAATTCACTAAAATCCAAAGTTGGGCTCAGGGAGGCGAAAGGTAGTAAAGTTGCGCTAGCGTTAATTCGCCAAGAAAAGCGAGGTTACGCTAGCGATGCCTAATTTGCATACGGTGCCAAGTTAAAGTACAATGGACGTATATGTAGCAGCAAATACATTACACAAGCCTGGGAAAGCTTCATAAAATAAAATAGAGTTGTTATTTTGCCCTACACATGTGCCCACTGTATAGTTTAGGTGCCATATGTTAGGAAATGTAGGGGGGAAGGAGGGTACCCCCAAAAAAATTTATGTTCTTTTTCAGCCTATCACCCTTAAAAAAGGAAAAGACGCCAGCGTTTTTTGGGACTTTTTTTTAAAGCAATCCCTATCTACTCTATTGCACTTCGCCTGGTCTGAGGTGGCGAAGGCAAGTCTGGCACAAGAGGTAACGTTCAGTAAAATGCGCAAGTTAGTGAATTAGCGTAGTTAGGTCCCTTCGCCATAGCGCAACTTCGTTTGGCGTAAGGGTGCGAAGTAGCGCTAGAGTAGGTCCACTTCGCTAGTGAATTTACGCCAGCGCCCGTTAGGAAATCGGTGAAATTACGTCACGTTGGCGAATTTGTGCTAGCGTTAGCCGCTTCACGTTTAGTGAATTTACCCCCAAGGGTGACTCAGACCCACTCCTGCACCCACCTCCCTCGAAGGTGGGATCCAAGAAGAGAGCCCTGAGCACATGCGTGCTCTCCCTTTTATACTGTTAAACACTGTGACCTGCTGGTATACAAGTGTGTGAACTCTGAACTACATTTTTATGTGGACTTTCCCTACATTATTTCTACAGAGACACTAGGTGGAATTACTGCCTGTCTGTGTACTCCCTTAACCACTTGTGAGCGGCATACTGAGATGTGTAGTTGCGCTTGCACTGAAAGAAGCTCCACTGGTTTAATTTATTGTGTTGGCTTGCTTTTTAATAAGAGAGAAGCACAAAGTTATATTGTTATATATTACTTTGTATCATTTGATCTGCCACTGATGTCTTGCACTTGGCAGAAATTGTCAGCACGGAGTGTGGCCGGTCTGGAGTAATATGTAAAGGAAAATATGACAGAACAATAGGGATACCACTAGTTCTCAACCCTGTGACTATTTAAATTTGATTCAGATCCCCTGGTCTTTGGAACAGCAATAAATATAGATCTCCCTAGGAATTATTTGTTTTAGCTGCTCATACTGGCTTTTTACAGGAGATTCTGTAATTCTGCACAGAGAAATTATCAATAATTGGGTTGGCTGTGCAGAATATGATTAATACGTTCTTCTGTGATGCCGACCCTGGAAAACACCAACTGTACAAGGGACATAAATACATAACACCTGGTCCAGTGCAGACATGGTGACATTCAACACCCAACAGTCTTTACCCCAGGGGTGCTAATCCCATTAGGTAAATTGAGAATCTTGCCCTAGGTGGCAGCACCCTGCAGGTTATGAGAGTGGCAAAAAAATGCTTCTGGAAACTTTACAAGCTGAAATTCCTGCTTTTTTAAAACAATTGGAATGTTATATCTACTAGAGCAAGTGTGGGGAGACCTACCTCTGGATGCAGTGTCGGACTGGGGGGTCTCAGCCCACCAGAGCTGCGTCATCACATACCCCTGGGCCCCCCACCATCCCAGCCGAAACTCCCTCCACCCTTTTCTCCCTCTGCCAACACATTACATACCTGCTGACTGGGGAGGTCAGGGAGTCCCTCAAACTGCCTTGGGGATCAGGCCTAGGCCAGTGGTGCACACAAGGGGTCCAACCATGTCTGGGCTGCACGAAGCTCTGAATTGTCCCTGCTTTTCTCTTGTTTAAATCTTTTCGTAACCATTAAATAGATAAATAGACTAACTGAAATTAATGGTCAGTGAACTGGTTAATTACATATATAAATTATACATTTTTAATGTTCCAGGACACCCTTGGAACCATCCACTGCATAACAATCCATTAATGAAAAGTAAACTATAAAACCAGTCTACTTAGCATTTAACATCTTATAGATTTCTGTCCACTGGGGCAAAGAAACTATTTTATTGTGTCTAATAGTTCGCTTTATGTAATATCTTTATGTAATATCCCCCTGCAATGACTGTTACTGAATAACGTTGGCAAACTAATGAGAAAAAGAAGGGCTGAGCTTTCTTCGTTACTGTGTTTCTGATTGGACTTTTTTTAAATGATTCAATAGTTTAGGGATCCTGCTGGTCAATAAAATAGTCTTTTCTGGGTTGGTTCCCTTACAATGTAGGCTTACATCCGATCCATCCTCCAATTAGTATAAAAAAAGAACCTTACTGACACATTTGCCGACAGTTTAACAAAGAGGATCTTAATTTATTTGACATCATATCAGTCACGGCAATAATTATATCCTGAAAAATGTGTTCATTCATACCTCAACCACTGAATAATATTAAAACATACTAACAGCCAGGAAAATATACCGCTACATTAAAATTTATTGTAATCATAATAACTTAATTGCTGCTCCAGTTCATCCACATTGCCATCATAAATCAGATTTTGTGCTTTGAGTAGTGAATGTGTAGTTAGAGGAAGTCATTGCCTGAGGTGTTACATTGTCATAAGCCATTTCAAATCATTAGTGAGAATGACGTGCACAACACAAGCTCACAAAAGACTGATAAGGAAAAATCCCAGGTCAACATGACTAATCATCCGGAGACTCGTCAAAACATAACGGCGCATTACTCACTGTTTCCTGTGCAGAAGCAAGAGATAAGAGATGGAGAGCTTCACAATATACCTTTCCATTTACATTACAGAAGCAATGATAATCATATCCAATAAACAATTGTTCCTTTACTAATGACCAGAGAATATGAGGACTAATCAATAACTATATCTAGTGCATAAACATTCTCATTTATGAACAAAGCTAATTACCAGGGTCAAGGCATCCAGTCGTCCTCTAGAACTTATATCTTGAATATCTAGAACTTATCCTTCTTATCTTGCAAACCCAAAAAATAAATTCACACAGAATCCAGGATGGATACAAAAGGCCACAGCTTTATTTACACAACAAAAATGAACAAAGAATAAAAATTTCTCAGGAGGGAACAGGCCACCAAGCACAGCCATGCTCCAATGGGAAAATGAGAGAAGGTTAGTCTCACTCCAAACAGGTCTGGACTGGGATTCAAAATCGGCCCTGGCATTTTAAGTATGCAGAGGCCCTAACAGCCCCTGTCTATGGCATCTCACATCAGCCCCTCTAGCATTTGCCAAAACCCACAGATTGCCAGTCTGGGACTCTACATCACTACCTCCTTGGACCACTTACTCAAGGAGGTGCTATACTGCACTCTATTAAACAGGGGTATACAAGCCCTTTCCCACCTTGAGTGCATTTCCTCCCATTTCCAAACAAATTAAACCCCCATACCAAATTGGGGATGGGAGGATTGTATGTTCCAACCTGTGCTGCTAAAACAGAAGAGCAAGTGCAACTCTCTGTAACACCTCCTTCTACTATCTCTCTGGCCGCTGCCCATACCCTTCCTTTCCTTCCCTATACGCCAAACCCAAATCCTCAGCGTCGTCCCAGGGGTCTCTGCTCTTCTGAGACAGCCTTTCTGATGCTGCTTTGCACCCAGGGCATCCCACTCTGAGCGCTAGAGCAGACCAAGGAGGGCAACAATACTAGTGCGGAAAGAACAATTATCAACCTGTGCACTAGCAGAGCCATAATTTTGATTTAGAAATCAGAATTTTGTCTCTTAAACTTAAAATGGTCAAGGGAGACTCTCAACTTTGCTCCTTTTTACAGGTCATCTGCGCTTTTGTGTGGCGGCACAAATCTTCATATTTTTGGGGCCCCCAATGTTATGTCTTAGATTGTGTAGATGATGGTTCTATTGTGTTCTGTGGCTGCTGTTTTCCCAGAGAAAGATAATGGTTTCTAAACACTGTCACATTATCCATGTAAAAATCTGACACTGAAGTTTCACAGCTCTTTCCCTCAGCTCTCAACTTTGCATTTCAGTTATATCTTATTAGTTAAGAATCTATAGGAGAATTTTCAGTACTGGCTATTTCAAACTGCAGGACTTCACACTATCCAAATTCTTATTGTATTTTGCCTTTAACGTGAATGTATCATATATTTCTTTTGTTTCCTTTTATTTATGTATTTCTTATTTTAATCAATGTTCGTTCTTATGTACAGTAGTTGATGTGAATTAAGACGCACTTTTATTAGTAAACTTACAGTATATATCCGGAAACCTGTTAACCAGAAAGCTCCAAATTATGGGAAGGCCATTTCCAATAGGGTCCGTGTTATGCAAATAATTCAAATTTTTAAAAATAACTTCTTATTTTTCTATAATAATGATACAGCCGCTTGTACTTGATGGTTTCTAAGCTGCAGAGTCATTATCGATGGCAAAACAATTCTATTGGGTTTATTAAATGTTTACATTTTTTCAGCAGATTTAAGGTATGGAGACTATTACACGGTCTGGGTAAACTTTGGATCCTGTGGTAAGTAATACTGCCAAGCAGTAGCCTTACACAATTCTTGTATTAAAATCAAATATATGAAATACAATAGCCATATCCTGTAAGCTCATATTTGCAAAATGAAACATCAACCATTGCCAGTGTTATTTGGCCGGTATTAGCCAAGCAAACCAGAATTTGCCACCTCTACACTGAAATGTTGTGTCTGAACTAACTCCATGAAAACTCCACAATCTCTATTATAATTGCATTGTCATGCATTATTCAGCTTGATCATTAAATGTTTGTGTGATTGTATAACTGTATGGACAGTATGTAGAATTAACCTTAGGGTGGTATTCTGATCCCAGTTAATTAAACGATGACTTATTGTAGAACTCCAACAAAGTCTCAGTGTCCTTTGAACAGAATATTATATTACAACAGACAGCTCTAATGATTATTTCATCAAGAACATTGCTGATCCCCAGTGCTGCTTGTAGGTTATCCTTAAGCAGAGAACAGATGAGCGAGACAGATTAAAATTAAAATGTTTGTTGTCAGCATCCGTCATATCTCACTAGGCGCCAGTAGGAAAATGGAACACTTGGAAAAAAATGTCTGCATTGTCTGGAGACTCCAGAGTCTCTGCGTGAGTCTGTCTTAGAAAATGCTTTTTTCTTCAGGCTCATTATTTAATAACGGCACTTATTTGCTGATGTATTATGCTGCTTTGCATATATATTATGTCAAGTGATATCACATTCACAACAATAGAGCATTAGGAATTTTACCAAGAAGGTATTCCCCATAGATAAACTGTGACTATAAGTACAGGTATGGAATCCGTTATCCAGAAACCCGGTATCCAGAAAGCTCCGAATTACGGATTTTATCCAATTTATATAAATTTTGTAAAACGATTTCCCTTTTCTCTGTAATAATAAAACAGTACCTTGTTCTTGATCCCCAACTTATCCTTATCAAAGGTCGAATTTTAGAGCTGTTCTAGACCTTGAATGAACTCAAATGAACTTGAATGAACTCACAACTCGAATGGTTTCTAATTTAAGAAAAAACTTGATTGTAAAAACCCCGAATCAGTGTAGTCTGGGGTAGGGGAACTCAAATACTCGATCGAGTTTTTGGTGAAAAAAAACTCGAATCACTCGAATTGATAGACTTTTTGGTGAAAAAAAAAAACTCGAAAGGTTCAAATTGATCGTGTTTTGAGTGAAACCCACCGAAAAAAACGTGAACATCATGAAGGCTTTTATCATCTTCAAATAGTTCAAGGGACCTCTGCCATGGACTTGCTCTTGACAGGTTGTGTATTTTCAGATTCAAGCTATTTCCAGGTTCAGGGTAGAATACATCTATAAAAATTTGAGGGGTTTTTCAAACCTAAAAAATCAATTTTTGACTAAAAAATACCCTTGAAAACTTGCATTTTTCAAAGCTCAAAAACTCAACCTTTGATAAATAATCCCATAATTGTAGATTTTAGTAGCACAATAGCCTTGGAAGTATTAACAGAATCAGCTTCCCTGTGAAGAATCTTCTACACTGCCTCAAATGAAAGTCCTTTTCCTCTAGTCTGAAGGGGTGGACTCTGCTCTGATGATCTATTTTATGAAAATATAGATCTCCCATTAGTGGTCTATAATGGCCAAGATAAATTGTCAGTACCGGACTGAAGCTACAAGGGCCCCAAGAGAAACTGATATCAAGGACCCATAATACTGCACTCTTGGGGCAAGATTGTCTCAGTGCTTTATTGTCTAAAATTGTCTATATTGGCCACATTCAGCTAAGCTGTAAGTACACATTGCTTTGTCTTTGGCTTTATATGTAAGAAAAACACAAGCAAAAAAAACAGAATTGTCGTTCAAGTCAGAGGCCAGTGGCAGAAGATAACTGACTGTTTAAGGGGTGAGGAAATTATTAATAGAGATATAAGAATAAAATTAATAGACAGGCTCTATTATATAAAAATAAGGAAAGGTTAAAGGAGAAGGAAAGGTTAAAACTAAGTAAGCCTTATCAGAAAGGTCCACTGAAATATACCAATGAACCCTCAAAGTAATGCTGCTCTGAGGAACACAGCATTTCTTTCCTTCTATTGTGTACACATGGGCTTCTGTATCAGACTTCCTATTTTCAGCATAAACCTCCTTGCCCCGGGCGTGAGCATGCTCCGTTTGCTCCTCTTCCCCCTCCCTTCTCTGCTGTAATCTGAGCCCAGAGCTATAAGTGAGCAGGGAGAGACTCAGGCAGGAAGTGATGTCACACCAAGCTAATATGGCAGCTGCTATCCTGAACAAACAGAGAGCTTCTAGAACCTTTTACTCAGGTATGGTAAAGCGTACTACAGAATAAATAAAGCATTCTAGCTTGCACTATTGTAGCTAATCTATTGCCAATAAAATGTCTCCGTAGCTTTCCTTCTCCTTTAAAGCGGTTGTTCACCTTTGAGTTAACTTTTATTATGATATAGAGAGTGATATTCTGAGAATGTTTGCAATTGGTTTTCATCTTTTATTACTTGTGTTTTTTTTCTTTTTATTAAGCAGCTCTTCGGTTTGCAATTTCAGCAATCTCGTTGCTAGGGTCCAAATTAGCCTAGTAACCATGCACTAATTTTAAATAAGAGAATGGAAAGATGAATAATCAAAAGTAGCAATAACAATTGAATGTGTAGTCTTACAGGGCATTTGTTTTTTTTGATGGGGTCAGTGAGCCCAATTTGAAAGCTGGAAAGAGCCAGAAGAAGAAGGGGAATTATTCAAAAACTTTTTTAAAAAATAACAAATAAAGACTTATTGAAAATTTGCATGGTATTGGCCATTCTATGCCATACTGGGGGGCACATTTACTAAGCTCGAGTGAATGATTAGAATAAAAAATACTTCAAATTTTGAAGGGTTTTTTTTGGCTACTTCGACCATCGAATTGACGACTTCGACTTCGAATTGAACGATTCGAACTAAAAATCGTTCGATATTCGAAGTCGAAGGATTTTACTTCGACGGCCGAATATTGAGGGTTAATTAACTCTCGATATTCGACCAATAGTAAATGTGCCCCTAAGAGTTAACTTACTGCTGCCAATGCAAAGTCCTGCTTACCTTAGCTTCATTTGTATTCTCTCCTGTCTATATTATCCCACTTCATTAGGTTCCCCTTGTTGATTACAGTGACTATAAGCATATGGCTACATTAATAAACTGTAAAGGTTCCGCAATAAATAAACAAAACCACAATCTGGTTGAGCAATATACTGTATATGTATATGAATTTGTATAACATACAACAAAAACACAAAGAAAAGTAGGGTGAGTATAGCACTATATCAGACAGAAATTCTAGAAATAGAATTTAATAGTACTGCATGGACTAAACTTGGGCACACTCAGGCCAGGGCTGCACTTATCATATATGCAGTTCATGAGGACAGCTCTCTGGTCCCTATATAGACAGCAAATGACAATGGTGATGAGAGTATCCTCCTTCCAATTGGTGCAAACCGTATTGCAGTATTGTGCATGAGCCAATCACCAAATGAAGATAGGCTCTTGATTCTCTCCCAAGCAAGTTCCGGGGAATTGGGAATCCTTCCTCCAAAGACTTCTTAAATTTTCTTATTACTCAAGACCATAAACTAGTTTGTCAGACTGCCTGATTAACTGATTTGTTGAAACTTTGGGATGGGCTACTCTGGCTGGCTCTATGTGGGTTCTGACCAGAGGTTCCCAGTTTTAGATAATTTCCACCAGCATTTCCTTAATTTTAACATGAGCCACTATAAGAAACTATATAATATTGACTATATCTAATTGATTTGAGAGTGGGCCCATAGTTTCAAGTTCTATGGGGGGCCCTATGTAGACCCACTCCTACACTGGTTCCCCTGACTTTTCCAGTACATATAACTTGCCTTCTTATCTTATTCTAGACGTTGCAGAAAGTCCTTGCATTCATCCATCAGATCAGCTGACAGAGGGATCACTGGTGAAGAAGACTGTCTATCCCTCCTATTAACAAATACTGATTAAAGGAACAGTAACACCAATTAAAGTAATTAAAAATACGGTAAAACCTTTCTGGACAGAAGCTTTCGAATTAATAAAGATCATCACACAATGCAACCTACCTCTACAACCCCAGATAGCACTTCTTCAGCTGAACCCAATGTGGATTACAACTTCAACCAAAAAAATTCTGTTCCACATTCTCGACATGGCTGTCACATTAACAGCAATAACTTGGAAAAAAGCAGAAGCCCTGCATGGAGCTGATGGTGGCTACCACGATTGACCTCAAGGACAAATACTCAAAAATATGGGATGCATGGCTCCAAAGAGGCAATACCCCCACAGCCTCCAAAAGCTAGATATATTCCTTTCTTTGGTCTTCAACATAAACACAGTCCCAGCCCTGACAGACATGTCTTGAAATACCATGTACAGTTATTGTTATTTCCCTATTTTTTCTTAGTAATGTAAAAGTTGATGCTGTTCTTTGCATTGTATGTTAAAAAATGTCATGTACTGTTGCCCTTCATTGACAAAACTAGCATGTTAGCAGAAACACTACCATAGTAGTAATTTATAATTAAGCTGCTGTGTTGTAATGGGGACAGCCATTCAAATGAGAAAAGGCTCAGGTTACTCAGCAGATACCAGATAAGCTCTACAGAATATACAGAAACTGTGTTCTACTATGTAACCTGTGCCATTTTGCCCTAGTTCACTAACCTCCATTGCTACACAGCAGTTTTTTTACATATAGTATTGTTTCTGAAGCAAACATTAGTTTTGCCAGTGCAAAGTAATAGTGCGTTATATTTGAATTACTTTAAAACACTTTAATTTTTAGTGTTACTGTTCTGTAACCCTTTCTTAGCAACTACCTGTATAGGATGTACCTTGCCAATATCTTACCATCCACAGGTCCTGAATCCCCCTGGGGTCGTTGGATAGAGGTAGTTGTTCCCACGTAGCAGGCACATGGACAACACCTGTCCTCGCCCAGGGGACACACGCTAGAGCAGAGTCTGCTGAGTCAAGCAGACTCACCAGGCTCACACAGAGCCTGGTGAGTCAGTGTATCCACATCCTCAAGATCCACAGCATCTCCACATCCTCAAGATCTCCACATCCTCCTGATCGAATTTCACAGCTATGAGGAAACGGACCACAAGCCCTCCATGGGCCTCTCAATTCCTCAGGCCCTCACATCTTTGTTGCAGTCCCTGAACTCCCGACTGGAGTGAAACCAGGAAACAGATTGAGACTAAGCACATGGCAGCTCAGCTTTATCACTTCTTGTACAACAGTGACAACTTCTGGCCAAATACGAAATCTACCACTGCACACTGCACAAGGACAATGGTCTCACTTCCCCTCCCTTATCCAATTTAGGTCTAACACTTATCTGTCCACAGAAGGGGATTTCCAGCCATGTGGCATTTTCAGACCATAGGGGAAGTTAACTATATGGACATTTCTTCCTCATCAGAATGGCCACAGCCTGACTGTATTCAGGGCAGGACCCCAGAGAGTGTCCCTTTTTTGTTGTGCCAAAAGTCTTGGTTTAGTACCCTGCCCTGATGTGCATAGCTTTGTGGTTTAGCATTGGTGTTTTGAAGTGTTTTATTGTTTTGGGTGTTTGAGGTCAGATATTTGTAGCTGATATATTTTTGTTTAGAACTGGGCTTCTGGTGTATCTGCTGTGTCCACGTTTTCTTTTAGTCTTCTGTAGCCTTGTTTATTAATGTTTCACTTTTGTGGTCCAAATAGTCTACTGGTGAAAATGGTGGTATTTATAGGGCTACATCAAATAGCTGGCAGTGGCAACAAAAGACATGACAACTTGATTCACATTCATTTAGGTACAGTGAGCAAATCAGGAACATAAATTAGTGTCTGGTGCAGTTGGCATGTTAATACAGTCCTCTGTGATTATCTTGAACAATAACCAGCAGTATTGTATCTTGAACTGACTGAGCCCCACCGCAAAAAATTTTAGGACGCGTACACATACGTCAGGGCCACAGTCACCAAAGTCTACCTATAGTTACACCCCTGTGCATGGGTTTTATTTGTCAAAATTACAATGGGTCTAATATTTGTCGAAAAATGTCTCTGTGTCTGTGATTTTGATCTGGAATGCTTGGAACCTGGTGTTTTCAGAATAAGGGATCTGTAATTTGGATCTCCATACCTTAAGTCTGCTAAAAATTATGTAAACATTAAGGGGCAGATCTATTAGGTGGTGTAAAAAAAAAAACGGCATAAAATATGCCACACATTGCCAGGCATTGCCATGTAAAAAATGACGTAAAAATTACATCATTTTTACGAGCTTTTTCTTTGAGCAACTTCCGCCAGAACTTACCTACAAAGCTCTGAAGTCGTATAAAATAACGGTGGCAAATCTGGTATTCATATGGTCTCAAATAAAACACAACTTGATAAATTCAGCATTTATTTTACACAGATTTTGACACCATTTTTTGGGGCAATTTTTGGGTTTTACACAGTATAATAAAAATCTTAAGTAAACCCAGTAGGATTGTTTTGTCTCCAATATGGAACTCTAATTTACTTTGAACTCTAATTTACTTCCACTGAAGCAACAGTGCACTGTTCCCCGCTAATTCTGTCACCCTAAAATAATCTGGCGGGATTATGGTGCAAGGAAAGTTTGTTTTCTTAGAGAAAACAATATTTGTTAGTTTTTACTTTAGTTATCCTGTTTGTAAAGGTGTCTGCACTGCATAAAGAAAACAAATTGTGACTTGTATGTGACAAGTTCTAAATACATACAGTAATAAAACATGATAAAAATCAGAGAAGGAAAACATGTATGAATCATGGTACGAAATCAAATGAGTTTATAAATATTTAATACTTTACTGCATATTGAAAAGTATTGTGATTGCCTATCATGGAAAATATAATGGGAAAACATTAGGGCTATTACTTACAATAAAGCATAGCAGCAGAATATAAATAAGATGAACATATGAGCTTTGCATCACCCCATCCCTCTCTTAGTCTATCTCTCTCGGTCTCTTCTCGAAGTACAAAATAATATAATTTATTCTATATTTTCTTTTGAAGGTCTTAAGATGTGAAGGGAATGTTTTTATACACACACAGTTATATACATATTCCCGTTACTCTCCACTGACTCAAATCTATAACTTTATAGTCATAAGGACATGTTTTGCAATAAAAATAAGATAAGCCATTTGCATGGAGGTTTGACTTAGTCTGGCCAGTCTTTATATAAATACATTGAGAAAAAGCTGGTTTCATTCTTAATGAATCGGATACAACTGCCCACATTACTATGTACTGCATGGGCAAACAACCCTTGGTTTGTTAAAAGGGTGGTTCCCCCTTTAGGTAACTTTTACTATGTTATAGACTAAGCAACTTTCCAATAGGCCTTCTTCATTTATTTATTTATTTTTATAGTTTTAAAGGAGAAGGAAAAGCATCTTACACTTGAGGGTGCCAAATGTTAGGCACCACAAAGTGATTGTATTGACTTACCTGAAACCCCGGGCCAGTGCTCCTATCAGCAGAAAACTGCACCGGCCCGGGGTTATACCAGTGAGCACCATGGAGCGATCATCTTCCGTCTTCTTCTTTCTTCAAATTTTCAAACGCAAGCACAGTTTAATGAAATAGCCGTCTTTTTAGTTAAAGTTCGGCTTTTCGTTCTACTGAGCATGCGCAGTCGCGTGAAGAAAGAAGAAGATGGGAGAAGATTGCTCCGTGGTGCTCATTGGTATAAACCCGGGCCGGTGAAGTTTTCAGCCTGGGGTTTCAGGTAAGTCAGTACAATCACTTGGGGGTGCCTAACATTTGGCACCTCCAAGTGTACGAAGCCTTTCCTTCTCCTTTAAATGATTTGCCTTCTTCTTTAGACTCTTTCCAGCTTTCACTGACCCCATCTAAAAAGCAAATGCTCTGTAAGGCTACACATTTATTGTTATTGTTACTTTTTATTACTCATCTTTCTATTCAGGCCTCTCCTATTAATTTTCCAGTCTCTTATTCATATTCTCTATTCATATTCCAGAGTAATGACATGAACCCAGCCAAAGGGCACACATACAGCTGGATGGGATGACACTTTCTCTTATTCAGGCTTACACTTAGCAGTTCTCTTTATTTTAGACCATTGAATTAAATAGGGTCCAGACAACAATAGAGAAAGGTTACTCCTTCTTCCCTACTGTATATGTATAAAAGAATTTCATTGTAAATGAGTTCATAAATAATTCTACTGAGTTTTGTATAAATGTTGGAAAAATCCTATGTGACCTTTTCAGAATTGATCCCATACCTCCTTCTTGCCTGTAAATGATGAATAATAAAGAGCTGTTTGTATATGTGAAGCAAGGCAGGAAGCGTAGCACAAAAAGTACAAGGCACACAAAGGAGAAATCCTGTCCATGTCCTTGCTTTGCAAGGCTGAGTGCTAAACACAGAATGGAACACCCACACATCCTTAAAGAGTCCCCGAAGAACAATTTTATGTTAGGTGATGATTTAATAGAATTAACTCTGCTCTTTTATGAGAACATTTTCATACAAATCAGTTATTCACATTTAATAAATCAGCAGCAAATACCCACGCCAGATTTCCTGGTTTTGTTCTGGCTCTCCGCAATAATTTCTAGAAACACTCAAGTTCACCAACAAGTCTGCCCAGTTTAAGCAAACAAAAAGAGCCAAAAAATTTGATACACTTATTTTCACACGTTCTTAGAAGCATTTCCAGGATATTTTCTCATATTAGTGAGCAGGAACTTAACTTACTGGGATTGTTCAACTTTATATTAACTTTTGCTATGAGGCAGATATAGCAGTGATATTCTGAGACAATTTGCCATTGGTTTTCATTTTTTATTATTTGAGTTATTTAGATTTTTATTCAGCAGCTTTCCAATTCATAATTTTAGCATTATGGTTGCTATAGTCCAGATTACCCTTACAACCATGCTATGATTGACTGAAATATGAATACGAGAATACGAGCAATTACAATAACTGTGTAGCCTCAAAGAGCATTTGTTTTTATTTGGGGTAATTCAACAATGAATACAATCGGCAGGTCACACAGAAAACTTACAGGAACAACATTCTATTTGCTATTAGAATAAAACATGATCACTGTAAGCGCCGGGAGATTAGCAAAATCTCTTACCTCCCGGCATGTCTCTTCCAGGTTGATGGTGCGCAGACGCACGCTTCCGCATTCTATCCCCAGTAACGTTTGCAATTGACGTAGAGCGTCATGACGTCACTTAAAGGCACCAAATTTGAATTTCTGGAGCCATGAACTGCTTTAAAATGGCAGTTTTCCATTTTGAATTTTCCCAAGCTGGTTCCAGTTTACTGATCCTGCCTAAGCTTTGTATCTATTTTTGAATTCCTGTTTTTGACTCTTTTGCCTGACTCTTGACTACGATTTCTGCCGCCTGCCTTGAACCTTTTGCCCAACTTCGACTATGTCTTGTCTTCAAACCTGCCGGTAACCTCGCTTACGATTTTTCTACACACTTCCTTGTTGGAAGTGGGCCCGGCCCCAAAAGGGTGTCAGTGAACACCGGAACCCACAGGGGTCACTGTGCATCCACAAGGTACAGTCACCGAACAAGGCTCCTGACAACGCGGTTGTTACAACCACACTTGGTAATCTAAGTCTGTCATATACTGACTAATATAGGTGAATGGAAGTGAAGGGAAGAGGTGCTTTAACCATAGCCCTCAAAAAACAAAATTCTCTTGGCAAAATTCCATATGGCATTTCTATCTAATACCCAAGGGCGTTTCGGGGGCCCTTGCCACCCTGAGGCCAGTTACAACTTAAAAACAAGAACACAAGCAATGATGGGTAGCTGCATTTCGGGGTTCTGCCAATAGCAGGCTGAACTCAGGCATTGGTTTGATCCTGCGGTCAGTAATCATGGGGCTTTATATTACTAAGTTAGTAGGGTCCACCCACCAAGGGGGCCACTGTTATTAGCTCATTGGTCACTTGGCCGCTAAAAGTAGAATGGACCACCCCATGCATTGCTAAAAACCTACCCAGCATCGACCTTATCCCCAACCACTCCTGCAAGCCATTTTGTGACCCACTTATTGCATCTCCTGGGGCCCCCCTCTGCCATGTTGCCCCTGACTGAAATTTCCCTGTACCCCCAATGCCAGTCAATTTGATCAGTAGAACCAAGGTATTCAAGTAAGGGTAGAATTTGATGGACCAAGTCTGCAAAAATATGATTTCATGGAACATTTTTATGAATGCAATTTTACCTTTGCAATCCAGGGCTCTGAATTTCTCGTTGCTTATGAAAGATACTGGGGACTGGGATTTACAGAGCAGTGCCTCCACCAAGTGGCCACTGAGGAACACACTTCCAGTGGGAAAATAAAACACACAGTTTGCAATAAACCAATTATAACTTTATATAATAATACAGAAACACAGTAATGCAATGCAAGAATATAACCCTGCACTGGGGATCATGTATAGACTATCCATCCCTTGGCACAGTCTTTCAATGCCACAGTCCCACACAGCACTCCAGGTGGAAAATTCCAATTAACTCAGTTCTTGGCAATTTGTCCCCTTGCTGCAAGAGCTCGTATGTCCCCAGGTAGTGTTACCTGCCCCAAGGTACCTTTCCGTTTGGATTTAGTAGCCGCTCCCACGTGGCAGGTACACAAGCAAGACTTTTCCTCACCCTGGGGAATCACATAGTGGCCAAAATATCCACACACAGGAGACAGAAATCAGGTTATCATAATGTTTGAAGCTCAAATGATTACTGAAAGCAGAGCACACCTCAACCCTCTCCAAACTCTCCCTGGTCACTCTTTCCAAGCAACACTGGCACCCTCCAGAGATCTAGCTCTGGCTGGCTGCTTCAGCAGGGGCTCCATTATGAATTCTGCCTGTAACCCCATTCATTTGGCTACAAAGCATGGCACTCCCCTGGGTCCACCTCCTCTCCCAGTGATGCACTGGGGCGCGCAGCCAATCGGAGCTCCAGCCTGTAACCGGTCACAGACAGAAAAGCAGAGGAAGGACCAGTCTGATCCACTACACCGGCATAAATGAAATTGATCAGCAACAAAGGTGCAACAAACTTGTTTACTTGTAGCAAAATAACCTGTATGAATGTACACTCAAATGTAATCAGTAAAAAAAACTTTTATTTATTTAGACAAAGTAACAATATAGACTTGGTTAAAACTATTTAAAACAACCCATCTCACCCCAAACGTTACAAAGTAACCTAGTGACTCGCTGCTTAATGTAAATAACCCACCTGTGCTGCTGCCGGAACATTAGGTTCCTAAACACGGTTTTGCCTCAGGATGCCAAAAATAAAAAAAACTCAGATAGCAGTCAAAATTATAATCACAATAGTGCCAAACTGAAGTTGTAGGCTAGAAGCAGGGAGCTCAAGTCGGGGGAGACACCATCCTCCACACGTTACGCCACATAGGCTTCGTCAGGAACACTTGGTTATCAAACCCATACCGGCATAATTATTCTCTTTAGGAATTTATTGATATACCACTAAAACTGACAAAACCAACTCATCAAAATGAATGTAATAAAAGTGGCTAAAATAGAGAGGAGTGGAAAGTGGGAAAATCTGGATTTAACACCGTACTGTATATCAAAATAACTATGTCTACTGTTCATCTGTCCTGTGCATTGTTAACCAGGGAGAATCGCCACAACTTCTTCAAATTTTTATATTAAAAGGGTAGTTTACCTCTTTTATATAGTTATAGTTTTTGAATTCTTTGCCTTCCTTTTTCTGCTTCTTTCCAGCTTTCAGATGAGGGTTACCGGCAGCTAAAAACGACTGCACTCCAGACTTGCACTTTCTGCATAAATACAATGCTGCCTTTTTTCAATGCTTGGCGGGTGAAGGAAGAGTTGTTAGACATCCATCTTGCTCCCACTACTTGCTTCTTAACATAGGCCGCCTTCTCTATCTTGTGCCAATTAGTGCCTGAGCACTTGCTTCTGACGTCCTTGTCAATTGTCATTTCAAACTGGATCTGGTTAAAGAAGAAGAAACAGGCCTGGTTATGGGACAAGTTTTATCTATCAAAGAACCTTTATAATAAATGTAAAAAAATTCACAGAAACTTCCATTGGTTTTATCATGGTTGGAAGCAAAAGGAGCTAAACACAAATCTAATATCATTGCTTTGCTGGCATCTATTGGATGAAGTTGATATAATGCCACAAAGTTTTCATTTTTTTTAAAGGGGCTGAACAATGTCATTTGCCTTATCCAAAAGGAATGTTAGCGTGTGGGCTATTGATTATTTTAAATCCCCTATTTGCTGTCATGTAAATACAGTACGTTAGTATGAGACCTCTCACTTCTTCAGACACAGACATACAAGTTGTGTACTGAATTATACTATTAATTGCTAATGAATTGACTTATCTCATAATACAGATGCACATTCCTTGTTTGTTTATTACAGTAGATGCATAACTTTGTATATAATTCAGAAACTCACCCCATGTTAAATACAGATGGCATCTTATCTATCTCTAATTACTAGGGTAATTTCAGAGTTCAGAATTATATTAACTCTAAGGGAGAATTTTTGCCGCAATTTGAATTTTTTTTCACTAAAACTTCTATATTCGAATTATGCTTTCAAAAACTCAAATGTACAATATTTATTAAAGGGGTAGTTCACCTTTAAGTTAGTTATAGAATGGCCAATTCTAGGCAACTTCACGAATGGTCTTTGTTATTTTTTTTTTACATAGTATTTCATTATTTGCTGATTTCTTCTGATTATTTCCAGCTTTCAAATGGGGGTCACTGACTCCTTCTAAAAAACAAATGCTCTGTAAAACTACAAATGTATTGTTATTGCTAATTTTACTCAGCTTTGTATTCATTCGATTCTGACAAATAGGCCTTCATATATATTCCAGAAAGTTAATGTAGAAAATGGATTCAGAGTGTCGCATGAACCCCAGACATACCAGTAAGATCGCTGCAGAAAATGGAAATTGGGCATTGCATTAACCCCAGACATGCCAGTAACATTAAAGAAGACTTTTGATTCAGATCATTGGAATAACCCCAGACTAAAACGTCACTGTAGAAAATTTCCTCCTGTATTTTCTGACCTTCACACTGTGCTGCATCACGTCCTTCCTTTCCGTAATTTGTATCTTCATACCTTAAGTCTAGTAGAAAAATACTTATTGCACCCTGTACCTCTACCAGCAGCCATCATATTGTCCCATGTATTTGTGCCAGCACCTATCAAATTGCTCCATTTGTACCTGTGCAAACGGCAGTCAATCCCTCGGCTTGTCCCCAAGCCCCCAATCTGTACCTGTACCATCATATTGCTCCTTATTTGTACCTGTACCAACAGGAGCCAAACATCCATCATATTGCCCCAAACATCTGTGTACCTGTGCCAGTAGCCACCATATTGCCCCATGTACCTGAGCCAGCAGCAGCCAATCTCTCATATTGCCCCCAATCTGTACCGGTGCCAGCAGCAGCCAGAAAGTATGTACTTGTGCCAGCAGGAGCCAAAAATCCCTCATATTGCCCCCAAATATGTAACTGTGCCAGCAGCAGCCAAAAAAACCCATCATATTGCCTCTAATCATCTGTTTACCTATGCAAGCAGCAGCCAAGATATTGCCCACAAAGAAGGTTGGAACAGGTGGTTTATAATATTGAAAGACTTTTATAGACCAAGCAAACCAGGGTAAATTCCCCTTAACAGTGTGCGACCCCATGGTTGCACCCTAGGCAGGCGCCTACTCTGCCTACCCCTAGTTCCAGCCCTGGTACTGATTCCCTGTTCTCAAACACTAGCAGATGTCCTGGCAGGGCTGTGACATCAGGGGCAGCTATGACATGGCAATTGGCTGATCTCTGCGCCAATCATAGGAAATCTTGCCCAGTCTTCCTTATTTGGAAAACCAGGCAGGCAGTTTTGACCCGGACAGCATTTCAAAAAAACAAACTATAAGGGGCAAAACCAGACAGGTGGCAACCCTATCAAACACTCCCCATCCTGCAGTTTTAATCTGTTATAGAATGGCTAATTCTAAGCAACTTTCAATTGTCCTTCATTTTTTCTTTTTTTTATATTTTTTTCTTCTTCCAACTTTCAAATTGGGATCACTGACCCCCACCTAAATACAAATTCTCTGTAAGGCTACACATTTATTGTTATTGATGCTAATCTTGCTATTCAGGCCCTCTTCCTTTTCATATGACAGTCTCTTTTTAAAATCAGTTCAAGGTAATTTCCACCCTACCAACCAGATTGCTGAAATTGCAAACTGGAGAGCTGCTGAATAAAAAGCTAATTGATAAAAAATGAAAACCAATTGCAAATTGTCTCATAATATCACTCTCTAAATCATACTAAAAGTTAATTTAAAGAAAAACTCCTTTAATATACAAATACAGTTAGTGGAGACAAACAAATAATTGGTGCGTCATTAATTCTATATTACCACTAGGTGGCAATACTGCAATATTTTTGAGATCAAGAGTTCTCAAATTTTTGCTGATATATACAGTAACTCAATCTATTCTAAACAAGGGCTGTGCTACTATTAAAAACAATCAAAATTATGACTGCATCATTTATATAGATACTGCTTTTGTAAAGTTTGTATGATGCCAAATCATTTTTTCCCCAAGAGGCGCAAAAAAAGGGTGTTAATATAAAAAAGCCACATAACTATGCTTTATATACACTGTAACACTTTTATGTCAGAACTTATCTGAACGACTTCAATGGGTTTTGTCAGGTTAAAGGTGGTATAAAATTAATGCTGTCATTTTAGAGTAATCTGGTGCTAAAAGCAAAGACCATTTGCATTTAGCCTTTTGTATTATTAGATCATGTCTGTGCTTGCAATGCAGAAACAAGTACTGGTATGGGATCCATTATCCGGAACCTGTTATACAGAAAGCTCAGAATAAGGAAAGGTTGTCTCCCATAGACTACATTTTAACTAAATAATCCAAATGTTTAAAAACAATTTCCTTTTTCTTTGTAATAATAAAACAGTACCTTTTGTACTTTATCCAAATTAAGATATAATTAATCATTATTGGAGATAAAACCAGCCAATTGGGGTTATTTAATGTTTACATGATTTTCTAGCAAACTTGAGGAATGAAGACCCAAATAACAGAAAGATCCATTATCCAGAAAACCCCAGGTCCCGAGCATTCTGGATAATAGGTTTCATACCTGTACAACAGCACCAAAACAATCACAGCCTTTGGTGCTTGTTTATCATGTATGTCCAGGGTTTACCTGTGCTCTGCTTACTGTGTAAGATACACAACAGCCCTGTCCTTACCGACTGAATTATTCAGGGTATAAGAACAGATCGTCCGTACACCCTCGAATCCCGCTGGCAATACACATATGCAAATCTGATACAATGTCCACTTCCGGAGGTGGTGGATGGCAGGGTCGGACTGAAATCACTAGAGTAATACAAGCCCAAAGATTCCATGGCTGTACAATACATACAAATACAACATTCTACCACTGATCCGAGATATCCCTGGCAGATGCTGTATATCATGACCTGGATGAGTAAAGAGCTGCTTCATAAACTAATGGGGTCATTTAGATGAATGAAGAAGGAAATATTCCTATTTAAAACAGCCATGTTTTTGCACTCTGCACCCTGCTCTGGGCTTAGCAGCCTTAGGTGCAGTATATTCATGTTTTTGTTAAATACAGCACAGCCCCTGTTCATCAGTGTTGTATTCATTTGTTACCCATACTTGCATAATGGAGCTCCAACTGGCGCAATGAGCAGTGAAACCCTGTACTTTCCTGTGCGCAAGGTGTGATGCCCTAATCTCCAACGATTGTGCAATGTAGAAATAAGGGTTTGTAAGAAAGTTTTCTTTATGAAAGAGATTGTATTTATTTAATGTCCAAAAGATGGAGCTGTTGTTCAGGAAAATGACGGGGAGTATGTGTGGCAGCTTACTCAGATATATACGTTTATACATTGATTTTTTTTAAAGTATTGATACATTTTGTGCTGTTTATCACTGTTTATCATTCCCGGAATATTCATTTGCACCCAACCATAATGTTGTTGAAGGATACTGGACATATCCACATCTCCTTATTGCAGCAGAATCGAATGCAGCAGCAGCAGCATGATGTAACAAATGGTTTAGCTGCTGCATATATGACATTTCAATTTTAAATCATATTGAAAATGATGCATGCCGCAAGTTGAAGCTAAGAGTTCCAGAGAATGTAACAGCTGTTTGATCTTTGAATCCTACTTTCTAGACACAGGGGCTTATCAAAAATATGACAAAATTCATAAGCCCTGAAGGCAGAATGATTTGTGAAGCATTGGCGTGGAGTATATCCATGCACCTTTTTGATATTTGTTGTACAGGTTTTGGAACTGATCAGATTTTATACCTGGGAAATATCCATTCCACAATGAATTTCATGCTAAACTGTAAAATTCTGAAACCTGTGTAAATGTTTTTTTTTTCATCACTAGATGCTATGGAGGTATAAACATTAATCAAGGTATAAGAACAAATCAGATGTTCAATTTCAGTTTCTAATTGGTTGTTGTAAGTTCGTAGAACTAGATCAAACACTAAAGCACATGCATGTTTGCTACATAGATATGACCATGAAAATTCTAAACAGACATTGTAATGCATTGTCAACCTCAATACAGTTTGTGATTAATGCTTTTACAGATGTTTTCCTAAAACTGCAGAAAACAATGTTCCTTCCCTTTCCCTTTTTATTATCGATATATTATCCTTTGATACACATGTAGGAGGCCGTATACTCAGTATACTCAGTATACTCAATGAAAATGAGTTAACCAGATAGGTAACAGTATACAGTATGAAAATAGACCAGCTGCCATACAAGAATTTACATGGTGTGTTTTATCATGTTTTTATGTTCATAAATGGTTAACTGGAAACCCCTGTGTTTCAAAGGGTAGGGTATAGGCACTCCATTTTTTTGCATGTTTGGGCTTAAACACATGGAGGACCACACCCAGTCTTCTTCTGTCTTCCACATCCACCACCATCTCTTAACCTAAGCCACTCTCTTGCTTCCCCTTTGTCCTGTAATTTTATCCTTGCATTTGTCTGTAAGGAACTTCCCCCCTAGGGTAATGGCCAATGGGGAGATTTGCCATCAGATTTTCACAACTGTGGGCAAAAATTTTCCCTGGCACTCAAGGCAATTGCCTTGAGTGCCAGTGTATTTTTGTACAATTGTCCTTTGGGGGTTGCCGTACCCTCTTACATTGTGCACCAGGCCACCTGGAGAAAGGAGGGAGTGTGCTCAGCTTTACCTTGTTCCAGTTCAAAAATTTTCTCTAAAATGTTTTTCAACCAGTAAATTGAGGGTGAGAAAACATACCTGTCACTTTGGCTTCCAGACTGAAGCTGCCTGCCTTGGGAGGAAACTTCAGGCAACTTTTGATAAGAAATGACGCATATGTTTTCCCACCAACGATTAAGAGTGCTGCCAATAGGAAAGCATTTTGGGGAGATTTGTTGCCCGCACTAGTGCATTTTTACTGCGGGTGCCACATTTCCTGAAAATGCTTTCCCACCAGCAACAATGTAAATTGCCCGTGGGAAAACATATGCATTACTTCGGCTTTCAAAGTCAACTGAAGCTGCCCTGGGAGCAAACTTCAGGCAACTTTTGAAAAAGAAACAACGCCTATGTTTTCCCTCCAACCATTTACATTGCTGCCAAAGGGAAAGCATTTTGGGGAGATTTGTTGCCCATGCTACTTCATTTTCCTGCAGGTAACAAATCTTCCGATGTGCATACACAAGTCCCTCTAAATAAAACAAAGAGATACATACAACTATTAGTGGGTAATTTGCAAATAAATAGACCAGTACCACATGTCTATGGACTGAACTGGAAATGTGTGGAGCCCTGGAGCAGGACATTAAAGTCTCTTGGAGGGTTTGATTAGACTGCAGATCAACAGAGACTCAAAGGTCAGAGTCAAGTACTAATTCTAACTGAAATGGTTAATATTATAGCCACTCTCTTCCCTCTGTCACCCCAATGCACTGCTTTTATGTAACATGTTGAAGGGTATGATACATTTCAGAGCCCTCTAAAGCCTGCTTAATCCTTACCATAGGAATGAGCTTTATAGGTTTGGCACCTGTGGTTCTTCAGAAAATCATACTAACTATATATAATATAAGTAAAAATGTACCTCAAATTGTTAAAGGGCATGTAAAGGCAAAAAAATTAAATCCCATTTTTACTTTCTTTAATGAAAAAGAAACCTATCTCCAATATACTTTAATTAAAAAATGTGTACTGTTTTTATAAGAAACCTGACTGTATGCAGTGAAATTCCCCCTTCATTTACTGCTGTGGATAGGAATTGTCAGATGGTCCCTAACTGCTGAGCAGGAAAACAATCATACTTATGAACAGCAGAGGGAGCCCCCCACCTTACTTCCCAGCCATGCAGAACTCAAGCAGCTTTGTTTGTGACGATCCCTAAGCAGCCCAGACCACACTGAGCATGTGCACAGTCTTAGTCTTGCAAAGATGTTTAACAAAGTTACAAGATGGAGACCCCCTGTAGCCAACTTTGAAAGCATAAATTATTTGTTTGATTAGGCTTGTGGTGCAGTAAGTTCATGTTTATATTTAGTATACAAAATACAGCATTTCTAGCCTTATTCTATTTTACATGCCCTTTAAATATTAGGATATCATACGTCACCAAGGAGTTCTGTAACCATATAAAGCATGAGGCCAAATACTGAGTACCTTTATACAGGTCACGGATCTCCTCAGCGACTTTTAATATGCTCATATTTTACAACTGGGGGCACATTATTTATTATAATATCCAAGTTTCAGTGAGTCGTGTGACAAAAATCGCATCACTGAATATCGATTATAACTGACGGCATCACTAAGCACTGTATATAGTAAATAAAGTACCCCCTATTGTATTATATAAGGATATTATAAGTTACAGAGGTGTTCCATGACCATATAAACACACTCGGCCTTTGTCCGTGGTCATGGACATGGAACACCTCGTTAACATAATATCCTTATATTTTACAGGAGGGGGTACTTTATTCACTTTATAATTTATAGGATAGTCATTATATATTCATATAAAAATAGTCAATGTTTACTGGACCATAACAAGATATTGATGCTTAGCCACAATTGGTATAGCATTTTGATGCCATTATGTCAGTTTGTATTTTTCCAATGAAATGGCAAATTGGACTCTTGATGCCATAAACATTGACCTATATATGCAGACATGAAGCTACTCTCTGAGCAAACTTATATTGATCATGAAGTGCTCACTGAAAAACTCTGGCACTGACAAAGTCATGTTGTATAGAGGTTGTATGAAGGTTGTATAGAGACACACAGTACAACATTGGTGGAGCAAAACCTCCTTTCCACCCTGACAAGTCTAATCCACCAGAAGGGAAATTCCCTAAGGCTGGGACTCAGTCAAGCCACTTAAGTGTGTATATTTATATGTGCCTTGTATTATACAATCTAAAAGAACCTCTTGTTAAATGTATATATCTATAACTATAATTCATCATTGGTTCACAGTAAATTAGCATAAAATTAAAATGCAGCAGCATGTCTAAACAAGTACATTTCTCTGTGCCCTAAAGCACTGAGCTGTTCCATATTGTTTTGGACTGATAAAGTCCCGATTTTCTTTAATTTCTAGTAAATGATATCTGTTGGATAACAAACATGACAATTTGGTTGCCAAGAGCACAGGAATAAAAAATACCCAGAATACTCAGGACCTGGAGTTTTCCAGATAATGGATCTTTCTGTTATTTGGGCTTTCATTTCTTAAGTCATGTAAACATTTAATGAACTATATAGGCTGGTTTTGCTTCCAATAAGGTACTGTTTTATTATTACAGAGAAAAATGAAATAATTTTCTAAAAATTTGGATTCTTTGGCTAAAATGGAGTCTATAGGACAGCCTTTCCGTAATTCAGAACTTTCTGAATAACGGGTTTCCGGATAACGGATCCCATACCTATAGAAGGACCTGCACTCTTTCTGAAAAAATATTCTTATTTATTGAATCAAATTGTGCATGTGTCCATAATTCTGTTCCTGATTAAGACATTTCTCAATTCTAAGCATTGGATACTTTTTGCCTTATTGTCTATCTGGGATTCATTGCAATTAGTTACTAAGAGTCACTGTACTCTTTCTGTCCGCTTTGTGTTTCTGTTACATCTCTTTACTTTACTTGTCTGAATCTAATCTTGAGCCCAAAACTGCCCCTGCCCTCAGGCCAGGTGAGAACAGTGCAGCAGGTTACCAGTGGTGGCGAAAAACTAAATAAATCTAAATGTATTACTAAAAAACACTAAGGGGCAGATTTATCAAGGGTCGAAGTGAATTAGAGGGAATTTTCGAAGTAAAAAAATTTGAAATTCTAAGTAATTTTTGGATACTTCTACCATCAAATAGGATACTTCGACTTCGAATTCGTTTCGAAGTAAAATCGGTCGAATATTCGATAATCAAAGTACTGTCTCTTTAAAAAAACCTTTGATTTCAATACTTCGCCAAATTAAACCTGCCGAAGTTAAATATTTTTTGCAGATAGTTGTTTTTCCAGCTGGGTTTCACATATGCTAGTGTTAGTCTCAGGCTCCCCTGGACAGACCTTCTCAGTATCAATATGCTCCAAAGGACTTTCTCTGATGGACTCTTCTAGCTTTTTTGCTCCACAGGATTCACACTTTAGTGTTTTTGGGTATATCCAAGGATGGTTTAGGGTATCCTGCAGCACTGGTGTTGGTGATTTGCTAGTTGGTAGGCAGCACCACCCAACAAACATGGTAGCACCAATATGGGAAAAATAGCATGCCACTCTTCCTGGAGATAAACGGGTAAGTGGGTAAGTACATAGGGTCTGCGAAAACTTGGCAAAACGACACTTCGTAGCAACATTGGCAATTTACCCAAAGGCTTAGAGGAAAATCTGCTAAAGAAAGAGCTCAGCGCTAAAAAAGTTTTGCGCCCTTTTGCCAGGTGAATATTCGTCGGGCGAGCGATCGTTACTCCGTAAATTCATCAAAGTGCGCATTGTCCACTATGTTACCCTCTTTGCCAGAGTATGCCTCGTACAACCTGGCGAACGGATAAGGTGCAGCCACATCCTCCTCAATCTTATGTCAGTGACATCATATCCTGTATGCTGAAAAGTTTAAAAAAAAGACAAAACTCTGGCGTTTTTCCATATTTTAAAGTGGGATCATGTTTAAAAGTTGTAACTGTTAAATATTTGTTTTTAATTTTTTATTAACAATTTGAAGGTCATGCCACATTTGTTTTAGGGTTGACTCATGTCAAGGACAATAGAGGATCTATTTTGTCTTTATTTTGCTTCCTTGGACATTAAATAATAATAATTAATAATAAGTGGCCACTTCAATAAATTTCACCGACATCTCTAATAAAGACATATATATGACCTATATTAATCATGCTGGCGAAATCTCTCCAGTGTTCGGTGACCAAGACATAACTTTGCATTTTGATGAATAAGTGTATGCGTTGCAAATTAATGTCTGATGAAGTTGTGCAAAGTGTGGTGGAGCCTTCCGAGGTGAAAATTTCTCCATTTGGTAAATTTCCCTCTTTGGCAGGTCTCATGCTTTTAAGAATACAAATATCCATGTGAAGCAATAAACTAAATATCATATAAAAATATTTGTTTTATTCACAAACCACTTAGAATTAACTTCCACTAACCCCCTTACAATACAATCCCTTATCACTGTCTAATGGGATAACATTTTTGATGTGTCCCATTTTTATTTCTTAATTAAGGCACGCTGAGCCACAATGTCTTTAGTTTTTCTGAGAACCTACATTTAAACTATCTTTAAATGAGTTCATTATTTTCTCCAGAAACCTCATGATTTCATGGGTCCCCTTTTGTCCTAATTTATTCTCCTCTTTTTTTTCCTTTGAAGATCAGTATGAAAGCTAATAATAAATGATGCAGGACAGGTTTCAGAAGTGAGAAAAAGATGAGAAGACCATTATGTGCTATCTTCTGTGAGGCATACACCACAGCGCCATGACATCTAACACTGGAAAAATAACATCAAAATAAAGCGCTTGGTGTATTAGAGCTATGTTTGGATCCTAATTCATTTATTTGCCATGTTTTGAACATTACAATCAGCCTGTGCCAACCGAATGCAGATGAGATTAATGTTGGGTGCAAAGAATGTATTTTCTATTAATAGAAATGGGATTTGAGACCATGGGGCACATTTACTTACCTGCGAATATTCGCTTCGGAAGTCTCCACAATACTTTGCGCAACTACATCAGACGTTATTTTCTGATAAATACGCGTATTCAAAATGCGCAATTGCATATCAGCAAGAGAACGTTGTTGTACTTTATCAGTGGTTTTGCTCCACCACTGATCAAACGTCCTAGCGAAATGTAGTGTTAACGTATACATATCTCAATTTAAATTCAGTGGGTATATAAAGGTCATATGTAGGTATTTATTAGTGATTTAGTATGTATATAATAATATGTATATGATTTATTAGTGATGTAGGTGACATTTCTGGAAGTGATGACTTCTTATCAAAAATGTCCACGGAAGCAAAATTAAAACAGAGATCCTCTATTGTACTAGCAGGGCCGGAACTAGGGGTAGGAGAAGGAGAGAAGGCACGTGCCTGGCGCCCCCCAGCTTTGCACCCTAGGCACGTGCCTACTCTGCTCCCCTAGTCAGGTCCCCGCTTGCAGATGAATGTGTGTGTGCTTTTTAGCACATGCGCACTGCTTCTTATTTTTGCACATACCTGCGTTGGCTTTTCGCGCATGCATTTTTTTTCTCACATGCCAGCATCCGGTATTTCTGCACATGCGCACATTCGGTATTTCCACGCATGCGTGTCAGTGGGCGTTATGCCCAGCCAGGCAGCCTAGGGTGCCTGCCCGGGTTGGCCTGGTGCTGTGTACTAGACTATGAGCTCACCCTAAAACAAATGTGGCATGAGCTTCAATAAATAAGATATGTTTAACACAATTTACACGTTACAAAAAGTTAACATAATCCCACTTTAAATATGAAAAAACTCAAGCACTTTGACTCTTGCTTATGACTTTTTTGAAATACTTTAAGGTGGCCATACATGAGCTGATATGCTCGTTTGGAGAAGTTGCCAAATGAGCATATCTTGCACTCATATGCCCACCATGAGCAGGCGATATCTGGCTGAACTGAGCGTGGACCCAAGGGCCCAATGATCAGACCACAAGGCCAGAAATGCAGGTGGTGGAAGCGAGGACCACCTCAACAAACCGATGCAGTCTAGCCCAATTTTCACCCAGACATAATTCAGGAAGCCTGTCTGAGTGCCCCATGCACTGGCCAATAAGCTGCAGATTTTGTCTGTCAGCAGCTTTTATTGGCTAGTGTATGGCCACCTTTAGACCAAGCACTGGTCTTGTTTCCTTGTGACTTAATACATATATTGCTTTCATACAGCTTATAAGAATACACCCTTATCTCTTCCTATCTTACATTCATCCAGTAAAACTTCCTTCTCCTTTTGGAACTTAAATGGCAATCAGCACTGTGTAGGCATGGAGGAATGCTGATAGCAGAAAAAGATCCGGCAGGTCGCTGAGATAAAGAGACATGTTATATTTGAAGTTTAATTACTGTTCTTTAATGCTTGATCACAAACGACTCTAATGTTGATAGAACTATGCATGCTGCTTAATGACCTTTATTTCTTGTACGTTGTATTTAGCTTTTGAAAACAGGAAGGAAAACTACCAACTGTGACCCACACCATAGGCCATTTATAGATTCATCACAGAATCACAGTGAGACAAGCCGTATATATTGCTGACTGTTGCTATTAAAAGGCTTTTTGGTTTGGTTTTGGATGTTGTTACATGCAATATCATTTTAAACACAAAGGATGTAACATAAATTGTTCTGCAAGTCCAGGTGCAAGTCCAGCATCTCGACTCACAGGCAGGGAGGTTTCTTTACATTGGGCATCATCCCATCCAGCACCTCTATAATGATATTCGTTTTTTGTTCACATGAATTACGTTTGTTTTCTCTATGGACACAACACACTAAGGGAACCCTGGACTTCCCACCAGATTCAGTCCATCCATTCAAATTCATAAGAGTAGGTTGACCCACCACATTTACGCTTGATACAAGTTGCTAGGAGCATAACATGAAGGAGCATCTATTATACCAATGTTCAGCTATATACTTTCCATGAGGATCCCCCCCTGATCCAGTGTAAAGGATATTCAACGTTTTTGAGTTGATGGCCGCTCATTTTTCCATAGGTGTTGCCGGCACGGTGTAAAGATTTGAATGGGTAATAGTGCTCAGCGCTGCAGAAATAAAGCTGTAAAACACATAAAATAATAAATGTGTTAGCCCATTAACAAGTTTCCTGACTGCCACAAAAATGTTTCTGACACTTAGGAAAGTGTTGATAAATATGGAAAGCCCTTCAGGATTCCATAAGATTCCCTGAAGAGAATGTTGATAATAAGCCTTCTTATGGTTGGGCTAAGCTATTATTCTACAATCATCATTATAGATAATATAGAAGAGGCTTTGCCTATCATGTTTGACTTGGGAAATGTGTAAAATAGGCCTTTTAAAACAGTTTTTTTAAATACTGCAAACATGTAAACATGAACAAGCTAAATAGGCTGGAATACACAGAAATGGAATACAGAAAGAATCATCATTGTATATCTACAGTATTTACCAACTTTTCTCCATTTTGTTAAGTTACAACCTGGAATTAAAATTAATTTGATTGGGATGATTACCGTTTGATTTGCACACCATTTTGACGGTGCAAAAATAATTATATATAGATATTTTTTTTACCCAAAAGTTAAAGTAGAAGAAAAGACGTGATCACTGGAGAAGTGGCAATTTCTTGAGCACACCCTGTTGATTTTAGTCACTTACTTTCTACTGCAGGGCTGGTGCTCCTCTTCTTTAAAAAATCCACCAACCCAGGGTAGTTATATTGTGAGCACCAAGCTGCCATTTTTGTTCTGTTGTCCCAGGGATTCACCTATCGAAGATGGGTGCGGGTGCAATACACAAATCAGCAAATATGTTTTTTTTTAAAAAAAAAGGGAGATGAAGCACCCTCCAGTGAGTCCACACACAAGGTACCATGGCACACCACTGCACAAGCAGTGAAATTGTGTGACTTTCAAAGTCATCTCAAATGTGAAAAATAGTCACATAGTCTATAGTCATCTATGTAAAAGACAGAAAGAGTCTTGTAATGTTTAGGGACTTAATGAGATCATTAGGATGATGATAGATGACTGGGGAAGCTTTGGTGGTGGTGGGATAAGTTATGCACACAAGGCATGACTCTATGATCCTAAGGATGTTTTCATTTGAGTCTTATACTAGGACAGAGTAGGCAGGGACCCTAAACTGTATCTGGGCTGTATGACTTTATGGTGTGCTGAAGATATCTACTGATGAAATATAAGCATGTAAAAGAAACATAAACAATCACTGGCTGAAAAAAATTATATTTAACAACTATTTCTTAATGCATGATGGGACATTTGCTTTTCTTTCTTACTTTCCCCCCTTTCCCCCAGACTGTAACGCAGTCTGAACAGTTTCATATAAGGTAGAGAGGTTGATGTATTTATTCTCTGGCTTTCTTCATAGAAAACAACTACCTAGGTAGTCTCATAGCATGTACAGAGCAATACCCTAAATCTATTCCCCTACGCTAAGCAGCATTCTACAGAAAAATACAGTATAATAACCTCTTAATATAAGATACTGTATCTATTCAGAAACAAGTCTTCAGGGCTATATACAGTATAAGCAACTGCTATGCTATACCCTAAATCTATTCCCCTGTACTAAGCAGCATTCTATAGAAAAGAATACAGTATAATAACCTTTTAATATAAGATATATATTTAGAAATAAGTATTCAGGACTATGCAACATGCATTTTAAAAGTTCTATTTAGGGAAAACTTTGCATGCAACTTTAATTGTATAACAACTGACACTAAGAAACTGAGATCAAAGGGTTAAAGTATAAATCGTTTTTTTGTTTCCCATGAAATGACTGTTATAATAGCCTTTGATTAATTTCAACAACCTTATTAGCTTTTCAGCTGCTTCAGCAAACAGTCTTAATTCTCCCGTATTCAAATATATTCCTGTTTCGTGCTATCTCGGCAGTTTTATTATGCCTATTTTAGGAGGAATGTTCCCATTTTGCCACATTAAGTTTGTTCTTCTGGGTATTAACATTTTAGAGCATCTATCTGTGCCTCAAGGCTGAAGATACATTAAGGTAGGGTGTCAGATAGTCTCTCACTGACATGTTTACTAAATGGCACATTTAAATATATTCCTGGGTTATTCATATATCAGTCCGGCTGTTGTTGATCAGTAAGTGTATTAATGAAATCAGCATATGTATTGCACAGAGTTAACTGTATGGGCTGTCAGATTGTACAAAAAGTGCTGAATCCTAGTAAAATTAGCTAAAACCAAGCAATGCTTACAGAAATTGCACAGAAACATGACTCACAAGCGGTCTTATTATATGCTCCACTAATGTTAGTTGCTACACTATAATTAGGAGATTTGTCATAAAATAAATATGTATTTTTAATTTTAATTTTGGGTTTTAATGTTTAGTTAAATTGCTCTTTGTCTATGAGAAGTAAGTGGTGATTGGCAGGTCCACACTGATTCTGTTGCACCCAATGCTCACTCCTCTTCTGCATACTCCTAATACTGGCCCTGCTGCTCATTCAACTGCCTCAAAAACAGGCCTGTGTATTGCATTAAATTCTGTACTAAATGGCTATGCTAAATCATTATATTGGATGTAATTAAATATCTGGCTCAAATACACCTATTAAGAGAAAAATATCACAGGGTTAGGCCAGACAAGAAAATGTGATGATGATACTGTATTTTATGCTGGGAAAAATATGTAATTGCTATAAAAATCAGACATCCTAGGTGGCAGAACCTGAGTAGGCAGCCTTTAGCCATCTCCTCCTGTTCTCGTGCTTTCCTTTTTTTCCCAATTAGCAAGGACCTGGCATGGTATCAGCAAGTACTTATAAAATATGGGTTTTGAAAGTAATCCACAGGAACCTTTGTTCAACCTACACAGTGCTTTGGGCTTTTCACTTACTAGTAGGGGATTGGGAGAAGACAGTTATAAAAATAACACAGGGCTCTTCCTTATTGTCTTTAATTTGCCGCATAATAAACTCCCTGTATAATTAAATATTAACATTGAATGGTGATGAAAATGCCTGGAATTCTAAGCAGACTTTTCTTTTCAAAGCAATCTGTTCCAGATCAAATTGTTGCATTGGGAATAATAAGTATCATAAATGTTGTATTAACAGTGCAATTGACTGGATGAAAGGGAAAATGCACTCATATGACAAAATCTATTAGTTGCACAATGAAAAAGAACATATATAAAAGAAATGTAAATTATTTAGCGATACAAGACAAACAAGGTTGTGCTGAATATTATTCATATTGATAAACAGGTACTCTGTCTGTTGTTATGAAGTAGGTAGGGGATGCATGGGAAACAGAATATTTGGGAGACACATGGTATTTTAGTTTGTATGCTTTGCCAGGAACTGGAGCACTTCCCTTAATTTCCTTGTTCTATATTCGAAGGTTCAGAATTCTTGTTGCAGGGCCAATGAATAGACCATAATTCTGTATTTAGCAGATCATCTGAAACAATTCTAACAAACCTAATCAGTGCAGGTTCTAGTTGGGTTTTCTAGAAAATCCCTAATTCTAACATAATCTGGTGACCTTTTATTAATATTTTAATATTCTCCTAAAATCAAAACTGTTTCATGCTTAAAGGGCACCTGTTGGGCAAAAATGCTATCCCCAACCAACTAAATTCGCAGCATTCACTCATTATGCGCATGTGTGTGCCCCAACATGGCCGCTTGTACTGAGCGCTCCCTCTCGCCCAACAGGTGCCCTTGAATGAAGGTAGGAAAACTTCCTTGGGCCTATGATGAAACAGTTGCCTCAGTTTAAGCTGCTTATAATACTATGCTCTGGTCATTATGATAGCTGTGCTCTCCCTAACCATAGACTGTTATATACTGAACTCACCTACCTGTCCAGGGGTTAGGCAGCCCTATAACTGCAATGATCCATTCTTTCAAAGTTGTATACAGCAACTCCCCGTCTTATGAGTGTCAGTGACACTGCACATGCTCAGTGTTCTCTGGGCAGCTGCTAAGAAGCTACCATAGTGCCAATTCTAAGCAACATTTTGATTGGTCTTCATCATTTATTTCTTATAGTTTTTTTTAATTATTTGCCTTTTTCTTCTGACTCTTTACTGCTTTCAAATTGGGTCACTGACTCCATCTAAAACAAATGCTCAGTAAGGCTACAAATTTATTGTTATGGTTACTTTTTATTACTCATCTTTCTATTCAGGCCCTCTCCTGTTCATTTTCCAGTCTCTTGTTCAAAATAAGCCATGATTGCCAGGGTAATTTGGACCCTAGCAACCAGACTGCAGAAATTACAGAGAGCTGCTGAATAAAAAATTAAGTAACTCAAAAACCACAAATAAAGATGAAAAACAATTGGAAATTGTCTCAGAATATCACTCTCTACATCAAAGTAATAGTTCATTTTAAAGTGAACACCAAGAGCAAAAGAAGAGCTATAGATGAAGAGCTTGGTGAGGAGTTCTAAACCAAAATAGCATCTGCTTGGTTTTCCTTTGTAATAAAAGAAAGTACAATTTCTACATTTGAATTTGAATATTTCTATTGGGTTAACTAGTGTCTTCATATTGATGTCCTTTTCACTATTTTTAAAGTGCTTGAACTTCTGCTGGTGTATTTCTGATAAAACCTTGAAAACCTGACGAGAAATGAAACATCCACCAACACTTCCAGTTCTATACCTTTTACTCTGTGCTGGAGATATTAAGCCCAGTGTTCATCTGGCAGCTGGTACTATTGTTCAAACCCCCGCAGGACTGAATCCAAGTCTCCATTTTCTTCGAAAAAAGACCTGTGCCAACTCTGAAATGGAACACGAAGGATTCATTTTTATCTGCCAGGAAAAATAATTTGTATGTAAATAACTAAAACAAAGATTTAACGCTTTAAAAGTACACATGTGATAATGGTTATATTTGCTTGTGTTCGTTTTTGCAATTACAAGCATGGGATCTGATATCCAGAATGCTCAGGACCTTGAGGCTTTTGTTTTCATAATCTGGATCTCCATACGTTAAGGGGCACATTTACAAAGCTCGAGTGAAGGATTCGAATTAAAAAAACTTAGAATTTCGAAGTGTTTTTTGGGCTACTTCGACCATCGAATGGGCTACTTCGACCTTCGACTACGACTACGAATCGAAGGATTCGAACTAAAAATCGTTCGACTATTCGACCATTCGATAATCGAAGTACTGTCTCTTTAAGAAAAACTTCGACCCCCTACTTCGGCAGCTAAAAGCTACCGAAGTCAATGTTAGCCTATGGGGAAGGTCCCCATAGGCTTGCCTGAGATTTTTTGATCGAAGGATATTCCTTCGATCGTTGTATTAAAATCCTTTGAATCGTTCGATTCGAAGGATTTAATCGTTCGATCGAACGAATAATCCTTCGATCGTTCGATCGCAGGATTTGTGCTAAATCGTTCGACTTCGATATTCGAAGTCGAACGATTTTAGTTCCTAGTCGAATATCGAGGGTTAATTAACCCTCGATATTCGACCCTTCATACATCTGCCCCGTAGTCTATTAAAGATTAATTTAAACATTAACTAAATCCAGTAGGATTGTTTTGCCTCCATTAAGGATTAATCATATCTTAGCTGGGATCAAGTACAAGGTATTGTTTTATTATTACAGAGAAAAAGGAAATCATTTTTAAAAATTTGAATTATTTGATCAAAACTATGAGAAATGGACTTCCCATAATTTGGAGCTTTATAGATTATGGGTTTCTGGATAATAGGTCCCATATCTGTTCACAATAGATACTGAAGCTGGGCATTACATCATTGATACAGCATTCTCATTACTGGGATACAATAAGTCACAATGAGTTCTATATTTAACATAAAAAATCGTTAAAACGCTGTGATATTCTTGCCTGAAAGTTATAGGCTTGTATAGTCAGTATTTGAGCTGTCTGTAAACATTATACTTTGGAATCTCTTTTTTTGGTTCTTAGTCTGACCTTATCTAAGACTTTTGAGGCAATCTGCTCCAATGTACTGAAGTTTATCTATAAGTGAGTGATCAGAATGCTGAGCGGGCTGGTTTCTGCCATTGCTATTCTACAAGGATATTAGCAGGAGTTTGCAATGCCCTCCGTTTCAGCTGCAAGCTCTCTCCCTACATATATTATTAAGTAATAAAGAAATAAATAAAGGAAATATTCATTTATTTATTATAACATATAGGTTGGTTAAATGTAAATGTGTATGTAATACACAAATATGAGATAATATATATATATATTTATAATATTACAGCTATGGGGCCTGTTATCTGGTTTTCAGGATAATGCATCTTTGGTAGTGATGGGCGAATTAATTTGCCAGGCACTAATTCACAGTGAATTTCTGCATTTCGCTGCCAGTGAATAAATTCTGCTCTGAAAATTAAATAAATAAAAATTAAAAAAGTTATTTTTGCACCCACATTTCGGTGAAGCGAAATGGCACAGATTCGCCCATCAGTAATCTTTGCATGAATTAAGGATCTACTAGAATTAAACATTAAATAAACCCAATAGGCTGGTTTTGCTATTAATAAGGGTTAATTAAAAAAAAAAGCAAATCATTTTTAAAAATATGGATTATTTGGATAAAATGGAGTCTATGGATAATAGGTTCGATGATAACAGATCCCATACCTGTATATATATATACATATATATATATTCCTGCAGCTGGAGCACTCTTAATCCATTAAGCAATTGCCCGGGTGCAGGTTATAATAAATCATACATAGAACAAACAAAAAAACGCACTCACAGGACTTGTAAGATGCAAAAAAATATAAAAGATTTATTGCAACGTTTCGGCTCCTGTACTCGAGCCTTCTTCAGGTGGTGTGTACAGTGCAAATAACCATCAGTATTTAAACAAAATGGCGCCAAAGGCACAACCTGTGACGTCATGAGGTCATGTGTGCGTCACTATAAGGAGTGTATAAAAGCTTTACATCAAAAGGCCGCTTGATCTAAGGTACATGTGTCTCCTATGGCCATAATCTATACCAGTGCGTGATGAGTGAGCCGATATATCAATCATAAATCAGTGCGAGTTAAATTAGTGCTCAAACCATGAGGTGCCATAATCCCCTGATGTGCTGGAGTTTAAAAGCCGGACCACAACTTACCCCGAGGAGTGTGATACAGCTGCTCACACTCCTCGGGCTAAGTTGCGGTTGCATTTGGAGCCTAGCAACCAGATTGCTGAAATTGCAAATGGGAGAGTAGCTGAATAAAAAGCTAAATAACTCAAAACCCACAAATATCTGTACAGTGCTGTAAAACTAATGTGAAATATGCGCTACTGTGTGACGCCCCTCTCTTTTTCTTTTCTGTACTCCTTCCCCCAGCTATTGATGAAACTGCTAATAAAAATCTATAAATAGAAAAAACACAAATAATAAATAAGGAAAACCAACTGCAAATTATCTCAGAATATCACTCTCTACTTCATAATAAGTACATTTAAAATGAAAAAAAAGCTCATCAAAACCCTGTACAGGTTGTGCCCCTTGCAGTTGTGTGGATATTACTGGGCCCAGCCGCAAATTATTTTTCAGGCACCCAAAATGTCTAGAGGTTGACCTGTTTTACCAATATTTATTGAAAATATATTTTAAGGCCTCATGGGGCCCCTATACCTTCTGGGCCCCCTGCAGCCGCAGTGTCTGCTTCCTCTGTAGTTCCGCCCCTGGACCCTTGCTATTATAAGCCATTGGGATCACAACAAAATGTCGCATGTCTTTGCTTGGGTGAAGTCAACCCAGTAAAACAAAAACAAACAAATCTATGATAAGATTCAGTTCATCCCAAGCACCATTTTCTGCTCTTACTCTGTATATACAGTTAGGGCTTTTTTTTATCAAAGGTCGAATGTTGAACTCACAACTCAAATGGTTTCTTATTTAAAAAAAAACTTGAATGAAAAAAACTTAATTCTGCGAGTTTGTGTTTGCGAAACCAGAAAACGCGAATCGATCGAGTTTTCGGGTAAAACCCTCCGGAAAAAACTCAAACATCATGAAGGCTATTAAAGGGGACCTGTCACCCAAAAAAATTTTTACAAATCCTATTTAATGACATTAGTCAAGCAAAATGAACTTTAATTACACTATATAAATTATTTGAATCTAGCTTCCTTCAGTCTGGGATTTCAAAATTATAACAAGCAGGCAGGAGCCATATTGTGGACACTGTTATTAAGACAAGCCTTGCATCATCTCAGAATCTTGTTTGTGCACCAGAATGGGGGACCTGATGTCCATCCCCATGTCCTGGCTACACAATTAAATGGTAAAGAGAACGGGGGAATGTGGGGAGAGCAGTGACATGTAGGAAGTGCTGAATTGAAAGTGAAAGTAATTGTCTGCCCCGCCTCTATGCCACTGGCATAGAGGAGTGGCAAACAATATTTGATTGACAGCTGAGATTTTTTAAATGAGCTTACAACAGCTATAAATGCTTTAATAAAAAAAAGAAATTGGATTTCATGTTTAATTTGAAAAGGACTTTTATTATACAGATTTTTGTGTCTGGGTGACAGGTCCACTTTAACATCTTAAAATTGTTCAAGGGACCTCTGCCATTTACTCCTATATGACCTTGACAGGTTTACAGGCGTATTTTCAGTTTCAAGCTATTTCCAGGGTCGGAGCATAATAAATCTAGAAAAATGCAAGTTTTTTTTAAACTCGAAAACGCGAATTTTTAAACTCGAAAACGCGAATTTTCATGGAAAACACAACTCGAACCCTCTTAAACATATTGTCTAAAGGTACTGTATATATGATTTTTGTATCAGTCTCACTTTCAAAGCTACATCGTGTGCTTGTTAGATATATGTGTCCCAAGCATAGAATCGTATTATTCCATGTGACCTATTTCTCTCCAATGTTATAGCCAGATATTGCCAGAAGCCTGAACTGAGCAGATTGGCCTTATAAAAAGCACAATTAAAACCTTTATTAATGAGGAAAATATGAAATGTTTTATAGTTATTATGAAATCTATTCATTTGCTCTGACTTTATAGTTATTGCTATAGGATCCATATGAAAAGGTTTTTCCTGTTTTTTATAGCAGTGTGCTTGTTTATCTGCACTTTAATTACAGACATCTTTGTTCTGTGTTATAGACAAACCCAGTCCATTCATTCTCAGAGCTATTTCAAACGAATGTTACATACTATGTTCTTATGAACAGGGCCAAAGAGCAAACTGAATCAATCCACAGCAATGCACACTAGTCACATTATGTATAGTAATAATAATAAATGCCCATGGAACAGCTTGATCATGTGGGTGAATGAGCAACAGAAGTACAGGTATGGGATCCTTTATCCGGAAACCTGTTATCCAGAAAGATCAGAATTACAGGAAGGTCATCCTCCATAGACTCCATTTTATCCAAATAATCCAAATTTTTAAAAATGATTTCCTTTCCCCGTAAATAATAAAACAGTACCTAATAAACTGAGAAACAACCAATCCAGCCTATTGAGTTTATTTAATGGTTACATGGTTTTCTAGTAGACTTATGGTATGAAGATACATTATCCGGAAAACTGGATAACAGGTCCCATACCTGTAATATATATATAGTGTACTGCATGTGTATATTTACGAGCTGGTTTATTAAAACTCGAATTTATCTAATCTTTTTAAGATGAGAAATCCAGCTAAAATCCCTTCCATGAACTGAACTCATTTATTAATAATTTTTCACAAAAGAATCGGAGCGACAAAACGTCACAACAAAAATCAAGCATCAATTCAAATCGTATGACTGACGCTCCAAAAACTCGTTTTTATTGAGTTTTCTCTGCGAAAACTCAACTTTTTTTTTTTATCCAGTGCAGATCTGTCAGGGAGCCGGGAGCTCCCTCCAGGGAGGTAGTCGGGATCAAGGAGGAAGCCCTCTTGAGGGTGCAAGGTCGCGGTATCCAAAGGGTTAAGCAAATACAAGGTCAAAGTCCAGGCAAGAGTTCAATGGCAGGCAGATCAGGATCAAATAACAAGAGTCCAGGCAAGGGGTCAAAACCAAGGCAGGAGCAGGAATCAGGATAGCAGAATAACAGAAACCCAGGTTCAAGGTAGCAGAACCTATTCTTGGGCGCCCTTCTGGTGTCCTGGGCGCCCTTTTATAGTTGAATTTGGCGTCATAGTGACGTCCCTGGCGTCCTTACGCCGGCGTGCTTGCGCATGCGTCGGCGTTGCGGCGCTGGCGTCCCAGCGCCCACGTGGGCCAACTGGGCGCTGCCATCTTGGATTCTTCGCCGCCGGGAGCGGACGCATCCCTTCATGCTCCCGGCGGCCTTGACAGTACCGACCCCCCTCACGGGGGGCCTCAGGACCACCAGGACTTGGCTTCTGGGGAAACTTGGAATGGAAATCCCTAACCAGACGAGGAGCATGAACATCAGAGTGTCCTTCCCAGGAGCATTCTTCAGGGCCAAAGCCCTTCCACTTGATGAGATATTGAAGAGAGCCCCTGGAGATTCTGGAATCAAGGATCCTTTCCACCTCATATTCTTGTTGACCATCCACCGAGATAGTAGGAGGGTGAGACTGGTCCATAGAAAAGCGGTTGGAAGTAGCGGGTTTCACCAAGGAGACATGAAACACGTTGGGAATTCGCATCTCAGGGGGAAGCTGAAGTCTGACAGCCACAGGATTGATCACTTCTGAGATGGAGAATGGACCCACAAACTTTGGACCCAATTTAGGAGATGGCACCTTCAATCGAATGTTCCTGGAAGACAACCAGACTTTATCACCAACCTTGTAGGGAGGAGAGGGTCTACGTCTTCGATCAGCGAAGGTCTTGTGCACAAGAGCACTTTTCTCCAAATTAGACTTGGTTGCAGCCCAAATAGCGGACATATGGGCCGCATGGTCATCAGCGGCTAGGACATCAGACAAAACAAAGTCTTGTGGAAAGGCTTGAGGATGTTGGCAATACACAGACATGAATGGAGATCTTCCAGTGGATGAATGACAGGCGTTGTTATGGGCAAATTCCGCCCACGGGAGAAGGTCAGACCAATCATCTTGGCATAAGGAGACATGATTCCTCAGGAATTGTTCTAAGGCTTGATTCACCCGTTCAGCTGCCCCATTAGTTTGGGGGTGATAGGCAGAAGAGAACTGGAGAGCAATACCCAAATCCTTACATAAGGAACGCCAAAACTTAACTGTGACCTGGGAACCTCTGTCAGAGGCTATCTCCGCTGGGAATCCATGCAGACGGAAAATGAATTGAATGAAAAATTGAGACAATTCCACCGCGGATGGAAGCTTCCGTAACAGGATGAAGTGGGCCATCTTGCTAAAGCGATCAATGACAACCCAGATGACAGTGTTCACACTGGAGGGAGGAAGTTCGACTATGAAGTCCATTGCCAAATGAGTCCATGGACGAGAGGGGACAGGCAATGGTTGTAGTAACCCGCTAGGGCGAGAATGGCTAGGCTTGGAAGTGGCACAAACAGTACAAGCAGCAACAAAGTCTTTGACATCTTTACGAATAGTCGGCCACCAGACTAGACGCCGTAATAGTTCAAGAGTCTTAGCAGGACCGGGATGTCCAGCTTGCTTGGAGCTATGAGTCTGTTCCAGGATAGGCAGACGAAGTTCAGGAGGTACAAATGCCATTCCGATGGGGGTATCAGGAGGGGCAGAAGATTGACCGGCCAGGATTTGATCAGCAAATTGAGGGTACAAAGAAGCGATGATCTTGACAGGAGGGATAATTGGCTCTTGTCTCTCAGGAGAACGATCCACCGGAGTGAAACTTCGGGACAGAGCATCGGCTTTCCGATTCTTGTAGCCTGGGCGAAAAGTCAAGACAAAGTTGAATCGAGAGAAGAAGAGAGCCCACCTTGCTTGTCTGGGATTCAGCCTCTTGAGAGATTGAATGAACTCAAGATTCTTATGATCGTGTAGATCGTGACTGGAATCAAGGAACCTTCAAGGAGGTGACGCCACTCTTCTAAGGCAAGCTTGACGGCCAAGAGTTCTCGATTCCCTTTCCCTAATTTTGTTCGGCAGGAGAGAACTTCTTAGAAAAATACGCACATGGGTGCAACTTTCCATCAGAGGAATGTCTTTGGGACAGGATAGCTCCAACTTCAGAAGCATCCACCTCAATGAAGAAAGGTGACTCCGGATCAGGATGGCGGAGAACCGAAGCAGAAGTAAAGGCATCCTTCAAGGATTGAAAAGCTTCAATAGCAGGTGGGGGCCATGAGCTGGGTTTACCCCCTTTTCGGATGAGGGCCAGGATAGGTGCAATACGGGAAGAGAACCCCTTAATGAATTGCCGGTAGTAATTGACAAAACCAATGAATCTCTGGATTGCCTTGGTGCTCAGCGGTAGAGGCCACTCTTGGATTGCAGACACTTTCACAGGATCCATCTCGAAACCCTCTGGGGAGATGATATAGCCCAGAAAAGGAATCTTGGACACTTCAAACACGCATTTCTCCAACTTGGCAAAGAGAGAGTTCTTCCTCAAACGAGAGAGTACTTCCTTCACTTGGGAGCGATGGCTTGCTAGGTCCTTGGAGAAAATCAGGATGTCATCAAGGTACACGACCACAAACTTTCCCAAGAGATCCCGGAAAATGTCGTTCACAAATTCTTGGAAGACAGCGGGGGCATTGCAGAGACCAAAGGGCATCACGAGGTATTCATAGTGCCCATCACGAGTGTTGAATGCTGTCTTCCATTCGTCACCCTCACGGATGCGGACGAGATTATACGCCCCACGGAGATCCAACTTAGTGAAGATTTTAGCCCCTTTCAGTTGGTCGAAAAGTTCTGCAATCAGCGGCAATGGATACCGGTTCTTAACTGTGATTTTATTAAGTCCCCGGTAGTCAATACAGGGACGTAGGCCTCCATCCTTCTTCTCTACGAAGAAGAATCCAGCCCCTGCAGGAGAAGTAGAAGGGCGAATAAAACCCCGCTGGAGATTTTCTTGGATATATTCCTTCATGGCAGAAGTCTCGCCTGGGGAGAGAGGATAAGTGCGACCTCTAGGAGGCATGGTTCCAGGCAGGAGATCAACTGGACAATCGTAGAGACGATGAGGAGGGAGAAATTCTGCAGACTTTTTACAGAAGACATCAGAGAATTCTTGTAAGAGGAGGGAAGCGTCTTCAAATCAGACGTAGAAATATTCACCCTCTGGATGGGTTCAGCAGGAAGGCAGTGCTGTTGGCAGTATGGACTCCAACGGGAAACCTGCCCCGAGGACCAATCAATGATAGGGTTATGCAGGCGTAACCAGGGAAGCCCCAAGACGACTGGAACAGAAGGACAGGAAATAATCAGGAACGATAACTTTTCTTTATGTAAAGTCCCAACCTGCACAGGCAATTCCCCAGTCGTCATAGAGATAAACTCGGATTCAAGGGGTCGGTCATCAATAGCGGTTACTCGAAGTGGAGGAGTCAAAGGAAACAAGGGAACATTCATATGCTTGGCAAAGAGAGCGTCCATGAAATTTCCGGCAGCTCCAGAGTCAACGAAAGCTGAGCCAACAATGGTCTTAGAGGACAGACGGATCTGTAAAGGCAGAAGAAACCTGTGAGAGTTTTCTTGTGACTTCGGAGAAATACCCCCTACGTGAGTCTTTCCAAGGTTACCTTGAAGAGGGGAACTCTGAGGCTTCACTGGACAGGAGTTGGCAAAATGAGATTGACCCCCACAGTAGAGACAAAGTCCAGCCGTACGTCTCCGGAGTTTCTCCTGTTCAGAGAGACGAGCTCTTCCGACTTGCATAGGTTCCTCCGGAGGAATAACAGAAGGCTGCTGGGGGGTAGGAGGTAAAAGGGGTCTTTGAAAGCGAGGAGCCAGCATGGGTTGAAACTTCTTGACTCGGTCCCTATCAGCTTGATGTTCTCTCTGACGGGTGTCCACCTTGACAGACAAAGCAATGAGGTCTTCAACCTGCGTGGGTAATTCACGGGAGACCAGGTCGTCTTTGAGGCGAAGAGAGAGACCATTGTAGAAAGCAGCATGATAGGCATCATTGTTCCAACGAGTCTCAGCAGCGAGAGTACGGAATTCAATGGCATATTCCGCTACACTACGATTCCCTTGGCGGATCTGGAACAGACGAGAAGCAGCGGTCGCCACTCGACCGGGAGCATCGAACACAGTCCGGAACTCTTTCAGGAAGGCTTTAGCATCATCAATTAGAAGAGACTCCTTCTCCCAGTGCGGAGATGCCCATTCAAGCGCTTTCCCCGCCAGACGGGTGATCACGAAACCAACCTTAGCTCGCTCAGAGACAAATTCTGCAGGTTGCAGGGCGAACCGAATCTGGCACTGATTCACAAAACCACGACAGGCTTGAGGGTCGCCACTGTAGAGAGGCGGTGCAGGAATACGTGGACCAGAAGTGGAGGACTGTGTAGCCATATCGGCAACAACTAGCGTGGGCGTTGTCGGCGTTGGAGTAGTCGGTGTCAGCATAGATAATTTTTCTAGAATTGACTCCAGCGTGTGTCCAACATAATTTTGCCGAGCTTCGTACGCCTCCATGCGAGTATGCAGACCTCGAAAGGCCCTGCCGAAATCTGGCTGAGCTTCCTCAGTGGGATCCATGGCCCAAGAATAATGTCAGGGAGCCGGGAGCTCCCTCCAGGGAGGTAGTCGGGATCAAGGAGGAAGCCCTCTTGAGGGTGCAAGGTCGCGGTATCCAAAGGGTTAAGCAAATACAAGGTCAAATTTTGAGTCCAGGCAAGAGTTCAATGGCAGGCAGATCAGGATCAAATAACAAGAGTCCAGGCAAGGGGTCAAAACCAAGGCAGGAGCAGGAATCAGGATAGCAGAATAACAGAAACCCAGGTTCAAGGTAGCAGAACCTATTCATGGGCGCCCTTCTGGTGTCCTGGGCGCCCTTTTATAGTTGAATTTGGCGCCATAGTGACGTCACTGGCGTCCTTACGCCGGAGTGCTTGCGCCGGCGTGTTTGCGCATGCGCGTTTGCGCATGCGTTGGCGTTGCGGCGCTGGCGTCCCAGCGCCCACGTGGGCCGACTGGGCGCCGCCATCTTGGATTCATGAAGGGACGCGGACGCGTCCCTTCATGCTCCCGGCGGCCTTGACAAGATCACAATGTCAAGAAACAACTTCAGGGACATCTGTCATTGACTTCTACATGACCTCAACAGGTTTTTCGATGGTATTTTTGGATTTGGATTTTTAGCAGCTTTGTGGAATTTTTTTTCCGTAAAGAATTTGAGTTTCCCCCCTAAAAACCTTGACCAGAAAAAAAAATCGAGTTTTAATAGAGTAAATGGGCCCCTACAAAAAGATTGGTTATCCAGAAAAACTCAGGTCCCTAGTATTCTGGATAACAGGTCCCATACCTGTACGTCCATCATAGTATTGTATGCTGAGGATTAACTGAAACTATACATATATCAATGTTGTTTAGAGCAGCTCCGTGTGCTCTGGAGAGTTGGAAACTTAGATCTCCCTGGAAATCACCAAGCAGCAAATAAAGTTCAATTCTCATACAAGCTAAGACAGCAGCCCAAAGCATGTGCCATGAATTTACAGAATATATTCAAAAATATATTGGAGCTCATAGTAATCTTGACTGCCCTTGTTGTGTCCAAAGCACGGGCTAATTAACAGAAAGGAGGAACACTCCAAAGTAAACTTATATTGCTCTCTAATGACCTTTCCAATCATTAACGTTCTTATTTGTTTTGTATTCCCCCGAATCAAACTTTTTAGAGCTAAAAACGTTTACTAGACTAATTACTCAAACCACAAAAAAAAGTTTTTATTTATGGGCTGATTTATTAAGCAGCAACTTTTTTGGGTCAGGCTTCTGACACTAAAAATCAGGGGGGGGGGAAGTAAAACTGCAACAATTCCATATATACGAAAATACTCCAGCTAAAACTTGTCGAAATCACGTAAAAGTCAATGACTATTACATGATTTCCCTTTTACATGATTTCCCTTTTACAGCTGGAAGATCTTTCTTTGATTTGTAGTTTTATAGGTTTTCAGGTATTTTTGCTGCTAGCTTTTGTGCAACAATAAGAAAAAGTCACAGTTTTCGTGACTTTTCCCGTTCGTGCTTTTATAGTTCTGATTTTTTTAATAAATTTCATGACATACATGGTTTTAGAGAAAAAAAAGGACCGATCAAATTTTTTTAAAATCATAACCTTGTAACTAAAACTACCATTTTATTTTCTTTTAGAAAATGTACGTGCTTGCACAGACTGGATTATTTATGAAGCAGCGGGTCAGGGAATGCGCATTGATCAAAGCCTCTCTTATGTAAGTTTCTTTTATTTTTCCCATTTACCTTCTTTTCAATTTTAGCAATAGATTTTGTTTTGGAAAATTAAAATGTTTCTATTACAGATGGCGGAATGAAGCCAAACATTTTATTTTACATTGCCACAAAAAAAAAACAAGAATCCCATTTAACAATAAAGAAAACATGCAGGGAATCTAAAGCAGGTGCTGGTACAATGGGTTGTGTGAATGTGTGACAGCATGAGTGGATATAACGAAAAGATTTCTCGGCTGCTCAATAGAAATACTCAGCTTTTTAGTTTCCCAAGCAAGAAAGGTCCCTTTTTATTGAGCAAAACATTAGCTGCTGTTTTTCACTGCTGAATCAAATGACTTGGTAGAAGCAGTGAAATGTCTTGCGAAGATTTGATTATGCTCTATAATTCCATAAAATTCTATAGGTGGGGTTAACTCCTTCATCACTGCTATAGTGTATAGACCTCTGTCAATGATATGTTTATAGAAACATACTGGGAACCTGTCGCCTTGCCAGTCTCACTTTGGTATCGCCGTTTATTGTTTCTGCCAATCAGTGTCAGACTGGGACACCAGGGGCCCACCACAAAACCTTAGACCAGGGGCCCACTCTCAGTGCTATTATTCTTCCTCTACTCACTCAACCTCATTCTCCTAGTCTCTTTTCTTTACATACTATAATCTATTATTCCATTTATTTAGCCTCTTTGTTCTCATAGAAAAAGGAAATGACCATGAAATAGGCCAAATGTTTAGCAACACAAGGGCCCACTGACACCTGGCCCACCGGGAGTTTTCCTGGTATCCCTGTGGGCCAGTCCGACACTGTCTGCCATCACATCAGAAAAATTTGCTACTTTCCCAGATTTTCTGGTAGAAAAATCCTTTAACTGATGAATGTTTAACCTATGGCTCTATTAATGATTCTGTTTGTTAAGGGGCAGATATATCAAGGGTCGAAGGGAAAATTAGAAGTAAAACAATTCGAATTTCAAGCTATTTTTGTGTACTTCGACTAGGGAATAGTCCAAATTTGATTTGAATTTGAAAAAAAATATAAAATTAGAATTTTTAAATATATCATGTACTGTCTCTTAAAAACTTCGACTTTGACCATTCGCCATCTAAGACCTGCCGAAATATTGTTTTAGCCTATGGGGGACCTCCTAGAACCCATATGGAAATTTTTAAAAATTTTTTTTTTTTATATTTGCTGTGGAAAATAACGTATCATGAAAGACTACTTTAAATATTAATATATCATTCAAAATAAAACTCAAGAATATATCGGGGTACAACTTTAATTGGTGGTGTACACCTTAGTTGTATTAAAGCAATCATGGTGCTCTTTGCAGGGGTCCTCTATAAGAACCCCAAAAGAATTTTGAAATTTATCATGTACTGTCTTTGACTTTGACCATTCGCCATCTAAAACCTGCCGAAATATTGTTTTAGCCTATGGGCGACCTCCTAGAATCCATATGTGAAATTTTTAAAATACTGTGAATCAAATTCGATCTTACTTCGATTCGAACAATCAAATACAACCTATTCACCCGCAAAAAAAACTTGATTTTTTTAATAGATTTCGGTTGGTCTTTTTTTACCTGAATTCCAAAGTTATGGGAGTTAATAAAACTCCCATTACTTCGAAATTTGACCCTTGATAAATCTGCCCCTAAGTGTAATTCAAAGTCTATGTCTAATCTTATCCCTCAAATGCATTAGTCGTTTCAATAACTTCTTCTAAAAACATTGAAACAATAAATAAACCCAATAGGCTGGTTTTGCCTCCAATAGGAATTAATTATATCTTAGTTGGGGTCAAATACAAGGAACTGTTTTATTACTTCAGAGAAAAAGGAAATAATCTTTAAAATGTGAATTATGGAATTGAAATAGAGTCTATGGAACATGGCTTTCCTATAATTCGGAGCATTCTGCATATAGGGGTTCTAGATCGTATACACATATATATATATAAGAGCACAGACAACCAATAGAAATTGTTCCAGTGCCTCGAATATTATGAGTAGCACAAAGTTGCTAATTGATCCATTAATCTAAAAACATCTAAGCATGGAGACCTCCAGTATGGGAAACATACAATGCAGGTTTCTGGGAGTGAATTTATATCAGTCCCAGAGAACTTCATAAAAAAATAAAGTTATTTTTTAACATTCATTTTTATTGAAAGGTTATTTGTTAAATTTTACTTTATGACATGTATAGGCTACCGCATGTTGGCAGAAAACATTTGTTAAAACAAATTAAAGACATAAACAATGACATATTCTAATGCCATTGTCCATGGCTATGAGTCAGTTAAATATAGTTCCTGTAGTTAATGTGAATAACAATTGTTGACTAGGGGTATCTAGGGAAACTCTATTCTTAGAGCAAGGCAGGTCTGGACTGGGAGTCAAATAGGCCCTGGCATTCCAAGTATACAGAGGCCCCAAGAGCCTGTCTATGACTGTCTACGGGACCTTACAGCAGCCCCTCTGCCATTGGCCATCACTCACAGATTGCCAGTCAGGGCCTGGAGCAAGGAGAGAGCCAGATAATGAATCTTGGGTGCCTTTATTGCAGCCAAGGATGCCAAATTTTCAAGAAATTCCTGAAATTATGTAAATTTCGCAATGGCTTGCAATAAAATATTAGTGTGTCATTTATGTTGGGATTTTGTAAATCCTGTGCGTGTGCAAAAAAACCCCCAAAAACCTTGGTGCTGGTATCTGTTGCTGATCTGTTATCCAGAAAGCTATGCATTACGGGAAGGCCATCTCCCATAGACTCCATTTTATCCAAATAATCCACATTTTTATAGATGATTTCCTTTTTTCTCTGTAATAATAAAACAGTAGCTTGTATTTGATCCAAACTAAGATATAATTAGTCCTTACTGAAATAAAATCAGTCTATTGGGTTTATTGAATGTTTATATGATTTTCCAGCAGAAAAACCCCACAGAAAAGACCCCTTATCCAGAAAACACCAGGTCTGGGCATTCTGGATAACAGATCCCATACCTGTACTAACTATCATTTTTACTGGATCTCTTGATTTATGAAACATATAACTACATTACTTGACCCTTATCATATACTTATTTAACTCATACTTATTGTCTGGTTTCATTCCTTGTTGACAGACCCTTCCATTGCAAACACTTTTGACTCTTGATGCCAAATCTGTTTTCAAACCCCCTGATATATTTTTTAATTAACATAATACCCAAAGAATTTTGACCCTCCAATAATGGAGTTCTTCATCAGTGAAACCGAAAAAAGTATGCCCCTGTTGAAGATCCCCATTATTTTTTAGGGTTGAAATGTGTTGGGTATTATGTAAATATATAACTTTTGATTTATCCCATATTTGAGTGCCCTACTCTTCTTTTGGGGATCTTATAGAGGAACCCCGCAGAGAGCACCATGATTGCTTTAATACAACTAAGGTGTACACCACCAATTAGTATAGTACCCCGATATATTCTTGACTTTCAAGTTTTCTTTTGAATGATAATAATATTAATATTTAAAGTAGTCTTTTATGTTATTTTCCACAGTAAATATAAAAACTTCCTAATGGCCAAAATTTTTATTGCCTTTCTGGAGGCCTCTGAATAAATTAGTTTGACAAGATGATAGCTGAAGTCATGATTAAGCTACTTGATAAAGACAGTTTAACGTAAATATGAATATGACATCTGACATTTCGATTCCAGCGGATACATAATGATGATACTGAAAATGTCATCTCGCTGTGTGCTTGCATTAAAACTATAATAATGGTTGCTTTAATCTTACTCTTATCTTTATACCTCTACACACAAATGGGTTGAACATAGCCAAAGCCTACCTGCCGCGTTCTTTAGGATTAAAGTATGAGTGTATTCCAACATTTTATAATGGAGAGGCAAATAAGCAAATTAAAAATTGCCTACATAGATGAAGATCATTTTTTAAAAAAAAAGAAATATGCCCCTTCCATAAGTGGCTGCTTATTAAAAATGCCAGTATGTATCAACAATGATAATTTTTGTGCAAATCTAGGAGATAATGTACTTGGTGCAGCTCTGCCAATCCATAGCATTCAATCAAATGTTTAAAGGAAAACTATTCCCTCCTAAACACCGTAGGTCTCTATAAAAAGATATTGCATAAAACAGCTCATATGTAAATCCCTGCTTCATGTAAATAAACAATTTTCACAATAATATACTTTTCTAATAGAATGTGCCATTGGGTAATCATAAATAGAAAATTGCCATTTTAAAAAATAAGGATCGTACGATTCACTGTGCACACGAACATACCAGACAAACCATACTTGTTAGTTGACATGAGCCAATTAACAGACAGAGTTCTGTCTTTTGCTTCAACATCTTCCTGTTACAGTTAGAGCTGTAGTATTTCTGGTCAGGTGATCTCTGAGGCAGCACACAGACCATTACAAAATGGTGGTTCAAGGCAAGAGATGTAAAAGGGCAAGATTTAATTAAATATATAGACCAGTTTGGTAAGATTCTTTAATTTGCCACTTAATATGATGTAAACGATCTGTTGCTTAAGTGTTCATTTTAGTTTTCCTTTAAGTGCCTATGGTTTCAACAGATCTGTTAGCTTTATAAATCACCCCAAAATACATATACGTGTAAGAGTTCTGTTAACCGGAAACCCATTTTCCAGAAAGCTCTGAAATACAGGAAGGCCATCACCCATAGACTCCATTTTATTAAAATAATTCAAGTTTTCAAAAATTATTTAATCCTTCTCTGTAATAATAAAACAGTACCTTGTACTATGATATAATGAATCCTTTTTGGAAACAAAACCAGCCAATTGGGTTTATTTAATGTTTTCATGATTTTCTAGTAGACGTAAGGTTGAAGATCCATGAAGGATCAATTATTACAAACTCCAGGTCCCAAAGAATCTGGATAACGGGTCCCATACCTGATATTGTTGGTGGGTGTGTATTCTAATATGTTTGGGTTGCTGCTTTTTTAATATAGCCCCAAAAACGGCTGGGTGGCCGCTAGCAAGATATAATTTCAGAGGCAAAACAAACCTGAGATGACATTAATGGTGAGAATATATTCAGTAATACAGTCGTGCTTCTATGTAAGAGCTGGCACAAAATGTAATTAAAATAAAAAGCTGACATCTTATGTGACAGAACCTGAGTAGGCAGGCTGTATTCATCACCTCCTGTTCTCATGCTTTTCTTTTTCAAATTAGCAAGAGTTATCTTGAACGCCCACTCACCTGGCTTGGCATCAGCAGTACATACAAAAATATGGGCTTTGAAAATAATCCACAGGGATCTTTCTTTAACCTACACAATGCTCTGGGCTCTTTTCTTAACAGCGGAAGCGTGGATAACGGCAGTTTAATAACTGTCGCTCTCTGACACAGATTTCTTCTCTGTTTTCTTTAATTTGCTGAAAAAAGATAATCACTCAATTATTAAATATTCATGTTCAATGGTAATGACAATGCCTGGAATTATAGGAAAGCATCTTTTTGAAGATCAAGTTGCTGCTATAGGGAATATAAGTATCATATTAACAGTTTAATGTCAGTCTGTCCAAAAAATGTAGATCTTGAGGTGGTGGTTAATAGATCCCAGCATCTGAGCATTACCCTACAGACAATTAGGCTGGAATCACACTTTTAGGAATTTCCCTTTCAGATGTTTAAAGGGATGGCTTGAGAAATAAGCAATGTTCTATTTTTTCTGTGTAAGACAATGGGAGTATAACCTTGAGGTGGCTGATGTGATTGATTGTTTCACTAAATATATACTCCACACTGGTAACAACTGGCAACCCCTTAGTTAATGGATGAAAAACATTTTCGCCAATGATGACCTGTGGGTCACAAAAAACAAAAGGTTATGGCTCTGCTATAAAACAAGTAATATTAGGAGCCTTACACGATACACCTAATACTTGTTGCTTGTTACTAGTTTTGTACTAATGAAGGAGAGGGTGGATTTACTTTTCTTCTTAAACCTGTACAGACCATGTACTATTCCTATATCATATTCTATCCCATATTTCATTCACTTTAATTTGTTACTAGCTTATTTGGTGTTGCACCTTGTTTACTAATTTGGACTGAAAATACTTTAAGATTCTCCCTATATGTAAGGAATTTCTTAATGGAAAGGAGTGAGTCCTTCAGATGAGGAGTTGCTACTGTGCACACAGATAAGAGAGGGTGATGTGGGCGAAGAATCTAGATAAGGCAGGATAGGAATGGAGCAGGATATGAACAGGACTAAGAGGAGCAGGACAAAGTGTCAGTATCTACAAAACGACAGTACAGGCAAAGACTCCAGGACAGGTTGGAGTGGGACAGAACAGGAGTAGAAAAGGCGATTGTGCGCCTGAAACGTCGCTATTGTAATTCTGTCTGAGGACTAAGCCCTTTTTTATTAAAGGCCTTTTAAAGATACTACAAACGTGTGGTGCTGTCTATTTGCTGATTGGATCTACGGACTAGGTGGAGGTGGCCACCACAGACTTGCACACCGTCCATTATTCCCTAAGGGTGAGTGCTGACTTCTAATCCTCAGAACAGGAGTAGACTCAAGAACAGGCTGGAGTGGGACAGAGCAGAAGTAGACTCAAGGACAGGCTGGAGTGGGACAGAACAGGTGTAGACTCAAGGACAGGCTGGAATGGGATGGAACAGAAGTAGACTCAAGGACAGGCTGGAGTGGGACAGAGTAGAAGTAGACTCAAGGACTGGCTGGAGTGGGACAGAGCAGAAGTAGACTCAAGGACAGGCTGGAGTGGGACAGAACAGGTGTAGACTCAAGGACAGGCTGGAATGGGATGGAACAGAAGTAGACTCAAGGACAGGCTGGAGTAGGACAGAGTAGAAGTAGACTCAAGGACTGGCTGGAGTGGGACAGAGCAGAAGTAGACTCAAGGACAGGCTGGAGTGGGACAGAGCAGAAGTAGACTCAAGGACAGCCTGGAGTGGGACAGGACAGGCGTAGACTCAAGAACAGTCTGGAGTGGGACAGATCGGGCGTAGAACAAGAGACAGGACAGAGTGAGCATAAACAAGACTGGAACCAGACAGTGCAGGTGAGGAGACAGAATGTAACTAAAAGAGTCGCAGTGGGACTTGGATTTTTACTATTGAGTGCTGTTCTTATATCTACCAGGGAGCTGTTATCTTGTGTCTGGGAGTTATCTGGTTACCTGCCCATTGTTCAGCTGATAGGGTGCTGGTTGGGGGGGGGAGGGGGGTGGTATCACAATGCAGCAGTAAAGACTAACTGAAGATCATTAAAGCACAAGTCACATGACTGGGGGCACCTGGGAAACTCTCAACACGTCCAGCCCCATGTCAGGTTTCAATATTAAATATTAAAAAAAAAATGATATTATTGCTCTTTTGAGAAACAGATTTCAGCGCAGAATTCTGCTGGAGCAGCACTATTAATTATGTTTTCTTGTGACAGAATCCTTTTAACAGAACATAGGTTATACATAACACAATGATAACCAGCATAAAAACACAAAACATTATGCAGTATAAGAATACTACAACATTTTTGCCCCCAGTGACTACATTAAATTAACATTTTTTTTTATAAATGTATGTGCCCTCCTTATACACACTTTACTGCATAGCAAGTTAAAAAAGCCACGCTAAAACAAAAACAAAGATGAAGCAACAGCGGCTAGGAGGCATTAGGTAGAAGGGTTTTCTTTGTGAAGATGTCCCCATTCTCTCACTTCCCCTATACATTATTTGTCTTGGACAATGATACACCTTTGTAAATGACTGTTAATGCTGGTTCACATTGCTTTTCAGCAGAGAGGTACTTGATAGTTTAAAGAGGAAAAAATACAAAAAATTTTGGGGGCACCCAACCCAGGATATTGTAAATATTTTAACATGTTAATAAGCTCAAACATGGCTAGCAGGTGTATTAGGAAGTATCTGGGGTACAGGTATAGGATCTGTTATCCGGAAACCCATTATCCAGAAACTCTGTATTATGGAAAGTCCCTCTCCCATATACTCCATTTTAAGCAAATAATTCTCAATTTTCAAAATGATTTCCTTTTTCTCTTTACAGGTATGGGATCCATTATCCAGAAACCCGTTATCCAGAAACCTCTGAATTACTGAAAGCCCGTCTCCCATAGACTCCATTTTATCAAAATAATCCAAAATTTTTAAATTGATTTCCTTTGTCTCTGTAATAATAAAACAATACCTTGTACTTGATCCCAGCTAAGATATAATTTATCCTTAGTGGAAGCAAAACCAACCTATTGGGTTTATTTAATGTTTACATGATTTTCTGGTAGACTTAAGTATGAAGATCCAAACTACAGAAAGATTCATTATCAGGGAAACCTCAGGTACCAAGCATTATGGATATGAGGGCTCATAGCTGTAGTAATTAAACAGTACTTTGGTACTTAATCATATCTAAGATATAATTAATCCTTATTGGAGGGAAAACAATACTATTGGTTTTATTTAATATTAAAATGCTTTTTAGTAGACAAAGTATGGAGATCCAAATTACAAAAAGATCCCTTTTATGGAAAACCCCAGGTCCTAAGCATTCTGGATAACCTGTCCCTAATTTGTATCTACAATTCATAGATTGCTGTTGTAAGATCTGAAGCAACGATATAAGGCATTTATACTGGGAATAGATTTGGTGCAGTAATTTGAGTACTGTGTTAATAAATAGTTAAATTTGGACTATTTTTAACAAACCAAAAGAAATCAACATTTTAGCAAATAAATCAACTAGTTAGATTTATACAAACTCTAAAAACAACCAAAACAAAATCAGAAAAAGTATCTCTAGAAAGAAATAGAATTGTATAAAGTAAATGACCTTGTTTACAATCGCTATACAATGTTTTTATGTGTTGATATATAAATTCTTTATGATACATAGAATTGTGTCCTTTACCTCTCCAGAAAAAAAAAACAATCACATGAATCTTCTTCACCGTAATTTCTCTCCCAGTGGAATTCTGAAGTGTCAAGTACAGCGCTGCTGCAGTGACATGAGCATCATCTGAAGGAGATCATCTCTATATACATTTATTCAGTCCACAGGAATTACAACAGAGCTGCAAGATTATTTTTAGAAGGGTGCCTGTACATGAAGCAGTTCCTTGGAAATAAAAGGTCCTCAGAATGACAGAACAATATATAGCAATAAAACAGAAGTCATTCAGCCTTTTTAGTGTTATTTCCTGAAAATATGCTAAAAATGTATCCTAATACTAAGGTTGTTACGTAGACTGTCCTGATGCTGTAGGTTTTAAATATGTATACATTCAATTACTATTGTAGATCAATTGAAAATATAGGTTTGCCAGTGAAATGCTGAAGTAATTGTACAGAGAGAAGCAGAGAAGTATAGCAGAGTTTATAATGCTGGCTCTCCTTTATTACTGAAGTAATTATCTGAAGGAAATCAGTTTGCCCCTTTCTGAAACCTAGGGTTCCGATGAATATATCTTTAACAGGAAAATGACAAAGAATCAAGGCTTAAAAGTGCCTTCCAAGCTAGTGCAAGTAGAACATGGGTCACACTGGACTCACTACTGATCATTTTTATACCTGCAGCTATTGCTGTTTTTAATTCTTCTCTTTCTATTTATCTATCTACATGTATCTATCTATCTATCTATCTATCTATCTATCTATCTATCTATCTATCTATCTATCTATCTATCTATCTATCCCAGATGCTAATGTCCTGGCTAAGTGGAGCAGAAAGTGTGTTTTGTAATTACTCCTTTCTTCTGCTGTGTAGAAATAAAAATAGGACATCAGAGGTTCCTGCAATACAAACACAAAGGCCTTTATTGAACCGCATCACAGAGACAGATTTGATTGAGGCAGTATTTGTATGTGTTCAGATACAATTGTGGGTAGTGGTTTACCATCTAGTGGTCCGGATGCCCTACAGCAGACTGGTTCCAACTTCAGAAAGTAAAGTACTAAGCCTGAATCCGTCTTCAGTACTGTGGCCCCTTCACTTTGGACCAGTTATGTCTACAAGTTATCAATGCTTGTTGTGGAGCACAATGCTGATATTTCTAGCTTTGCTTTAATATCTTACATTCGTAGATATACAGATAAAGACCATAGAAAGCATGGACTTTTAAAATATAAGAACGAACTTACCGCTTTCCACAAGGAGTCCGGGTGCTCAAGCTCCAAACCCTCAGCAAAGGGAAAATCTATGCAAACACTTAAAACCCCAAAGAAAACAATTGGTTTGTTAAATCCAGGAGTCCAAATTTTTTTATAAAGTAATACAAAAATCTTTATTTACATCTTGTATAAAAACGCGTTTCATGTCCCCACAGGACACTTAATCCTGTGATTAAGTGTCCTGTGGGGACATGAAACGCGTCAGGCTATTATTTTTTATACAAGATGTAAATAAAGATTTTTGTATTACTTTATAAAAAACTTTTGAACTCCTGGATTTAACTAACCAATTAATTTGTTTGGGGTTCTGGAATGGTGCCAGCTTGATACTTTAAGTGTTTGCATTCCTAGAAGATACTCCTGAGTCTGAAGTCTCATTCACAGGGTCCCTCTGTCGTGCGACTTTCACCAAAACCGTTGTCCCACTAGGGTAGATCTCATTACTGGGCCTTGTTGATCCCAGACTCTCCAGACACATTTACTTGGAGATGAAAGGCCAAAGAGGAAGAACCAGCCCTTTCCAATCACCATATTAAAGCATGACAGGAAGTGGTCACTATTTCTATGGGCCAATAACACAGATATGTAAATAAGATACAAATACGAAGGCTTCTGCCTTACAACTATAGGAATAGCACTTACAGGGGATTTCCACAATCTTTGGGACTGTTAACCCTATGGACCTATACACTAGATGATGTTCCTTAACTACTCATCTTGATTTTGTTGCTTTTTTTCCACAATATACAGAAAAATACTGTAAGTTTAGTAAATTAATCTCCATCATCCAGGCCTGGATTTGCGGCAAGGCCGCATAGGCCCGGGCCTAGGGCGGCAAAAAATAGGGGCGGCATGCCGCCCAGCCACATTATGGGGGCGTTTGCGTCCCCGTTCAACTACACCAGCTGCGCCGGCATTTTTTCGCCGGCGCGCTGGAAGGCGGGCGCTAGGACCACGCGCCCACCTGGTCGGACCGCGCGGCCGGAAAAGAAATCCAGCGCTGCCATCATCTAAAAAACAAGAACAAAAGGTAGAATAATATGTATAAAAAGCTTTTAAGCTTTTTACCTGCCCTATAAAAAAAACATTGGACACATATATCCGATCTATTACAGACCTGTCCATATACAAACATATTGTAAGGAATGACAAGGAATCAAACGCTGGCCTTTGTGTTTGGGAACGTCTGCACTATTCTGGTGAGCCACTGGCGAATATTAGTACTTATGCGGGACATTGACATGAACAGACTTACTATAATGTTTCTTGTAACACACTTATGTCATCCTGCCTCATTAACAACATGTGTTGTCAATCAAGCAGTCAAGGCCCTTTATAAGCCTGTGCCATCAATCTTCCTGTTGCTTGATCATCTGAGCTCCTGAACCCGATCTAGCCTCTGACCTGAGTCTGCATGATTCCTGATTCCCGTGTCCCCTGCCTGGCTCCATGACCGCTACCTGTTTTCCTTGCTCCTACCCAGGGCCGGACTGGGAGTAAAAAGCAGCCCTGGCAAAAAAAAAAAGCAGCCCACTGCTTATACACGCGCATATTTTATTTATATATATATATATATATATATATATATATATATATATATATATATACATATACATACACACACACACACAAAGAACAATGCCTTAGTGAGTTCTAATATCCTTATCCTTTACAGTAGGGGGTACATTATCCCTTATAATACATGAGTGATACTCAGAGTTCCCTGTATAACTCAGCCTGCAGCCTTGTGCCTTTATATGGTCACAGAACAACCCCTCAGTGACTTCTAATATCCTTATCATTTACAGTAGGGGGTACATTATCCCTTATAATATACATATAATATTTATACATATAATAATTAATGGAGTCACAGTGGGAGAAACAAAAAAAAAAGCCAAATGCCTGCAAGAGTCTTGATAAAGGCAATGCTCAGGGGAGAGTAAATGAACACTGACAGATAGTTTTAGTAAAAAAAAAAAGCTTTAGTTCCACTTACCACTATTCTCCCTGCACACAGTTTAGGTGTGTGTGTGAGTGGGGGGGGGGGAATTGAGGGCAGAGGGGGAATCTGGAAAGCAGCCAGCCACAAACTATTTGTCTTACACAGTTTTACCAGAGCCCAGTGCAAAGGAGTGCAGGACAGTGCAACAGTGGGTGAGAATTTCAAATGAGTGTGCCTGTTCTGCTGTGCTGGTGATCGCTTGTTCTTCCCTGACAGAGGAAAATGACAGGCAGGAGGCGGGTCTCAGATTGAAGAGGATCGGGGAAAACCTCAGTGACAGTCTGCACCAAGCAAAAGCTGCTCCTGGGTCCTAAATGCTGAGCGATCGTCCGGCCCGTGCTCCTCTCCCTCCTCCTCTGCCTGACGTGCAGGAAGGAAAAGCTGCTCCTGAGTCCTACGCTGTCAGCGATCAGCCGGCCCTGTGCTCCTGTCCCCACCCCCTCAGTCTGACGCTAGTTTTAGATCCAAAGGCAGCAGGGCAGTCCGAAAAAAAAAAAACGGGCAGAATTTAAGTGCAGTGCCGCATCTAACAAGGCAGTGGGCGGCCCACTTGAATATAGGAGAGAGCGGCCCCTCGGGCATTTGCCCGAAACTACATATTATCAGTCCGGGCCTGCTCCTACCTTCCTGTTCCCACCTGGTACCCGATAGTGATGTGGGGGTCAGGCGGTTCAGGCCGACTCCTGCACAAAATCTTTTGTTCCGGGTCAAGCTCTTCTCCTGCTTTCCCCGCCCGCAACCTAGCACTTAGACTTGCGCCCGCCCCACACCCCGCACATTTTGTGATGTCACTGGTGCGGGTCTATAAATACAGGGGCAGCAGCAGACCGGGCGCGGATTGGGAGGGGGCAGGTTAGGGTCGGTGCAGGTTGAGAAATTCTTGACCCGCACATTACTAGTACCCTGCTGCTGTGGATGTCCTTGGTTCTGAAAGCCGTCCTGTTTCTCAACCTTGCTCTTCTGCTGCCTGACATTTGACCTCAGCCTGCCTTTAGGACTTCACCCGTCTGCCACCTGCCCTGACCATTTTGTCTTTTTCTGGACTTGCCTCTCTCTACTACCAGCCTCATCACAGGCCTGTATTTTGTACTTCTGTGTGTGTTCGATTATTTTCTCATTTTGCTACTAAATCTCTTCTTTTTGCTTTACTATGGCTTCTGCTAATCATCCATCCATACAGGGGTATTTCTGGGATTACTCTGCAAATAGGCTCCAGCCCGGTGGTCACTCACCTGTGGCTAGACATGACACTTATATACTCACCCCTGTTCTTATCATGTTAAGTACAGATAACCTTTATACAGTTAATATTGGCAGGGAATACAAACTCCATAGAGTCCAAGCTCTTTGTTTTACTGTACATTATTAATAAACTTGGTAACTGCACTTACTACATAATATATTTACTCTCCAAGAAGAGACCTATCTTTTCATTTTGCTGTAAATTATTAATAATCGTGGTAATCAAGACATTTGTTTGCTCTATAAAGTGAGATTAATTGACTAAAATTTAAATGTGCCCATCATGAATATATTTCATTGAGTTTAATGACCTATAGAGGACCAGGCTATCCCTTTTCAGACTATTATTTCCCTATAATTGGGACTGACCTCTTAAACTTCCCAAAGCAGAACATTTGGAGGGGGGTGGCCTGAAAGAAAGTTCAGGGGAGATTTGGCCTGATTGCTATCCTGGATATTCTTGAAACTATAGCAAGATGACTGAAATGGTTCACAAGGCTTGAACCAAAAACAATGATGGCATAATGTTTCTGAATTCTGTCTTCAATCTTTGTCAACGGGGACAAATATACTCCTATTTTCTTGTTGCACTTTGAATTGATATTTAGTTTGGCTAAACTGACATTGCCTGTATTTGGAATGGTGAATGGGGGGGGGATTATCTGATTATCACAATTTTATACCCGGGTGTATTTGTATGAGTGCTATTGGTAGATTTCTAGGGAGATCAAGGGGGTAGTGACTATGTATTTTTAATTGCTTCTAACATATTTTTATACCATGTATCCTAACTGTATTGATATTAATACATATTTTTATTGAATTGGAATTGATGATGGTGATGCCTTTTATTGAATTGGAACTGATGATGTTGCAAAGGATTTTGCTACTGTATATATATATATATGCATGTGCAGAACACTTTTGCATTTAATGATTCAATTATCTGGTGCAATGCTTATGTTCCTGTATTGCTCTGTTAACATATTTAAATAGACATTGTAGAATTTCATCAGTTTCATGTTTATCCATAGGTTTAAACCTAAATTCTCCAAGATATGTAGCTATGCCAGATGATTTATTTCTACGTTCTGATGGCTAGTCGTGTAAGAAATCAGTCCAAAAACTATGCAGGATCATGGCCTTAATTGAGATTTATTAGATAAGCAACTACACTTATTTCCCCAGTGACAGGAGTAATCCAAGCTTTTTCTCCTGTAATGTGTATCCAATAATTCTGGAAAAATGTCATTCTATGATCTGAAAAAGCAGCTTCCATTGCTTTCACCCATGCTAATTTCTTGTATCCAGCTCAGCTATATGTTCTAATCCGAATTCCTAGAAAAACAACAGCTGGTACACACACAGTATAATATGTGAGCAAATGATCTTGCCGCATTTATTCGATTAGTATCAAGACCAAAAGTCTCAGCTCCCCAGTAACCACATTTTGGTAATTGAATAAGATACTGAATTATTAAAGTGAAGGCACAAGGTACTTCAATCCCTCTTGGTACAGAAGATTACAGTTTAATACAGCAAAACTATTGCAATAGAACAGTTGGGACTTGCTAGAATCTGTCAAAGTCAACATTTTACCTGATAACCGGGGGAATTGTGCTTCATAGATAAGGGCAGCTGCATACAAGGTCTATACACAAAGTATCATTTAGCCTCTTTATTACCTGCCAGTAAGCAGAGCTATAAACACAACTGGGAAATACAAATCTATTTTCCTACCAATACACTAAAAAGGACCAAATATTTTGACAGATTTTGATCGTCTTAATAACTCTGTGGGATGGCAAGTGGTGCTCATGGTGAGTACAGGTATGGGGCCTGTTATCCAGGATGTATGGGACCTGGAGCTTTCCAAATAACGGGTCTTTCCGTACTTTCAATCTCTATACAGTAAGGGGCACATTTACTAAGCTCGAGTGAAGGATGAGAATGAAAAATACTTGGCTACTTCGACCATCGAATTGGCTACTTCGACCTTCGACTACGACTTTGAATCGAACGATTCAAACTTCAAATCGTTCGACTATTCGATAGTCGAAGTACTGTCTCTTTAAAAAAAACTTTGACCACATACCTTGCCACCTAAAACCTACCAAGCACCAATGTTAGCCTATGGTAAAGGTCCCCATAGGCTTTCCTAGCAATTTCTGATCGAAGGAAAATCGTTCAATCGATGGATTAGAATCCTTCGATCGAACAAAGTGTGGTAAATTCTTCGACTTCGATATTCGAAGTCGAAGGATTTAACTTCGATAGTCGAATATTGAGGGTTAATTAACCCTCGATATTCTACCCATAGTAAATGTGCCCACTAGTCTTCTAAAAAATAATTTAAACATAAATTAAACCCAATAGGATTGTTTGGCCTCCAATAAGGATTAATTATATCTCAGTTGGGAATTGATCATGTACAGGTATGGGACCTGTTATCCAGAGTAACCTGGGGTTTTCCGGGTAGTGGATCTTTCTGTAATTTGGGTGTTCATACCTTAAATCTATTAGAAAATAAATTAACCATTATATAAACCCAATAGGCTGGTTTTGCCTCCGATAAGGATTAATTATATCTTAGTTTGGGTCAAGTATAAACTACTGTTTTATTATTACAGAGAAAAAGGAAATCATTTTTAAAAATGTGGATTATTTAGATAAAATGTCTATAGAAGACATCCTTTCCGTAAATAGGAGCTTTCTGGATAACGGGTTTCTGGATAACGGATCTCATACCTGTATTGTTTTATTGTTACAGAGAAAAAAGAAATAATTTTTAAAAATCTAAATTATTTGATTAAAATGGAGTCTATGGGAGATGTCCATCACATAATTTGGATCTTACAGGATAAAGGATTTCCAGATAAAGGGTCCCATACCTGTATTTAAAACAAACCCATTAATCAAAACTAATATTATTTGTAACATACTACTCTACTAAACAAGGCTGATTGCATATATTATTTTGCTTTTATATCAGATCTGATGATAAGTGAAACTGCCTTGCTTCGCTTAACAGGAAAATTGGCGAAACTGGGGGAAATTTGGCGAAATGGCAATAGTTCTCCAATTACAAATTGTTGTTTTTTCTCAATTTTTTTTTTTTCATCTCCCAAAATGCATTGATGCAAATGGGCTTTTTTTCTTGCTCCAAATGCACTGAATCAATGGACAGTTTCTTTTTTCCAGTAAAAACAAAACAAAGGTGCAATGCTAGTGCAGATTTGTGAAAATTTATGAAATTTGAACACAAGTCGGTGCAAAAAACGTGTTCATCTATAATAATTTCCTTTGGTTCAATAATAAATAATACTATACAATAAATAATAATAAACACAATCTAGATAAATCAAGCATAAAACTATAGTAAGAAGAAAGGTTTATATGATTTGCATTCATAATGTGTTACTGTTATAATAATCATTTACTTTCATCACCCTTAGGTTTGCAGTTGACTAGAGGAAGAGTATAAAATTCTAATATATAAAACCAGTAAATGTATGGGATCCGTTATCCAGAAAGCTCCAAATAACTGAAAGGCTGTCTGTCATACACTCCATTTTATCCAAATTTTTTTTTATAAATTACCCTTTTCTCTGTTATAATAAAACAATACCTTGTACTTGATCCAAACAAAGATATAATTAATTATTATTGGAAGCAACACCAGCCTATTGAGTTTATTTAATATTTACATAATTTTCTAGATGACTTAAGGTATGAAGATCCAAATTACAGAAAGTTCCGTTATGCAGAAAACCCCAGGTCCTGAGCATTCTGGATAACAGGTCTTATGCCTATACATAGATTGACACACTACATAAAAAAAGTACAAACAAATGTATTTTACCTTTCTTAAACGTATCAATTGTTTTCTGCAGTTAAGCAAAATCATGCAAAGAAAGAGTGAGTTTTAGAAACCACACTTGTATTCTACACAGTAAGCCAATAAAATGATCTAATACATATTGATTTCCTTAACTCCAGTACGAAATCCAGCAATAATGATCAAATGCAGAACTGGGCTCATACATCATCCCAAACACAATGATGTATTTCTTTGGCCAAATACAGTGGATATTTATATACTTGCGAAAGGTTTAGGCATTGCATCGCTCTCTATTGTATAGTTAATGCATTTGTGTTCATAAATAAAACTGCATATCCAGAAAAGTGACCCAGATTCAGATCCCCGCAGACAAATATCACAAAGCCAAGGAGATTTAAACAGCAGTGATTTCCTACAGTGATAAAAAAAAGTTAATGCTCAGCAAGGGTGTTACCAATGGCCTAGCAATTAATAAGTTTGTCCACTTTAAACGAAAATTAAAGTTTAATAAAGAAGTAGGCTAGAAATGTTGTACATTATGTTTTGGGGATTGGATCTGTATCAGCCTAAAGTAACCCCAGCCCTTTCAAAGAAAACATCTGTGGCCCTAGTAGCTCTACATCTTCGGGCAGAATTAATATTGGGCGAAGTGGCCGCCGCTATCGAAAAATGACCAGAAATCTTTTTGCCAATTTACTAAGAGTGTAGAGGACAATTCACTTTCACCAGAGTTTCATTCACCACCTTAGACCAGGCGAACTGATAAAACGGAGTTACATCTTCCTCAATCTTATGTCAGTGAAATTGTATCCTGTATGCTGGAAATTCATAAAAGTTATAAAAAACGATGGTGACTTTTACTTTTTTAAAGTGGGATTGCCTTCAAAAGTCCTAACTATTACAGATTTTTGCGTTAACATTTTTTTTCAAGACATCTGAGGGGCATGTCACATTTATTGTAGGGTGGGCTCATGTCTAGGGCATTAGAGGATCTCTTTTGTCTTTATTATGGTTCCTTGGACATATGTTATAAAAAGTGCCCACTTTAAGCATTTGTGCGTCCACCCTATTCAAATTGACCTAAGTGCAAGAGAACTAACAAAGTTTCGCTAGGCAGAAATAAATGCTACTGAAACTTCGCTATGAAATGCTTGCACTGCCAAAGTAACGTTAGCGAAAATTCGCCAGCGTTTGGCTTTAGGAGTATGTAGTTTTATTTTATCAGTTCACCTTGTCTAAGGTGGCGAAGGAAACTCTGGTGTAAGTAAAATTTGAACTTAAGTGAATTTGCGGAGTGCCGAACATTCTTCAGAGCGAAAAGTCGCCTGGCGAAAGGGTTCAAATGTATGCTAGCGACGGTCTCTTTCGCTAGCAAATTGTTGTCTATGCCTGTTAGTAAATTGGCAATTACCCTGCGCATGAGATTTCTGGCCCTTCTCTGCTGATCTTCTTCTGTGTTTAGCTGTGACTTTCCTGAACTTAGGGTAGAGTAGCCACCAGTCTGGTTTGGCCCAATCAACCCGGCTTTTGAAAGTGCTGTCCATGTCAAAACTTCCTGACAGGACTCTCGCTGATTGACGTGGCAATTGACCTATCGCTAAATATTAGGCACTCCCCAGTAATAATAATCACTTATAAGATACCCAGGAACTTTGCTCCTGTTAGCAGAACACTGCACTAGCCTGAAGTAGTTCTATGTGAGGACCACAGAGCTCTTTGCCTTCTTCTTCTTCTTTCCTAAATGGCCTTGGTAGAGATATGTGTAGTGGAGTGAAAAATACTTTTTACTTTAAGTTCAGCTTTTTAGTCTACTGCACATGCGCCCCTCAGAAGAAGATAGTCACTTGGTGTTTGATCAGAAGGACCCCAGGCTGGTGCAGTTTTCTGCTAACAGTAACACCAATCTAGGATATTAGGTAAGTCATATTTGGCACCCCCAGTGATTTCACATATCCTTCTCCTTTTAATATATAATGAATATATAATATATATATATAAAATATATTGAGACTCATTTATCAACACTGGGCAAATTTGCCCATGGGCAGTTACCTATAGCAACTAATCAGTGATTACCTTTTTAAAAACAGCTGCAAGTAGAACAATGAATGCAGCAATCTGATTGGTTGCCATGGGTTACTGCCCATGGGCAAATTTGCCCAGTCTTGATAAATGACCCCCAATGAGTCATTGTGATTTTTGGGAGATGCGTTGTACAAACATTTTTTTTTGTATGAATGTCTTATTTGTAGAAAATACACTTTTCGCTCTGTTTTTGTGTATATATGATAAGGAACTTAGATTGTCCTGATGTGATTGAAGTGGAAAATGACCAATTTGTGCTTTACTGAGTCAGCACTATATACTGCAACCAGATAAAAGTGATAGTATAGCTCATTAGCCCAATATTCAGATTTTTTATCTGCAAAAAACTGTTAAACAGAGCAGATTGCATACTAAGCAAAGCCCTGGCTTTAATCAGCTAAAAGATCTGTACAACATTTTGATGAGATTTTAAACCTCTTTACTATACAATTTTTTAATGACTTTTAATGCCCAGAGAGCAGTGCCTTTGTACTGTATGCTCATGAAAATATGTAAATAATAAGTGATCAAATAAATAAATAAATATCCAAGTGGGCATATAATGTAAAGGTGCCTCCTCTGTCCCCTTCTGCCGATGCCCGGGTAAAGCAAAATTAGTTTTATATATGTGCATTCCTGCCTTTAGGCCTCCTATATACAAAAATGCATGATGGCTGGTTGATGAATGCTGACATGCATTGCAGGACAGTATATATTATATTGCTAGTTTAAGGTCTCAGTTATATGATATTGTTTTTAGCACATGGGATAAACTCTTAGAGATACTTCCCTGTGCCTCCTCGATAAGAGCTCCCTGTTATTTATCTCATGATCTGAATTTTAAAACATTTGCTAAACTCTGGTTTTTAACTGATTCAATTTTGAAGCATCCAAATAAAATATGTAATAAAAAAAAAACTTATCTGGTACTAGGTTTATCTATATTTCCTGCAAACATAATATGACTGGGCTTGATACCATCACATGCCATATCAAAAATGGTGTGTACTGCTGAAATAACCATCAGAACAATCATTGATTCTTCTAAATCATTCGCTAGTGTCTACCCATGACTTAATCAGCAATTAATCAACTCTACATTTCAAAGGCAACATTGACAAGTATCTTTATTCATTTCCTACACACTAGTTAAAGGTATATTAAGCTGGCCTATTCCTCCTTTTTTTCTGCTGTGAGCGAATGTGATTTATAATGCTTTCCATGCATACAGGCAGGAAAAATCTTCACGCTGTAAGGCTAAGATTTATTATGTTGCAGTACTGTACAGTACATTGACTGCTGCCAGCCAGTTGATAAAGATTTTCCCTAGGAAATACTGTAACATTTCAGCATGTATGAGTAGTGGTCTCGTCCACACATATCCATATGTCCAGTTCATGAGTAGAATTTTTGAACTTATGTAAGTGCCACTATGTGAGTTAGACTGAAGAAATTTAGGGGCAGATACACTAAAGGGCGAATTGTCGCCAGCGACCGCTTCGCACACATCGCACCACTTTGTCAAATTCGCTACCACTACGCTAAATCATTAATGTGCAAAGTTGCGCCCTGGGTGCCGAACGCTGTTGATGTTTCACAAGTTATACACTAAATGGCAGTGTGTTGGGAGTTTCCTTAAATGAGAAGGATCTAGCGTTTTTTGTAGATAACAAATTGTCTAATTCTGGGCAGTGTCATTCTGTGGCTACTACAGCAAATAAAGTTCTGTCTTGTATAAAAAAGGGCATTAACTCAAGGGATGAAAACATAATTATGCCTCTTTATAGGTCCCTGGTAAGGCCTCATCTGGAGTATGCAGTGCAGTTTTGGACTCCAGTCCTTAAGAGGGATATAAATGAACTGGAGAGAGTGCAGAGACGTGCAACTAAATTGGTTAGAGGGAGGGAAGACTTAAATTATGAGGGTAGACTGTCAAGGTTGGGGTTGTTTTCTCTGGAAAAAGGCGCTTGCGAGGGGACATGATTACACTTTACAAGTACATTAGAGGACATTATAGACAAATAGCAGGGGACCTTTTTACCCATAAAGTGGATCACCGTACCAGAGGCCACCCCTTTAGACTAGAAGAAAAGAACTTTCATTTGAAGCAACGTAGAGGGTTCTTCACAGTCAGGACAGTGAGGTTGTGGAATGCACTGCCGGGTGATGTTGTGATGGCTGATTCAGTTAATGCCTTTAAGAATGGCTTGGATGATTTTTTGGACAGACAGAATATCAAAGGCTATTGTGATACTAAGCTCTATAGTTAGTATAGGTATGGGTATATAGAATTTATGTGAAAGTAGGGAGGGGTGTGTGTATGGATGCTGGGTTTTCATTTGGAGGGGTTGGACTTGATGGACTTTGTCTTTTTTCAACCCGATTTAACTATGTAACTACTATGTAACTACTTCAGCAGTGTGAGCATTTCATAGCGAAGATGCGCTAGCGTTTGCTTGTGCCTAACGAAAATTCACTAGTGATCTTGCTCTTAGGTTAATTTGCATACGGCGGGTAATTTAAAGTTGTATGGAGGTCTTTATTATAAATGTTGGTGCAAATGCTTGAAGTTACCACTTTTTATTACAAATGTCCAGGGAACTTTAATAAAGACAAGAGAGTTAATATAATGACCTACACAGGAGCCCACTGTAAAATGAAAGTTCCATATGTTAGAAAATGTCTGGAGAAAACCAGTTAACTAAAAGTTTGTTAGGACTTTTGCAGCCAATCCTGCTTCAAAAAATGAAAAGTCGCCAGCGTTTTTTGAACTTTAATGCATTTTCGGCACACAGGATACGATGTAAGTGACAGAGGATTGAGGAAGATCTAGATTCTTTGGAGCACTTCGCCTGGTCTGAGGTGGTGAAGTCAACTCTGACGAAAGAGGTAACGGTCAGTAAAATCGGCACTTTAGTCAATTTGTGGAGTAATGATCGTTTGAGATAGTCCCCTGGCGATAGGGTGCAAATGAACACTAGTGATGGTCCCGTTCGCTAGTGAATTGGTGCCTGCGCCTGTTAGTCCCTGCAGGTGGCAATGCTGGCGAAAAGTCACTAGCGTTAGCCACTTCACCCTTTAGTAAATCTGCCCCTTAGTGAGAAGTCCACTGAACTCCAGTTTTAAACCTTCTACGTGGTTACTAGTTGTAGTTGTCATTCATGGGCAGCATGTGCCTTGTCAGATTTTGGTGATTCTCAGGTCCTAGCATAGATTAATCATCCTTGGACTCATCAACATCACAGCTAGAAATCGTTATGCCTTGCAAGGACTAAACAATGGGCATGCATCTGCTACTGTTTGATATGTTGTCATTAGCACTCACAGGAGCTGGAGTGATGACTGATAAATGATGGGTAGCAGCCACTCCTGCTATCACCAACTGAAAATTTACACCAACTGAGTCATGTAAAAGAGTCTCATAATTACTGTGGTACAATATATTGCAATGGTGAAAACATATACCAAGGGGTTCAAGGTCGATGGCCTTGACTATGTACTTGATCTCCAAACTTTATTGGATTACTGGGCAATGTTTGGTACCAACCCATCTCCCAATCTATAATGGCATCTTTCCTAATATTGTAGAACTACTCTGCAGATCAGATTATTTGCATTGAACAGGTTTTTCCATATTCTGCTATTGTAAACCTGTAGTTTTCTAGGCAATCCCATGAACCTCAGATGGTGTACACATAAAATGCCCAGGGGCTCATAACCACCACCCCTGAACCACTATGGGCTTCTGGGGTTTTTGTTTGACGGGGGTGAGGTGCAATATCTAGGCATGTATGCTGCAAGTAAAGCTGTTGGGATCAAGTTTTCTTGCTCCAGTTTGATTTTGTATGTGGACAAGCCCCCTTACCATCACCAACTGGTGTATATGCAGGACAGTCTGCACATGTGCAAATTGTGAAGAGAGACTTACCCCTCCAAGCTCACCTTTCCTCTGTTAGATTTAGCTACAGGTGGGGGTGGGGGGTATTTTTTTCTATATAGGCCAACCCTACCTAAAGCTGCAAGGGTTGTATTTAATATTCATTAGATATGTTCCTGTTTGTGGGTGCTGTTTTTGCCATATTCATTTATTTTATCATTCATTATGATTTTATTTATTTCATTATTTTAATCTCCCATGCATAGCTAAATAATGCTATGGCACAAACTTAATTTTATATTTCTTTTTTAAAACACTGTATACAAACCAAAAATTTAAAAAAACAATTCTGCAAGCATTTATGTTTTAGTAACATTTTAGCATCATATTCAATTTTTTAATATGTTGCATATAAATTAAACATAGACAAGCGTACATGAAAATGTATTTCCTGCTAGTACACCAGCATTATGAAAGTCATTAAAATTCATGCAAATTAAGCAGTTACATACTTTAAATGAATGTTAATTAGGGACAAATAATAGCACAGCAAAAGTTGTGCTCACCTTATTTTATAATTAAAGATGTGACCACATAATTTCATACAGACAGAAAAATAGATCCTCTGCATAATAAAACTATTAAGACACTTTGTGCATGAAAGAAATGCCATCTCTCTGCAATTGGGCAAATAATGCAATGTGTTCAATCTGGCCAACACCTACATTGTCCATCATCACTGGACTTGTCAGTTCTACATTTATTTTTCTCAGACTCATTTAGAATTTAAGGATTTCATTTTCTGATTGGCTTAGTAAGAGTCATAATACTGTTGTGTGGAATGCCTAGGGCTGAACTAACAGCAAGGGTAAAATGAGAAAGAAACCTATTGTCAGGAGATACCTGGGATCAAACTCTTAACTGTACACTCACAAGCTCCTGCATTACTTTATTGAGCCACTGGAGACCATTGGAATCTGATCCTACTTGTATGATTACAGACACTCTGGTTACCTTATACCTTATACGCAGGACCGCCATCAGAAATCACAGGGCCCCATACGACAAAATTTCCTGGGCCCCCTGGGCTGCACCCACCGCAAGCCCCACCTACAGGTCCGCCCTCCCCACCCCACAGGTCCGCCCCCACTACACAGTAAAAAAAAACAAAAAAAATATTGGTGGCTAGGGTTCCCACATATTAATAAAAAATAAAAATATAATGGTGGTCAGGGCCTCCCATAAAAAAACATTTGTGGCCAGTGCCCCCCCATTAAAAAATATTGGTGGCTAGGACCCCACATGAGAAAAAAAATTGGTGGCCAGGGCCCCTTAAACGTCCATACCTTCCCAAAGTCAGCAGCTCTCAGAAAGATCAAGTAAGTGTGGCGTGGCAGGGCCCCCCTTACCCTCGGGGCCCCCTACAACTCTCCCCCCTGTCCCCCCCTGATGGCTGCCTTGCTTATACGTTTGCTCACCTCCTCCTCTCTCGTATAAACCAAGTGTTTGTAAATTGCAAATTAAGGGGCCTAATAAGCTTGTTGCAAACAAGATAGATTTAGAGTATTACTTGTTCCTGTGACTCCTTGTTCCTGATTCCGGTCCTTGTCCTGCCTGGTTCTCCTCTCCCTGCTCCCATTAATTATTGGATCTCCTGGTATTTGACCCCGGCCTGTCTTTTCGACCATCCTCTGCCTTCAGCCTGCCCCTGAACTCGGCCAGTTTACCGGACTCTACAAGTTTGCCGCCAGTCCTGACCTTTTTACCTATTCCTAGGATCACTCTTGTCTGCAGCCTGCCTCTGACCACTGACCCGGTAAAAGGAATTCTGTTTTCCTTGCAAATAACCAGTTGTGGTGCCTGCATTTACTTAAATAAATTTTTCCATGCTACAACATGTTTCCTGTGTATCAGCACCTTAAATATCCGCTGTTTCCATGTTACACAGCACCTAGGCTCTTACCTGTAAGCCACTCGCCTGTGGCCCAGCCTGACACCTATATTGTATGGAGGTTTAGCACTGAACTATATATATACATATATATATATATAGTCAACTACAAGAGGTCCTCTGCACTCAACCCATTATCAATATATTTAAGACAGCGACATTTTGTGCATACTGCTACTAAAAAATGCCTTACCCTTTAAACAACACAGGTATTGTTTGTCCATATATTGCAATATATTTAAGCTGGCCAACTACGTCAAAGTCATCCCATATCTGGCCAGTCCTACACTTAGGGGCAAATTCACTAAGGCGCGAAGCGCCGAACGCTAGTGTTAATTCGCTAGCGTTTGGCATTTTCGCTACTGCGCAAATTCACTAATGAACTCTGGCGTAGTTTCGCTAGTGTTACTTCGCAACCTTACGCCAGGCGAATCTTCGCTAGCGACGAAACTACGCAAATTCACTAACTTGCGCAGTGTAGTGAATGCTACCTTTTACGCTAGACTTCCTTCGCCACCTCAGACCTGGTGAAGCGCAATTGAGTAGATAGGGATTGTTTAAAAAAAAGTCAAAATTTTTTCTAAGTCCCAAAAAAACGCGTGGCGTGTTTTCTACATGATAGCTGATAGGCTGAAAAAGATCGAAAATTTTTTGGGGCTCCCCTTCCTCCCCCCTACATTTCCTGACTCATGGCAACTTACCTAGACAGTGGGCACATGTGTAGGGCAAAATAAAATTTTTATTTGCAGATTTGAAGGTTTTCTAGGCATTTGTAGTGCAGATACGTGTTCCTCCATTGAAATTTGAATTTCGCGCCGTATGCAAATTAGCCTTCACTAGCGCAACTTCGCTTTATATAGCGAAACAACGCTAGCGCAACTCCGCAAGCTTACACTACCCCTGTGCGCAACTTCGGATTTTAGTGAATTTGCGAAGCGCTGGCGAAACTACGCCTGGCGAAGTGCGGCGAAGTGCGGCGAAGTTGCGCCTGGCGCAACTTCGCATCTTAGTGAATTTGCCCCTTAATTTTCATCTAATTCATTAAGAATTCAATTGCTTAATTATACATTTTACAAAGGGACTAAGTTTTACCTGCAACTTACTAGCTGCTTTCAAAGTAAAACTCCCAAACTTGGCTGCCCTTTTATTAGACACCAGTGGGATCACCTGACTATAGCTGGGAAGGGTGGGAGCTACAACATGGAGCTGGTCACTGCTCCTGTATAACTATAACAAACAAGGGAAAGTTGTGCTCACCACTATTTTTTAAAACCATTAGGCGGGGGTGCAATTAGGGTGTGACCACAAAATACATATAGTCAACTACAAGAGTCCTCTGCACTGCAACTTACTAGCTGCTTTCAAAGTAAAACTCCCAAACTTGTGGTCACACCCTCATTGCACCCCCGCCTAATGGTTTTAAAAAATAGTGGTGAGCACAACTTTCCCTTGTTTGTTATAGTTATACAGGAGCAGTGACCAGCTCCATGTTATAGCTCCCACCCTTCCCAGCTATAGTCAGGTGATCCCACTGGTGTCTAATAAAAGGGCAACCAAGTTTGGGAGTTTTACTTTGAAAGCTAGTAAGTTGCAGGTAAAACTTAGTCCCTTTGTAAAATGTATAATTAAGCAATTGAATTCTTAATGAATCAGATGAAAATTAAGCGTAGGACTGGCCAGATATGGGATGACTTTGACATAGTTGGCCAGCTTAAATATATTGCAATATATGGACAAACAATCCCTGTGTTGTTTAAAGGGTAAGGCATTTTTTAGTAGCAGTATGCACAAAATGTCTCTGTCTTAAATATATTGATAATGGGTTGAGTGCAGAGGACCTCTTGTAGTCATATATATATATATATATATATATATATATATATATACATAGCTCCAAAGATTGCCAGCACTCTCGAAAAAAGGAATTGATTTGTCTGGGTGCAGAAAACAATAAAATATCTCCAACAACTGTAGAAAGATCCACACTCACAGTTCTTATAGAGATCTTCTCTAGAAATAGAGAAAGGCCTTGGGGAGGCCAAAATGTTGGTCCTGTGTAACTAATAAATTATTTATATATATATATATATATATATATATATATATATATATATATATATATATATATATATATATATATATATATGTATTTGAAATTGAGTCTGGTATATCAATGTTCTGTGCTTTTAAAGTTTGCAATTTCAACAACTTGGTTGCTAGAATCCAAATTACCCTATCAACCATGCACTGATTTAAATAAAAGACTGGACTATGAAGAGAGAGAGAGGCCAGAATAGAAAGATGAGTAATAAAATGTTGCAGTAACAATTAATGTGTAACCTTACAGTGTATTTTTGAAAGCTGGAAAGATTTAGAAGAAGGCAAATTATTAAAAAACTATAAAAAAAAAAAAATAATACCAGTTGAAAAGCTGCTTAGAATTGGCTGTTCTATAGCATACTAAAAGTTAACTTAAAGGTGAACCACCCCTTTTAATAGAAAAGAGAGAATACAATTTCAGCATCATTTCAGCCAGAGAATTATTTGGCTGTGATGAAAAATGTGTATAGGCCAAATCACTAAATGACCCACACTATTAAATCATGCAAATTAAGACATCATCACTAACTCTACATCAGCTAATGATAGAGTGCAGATTGATGAATGCTGTTGCAAGTCTGCATTCGTTTCTGTTAGTGGTTTCCAAACCACTGTTTGGCCAGTGCTGTGGTTGCAGGGGCCCAGACTAAAGTTACTAAAGTTACGCCAGGGTAACTACCAGCGTCAAATTGGGGGTCTTGGGCCCACCAGGTGACTGTGTCAGGGGCCCCGCACCACCCCCTGCCCTAGGTGCAACCCGTCTCCAAAGCCCGCCCTCCCGGTCATTTATAAAGTTCAAGCAGCGCAAATTTATTCGCAAATGGTTGCATTGCACATGTTTTTTTTCTGAAGGCTGTAATATTGCACTGCTGTGCCCGTCTGTAATAGTACCTCATGAAGCACGGCGGGGACCTCTGCTGCGCTACTAACAGGGACGCCTGCTGTGGCTGAATTCATTGCATGCCGATTCACATTAGACGATCGTTCGCAACACTTCCAGGTTTTTGACATGCGTCCAAGTTTGATGTCATCACACTTGGCGTGAAATTCAAATATTTAAAAGTGCATCTTCCTTTTCTCGTTGCAAACAGAAGGTCTGTCTCCCTAGTTCATGGGTGTGTTTATCTTGTTCAGATCTTTATCCTCGACCCTTGCCTGTCCCTGACTACTGATACCACCAAAGGCAGCTGCTATAGGCAGAAGAGTGAGCCATGATTGGGTCCTTGGAGTTAGTTTTGGGTTTGGGATACTTTACGTCACACCATCTTTCCAAATTTTATGCAAATTTGCATTGTGCACAAATATCCTTAATTGAGACAGGTGTTTGCGTTAGTGCGGCTCCTGTGAGAGGTTGTTATGCGCAACAATTGCAGTGACCGTACATTAAATTCGCAATTTGGAAAACTACTTTGCAAATATGTTCTCCGCCGCCAAAGTCGTAACTTAGATGCAGAAATATTCACAATTTGCGATCATGTCCTATTTAAAAAGCTCTTATGGACATTTGCAGAGTGAATAAAAATTCACAATTCTGTTTGCACATTAAATACCCCACACTTATCCAACTTTATAAATATAACCATGCGCAGGGCAAATATTTTCACTGTTAACTATTCTGCACTGCGCAAATTTTATAAATAAGCCCCAGTGTCTCACAAACTTGAAATTACTGTAGAGAAAATATTAAGAACATTTGCAAACTATTTTTTTTGTATATATATATATATATATATATTTTTTTAGAAAGACACTTCAACCTTGAATCTCTTATATAATACTATGGGGGCCAATGTTAAATCAGACTTTTGATTAACGGTTCAATTAAACTCTATCTTTCCCCTTTGGGAGTGTATTTAAAACAGGTGCACTTGCAAAACTTAACTTCACCCCAAGGCTTGATAGCACCATCTGTGCAGCAAATAAATTATGGTGTAACTTGGTGCTTTTTTTCCCTTCTCTTTTTAGTTTAGTAGGTATGTTAGGGACTTTGTTATAGAAATTCAAAACTCATACAACCATTTTTCAGAGCCTTAAGGACTTAATTTCGTGACTGAATAGTACACAGTATGCTCCCAAAATTAGAAAGACAATGGCCATCTAGACAGTAAATATTTCCAAGTCTTATCACTTAGAATGTGTGAATGGCCACTGTAAACATTATCCATAAGCATATAAATAATGACATTTTGCTATGTTGATAGGCTTCTTGCAAATCTTACAACGTTCCTATTAATGCTGAGCAAAATTGAATCAAGTATTGTTCTTTACTCTTGAGTAAAAACTTTTTAGGAACTGACTGGTCTACATGATGCATTGTACTTTTGGTGCTGCAGTAAGAATGATTAACTTTTTTTTACCCCAGTCTGTTTTCCCATGACTGTATGATGCAGCTGCAGGCAGTGGCCCAGATAAAGGGCTATTTAGACCTGCCTCCTATACCCTGTGCTTAATAATTAAGCGCCTTGATTTCACTAAACCTCCAGTTCCTGTCCTGATTTTCTTTAATTGGATTTGATTTGGATTTTCACTTGCCCTGACCTTGTGCCTGAAATGGACTAATTTTGCCTACTGCCTGCCCAAACCACTGCCTGTATTCAGACTTCGTTTTCTGCCTGTACCATATACTTTTATGCTAGGGTCCTTGTTTTTTAGTTTTATTCAGTGTCAGACTGGGACACCAGGGGCCCACAATAAAACCTTAGACCAGGGGCCCACTCCCAGTACTAATATTCTTCATCTCCTCAATCAACCCAATCAACTCTATTCTCCTAGTTTATTTTCTTTACATACTATTATTCCATCTATTTAGCCTCTTTGTTATCATAAAATAGGGAATGGCCATGAAATAGGCCAAAAGTTTAGCAGCATGATGGCCCACTGATACCTGGGCCCACCAGGAGTTTTTCTGGTATCCCGGTGGGCCAGTCTGGCACTGGTTTTATTAAATCTTTTGTTTAAACACAATTCTTTGTCACGCCTTGTTATGTCTGCCAGTAGTTACACACAGAGCATGTAGGCTCCTTACAACTGGTTCAGCTTGCCCTTCAGACAGAACATTTAGATGTGAATTTACTCAAGTGAAAATGTAAGAATATCTTAATGCTTTCCTTTTAAAAGAAATTGGAAAGCTCAAATGAGTGTGATTATAACTGGCATTATCTGAGTGCACATAATCACAGATGGAGGAACAATTGTTCTTGCAGTAAAACGAACAACCCAAGTTCCATGACTCATAATAAGAAAACCGTTGGCCTATTCTGCAAAGTGTTCTATAAAACGAGTTTTTAAATTAATGTGTCACCTTTCATGCTGCAGTAAGCTTAATTTTTCTAGTAATATATATATATATATATATATATTATATGTATATTATATTATACACATATATATATATATATATTATATATATATATATATATATATATATATATATATATATATATATATATATATATATATATATATATATATATATCTCATTTTTGAAGATAATGCATTACTGTTTTTGCTCTGTTTTGAAAAATTAAAAATGTATACCTGGGGTAAAGGGGTGTTATGTAGAAATAATTCAGTGATCCATAACAGCCAATAATTCTTGTTTACATTGTTGCAGATGAAGTAGACCAGCAGAAGCTAACTGCTGATTAGTTACTATGGGTTACTGGATGGATCAAACCCTTTCCCTTGTTACTACAAATGGAATGGTTCCATAGTAAGTGGCAAAAAATACTGAGATTAAAAAAAAAATGAATTGATTAATATTATAGACAAAAAATAATTCACATAATATTTCTAGGATTTGGAAATTCTGTGTTACTGTAAAAGTTCTAGGAAAGTGGAATTGTGAAGCATTTTTGGAACTGATCTTCTGTTTTATTATAGGGGATTGTTAATAAATCTACTGCAAAAAACTATATCTCAGGATATACAGAGTTTTATGACTGTCTCCTAACATTGTATGCAATGGGCATAGGGCAATGTTGATTTATTATGGATTGTAGTCATCTGACCTTAAATAGTCACTAAAAAATGTAATTCAATTTCCAGCCTTTGTAGACATGCACAACCACAAACAGCCAGGGCTGATTGGTGATGCAGCTTTTGTGCTTTTCCACCCCATGAGTTTTAGTAGCTTGCACAAGTGTTTTTGGGTGGTTGCCAGAGCGGCAGTGGAGAATAGTTTGGCGCAACGTGCCCAACTGAAAATTTCAGGTAACAGCAAAAGTTGCATCAACAGCTACATTTTAGCCCTAGTTGTATTTGGTAAGTGGTTGAGATGTATACATGGAGGCTAAAACTAAATTATATTTTTTATTGTCTATGTAAGGTCGATTCTGCTGACTACAATTCACAAGACAAAAAGACTAAGGGGCAAATTTACTAAAGGTCAAAGTGACAAACGCTGGCGAAAATTAGTGTGACATAATTTCGTGACTTAGCTTTGTCCTGGCGAATCTACGCCTGGCGCCTGGTGTTGTGGTGTCAGCGAAGCCGGCGCAATTTTGGAGGTAAGTAAATTTGCCCCTAATAATCTCTCATAGGGGCAAATTTACTAAAGCGCGAAGTGACTAATGCTAGCGCAAATTCGCCATTGTGACGTCATTTCGTTACCGATTTACTAACGGGCGCTGACGTAAATTCGCTAGCGAAGTGGACCTACTCTAGCGCTACTTTGTACGCTTACGCCAGGCGAAGTTGCGCTATGGCGAAGGGACGTAACTATGCTAATTCGCTAACTTGCGGATTTTCATGAACGTTAACTCTTGCGCCAGACTTGCCTTCGCCAACTGAGACCAGGCGAAGTGCAATAGGGTAGATAGGGCTTGCTTCAAAAAAAGTTTAAATTTTTTCTAAGTCCCATAAAACGCTGGCGTCTTTTTCCTTTTTTAAGGGTGATAGGCTGAAAAAGATCGTACTTTTTTTGGGGGTACCCCTACATTTCCTAACATATGGCACCTAAACTATACACTGGGCACATGTATAGGGCAAAATAACAACTCTATTTTATTTTATAAAGCTTTCCCAGGCTTGTGTAATGTAATGTATTTGGTGCTACACATACGTCCATTGTACTTTAACTTGGCACCGTATGCAAATTAGGCATCGCTAGCGTAACTTTGCTTTGCTTGACGAATTAACTCTAGCGCAACTTCGCTACCGTTCCCCTCCCTGAGCGCAACTTCGCATTTTAGTGAATTTGCATAGCGCTGGCGAAACTACGCCTAGCGAAGTGCGGCGGAGTGTGGCGAAGTTGTCGCTGGCGCAACTTAGGATCTTAGTAAATTTGCCCCATAGACTTTCTGTTGCCCATCCCTCTACCTCCTATTAATTTTTTTTTTTTTACTTTTTTTGTTGATGTTAAAGAAGCTTAGACAAAGGAAGAGGCTCTGAATATTAAAAGCAGACCTTACACTGGCAACAACAAAATATAATTCATGGTGGATTTTATAAGACCATAGTAACCTTGCTTTCTATTGTTATAAGAACTGTCAAATGTGTTTTAGATGTATTTCTAGAGTATCAGAAATAACTAAGCACTCTGTAATCCCTTTCATGTATACAGTGGCAGGAGAATGTCACCTTTTGATTGTACTGATTTGCAGAACAAAAGGCAACAGAAAAAAAAATAACAGATTGGTTTTACAAAGAGAGTCTTTGTTTTCAATATGAATTACCTGAACAACTTCCGTGTTGCATTTTATTTTCAAGGGAGTCTCTAAAATGTTGTGGAAGAGCTACGGGTAGGGATAAAAAATGTTGTACCCCACTGGCCTGAAAGCAGTTGAGGATTACAAAAAAAACAAAACAAGACAACGCAGTAGAATAGGATATTAATTCTGCTTCTCTCATTTGGGAAGCCCTTTGTTTAAAAAGGATTAAAATAAATTTATGAGGATTGCGTGTCTCTCTTCTACCTTCCAAAAACTTTTTTCAGTTCAAATTTTTTCAGCCTGTGCCCCAGAAATAAAGACACTTTTCAATTACTCTCCATAATGTACTTTTTTTTTTTTTTAAATCTAAGTTTAAAGTTGAATGTCCGTATCTCTGGTGATTTTCTGGCAGCTCAGTAATTCAGGTGCAGACTCTAAACTGTTACAATTTTTCAACTATGGTATCAAGTCTAACAGCTGCCCAGAAACCCAGAGATTCTGCTCAGCAGGGACACATATAAGAAATGTATCAACTAAATGTATCAATTTAGAACAGTACAGGGTCAGCGACCCCCCCCCCCCTTCCAGAGCTGCTTTAGAAGGTGAAAAATGACACTCGAATATTAGAAAAAAGAAAGTATTTGGAAAAAGTCATTATTTCTGGTGAACTATCTGAAAACAACCAGGTGTTTGAAGTTGAACAACCCCTTGGATGTAACAGTTACAAGTTATGGGTCTATCACCTACATCTGATACTTTCTTACATTGGGGCATATTTATCAAAGTGACGGAATTTCACTCTAGTGGACTGTGATGATCTCTAACATCACGCTTTGATAAATATGCCCCTTTGGGGTTATGTAATAAAAGGCACCCAGGAGCAGTAACCCATAGCAACCAATCAGCAGGTGGCATTTATTGGTCACCTGTTATTGGTTGCTATGGGTTACTCCTCCAGGGGAAAACTTGGTGCCTTTTATTGCATATAGGGGTTTGTCTTAATTTCCCACTGCATCTATATGTTCCCACTTTGTCTCTTTAAGGGCAATGATTAATGGTCAAGTGATGTCTTCTGTGTCTACACTACTGATCCAATTGTTTTCCTTTATGCTTTCTGGGTTATCTCTGCCCTTCCTCACTGTAGGAGATATCAGAAAAATCAGCTCTTGCAGGTGAAAGTACACAGAGCTGATTTCCCTACAGGTTTTAAATTATGGTAGAACAACACTGACAAAAACAAATAAAAAGTTTCCTTTAAAAAAAACAAAAACTGCTTTCTAATGTTGTTAAATTTTAAAGTTCCTGTTACTGACCACCAGGGAACAGGGTGATGCCGTATGGCATTCCCTAAATCTGTATTGTTTGCAACCCCATAAAAAGGTAGTGCCATACAGGGACTGATTTAAAGTCTAGGCCGCCCCCTGCTTGCACCTGATCTGACTCCCTCCCTGCTTACATGTGAACCAACCCCCCTACTGGCACTCAAACCCCCCCGCTCGCATGTTGTCCCCCCAATGTTTGCCGCCCTAGGTCCAGGCCTTTGTAGCCTGCCCACAAATCCAGGCTTTGTGCCATAGGCACAGTATTTAACAATTCTGCTTACACTGAACACTTGCATGTTTTAGCAAGAAAAAAAACCTAACTTTGCTGAGTATGCAATATGCAAGTAATCATTTGAGAAGTGAAGAAAATATAACTTAGTGGGAAAATACAATTGGACTCAGGCTATATTATTGTGAAATCTTTCCCCCCCCCCACTAATGCACAAATCAGTTTTTCACCTACAGGAAACAAATTGCTCGCAGCATACCCTTGGCACAAAGCCCAGTCACGTGTTGGGTTATTCAGAGGAATACATTTTCTGTAGTCGCTTATGCCACTGTTACAGCAATCAAGTTAGATTTTAATTGCAATAAATATGTGTGTTATTGCACGTGTTCTGCTGCGGCACTAAATGAGGTGACACTTGTGCTCATATTTACAGCCCTCACTACTTCTGTTTTGATTAGGATATTTCATGTAATTAGCAGACAAAGCTAAAAATAACTGCACAGAAATCATTGTCAGAGCTCAATATAGAGAACTGGCTACAGATGCAGCTGTTTAAGACCATAGGGACTTTCTTCCTATACAACAAGTTTTCTAATTGCACCTGCCATTTTTCCACGGAGTTGCAGAAAAATCTTGTAAGGTTAAATCAGAATGTGGGATGATTTCCCATGACATTTTGTGTATTGTGAAATGTGTAGCATCACTATATGAAAATGATTTTTTGGGGTCTACGGGGTAAATTTACTAAGCGGCGAAAATTCACCAGCGACGGTTTTGCACCCATCGCTACACTTCGTCAGGCAAAAATTCGCTTAGACAACGCTAATCTACTAAAATGCGAAGTGTCCAGGGCACTGAATGCGGGAGAATTGTCGCTAGCGTTACTTCGGCAATCAAATCCAAGATGCGCTAGTGTTGGCTAATTGGCATACGGCGGGAAATGATAAAGTTGAATGTACGTATATGAGCCCAGTGTATAGTTTATATTCCATATGTTAGAAAATGTAGGGGGGAACCCGGGTACCCAAAAAAACTTTTATGGACTTTTGCAGCCTATCACCCTTAAAAAGTGAAAAAAATTGAGGAAGTCCTATACACTCCATTGCACTTCACCTGCTCTGAGCTGGCGGAGGCAAGTCTGGCGGAACAGGTTCAGTAAAATCTGCACCTTAGTGAATTTGCGCAGTTATGTCCATTCGCCAGAGCGAAAATTCGTCTGGCGTTAGAGTGCGAAGTTGCGCTACTATCTCCTTTGCTAGCGAATTTACTCCTATGCCCATTAGTAAATCTGTGAAGTACCGAAAAGACGTCACGCTGGCGATTTTTCGCTAGCGTTAGTCACTTCGCCCTTTAGTAAACGTGCCCCTATGAATCTAAACTATATACACACACACAGACATATGGTTTTAGGGCTATAGCACACAGGGGATTTTGATCAAATTGTTTCCAATTGGCATCAAGCAATAATTATGGGTTTGGGAAAAATCAACATTGTTTTGCATTGATGTTAGTGGGGAGAAATTAGTAGGAAGTTGTGATCATTTTAATTGCTGCTACAAGCAGGGCTGATCACAACAATCCGTGTGGCTAGATGTTTTATGGATATTTTACTTAAAGGAGAAGGAAAGTCTTGTTGTGCTTGGGGGTACCAAAAGTTAGGCATCCCCAAGTGATTGTATTTATTTACCTGACACCCAAGGCCGGGGCTCTATCAGTGTCACGAACGCCACCCGGAGCAGTTCCAGGAGCTCCGGGCGGCGCGTCTATTCCTTCCGGCGTCGCTCCCAAAATGGCGGCCCCATGGCCGCCACGTGGGTAGCGGTGCCGGCGCAAACACGCCAGCGCTTCGACGCTGGCGTCAGGACGTCAATGACGTCACTATGGCGCCAAATTCAAACTTAATAGCGCAAACTAGACGCCAGAATGGCGCCCAAGTATAGGATTAATTTCCTACATGTTTCCTGGGTTTCCTGTGAACTATTAAGATATTACCTTGCTTCTGATCGTTGCCTGACCCCTTGCCTGGACTTTGCTTGTTATTCTGCCTGCCTTTTGAACTCTTGCCTGGACTTTGTTAAATCGTTTGATTACCCTTTGGATACCGCGACCTTGATTCCACAGTGGGCTTCCTCCTTGATCCAGACTACCTCCCTGGAGGGAGCTCCCGGCTCCCTGACATTATACTTGGGCCATGGATCCTACTGAGGAAGCTACGCCTGATGTCGGACGAGCGCTCCGCGGACTGGCATCCCACATGGAGGAATATGAAGCCCAGCAGTATTGCATAGGGCAGGCACTCGATACCCTTCTCTCTCTCGAGTGCCTCCAGCGCCTCCTGCTTCCCAAGCTGCTGTAAATCCTCCCATGGCGGTCGTCTCGTCTACCACAGGTTTCTCGTCTGGTGAGCCTCGTATTCCGCCTCCTCCTCGCTTCAGTGGGGACCCACAGGCCTGCAGAGGTTTCGCTACACAGTGCCAGATCCAGTTCGAGTTTCAACCCTCGCACTTCCCCAATGAACGTTCCAAGGTGGGCTATGTGATGTGAGTGGGCAACATCTCTTTGGGAGAAGAATTCTCCACTGACTTTTGATGCCAAGGCTTTTCTTCAAGCATTTCGTACTGTGTTTGATGCCCCGGTTCGGGTCACTAATGCCCCTTCTCGTCTTCTGCAACTCCGGCAGGGGAACCGCAGTGTCAGTGACTATGCTATTGACTTTAGAACTTTGATGGCTGAGACTTCCTGGAATGACGATGCCTATAAGGCCGTATTCTATCAAGGTCTGTCTATTCGCATTAAAGATGATCTTGTCTCCAGGGAGTTCCCTGACCTGCTGGAAGATTTGATTGCACTATCCATTAAGGTGGACACTCGTCTCAGAGAGCATCAAGTAGAGAAGGAGCGTTGTAAAAGATTTCAACCCTTGTTGGCACCTCGCTTCCAAAGACCTCTCTTGCATACTCCAGCTACTCAAGCCTCTATTTCTCCTCCGGAGGAACCGATGCAAGTTGGAAGGGCTCGTCTCTCTGAACAAGAAAGGCTTCGTAGACGGATGGCTGGCCTATGTCTGTATTGTGTCTCATTTTGCGAACTCTTGTCCGGTGAAGCCCACGAGTTTTGTTCCCCGAGGTATAGCTAGGGTAACTCATGTAGGGGGCACTACTTCGAAGTCTCAAGAGAACACTCACAGGTTTCTCCTTCCTTTACAGATTCGTCTAGCCACTAAGACCATTGTCGGCTCAGCTTTCATTGACTCTGGAGCTGCTGGGAACTTCATGGACGCTCTTTTTGCCAAACACATGGAAGTTCCCTTATTCCCATTGCCTACTCCTCTTCGTGTCACTGCCATTGACGACAGACCCCTCGAGGCTGAATTTATTTCTATGACGACTGGGGAATTGCCTGTGCAGGTTGGGACGTTGCATAAAGAAAGACTATCGTTCCTAATTATTTCCTGCCCATCCGTTCCAGTTGTTTTGGGTCTCCCTTGGCTGCTAGGGATGTCGCGGACTGTTCGCCCGCGAACTAATTCGCGCGAACATCGACTATTCGCGTTCGGCGAATGTTCGCGAACGTCGCGCGACGTTCGCCAATTTGGGTTCGCCTTAGCTGGCGCTTATTTTTGCCCTCTCACCCCAGACCAGCAGATACATGGCAGCCAATCAGGAAGCTCTCCCTCCTGGACCACCCCCCCCACCCCCTGGATCACTCCCCTTCCATATATAAACTGAAGCCCTGCAGCGTTTTTTCATTCTGCCTGTGTGTGCTTGGAAGAGCTAGTGTAGGGAGAGAGCTGTTAGTGATTTGAGGGACAGTTGATAGTAACTTTGCTGGCTAGTAATCTATTTGATACTGCTCTGTATTGGAGGGACAGAAGTCTGCAGGGATTTGAGGGACATTTTAGGGTAGCTTTGTTGGCTAGTAATCTACCTTCTACTGCAGTGCTCTGTATGTAGCTGCTGTGGGCAGCTGTCCTGCTGCTGATCTCTCATCTGCATCTGTTCTTCAAACAACTGCCACCTAGCTGTGTGATCTTTTTCACATTCTGTCTAAATATCAATAATAATACCGTCTCCAGAAACACCACCCGAGTGACGTTTTTCAAGCAGCAATAATATATTCCGTATCCACTGCTGTAGTGTATACGTTGACCTTGCAGGCATTATTTGCCCAGTCTTTAACCAAGTGCCACCTAGCTGTGTGAGCTTTTTCACATTCCGTGTCCAGAAACATCACCTGAGTGACGTAGTGTGATTTCTGCCCTTTACAGCACAAAACGCAGCGCTGTGTCAACAATGGATTTTTCAGATACATTTTTGCCCTTGATCCCCCTCTGGCATGCCACTGTCCAGGTCGTTGCACCCGTTAAACAACTTTAAAATCATTTTTCTGGCCAGAAATGTCTTTTCTAGCTTTTAAAATTCGCCTTCCCATTGAAGTCTATGGGGTTCGCGACGTTCGCGAACTATTCGCATGTTTTGTCGCAAGTTCGCGAATATGTTCGCGAACATTTTTTCCGCCGTTCGCTACATCCCTATTGGCTGCACCTGCATAATCCCACCATTGATTGGTCCGCAGGACAGATTTCCCGTTGGAGCCCATTTTGCCAGCAGCACTGTCTTCCTGCTGAACCCCTCCAGACGGTGAATATCTCTATGTCTGTTCTGAAGACTCTACCCTCCTTTTACAGGGAATTCTCTGATGTATTCTGTAAGAAGTCTGCAGAATTCCTTCCTCCACATCGACCCTACGATTGTCCCATCGATCTCCTGTCTGGAACCATGCCCCCTAGGGGTCGCACCTATCCTCTTTCTCCAGCTGAGACTTCCGCTATGAAAGACTATATTCAGAAGAATCTCCAGCGGGGGTTTATCCACCCCTCTACTTCTCCTGCCGGGGCAGGTTTCTTCTTCGTGGAAAAGAAGGATGGAGGCCTACGTCCTTGCATTGACTACCGGGGCCTTAATAAGATCACAGTTAAAAACCGGTACACCCTTGCCTCTTATTGCTGAACTCTTTGACCAATTGAAATTGGCTAAGATTTTCACTAAATTAGATCTCCGTGGGGCGTACAACCTCATCCGCATTCGCGAAGGGGACGAATGGAAGACGGCATTCAACACTCGAGATGGGCACTATGAATATCTCGTGATGCCCTTTGGCCTCTGTAATGCCCCCGCTGTCTTTCAAGAGCTCGTGAATGACATCTTCCGGGATCTTTTGGGAAAGTCTGTGGTCGTGTACCTGGATGACATCCTGATCTTCTCGAAAGACCTTGTATCTCATCGCTCCCAGGTGAAAGAAGTACTCTCTCGTTTGTGGAAGAACTCTCTCTTCGCCAAGTTGGAGAAAGGTGTCTTTGAGGTATCTAAGATTCCTTTCTTGGGTTATATCATCTCCTCAGAAGGTTTCGAGATGGATCCCGTTAAGGTGTCAGCAATCCAAGAGTGGCCCCTTCCCTTGAGCACCAAGGCTATTCAAAGGTTCATCGGATTTGCCAACTACTACCGGCAATTCATCAGGGGGTTCTCATCCCGTATTGCACCTATCCTTACTCTCATCCGAAAAGGGGGTAATCCCAGTTCTTGGCCTCCAGTTGCTGTAGAAGCTTTTCAGTCCCTAAAGGACGCATTTTCTTCTGCCCCAGTCCTCCGTCATCCGGATCCTAAGCTACCCTTTTGCATTGAGGTGGATGCATCTGAAGTAGGTGCTGGGGCTATCCTATCCCAGAGACATTCTGCCGATGGGAAGTTGCACCCTTGTGCCTTTTTCTCCAGAAAGTTTTCTCCTGCAGAACAGAATTACGATGTAGGAAATTGAGAACTTCTGGCAGTCAAGCTTGCTCTTGAAGAGTGGCGTCACCTCCTAGTTCTTCAATTGCGGTCACGATTTATACTGATCATAAGAACTTGGAGTTCATACACTCTCTCAAGAGACTGAATCCTTGTCAGGCCAGGTGGGCCCTGTTCTTCTCCCGTTTTAACTTTGTTCTGAACTATCGTCCTGGCTCCAAGAATCGGAAGGCCGATGCGCTTTCCAGAAGTTTCACTCCGGGTGATCGTCTTCCAGAAAGACTTGAACCAATTATTCACCCGCCAAGATTATTGCATCTGTTTCCCCAATTTGCCGAACAAATCTTGGCTGGACAGTCTTCTGCTCCTCCGGATACCCCCATTGGGATGGCTTTTGTTCCCTCCGAGTTACGTCTTCCTATCCTTCAACAAACCCACTGCTCCAAGCAAGCAGGGCACCCTGATCCTGAAAAAACTCTTGAACTCCTTAGACGTTTAGTCTGGTGGCCGACTATTCGTAAAGATGTCAAAGACTTTGTTGCTGCTTGTACCGTTTGTGCCACATCCAAGCCTAGCCATTCTCGCCCCAGTGGGTTATTACAACCATTGCCTATCCCCTCTCGTCCATGGACTCATTTAGCAATGGACTTCATTGTTGAACTTCCCCCCTCTAGTGGAAACACCGTGATCTGGGTTGTGATTGACCGCTTTAGCAAGATGGCCCATTTCATTCCCCTGTGGAAGCTTCCCTCTGCTGTGGAGTTGTCTCAGCTCTTCATCCAGTATATTTTCCGTCTGCATGGTTTTCCTGTGGAAGTTGTCTCTGACAGGAGTTCCCAGTTTACAGCTAAATTTTGGCATTCCCTGTGCAAAGTTCTGGGTATTACTCTCCAGTTCTCCTCTGCTTATCATCCCCAGACAAATGGGGCAGCTGAACGTGTGAACCAAGCTCTGGAACAGTTCTTGAGGAACCATGTGTCCCTTTGTCAAGATGATTGGTCTGACCTCCTCCCGTGGGCGGAATTTGCTGATAACAATGCCTGCCACACTTCCACTGGAAGGTCTCCATTCATGTCGGTCTCCATTCATGTCAGCACCCTCAAGCCTTCCCACAGGACTTTGTGTTATCTGACGTACCAGCTGCAGATGACCATGCAGCCCACATGTCTGCTATCTGGGCTGCCACCAGGTCGAACTTGGAGAAGAGTGCTCTGGTTCACAGGATGTTTGCAGATCGAAGACGTAGACCCTCTCCTCCCTACAAGGTTGGTGATAAAGTCTGGTTGTCTTCCAGGAACATTCGGTTGAAGGTGCCGTCTCCCAAGTTGGGTCCAAAGTTTGTGGGTCCATTCTCCATCTCTGAGTTTGTCAATCCTGTGGCTGTCAGACTTCAGCTTCCCCCTGAGATGCGAATACCCAATGTGTTTCATGTCTCCTTGGTGAAACCCGCTACCTCCAATCGCTTTTCTGTTGTCCAGCCTCCCCCTCCTGCTATCTCTGTGGATGGGCAACAAGAATATGAGGTAGAGAAGATCCTTGACTCCAGAATCTCCAGGGGTTCTCTTCAGTACCTAATCAAGTGGAAGGGCTTTGGCCCTGAAGAATGCTCCTGGGAAAGACACTCTGGTGTGCACGCTCCTCGTCTGGTGAGGGATTTCCACTCTAAGTTTCCCCAGAAGCCTAGTCTTGGTGGTCCAGTGGCCCCCCGTGGGGGGGGGGTGCTGTCACAAACACCGCCCGGAGCAGTTCCAGGAGCTCCGGGCGGCGCGTCTATTCCTTCCGGCGTCGTTCCCAAAATGGCGGTGCCCATGGCCGCCACGTGGGTAGCGGCACCGGCGCAAACACGCCAGCGCATCGACGCCGGCGTCAGGACGTCAATGACGTCATTATGGCGCCAAATTCAAACTTAAAAGCGCAAACTAGACACCAGAATGGCGCCCAAGTATAGGATCCATTTCCTACATGTTTCCTGAGTTTCCTGTGAACTATTAAGATATTACCTTGCTTCTGATCGTTGCCTGACCCATTGCCTGGACTTTGGACTTCGCTTGTTATTCTGCCTGCCTTTTGAACTCTTGCCTGGACTTTGTTAAATCGTTTGATTACCCTTTGGATACTGCGACCTTGATTCCACAGTGGGCTTCCTCCTTGATCCAGACTACCTCCCTGGAGGGAGCTCCCGGCTCCCTGACAATCAGCAGAAAACTGCACCGGTCCGGGGTTCTTTCAGCAAGCACCACTGAGTGATCCTCTTCCTTTCTTTCTACTTGCGCTGCACATGTGCAGTAGTGTAAAAAGATGAACTTTAACGAAAAAGCCGGCTATCTTCTATTGGGCATGCATCTGCCCCGGGAAATTTGAAAAATGAAGAAGCAAAGAAGATAATCAGTCTATGATGCTCGCTGGCAGAATCCCAGGTTGGGGATAGGAGCTCCGGCCCCAGGTGTCAGGTAAGTAAATAACCACTTGGGGTGCCTAACTTTTGATACCCCCAAACACAAAGACTTTCCTTCTCCTTTAAGTAAAATATCTATAAAGCATCTAGCCAAATTGTTGTTATCGGCACTTAATTCTAGAAGAAAAGTAAAGAAATGATACAATCTCTCAGGTAAATGACAATGCTCAAAATGAGCCCAAAACAAATTCTGGGTTTAGGATGCCAAATGATGTGATAGTATGGACTTCCGGTCAATGCTGCAGATGGCAGTTTCAGGCCAGAATCCTCTGGAAAAATTTGAGAGAAATTTCCAGAGAGATAGGAAAACTGGTACTTTTCTCAGAAATAAGGTAACTCTTGGTTGCCACATTGGCCTTGAGAGGATCACACTCCATCAAATATGATGATTTACAAGATAAAAGCTCAAGCTATTGTTGTAGGTGTACTCAAAGACACAATGACTTCACATTAGATATGATCAGGGAATGTGCATCAAGCCCCCTCTTTTGTAAGCTTGCAGCTAATTTGGCCAAATCAGTTGCACTTCCATAGTAGTTGTATACGTATTTTACTTAGCCTATGAGTTTTCCCACAACCCCCCTTTTTGTGTATTTAATGTGCAGGATGAACGACCAAACTTCCATGCATCCGTCCCTTAAATGTTGATCTTATGCCTTAAAATAGGTGTTGGTCTTGGTGGTCTGTCTCCTTTAAAAGCCACAACAGGAGGGGGAATTATATAATTTTTTAAAATAAAAACTGGGTAATTAGGCTGTGCAAAATTAAAAATTGTTTCTGATATATAGAACAGAATAAGGGGGGCACATGGGACATTAGGGTGGTGGCACATGGGGAGATTTAGTTGCCTGCGAAAAATCTTTGCTACTGCGTGCGACTAATCAGCCTGAAATGCCTTCTCATCGGCAAGAATGTGAATCACCGGCGAGATGGTATAACTTTGGTTTTTCAATGTCACCCAAAGTTGCCTCACAAGGAAATTTTAGGAGACTTATGCCATCCCGCCGGTGACTCACATTTTTGCTGGTGGGAAGGCATTTCGGGGAGATTAGTTGCCCGCAGTAGTGAAAATTTATTGCAGGCAACTGAATCTCCCCAGGTGCCACCACCATAACAGTTCAGTGAGTTTGCAATTGATTCTCAGCATTCAGCTCAGATTCAGAAGCAAACGATTATGACCCATGTACCCCCTCTCAAGTCTCTGATTGGTTATTGCCTGTTAACCAATCAGTGGAAACCAAGAGAGCTGAAAAGCAGGAAGTAATGTTCTGGCTATTATATCAGACATCCAGTCACTCCAGCCTTTATACATTACATTTTTGGCTAACTAACTATATTATAAACATTTTTTATTTTGCACAGCCTATCTATTTACCCAGTTTTTATTTTTATACTTTTATACAATTCCATAAAAGCTTGTAAAACCAATTTTTTGGCCATGGTAGTCTTCCCTTATATAAGCTAATGGCAGGGACCAGGTCAGGAGACATTTTTCTGAAGAAATACAACCCTGCAGTGAGGTGCAATTCTATGAAAAATATGACTTGCGGTAACCAGTTAGGACCACCACATGAGGTATTTCTTGAAGTGGTATGGTGGCCTATCAATTTTAAGATATTTTATGCACTTGCACAGATACTACATTACTAGTGAAACAGAACCAAGGAATGTGCATTGATCAATCCCTTCTCTTTTGTATGATTAAACATATGATTACTGTGTTAGTACTGGTTATTTAAAGGAAAACTATACCCCCCAAACAATGTAGGTCTCTATTAAAAGATACTGAGTAAAACAGCTCATGTGTAAAACCCTGCTTCATTTAAATGAACCATTATCATAATAATATACTTTTTTAGTAGTATGTGCCATTGGGTAATCATAAATAGAAAATTGCCATTTTAAAAAATAAGGGCCGCCCCCTGAGATCGTAAGATTCACTGTGCACACATACAAACCACATGTAAGGTCACATGAGCCAATTAACAGACAGAGTTCTGCCTTTTGCTTCCTCACTTCTTCCTGTTACAGTAAGAGTTGTAGTATTTCTGGTCAGGTGATCTCTGAGGCTGCACAGATAGAGTGACGAAATGGTGGTTCAAGGCAAGAGATGTAAAAGGGCAATACTTATGTAAATATATATTCCAGTTTGGTAAGATTCTTTAATATGTCATTCAATTTGATATAAACTATCTGTTGCTTAAGTGTTCATTTTGGGGGTATAGTTTTCCTTTAACTAACTACCAGCAATATATACTTTGTTACCTTCCCTTTCTATATTTAGCTATGATTGTTGCTTAAATCCAAGCTGAAAATTTTAAATCTTCCCTTATCCGATGCATCAACATTTCCTTCGTGAAGGCCTTTTATAGGTGCACAAAGGTTTCCCAGGCTTTAGGACAAGTCTGCCAGTGCTTTATTATTGCTGTTAGCCATTAGGATTACCAGGTTTTATGATACTGTGTCTCCTGTGACTAACTTAGAAGTTTATTATAGAATCTTTTTCTATCTTATTACTGTATTACAACTGCTTTCTTTTAATAATATTCTCAAGATTCGTTTTTCTAGATTTAGTATACCCCGACTCTGGAAATAGCTCAAATCTGAAAATAGACCATCTAAAACCTGTCAAGGTCAGGTAGGAGTCAATGGCAGAGGTCCCTTAAACCATTTGAAGATGTTCATAGCCTTCATGATGTTCGAGTTGTTTTCGGAGGGTTTTGCCCTAAAAAGCGATTAATTTGAGCAACTCTTTTTGCTGAAAAATCAATCAATTTGAGTTTTCAGGTTTTGCAACTCAAACTCGCTCAATCGAGAGTTTTTTCTGAAAGGAACAGTAAAATCACAAAATTAAATTGTTTTAAAGTAATACAAATATAATGCAGTATTGCCTTGCACTGGGAAAACTGGTGTGTTTGCTTCAGAAACACTACTATTGTTTATATAAATAAGCTGCTGTGTAGCAATGGGGGCAGCCATTCAAACGAAAAAGGCTCAGGTTACACAGCAGATAAGCTCTGTAGAACATAATGGTGTTATCTGTTATCCACTATTTAACCTGTGCCATATAGCCTTCTTTTAATTTCCACCTTTGCTACTCGGCAGCTTGTTTATATGACCTATAGTAGTGTTTCTGAAGCAAATAGACCAGTTTTACCAGTGCAGGGCAACAGTACATGATATTGTCATTACTTTAAAACACTTTCATTTTCTTGGTGTTACTGTTTCTTTAAATAAGATTTCATTTGAGGTATGAAAAACTCTACATTCAACCTTTGTTTAATAACCCCCTTTAATATAGCTTTTAGTTAATTGTGTGATCTTTAAAATTATTTGTTTGATTCTAAATAATATAAAAATAGTTGGAAACAGAAAATCCCATTGCTGGTTGGGTTGCATAATAATCATAGTCAAGTATAATTAGCCTCAATTAGTTAACATTATACTGTACAATGTTGTATGTTGAAGCTGTGGTTTAAACACCTTTCTACCTCTGTTGGATATTTGTGGCCTCGCCAAATAATACACTGATGCTGGCAGTTGCAGTAGCCCTTTGTTAATGGGCTAATTACTATTTTCCCAAAGCTGAGTACAATACAGACTATAATTGCATAAATTTAATATGTTAAAAATGACTGCACCCAATAAAGATTCTTTAGCTTATGGCAAATTGTGGTCATAATACTGGCATTATTTAACTGGATTCATAAAATGTTATTATTTTATTATTATTATATTGTTTATTTAAATTGCTGCACCTATACAGATTTACTTCCTAAACCAGAAGAATTTTTAAGAACATAGGGTGGGGGGTCCCTAATCTTTTTTTTTTTTTTACACATGAGCCATATTCAGAAAATATTTGGCATAAAAATTTTCTGGGTGGTGCAAAATAAGTGCTGTGATTGGCCATTTGGTAGCCCTAGGTGGACTTGCAGCTCTGTTTGGCAGCACACATGTTTTTTATGCAACTAAAACTTGCCCCCAAACAAGGTATTCAAATATAAGCACCTGTTTTGAGACCACTGGGAGCCACATCCAAGCGGTTGGGGAGCCACATGTTGCTCACAAGCCACTGGTTGGGGATCACTGACATAGGGAATTATATGCCATAAAGGGGATTGTGTTTTTTAGCTTGTGCCAGTGCAGAACAGGGTTTAATATTGAGATATAAAACCGGTCACCTACTCCTTAGCATGATTGCATACCTCCCAACTGTCCTGTTTTCTGAGGAACAGTCCTGATTTTGACAGCTCAGCCCACAGTTCCAGACTGAAATGTCCCGAATTTGATCTCCTGCACTAACTTGAGAAAAAGATTCAACTTTCTGAAACTTTTTGGCAGAGAGCCCAGAACAGTCAGCAACTGCACTCAGATACTTTTGTAACAATTTAAGATAAGCAAAGAAACATAACTATTTAAGATAAGCAAGATAAACTGATAAGTTCTGGAGAATCCCATTGAATATTACAGAGCGTATCTGTTATCTGCTGTGTGTCCTGTGCCTTTTCTCCTTTTTCAGCTTTGAATGGCTGCCCCCATGACTACACAGCAGCTTGTTTATATAAACTAAAGTAGAGTTTCTAAAGCAAACACACCAGTTGCACCAGTGCAGGGCAACACTACATTATATTTTCATTACTTTAAACCACTTCTTTAATGGTGTTACTGTTCCTTTAAAGGACAATTCACTTTCATTAGCAAAACTGTTACATGCATAAAACATTGCACTAAAACTCCAAGAAATGTGTTCAAACTTTCATAACCTGCCAAATTTTGTAAAATGGACATGGTAATTAGGGGGTGTGGCCATAAAATGGGCATGGCCAAAAAGTTTCTATCCCTCTTTTTGTTTTTCAAATGTTGGGAGCAGTGGCGGAACTACCGGGGGAGCAGAGGGTGCAATTGGGCCAGGGCCCGCACCCCCTCAGGGCCCCCGGCAGCTCGGGTAGATAATTGCGTACGGAGGATGGCGGGAGGCCCGGCTGCGCGTTCTGCACCAGGGCCCGCCCCCCTCTAGTTACATTACTGGTTGGGAGGTATGCCATTGGGTGCAAGTACAACTGAGTGAATTTTGTTTTATCATGTGCAAATGCTTCCAACCCCCCCGGCAACTCTAATAACCCTGGAATTATGGGGAAAATGCTGCATCATTGGAAAAAACATGGCAATTATTTTACTGTAGGAAGATGTTGGTAGTGGTAGGCTAGCAGGTTTCTTATACAGAAAAGAGACAGGGAATGTCTTGAACTTTACCTTTACTTTATTATCTGGATAAGAGTTATCCTTAACCCGTTCCTACCAGACAATATCTTGAAGACTCTCTTGTGCACCAGAAAGCCATATATTTCTATCCACTTCCTGGCCAAACAGACAATACATACAAATATATATTATCAGAAGGAATATACATAAATCAGAAAGGGGAATTTCCAATGTAGTTGTTTGCCTATTACTGGGGCAAGTTTGTCTCAAAGGTTTCTGTCACGTAGCAATGGGCCTGAGAAGAGAACAATTTTCTCTACTGGCCTGACAGTACTTATATCTAACCATGCGTGCCTTTGTATGTTTCAGGGCAATTTAGCTTTCATCCCTGTGTATTGATTTTGTGGAAAGACTGGTCATGTGCATTATCAAAACCTTGCTGGGAGATATTGAAAATTACATTTTCACAATGACTCCTAAGCTGTTTTGAACGTCTGTGGTATGTGATGTAAAGGTGACCGGGTCTGAAAGCAACTCAAGTCATCAATAATCTAAATAAATAATCTTGTGCTGTGGGCAATGTACATGTCATTGTTCCTCAGTATGAGATTGTGGGACAGTAAGAGGTAGACAACCCCTTTAATGGCTCATTTACACCTTACAAATTAAAATCAGTATCTAGGGTAAATAGCATTTAGAATACAGTATGTGGTACATCAGCAGATGTAGAGATATTTCTTTAATGTACAGGTATGGGATCCGTTATCCAGAAACCCTTTATCTAGAAATCTTAAAATTCTTTCATAGACTCCATCATAATCAAATAATTCAAATTTTTTAAAATGATTTCCTTTTCCTCTGTAATAATAAAACAGGACCTTGTATTGATCCAAACTAAGATATAATTAATCCTTATTGGATTCAAAACCAGCCTATTGGCTTTATTTAATGTTTTTCTTGTAGACTTAAGGTATGAAGATCCTGATTACGGAAAGATCCATTATCTGGAAATCCCCAGGTCCCAAGTATTCTGGATAGCATGTCCCATACCTGTACTGGTATCACAAGAATATCTAATTTTAAGTGACCTTACAATATACATTACTTTAAAATGGTGGTGATTTTAAGGAATTGTAGGTGAGCTGGCTTCTGCTACATTTTTTTTTCAGGAGACAGAACCAAAGTGAAGAGAATATAAACAGCCGGACAGATACCGCTTTCAATAACAATAAGGCTCCATGATTCTGTATCTCCATGAGTCTTACTCTCCACCACATTATTGAGGCGGCAAATCTGGCTCTGCTTATTTATTAAGAGAGCAAAAATACAACATTGCCCTTATTCATTTTAAATAACCTAGATCCTTTAAGTAGAAATCTGTGTGGGTGTTTATATAACTGTATGTGCATTCAAGTATATCAACCTAAACCTAGCATTAATATAATCCCGGGCATTTTCTGCCAGTTAAAAGGAGATTATTTTTTTTAAAACGTCAATCCAAAATTGATCAGTATTTGCCGATTGCCGACATCCTGCATTTTATATATACTGCACAAGCAGCCTTTTGTCAGAAAATCTATCCCTGAGCTATAAAAGGAAAAACAGAATTAAAAGTGCATTGCTATTGGAAAATAATAATGTATTGGAGAAGAAACTGTGCTTGGGACAAAGGACCTTCTGCTGCAAGCGATCTAATGCGAATGTAAATCTTGTTACAATTCCCAAGGTGTCATCTAATGAAAAACAGTTGAAACTCAGAACTCAAATCTGCTTCTCTCAACAAAATGGAAAGTTTGTCTCTAAAATTACTAGACTTTGGTCCACTGATCAGTACATTATTTTAGAGATAAGAGGTGTCATTTACCAGTAGTGGGCAAGGTGGAATATAAAAAATACTATGGGAGTAGTAATTGACATTCTCAGGAGCAACTGTATACAGGGTCGGACTGGGGGGCCCACCGGAACTGCTGTGCAGGGCCCCCCTCTGGACCCCCTGGCCCCCATCTGTGATGCTGTGCATGTGCACACAGGAGCCGCACATCGGCTTTTTTTTTTTTATAGGTCCAGGAGATCGGGAGAGTGGGGTCTGGCCCACCGGGGGCCCATGAGGACTGAGGTCCACCGGGTTTTTTTCCTGGTGTCCCACGGGGCCAGTCCGACCCTTACTGAATGGGGCAGATTTATCAAGGGTCGAATTTTGAAGCTAAAAATACTTCGAAATACGACCATCGAATTAAAATACTACGAATTCGAATATCGAGTTAGAAGTTTTTTCCATCGAATTTGGCTATTCTGTGGTCGAATTAAAATCGAACGATTAAATCCTTCGAATCAAACGATTTTAACTTCGACTTCAAAAACGTAGAAAAATGCTGTAGGAGGTCCCCATAGGCTAACATAGCACTTCGGCAGGTTTAATTTGGCGAAGTATGGAAGTTGAATTTTTTTTTAAAGAAACAGTACTTCGATAGTCGAACGATTTTTACTTTCAATCTGAGTAAATTCGAAGTCGTAGTATCCTATTCGATGGTCGAAGTATCCAAAAAATTACTTAGAATTTCGTTTTTTTTTTTACTTCGAAAATTCCCTCAAATTCACTTCGACCCTTGATAAATCTGCCCCTATTTGTCTGTTGTATTGAGAACAAACAATAACCCCTAATAGTGAACTGTGCACAAGCAGAGGCAAGTAAGGGGCATGAATGTGGGTGGCCAATTGGCCTTATCATGCAAAACCCATGCAGTCTTCCAGAAATAAAAAAAAAAATATTTATTCACAGACATACCTGATTCCACAGATTGAAAGGAAACAACAATACTTGTGCAAGCTAGTTGCAAACTCCCCTTGGGCTTACAGTATCATGCAACTCATTTCTCATATTGTTCCCTTGTGAACCAATGCTTTTTAAGTTTAGCTGCTTTCCAGAGAATTAATGAACCAACCACTAGGTAAAGCAGTGGTACTAAGTCTCAGAATCAATCACTTCACAATTAGTGATAAGCCAATCTGTGCCATCCTGTGAGTTCGCAAAACACATTGAAGTCAATTAGCGTCAAAATTATGACGCGAGCGACAAGCATTAAAGTCGATGGGCGTGCAAATAATTTTGACAATTTTTATGTGCACAACTATTTTTATTGACGAGGAGGATTTTTTGCGGGTGAATTGTCGCCTCAGTTTTGCTAATTAATTTGCTTGCTGCGAAACGTGGTTATTTGCGGCAAATTCGTGTCTGCTGAAATTCGACCATCACTTTTCACAAAGTGAAACATTATGGGGCAAATTCAATAACCTCCGGAAATTCGCAAGCGATGGCTTCGCTCAGATCGCCACACTTCGCCAGGCAAAAATTCGCCAGGACAACGCTAATTCACTAAAATGCGACGTTGCGTCCAGGGCGCCGAACGATGGTGAAATTTCGCTAGCGTTAATTTGGCAAGCAAAGCGAAGTTGCGCTAGCGTTAGATCATTTGCATACGGCGGGAAGTTAAATTTAAATGGACGTATATGTTGCATATAAAATATACATTACATTACACAAGCCAAGGGAAACCGTAATAAAATAAAATAGAGTTATTATATTGCCCTACACATGAGCCCAGTGTATAGTTTATGTGCCATATGTTAGGAAATGTAGGGGGGAAGCTATGTTACTATATACTATGTTACAGTGTTCCTCATGGCCTTTGGCACTCTACGCAAATGCCGCTTGGAGCTAGGGTAACAGGTGCTGCTTAGTTCAGGCTTTAACCGACTGCACAGTGAAGCCCGTTAACGCGATCATATGTTTACATGTGGGTTGCTTTGATTTTTTTTTGCCCGGGCTGCTTTTTACCCCTAGTCTGGCCTTGCTAGCAACACCACAATACATTTGCTGCAATTGTTTAAAGCAGTCAAAACACTTCTACCAAATTGACACATACTAAATTCTATTTGTTAAAACACTTTACTGACTGTCAGGAAATTTTTCTGATTTCTAATAATAAGGTGCATAATAAAAATCAGAATACATCAGGGCCCCACAGTTTGATCACAGGTATAGATGAAAACGTTGGGTATCATTTAAAAGTCACTTTGGGACAGGGATAGGTGAATGCTTTAGAGATTGACTTTTAGGGGCAGATTTATCAAAGGTTGAGGTAAATTTTCGAATGAAAAAAAAATCGAATTTTGAGTTATTTTTTGTGTACTTTGACTAGGGATAGTCTAAATTCAGTTCAAATTTGAAAAAAATTTAAAAATTGTACTGTCTCTTTAAAAATTCGACTTCGACCATTCGCCATCTAAAACCTACCGGTGGACTTTGAAAATTCAACGTTTTTTTGGAAAAAACTTTGATCCGAATTTGATCGAATGCGTTATTCCTTCGATTCTTATGATTCGAATTCAGCCAAATACGGACCTATTCAATTGAAAAAGCCTTTGACTTCATTTCGGTTGGTCTTTTTGAATTAGAATTTTGACGTTTTTTAAATTTTTGAAATCGAAGTGTTTTAGAGTGGCTTTGCACCATTCCAGCTCAAATTCTTGCTTATTTATTGATTATCAGATAATAATTGAACCAGAAAATAGTCAAAAGACAAAAAATTGTGTTGACTAATTTTACTTTTCTTTTTTAATTCTTAAGTGTTTAAAGGAGTCGGTCATTGTGCAGAAGGAACAATGTTTTTAATCAATCAACTTTTGTCCTTTGAGTTTTTTCAACGGTGATGATTTTTTTTCGATTAAAAAAAACTCTCAAATTTTTTTTGGATAAATATGCCTCTGTGTATTTTGCCTATAATTAGGCATCGTCAAGCAATTTCAGTCCATAAATCTATTTAACTTCTTTTTAAGCACTGACTCTATCCTGATTGTGTGCAACATAAAGGGCAAAGAATTACAAATACTCATATTAAAATTCATTCAGAAGTAAAGGGGGTTATTTATCACATTTTTCTGGTTGGGCTTTTAAAGAGAAACTCAAATTTTTCTAGGAAAAAAGACATTTTTCAAGATTTATTATACCCCAAAGCTGCTAAAAATCTGAATCCGAAAAATACTCCATCTCAAATCTGTTGAGGTCCCGTACAAGTCAATGTCCGATGTCCCTTTTCCAATTTGAAGATATTGTCTGTGCTGGCTTTAGTATGATAATCTGAAAAATTCTGGCTTTTTAGGCGATAACTCAGAAAAATCGAGCGATTCGGGAGTCAAACCCAAAGAATCGTTTGATTCGATTTTTTTTCATGACTTTGACTAGACTTTTTCCGAACCAAATTTTTTGAGTTTCTAACTTAAGTAAAATCGTGGATGGAAGTTTGGTTAGAAAAAATAAGAGTGCCTAACTCTAGATCTGGACACAGCAGAGGATATCACTTATGGTGGCCTTTACACTTATATTCATTTGCACCTTTTCTTTTTTGGTTTATCAATTTACACAACCAAGTTGAGCCTAAAGAATCTAAATGCAGCCATCATTTAGAAGCAAGGCACCAGAAATCACAACGTCCAAACACAAAAGATTTTTAGCACATTTGTGCCTGATTTCCTTCTCGCCAAAAAAAAATTACTTTGTAATTAAGGGAAGAAAACACTGAATTGTTAATATAAAAAAAAAACATGAGGCCTTGAGCAAATTGAAGTTTACACACTGCTGTTGTGGTCATAAATGACTACTTTTTTCTTTTATAATTACTATTTTTTTAAAAATATTTTTTTTCCAAAACTAAGACATTTGCAACATTGTTTAAAATGTATATTGGAAAGTTGCTTAGAATGTTGTTTTCCTTTATAAGGCACATTTTTATTTTGTTATTTTTATAAGGTTTTTCAGCTGACTAAAGGTATCCAAATTATGGAAAAAAATATGGAAAACCCGAACTCCGGATAATAGATCCCATGTCTGTATTTAAAATAGAGAAACTCACAGAAAGGCACTTCCTTGCCTAAAAAAACACCATGAGTGAGACTTTACACCTATAAAAATGCAAACAGTACAGAATAAAATAAAAAGATTATTGGATATAGAATCTAAACTACAGCATCCTGGGCCACAGTGGAAAATAATGGCATACTGATCCATTAGAAAATACTTAGTTTATTAAATTCCTTTCCACTGGTAGTAAATCTGCTGGTTCCACCATGATATTTTAAGGCATCATAATGTTTCACTCTGTTAGAACAGCTGCTTTATAAAAGCTTTTGTCTTGTGAAGTTTGTGAAACAATAAGTAAGTAAGGTATTACATGATGTATCTTCAAAAAAAGGTTACTAAAATCTGGGAACACATTTTACATCAGAACAAAACTTTGTATTTTCTAATATTTGATTATAGGTAACTGCATTTAGGCACAACCAACAAACCCCCAGAATCTTAAAACACTATAGTTTGCCTTAAAACCACATTGAACACAGTGTGAAATAAATGTTTACTTTCTCTTTGATCAGTTTTCAAAATAGACTTAAAGGGATTCTGTCATGATTTTTATGATTTCTAAATTACACTGTTTACACTGCAAATAATTCACTCTACAATATAACATTTCATTCTTGAACCAGCAACTGTATCTATTTTAATTGTAATATTGGCACCATCTCAGGTCATTTTGCCTGGTCATGTGCTTTCAGAAAGAGCCAGCACTTTAGGATGGAACTGCTTTCTGGCAGGCTGTTGTTTCTCCTACTCAATGTAACTGAATATGTCGCAGTGGGACCTGGATTTTACTATTGAGTGCTGTTCTTAGATCTACCAGGCAGCTGTTATCCTGTGTGAGGGAGCTGCTATCTGGTTACCTTCCCATTGTTCTGTTGTTAGGCTGCTGGAAAGGGAGGGGTGATATCACTCCAACTTGCAGTAAAGAGTGACTGAAGTTTATCACATGAGTCACATGACTGGGGGCAGCTGGGAAACTGACAGTATGTCTAGCCCCATGTCAGATTTCAAAATAAAATATAGAAAAAATCTGTTTGCTCTTTTGCAAAATGGATTTCAGTGCAGAATTCTGCTGGAACAGCACTATTAACTGATGCATTCTGAAAAAAAAACATTTTCCTCATGACAGTATCCCTTTAAAGATGGAAGAAGAGTGGCTCTTGCTCCTTGCCATAAGACAATAGGGTGCATTCAGTTACCCAGACACAGTAAGCAAAGTGTTATTTCAAAAACAATCACTTAATCTCATTAATATTTGATAAAAATTTTATTTATTTGCATGCTCTACATAAAATGACAGCAACACCACGCTTTAAATAGTTATACGGCAAATGTGTGTCTGAAACCGCACTTTTCCAACTTTTCCAGATACTAACCCAATTATCTAATATCGATATGGGATCTGTTATCCAGAAACCCATTATCCATAAAGTCCTGAATTATGGGAAGGTCATCTCCCATTGACTCAATTTTAAACAAGTAATTCTAATTTTGAAAAATGATTTCCTTTTTCTCTGTAATAATAAAGCAGGACCTTGTACTTGATCCTAACTAGGATATATTCTGTATTGGAGTCCAAACAATCCTTTTGAGTTTATTTAAATAATTTTTCAGTAGACAAAGATGGAAGAAGAGTGGCTCTTGCTTCTTGCCATAAGACAATAGGGTGCATTCAGTTACCCAGACACAGTGAGCAAAGTGTTATTTCAAAAACAATCACTAATCTCTGCAGATGCCAACCATTTTCTTGACACAATTGCTCTGCCAGGGCCAGGCTAAGTCAGTAGAGATCTCCAGGCTGAGCACGGTCAACAAGCCACCCTCCTGCCGGCATGCTCACGTTTGTGTCAGTATGTGTGTGTGCACTTGGCCTATTCAAATAATGCGCGCCTGGAAGGGGGAGGCAGGAGTTCTGTGTGAGCCAGGAAGGGGAGGCAGGACTTCCTACAGCCAACCTATTCAGGAACTACAGGCAGGTAGGGAGAAGAGGTATATGCTTGGCGTCCCTTTACTTTTGCGCCCTAGGCACATGGCTCTTCTGCTTACTTCAGTTCCCATGCTCTAAGTCTAACACAATAGTGTCAGATTTGCCAAAATGTACACAACTGAGTGGGCGCTTAATAGAAAATGGAGCACAATTGCCCCATTTGTGTGGCATCCTTTCTGGTGTTTAACATGTGAATGACGTCTTTGTCCAATTCTTTCAGTGTGCTGCCTCTATTAATGCAGGGTGCTAAGGGAACTCTAAAGCTACCACCTGGTCAGATGTATTAGTAGCTCCAGGTTTCCCCTGCGTCAATAAGCACATCAGCACCCAATTCGAAAGGACTGAGCAGTGTTGAGCGTAACTATACAAAGGTGCAAAGAGTGCATATGAATGCAAGTACCTTTAAAGGAGAAGGAAAGCTACTGAAGCAGTTTATTGCCAACAGATTAGCCACAATAGTGCAAGTTATAGCACTATATTTATTCTGCAGAATGCTTTACCATACTTGAGTACACAGCTCTTGAAGTGCTCTTTGTTTGTTTAGGATAGCGGCTGCCATATTGGCTTGGTGTAACATCACTTCCTGCCTGAGTCTCTACCTGCTCACTCATAGCTCTGGGCTCAGATTACAGCAGGGAGGGGAGGACGGAGTAGGAGAGGAGCAAACTGAGCATGCTCAAGGTCGTGCCCTGGAGGTTTAAGCTGAAAACAGGAAGTCTGATACAAAAGTCCATGTGTACACAATAGAAGGAATGTAATGTGGTGTTTCTTTTGACAGAGGACTCAGAGCAGCATTACTTTCAGGGTTTACTGGTGTATTTATATAGACCTTTCAAATAAAACTTACTTAATTTTAGCCTTTCCTTTTCCTTTAATCAAAGTGGTTTTAGGTGAACTGCAGTGAAAAGCTCTAGCGGATGTAAATGAGCCCTAATGGAATCATTGATAACCATTGACATGGCTTACTATTTTCACCATATTTCTCATGTATGGACATGCAAGTGTTCTCCAGGTATAGATTTGCATATTTGAATGTCTAACTTTTTAAAACTGTCCCTAAACCCCTCCTTGACATCAGTTTAAGTCCTCCACTGGCTGGATGTTAACCGGAATAAACAGGACATGTATTTAAGTACAAGAAATGATTGTGTCCATTATCAAGGGTGCTCCAAAGTTGCCTACATAGTTAAATATCCTTAGTAAGAATTAATCCACTTTAAAAATGCATCAATTGGATGTTAATATCTGTGGGAGTACAACTGTCGGTAAGGGGGAGTTAAGGCCTCAAGCTTTGAGGTGTAGAAGGCATCACAATTTTCTTGGTTAAATGTAACTGTAGCTTGATTTTGGAAACCAAAGGTAAGGGGGAGCTAGAAACCCTATGAGACCTTATACAAACACATAAGGGGCCCTCTATTTCTGCCCCTGTTGCAAGTAGCATTGCCACCTTTTCCAGTTTTGAACCAGATAGCCCAGTTTTTGAAGGGGTTTTTGAAGGGGTTGTATGGTCCAAAACCTCTCACCGGGCAAAATCTACCCTCAGCTTGGTACGTGGAGTCATACCTCTGCCCCAACATCATAATCCACCCAATATGTCACTGGACCACCCATAAACATCACTGGACCACCCCCTGATAATACTAACCCTCCCACTAATGTAAGAGCCCACCCCTTTGTCCAGATTTGAATTAGGACAAAGGTGGCAACCTTAGTTGCAAGGGCACAAAGGGGGGAAAAATGAACCATGTAATGTCACTAAAAAGGTTCCAGAAGTATTTAGGACCAATAAACTGTCTAGGAGATCATAAGTTTGCTCATTCTAGTGGGTTTCTAAGAGGGTCCCCAGAGGCATTCCTTTGTTTAGTTCACCTTGAATGATGAGGATGAGGATGAAGATAATATTTTCCCATTTTACTTTGCTACATAATTGCTGATGGTATGTAGCCCAGTTCTAAAATAACCTTAAATAGCCTCAAATACATATGAAGGTTAATTAAATATTAATAAGATTTGTCATAATAGCAAGGTTTGCCCATTTATTCAGTGGGTATAGAAAAATGTGTATAGTAAAAAGATGTATTTTTTGCATCACGGTTTCTCACTAAGGATGCAATACCTATTGCCAGGAGACACTACGTTATTGCTGTAAGCATTTGATAACTTATAGTATGCTTGTGTTAAGTGCTTTTGTTATTTATTTTTTACAGATTACTATGGAAACACCCTACTGCGTATGTATCCAGGTGAATAGCTGGACTTACATCACACGTAAGTATGGCGCCCGCTGTGCTCACTCTGCATGTGCGGTCACTATTTCAAGAGGGGGCAAAATTCTGGGGTAAGACTGTGCAGGTGGGAGGCACGGAGGAGGCCAACGCAGGGGGGGGGCAGTGAGTGTACAGTTCTCCTTTAAATAAGTATTTCTGTGGGATGTCCTGGATTTAGTAGGGTACCTCTTGCATTATGGGGGAATCCATCCGTCCCTAAAGAGTGAAAAGTCCTGGCAACCCCAGCAACACTGAAAGATCAGTGTATTCCCCATTTATAGGAGTGTATAGGAGTGAACTTAATGAGAAGCAATATGGGGTTTTCCCTTTAAAATGTTAACTCGTACAAGCAAAATTATGACTGCTAATCATATAACTACCCACAACACAATGAGATGTCTACTTACATAACTCCAACCACGCTATTTATAGGCTACTTTATGTGTGATTATCAAAAAAGTTACTATGTGCTATTACACTCTTGTGTCAGTAAACAACCATTTAATAAGCAAAAGAAAATACAGAAAAAATACAATTATAAATTACATTTATTTCAATCACACTGGCAAGCAGCTAGAGAAAGAATCCTACTCCCATTACAGTGGATGAGTCAACCAATTTTGCAAGCTGCATATAACAAATCAATATAAGCAAGGGCTTTATTATAAGGGCATACAAAGGGCTGAAGGGATGAAACAAAACTCTAGGACTATGAATGTGATGTGTTGTTACACTATGATATGATGTAATGGTTACTAAACAATATACAAGTCTTTCATTATTAGTGCAGCCCTTTATTTTTTAAGCAGAGTGATTCACAACACTTTTTCCACTAGTATGTGTGGAGGCTGAATCCTCGTTTATCCATTAAGTGGAACAATGCAAAGCCCCCAATCACTTCTGTAAATAGATATTGGTTTTCACAGGCAATTTGCCTCACAAATGTAACTGTGTTATCTGGGATGTTTTTACGTGAATCTGTTGACTCACTGGAAACTTACAAGTTTATTTCTCCATATATTTCTCAACTGTACTCTCAGCCTCAGAAACAAAACCATGACTATATGACTTATTTAGAGCAATATTGTTTATGTATCACTTCTAGGGCTGGTCTTTTTTTTTTAGAAGAATGAGTTTTTAACAGCAATATAGACCAACATGCATCTATAGAGACAAGACGTTAGTCTAGGACTTTTAATATTTACATTTATAGGGAAGCTCAGATAGGGCATTTGCCCCTGATGCCACCCCATGGGCTCATAAAAGCACAAATGGCAACTTATAGTAAATCTTTCAGAGATGTCCACTTTGCTTCTGAAGGCTGTATGGAAGATGATTAAAGTAGTTCTTCAGCTATAGATATAGGACCACAGGTTGGACATGCCTAATTTTTTTCCAAATAAAGGAGAACTAAACCCTAAAAATAAATATGGCTAGAAATGCCATATTTTATATGTTGAATTTATTGAACCAGTCTAGAGGTTCAGGATCAAGGCCTTCAGAGTTGGCACAGGAGTTTCCCATCGTGTATTCTGTTAGGAGTGTCTGTGACAAGGACATGCTCAGTGTACTTTCAGCAGCTATTGAAAAGCTAAGCTTAGGGGTTATCTCAACTCATCAAGTAGAAAATTAGGGTTGCCTGTCATATAAGATGATGCCACAGGGGGGATTATTTGGATTCTAACTGTGCTGGTTTATGAGCTGCCATGTATCAATAATTATATAGTAATCAGCCTGTGATATTTATATGATATATATTTAGTATATTGTGAGTGGGTCCCTAAGCTCAGTAAGTGACAGCAGCACAGTGCATGTGCAGCAAAAAAGAAGATGGGGAGCTACTGGGACATCTTTGGAGACACAGATCTTTAATATTAAAGGTCTGTAGTTGCCTAGGGTTGTTATAGAAGCCCAAAACATGCGGGCACATTTACTTAGCTTTTTTTTTGGCTACTTCGACCATCGAATTGGCTACTTCGACTACGACTTCGAATAGAATGATTCGAACTAAAAATCGTTTGACTATTCGACCATTCGATACAGTCTCTTTAACATAAACTTTGACCACCTACTTCGCCACCTAAAACCTACCGAGCACCAATGTTCGCATATGGGGAAGGTCCCCATAAGCTTTCCTTGCTTTTTTTGATCGAAGGAAAATCGTTCGATCGATGGATTAAAATCCTTCAATTCATTCGATTTTTCCTTCGATCGTTCAATCGACCGAAATGCGGTAAATCCTTCAACTTCGATATTCGCAGTCGAAGGATCTAACTTCGATGGTCGAATATCAAGGGTTAGTTAACCCTCGATATTCGACCCATAGTAAATGTGCCCCCTAATGTACAACATTTTTTCACTACTTCTTTAGTCAAACTTTAATTCTCCTTTAAGGCCCCATCCTTGCCACAAAATACTGGGCCTGTGATATCCGATAAAGACCCTGTTTCCATTTACTTTACCCAATGTTCAAATTTTGAAAATGTAAGTTGTAATATACTACTGATACTATTGATTATAAAATTAAATTCCATCAGCACATATACACAGACAAATTAATAGTTTGTATTTACATGAGAAGGGAGTAAAAAATAAGTAAAGAAAAAAAGTAAAGAAACTTCTATCCTATATTTTAGGAATGGATAAAGTAATGATGGTTTATGCATAGGTGTCTGTAATCAAATCCCTCCTTCCTACATTTTCTTAGACTTTGCAGCAACTGTGGGCATAATGTGTCTGCATATTTTCCATCTGATTTACCCAAATTAGTATTATTTAATCTATAATTAGTTTGTTTCTTATTGCAGCTTAAACTACATTAATGCACACCAAACTCCAGCTGTCAAGTCTTTGCCCACACCACTAAAATCTGACTTTTTCGGGGGTTTTCAGGCAAAAGCTCAAAAAATTATTCGGGGAAAAAATCCTGAAAAATTTGAGCAATTCGAGAAAAAGCCCAAGCCTGAAAAATTTGAGCGATTTGAGAAAAAGCCTGAAAAATTTGAGCGATTCTGGTTTTTGCTCAAATTTATTGAGTTTTTCCGTGATCAGATTAAATCGAGTTTTTTATTAATAAATAAGCTATGCTAAGATAAACAGCCATGGGAGTTTGGTCGTGTTTTTTTTTTTATAAATAAATTATCAGATAAATTTGTATTTTAGCAAATAACCACCTGTCACCCATAGATAAATACACTTCTGAAAATCCCATAGAAATGAATAGAACATGGATGAGCTCTAATTTTACATATTGATAAATCTGCCCCATGTGTCTTTTGTTACATATAGGGGATTGACTTTGAGGCTTCACGTTATTATTGGGGGGGTTTTTGTCTTTCTTTCACACCCTCTACTATTTATATTCTATTTTGATTTTCTATCTGTTCGCTATCAGCACGCAGGCATTACATGACTCTATAGGCACAGATAAAATAGGGTGGAAACCACAGAAATTCTACTGCATGGGAGCAGGAATAAAAGGAGTTCTATTTTTCTTGTGTTGCTATAGAAACATCACTATCATGACAAAGTACAAGTGTTTGTTATTTATTAATTTCTAAGCATTTTTTAGTCATTTGTTCCCATGACTTGATGTTATACTAATTATACTGATTGATGCAGGCTACATGTATGTAGAATTATAGAAAAAGCTGGGGCCCCAAAATGAGAGGGGTATGTGAATCTGTATTTTCCAACCTGGCATACAGCCTCCCAGCTGTTGTTGATTTACAGTATAAATCCCAATGACCTCCTAGAGGACCACAGTTTGGTGTATATACTCACACTATATAATAGGTATTACATGACCTACTGTATTGGCTTTTAAATTATTCGCAATTATTTTCTTTTTTTATTTGCTACATTTATTCTCATTTTGATATAAAATGTATTTATATATAATCATCTCTGTGGCTAAATGTAGTTCATTTTACATGTATATAAAAGACTTTCATTTTACCCCGTTCTAACTATATGTCTAGACAATCTTACTTCAAGAAAGCAAAGAAATCATTGCAGAGCATATAAGTACAAGGAAATGCAATATGATAACACATTAAGAAACAATACGTACATCAGTATCAGTGTAATCGGAAGCAAGTTCCAATGAGAGCATGTATCCATTAGTACAAATAAGCTTCTGTAATATCAAATCAAATCAAAAGACATGATAAACAATAAAGAAAGAAAAAAAAGGGAAAGGAAAGGATTAAAGAGAAAGAAAAGTCACTTGGTCACTAACCCGTCCAATAACAAAGTTCTATCAACATGCAGGTTAGCAAAATAGACACTAAGGGGCGGATTCACTAAGGGTCGAATATCGAGGGTTAATTAACCCTCGATATTCGACTAGGAATTGAAATCCTTCGACTTCAAATATCGAAGTCAAAGGATTTAGCGCAAATACTGCGATCGTACGATAGAAGGATTATTCCTTCGATTGAACGATTAAATCCTTCGAATCTAATGATTCGAAGGATTTTAATCCAACGATCGAAGGAATATCCTTCGATAAAAAAAACTTAGGCAAGCCTATGGGGACCTTCCCCATAGGCTAACATTGACTTCGGTAGCTTTTAGATGGTGAACTAGGGGGTCGAAGTTTTTTTTAAAGAGATAGTACTTCGACTATCGAATGGTCGAATAGTCGAACGATTTTTAGTTCGAATCCTTCGATTCGAAGTCGAAGGTCGAAGTAGCCCATTCGATGGTCGAAGTAGCCCAAAAAATACTTCGAAATTCGAAGTTTTTTTACTTCGAATCCTTCACTCGAATTTAGTGAATCTGCCCCAAAGTATAACAGCCTTGTAAGTTCTAGTAAGCTCCTAGTCCATATGTGGCTATTTTCATTGATTTTGTTCCAGGTATAATACCCAAGGAGACCAAGTACCTATAAAAGCCTCTTGCTTCATATAGAAATAACTGAGAAATCCCTCCATCCGCATGATATTACCCATTTCACAGATCCATTCAGAAATGGTTTGGGGCGGGAGATAACAGATCTAGCTGCTCCTAAGCAAAAACCAATTAACGATCTTTTTTATTTCGTAGCAGAACCTGGTAGCATTGATAACAACCCTATAGCCGGTGTTGGCTGCCATTCTAATCCAGTTAATTTACCCATTATTCGAAATACCGAGGCCCAAAATGGCTGTAGACTAGCGCAAGACCACCAGATATGTGTAGGAGATCCGATCTCCCTATTGCATCTCCAACAAAGACGGTAGGGTAAATTGCATGTAGAATATCTGGACATTTATACCACCTGGATAAAATTTTATAATTAGTTTCTTGAGTTTTGCACGCAATGGAGAATTTGTGTGTCAATAAAAAACTATTTTCCCACTGTTGCCTCGTAAATTGTGTTTGCAACTCATTTTCCCACTTAACCATATAGTTAGGTAACACATTGTCTGATCTAGGATCAGGCAAATTGTACAATATTGATATTGCATGCCGCACTGGTAAATCTTGAGAACACAACTCTTCAAAGGCAGAAAGTGACAAGTTGCAAGGCCAAGTACTCATCAGCTTCTTTAGCCAGTGTTGAAGCTGTGTATATTTTAGTCGTAAGAGGAAAATGTCAGCCTCTAGAGGACATAGGGTTGGCAAAGATTCCCTAAGAAGAGGCCTCGGGTCATACCTGGAGGAAAATCAGGGTTTCCTATTATTGGGGAAAGAGGACCATTACGTGTAATAAGAGATGGTGACACTTTAAGGAATTGATCGGCTTGTAGAAGAGTATCTTTGCATATCTTAGGAAGTGTGCAAACGTCAGGTCGTAAAAATGGTTTAACCACCATAAGGCCTGTAACGGTCTATCCAGTAACGATTGTTCAATCTGAATCCATTGTTTAGTCCCATGATGGTGGAACCACTCTAATATCCTATTAAGTATAGTTGCCCTTAAGTATTTTCTCAGGCAAGGAAGACTTAAGCCTCCACGTGATTTATGTCTTTCTAAAATGTTTTTACTTATCCTGGATTTCTTGCCCCCCCAGACAAAATCAATAAAAGCAGATTGTAGCCTATCAAAAAAACATTTAGGAGGTCGAATGGGTATGGTTTGGAAACAATAAAGAATTCTTGGCAATACGTTCATTTTTATTGTGTTTATACGCCCAAACCAGGAGATGTGAAGGGGGCTCCATTTTATGAGATCCTTTTTGATTTGGTTAAGAAGGGGTTCATGGTTAAGTTGGTAGAGCCTATCTAGATCCGCCAAAATATTAGCACCCAGATATTTTATCGATGTCGCCCTCCACCGGAATGGGTAGTTGGACTGCAGTACACTTTTTTATATTGGCTGGTAAGGAAACATTCAATGTCTCAGACTTATCCATATTAATTTTAAAGTTACTAAAATCCCCATACATTCTAAATTCTGACATCAATACTGGAAGAGATATAATTGGATTAGATATAAAGGTCAACAGGACGTCTGCGTACAAGGCCAATTTATGAGCTTTCCCTTTTATAGCGATTCCGGTAATGTTTGGGTTATTTCTAATTGCTACAGCCAGATGTTCCATAACTAAAGCATATAATAACGGGGACAGGGGGCACCCCTGTCGCGTCCCATTGTGTATTTTCACTGGTTCCGATAGGGTCCCATTTACCCTGATTCTAGCTTGGGGGGTCGAATAAAGTGCCATAATTCGTTGTTTAGCCTTGGGCCCTAATCCGATTTGTGACAAAGTCTCTTGCAGGAAGGTCCAATTGACTCTGTCAAACGCTTTCTCAGCATCAGTAGACAGAGCCAATATGGGGATCACCTGTCGCTGCGCAATATCCATAATTGTAATAACTTTCAAGATATTGTCTTTAGCTTCTCTGCCCTGTACAAAACCAACCTGATCTGAATTAAATATGGGAGGTGAATCTGAAGTCGCTCTGCAAGTATCTTGGCATAAAGCTTAGTATCTACATTTAAAAGTGATCTAGGTCTGTAACTCGAACAGGTCAAAGGGTCTTTCCCGGGTTTATGAATCAGAGAGATATGAGCATCCAGCATTGTCATGGGGGTTCTAAGAGTAGAATCAAAGTTATTGAAAGCAGAGAGTAAGAAATCTGAAATATCATCCTGTAACATTATAAAAGAAAGCAGTAAGCCCATCCGGGCCACGTGCTTTCCCCAATTTGACATGTTTCATAGATTGTAATAATTCTGTTATAATTATCGGGTCCTCTAAAGCATCAATATCATCCTGCTTAAGAGAAGGGAGTGCAGTTTGCTGAATATAATCCTTCAATTTGGCTACAAATTGTTTATCAGTATGCTGTAGAGGGTTCTGAATATTATATAAATCTGTATAGTATTTTTGTAATACAGTAGCGATTTCTTGCGTTCTGAACACCACCTTGTCAGTTTGGGTTTTTATAGCCGAAATAAAGGAGGTATTCAATTTCTGTTTAATAGCACGTGCTAGAGCTTTCCCAGGCTTATTGCCATGTTCATAAAAATAACATTTACATTTCTGCAGACCATAAATTGATTTCTTATGTAATTCAGTTTTCAATAATTCTCTAGCACTAAGGAGTTCCCTTTGGACATTTTGGGATAGAGAGGTTTTGTGCAACATTTCTAATTTCGTTATTTTGGTACATAAATCAGATATACGTTTAGACTTTGCTTTTTTCATTCTAGTTCCATGTTTTATAAAGATGCCTTTGAGTACCGCTTTAAGCGCTTCCCATTTCGTCACCGGGTGGGTCTAGACAATCTTACTTAATAAATTTCACACCACCCTTTTGCACAATTCCCAGACTGCTATAAGTTTATGGGTAGACAATGCCTTGCCTGGCCTTGCATTGTTACACTGTATAGTTTGTATAGTTACACCTTACACTGTATAGAATGTTGGCCACACAAATGGTAATATGGTTGAACCATTGGATTTTAGCAGGTTGGCAACAGTACTAAGGACCATACCTCGTTTTGTATGCTGGATCACACAGCAATCGGCCAATGTGTATTTAGCTTTAGGGTATATATATATATATATATATATATATATATATATATATATATATATATATATATATATATATATATATAGTCAAATACAAGAGTCCTCTGCACTCAACCCATTATCAATATATTTAAGACAGCGACATTTTGTGCATACTGCTACTAAAAAATGCCTTACCCTTTAAACAAAACAGGGATTGTTTGTCCATATATTGCAATATATTTAAGCTGGCCAACTACGTCAAAGTCATCCCATATCTGGCCAGTCCTATGCTCAATTTTATCTGATTCATTAAGAATTCTGTTGCTTCATTATACATTTTACAAAGGGACTTGGTTTTACCTGCAACTTAACTTGCTGCTTTCAAAGTAAACCTCCATACTTGGCTGCCCTTTTATTAGACACCAGTGGGATCACCTGACTATAGCTGGGAAGGGTGGGAGCTACAACATGGAGCTGGTCACTGCTCCTGTATAAACTATAACAAACAAGGGAAAGTTGTGCTCACCACTATTTTTTAAAACCATTAGGCGGGGGTGCAATGAGGCTGTGACCACAAAATACATATAGTCAAATACAAGAGTCCTCTGCACTCAACCCATTATCAATATATTTAAGACAGCGACATTTTGTGCATACTGCTACTAAAAAATGCCTTACCCTTTAAACAAAACAGGGATTGTTTGTCCATATATTGCAATATATTTAAGCTGGCCAACTTTTAAAAAATAGTGGTGAGCACAACTTTCCCTTGTTTGTTATAGTTTATACAGGAGCAATGACCAGCTCCATGTTGTAGCTCCCACCCTTCCCAGCTATAGTCAGGTGATCCCACTGGTGTCTAATAAAAGGGCAGCCAAGTATGGAGGTTTACTTTGAAAGCAGCAAGTTAAGTTGCAGGTAAAACCAAGTCCCTTTGTAAAACGTATAATGAAGCAACAGAATTCTTAATGAATCAGATAAAATTGAGCATAGGACTGGCCAGATATGGGATGACTTTGACGTAGTTGGCCAGCTTAAATATATTGCAATATATGGACAAACAATCCCTGTTTTGTTTAAAGGGTAAGGCATTTTTTAGTAGCAGTATGCACAAAATGTCGCTGTCTTAAATATATTGATAATGGGTTGAGTGCAGAGGACTCTTGTAGTTGACTATATGTATTTTGTGGTCACAGCCTCATTGCACCCCTGCCTAATGGTTTTAAAAAATAGTGTTGAGCACAACTTTCCCTTGTTTGTTATAATATATATATATATATATATATATATATATATATCATTTACCATTTACACAACAATGCATAAATTAATTGTAACTTGATCTAACATAGCACATTAGGGCTACACGAGCAAGAAGAGAAATTAAGCTGAAACGCATGATTTTGATTGCATTCATCATTGATTTCCCTTCTTGTAGGTACAACCTTGCTGGGAAATATTGCATCAATCTGAGTACATATTAAAACACTACAAGGTACTGTTTGGCAAATACAGAGCAAACTGATCATAAATGTCGTATGAGCCCTTAACATCTTGAAATGTGGTCTTGAAAGAAATAGAGATTAACCTGGAGATGATCTTCAACAAGAGATATTTTTCCTTGATGTGACGTGTGCTGCTAAAAGGTTTATTAGTACCCTTAAGTTAACTCTTTCCCATTTGAAATCTCCTAGAGTGGTTTCCTTTCAAAACATTGGATAGATGTTATCCAACATCGAGTTGGCGTTATTTTTTACGTGATTCAAGAAAAACGTAGAAAAAAGAGAGCAGACGCAGAAATAACGCACAAGTATTTTCTGAATCCTTGAGTAGTCAGCATTTACTAAAGGAAAAAATGGGAAATTAAGCCAGAATTAACTTGGCAATTAAAAGCTGGAGAGGTTGTATAGAAGCCAACAGGAATGTTCTCTAACAGCTTTATTTATTTTCCCAGTTTATTAACATTTCGAGATTTTCAGCCTCATTGAAAATGATTGGGACAATGAGATTCTTTCTCGCATGCAAACTTTTTTTCTGTGGGAGTATTTTGTAGGCTACAAAATACATAGGGGTAGATTTACTAAAGAGCGAAGTGGCTAACGCTATCGACTTTTTGCCAGCGTTGCCAGGTGCCAATTCGCTACCGAATGGGACAGTCGATAGCGTTCATTCGCACTCTATCGCCAGCCGACTTTTCTCTCCTTCGCCACCTCAGACCAGGCGAAGTTGTATAAAGCAGCTAGATCTTTTCAATTTCCTGTCACATCATATCCTGTGTGCCAAAAATGCATCAAAGCTCAAAAAACGCTGGAGACTTTTCCTTTTTTTTAACCAGAATTGCCTGCAAAAGTCCTGACTGACAAACTTTTTTTTGGTAACCGTTTTTTTTCCAGACATTTCATAACATATGGAACATTCATTTTACAGTGGGCTCATGTGTAGGGAATTATATTAACTCTTTTGTCTTTATTAAGGTTCCCTGGACATGTATAAGAAAAAGTGGTAACTTCAAGAATTTGCACCAACATTTATAATAAAGACCTCCATACAACTTTAAATTACCCCCCGTAAACAAATTGACCTAAGTGCAAGATCAGTAGTGAATTTTCACTAGGCACAAATGAATGCTAGTGCATCTTTACTATGAAATACTGCCAAAGTAACGCTAGTGAAAAGTCGCCAGCATTTGAGGCCCAGGACATAGTGAATTGGCATAGTCTGAGCGAATTTGCGCCTGGCGAAGTGTTGCGATGGGAGCGAAACTGACACTGGCGAAAATTTGCCGCTTAGTAAATCTGCCCCATAGGTACATAGATAGAAAAAGAGAGAGAAATGATAGATAGATAGATAGATAAACAGGCAGAAAGATACAGTAGATAAAGTGTCAGTGCTTTTAATGGGGTAAACCATGACTTAACTTGACCATAGATTGTATGAAGTAGACAATTTTAGATCAACAATAGAGAAACAGTAAAAATAAACATTTTTAAATATTGCAGACTATTATTATTTGCAGGGCCATATTTATCATATAAGCAATTGCTTATATAGCGTGCCATATAAGCATGCTTATATGGTACAAATAAATTCTACCCAGAAAAAAGAAAATTTAAAAAAGATGGACGATATTTATCCAACGGTACTAAAAGAGATTAGCTTTGTGATTGCCAAACCTCTTTTAATCTTAATCTTTCAGGATTCTTTGAGGTCTGCCATGCTGCCAAGAGATTGATGATTGTTAATGTGGTGCCACTATTTAAGAAGTGATTCTGTACACATCCTGAAAACCATAGGCCTGTTAGTTTGACATCAGTGATAGTAAAGCTTTTGGAAGGGGTAATCAGGGCTAAGATACTTGATTACATTGCAATTCACTTTACTATGAGTTTTATGCATAATAGATCTTGCCAGACTAATCTAGTCTAGTCTAGTCTTTCATGGGGAGGTGAGCAGGAACCTAGACTATGTAATGACAGAAGATGTGATCTAGAACATTTTCTGAAGCTTTGATATAAGACCATAGAAAAGTTACTGAATAAGTTAAGGAATATTAGCCTGGAACATAATATTTGTACTTGGATAGAGAACTAAGGCTGGTGGTAAATGGAATATTTTCTAGTTGGACTAGTATTGTTAGTGGAGTACCTCAAGGGTCTGTCCTAGGCTCTTTGCTTTTTCATTTGTTTATTAATGACCTTGATCTTGCAATGCAGTTTTAGACACCAGGTGGCAATCCTATATGTGGACCAATGCTCTGTCTGCCTTAGGTTTTAAGACAGGAGGAAAGGGCAGGGCTGCTGCACCTCCTGACTGTTCTCTACACCGAGCATTCGTTTTTGGACCTGATGCTTGCTGCAGAGAGCAGCTGACCCTGAGGGACAAATGCTTCCTAGATTAACGCTTTTGCTCCATAGTGCTCTAGCACTTGCGTCCTCGGGTACAGTAAATGACCTATGTTTTCTAAAAGTTCAGATTCATGGCTCTGAATTTAAAGGCTGGATCTGTATTTTTAAATCAGTGGATCTGGATTCATAATTATCTGCAGGGACATAAAAAGGGTCATTTGCATGTCAACAATCAATGTCGTAAAAAGGGTTAAAATCTAAAACTGCTAATCATATAATCAGCCAAATGTTATACTAACAATAGTGTTGGCACACATAGGGTCCTACAGGTAGGTATGCACGGATTTCTGATGAGGGCACCCTGAGGCCAGCGTCCTCCGGCGTCCCCTCCTTCCCGCAAGATTGCATGCATATTTTCTTAGTGGAGCACTAAGCGCCTATCGCACTTAGTGCTCCAGGATCGCGGCAAATACACCTGCTGCTGGGCAGCATGCCACCCCTTAATTTTTGCCGCCCTAAGCCGGGGCTTTTGCGGGATCACCGCAAATCCGGGCCTGCAGCTAGGCATATTTTTTTTAAATAAATATGATAGCAATCAGACAGAAACAAATTTAAAAAACTTGAACTTGATATGCTTTTTCCCATATCCAATTTATTTAAAAACTCAGATTCGAACATTAAAAAAGCTGCCGATCATGCATGTTTCACAAACAATCCATGGGCCCTTAAAACTGCATCTCCCCATGCAAATGTAATGTAATTGCAACATTTTCCATAGAATAATATTGGAACTTTTTTTTGGTTTGCACACACGCTGCTGCTGCAGCAGGATCACTCAAACTCTCTGTTTAAGCATGACATCTGAATTCTCTTCAAAAGAAAGAGAATTTCTAATAACTCTTGTTACATCAGTAGTTTAACATAACATTTGTAAAAATGTCGCTTAACTGTCACAGCCAATCCACAACATGTTTAAAATCTAAAATCAATGGTATTTTGTAAGACAGTGATTATTATTTTATAGCAGTATAATGGGCAATATTTTATTCTAGTGCAGTTTGAAACAGAGGCAAGATGAATATTTTTACTGGCAAGAGACAAGTACATTGATTCAAGCTCATGGTGAGTTGATTACATCTTCAATTACACAAGTTATGTATGCAATAAGATGATATTTCTTTATATTCCTTGTTATTTCTTTACTATCCTTTAATCCACTGTGAATTTAGTTCTTAGTGATTTCTGCATGATCTAGGGGCACATTTACTAAGCTCGAGTGAAGGATTCGAAGTAAAAAAACTTCGCATTTAGAAGTTTTTTTTTGGGTACTTCGACCATCGAATAGGCAACTACGACTTCGACTTCGATTTGAACAATTCGAACTAAAAATCGTTTGACTATTCGACCACTCGATAGTCGAAGTACTGTCTCTTTAAAAAAAACTTCGACTACCTACTTCGGCACTTTAAACCTACCGAGCTACAATGTTAGCCTATGGGGACCTTCCCCATAAGCTTTCTAAGCTTTTTTTGATCGAAGGAAAATCCTTCGACCGATGGATTAAAATCCTTTGATCGTGGACGATTGGTCTGCAATTTGGAGTAATGCTAAGGGTTGTGTTACTTGTGTCAAGCAAAAGGAAAGTATTTATAAAATATTGATGTGCTGGTACCTTACTCCCTCTAGATTACACAAAATTTTCCCAGTGGTTTCACCATTATGCTGGAGAGGTTGTCAGCACACCGGCACACTTTATCACATTTTTTGGGATTGCCCTTCTATTCAACCGTTCTGGAGGGAGGTTAAGAAACTGTTGGACTGTTTGACACGTAAAGATATACCTTTGGATGTTACAACTTTCTTATTGGGGAAACCCTTTGAGACGCTGTGTAGGCCAACTCAAAAGTTACTCAATCATGTACTCACGGTTATTCGCATATCAATAGCTTCTAAGTGGAAATCTCCTATTCTTCCCACCTGGTTAGAAATAGACAAAAGGATTGCTAGTAACAGAAAGTTTGAATACAATATTGCACTAGTGCAAAATAAAATTCCTCAGTTTCTAAAGATATGGGCGCCTTGGGATCTTCGTCTGCTTTAACTTCAGACAATGGGGCTATGGCTGGCGCTGCGGGTGTAGCGTGGGCTATCGGTAATAGTTTTACTACTTACACTTTATATTCTATTTTGCTATCCAGCGATACATGTCACCTTACAGAGTCTAACCTCAGTTTCTCTGATTTTTGTTTTTATTATTGTTTCTTTGGGATTTCCGCAACTGTCTCCATTCGTGTCTATGCATTTATTGATGTATGTAATTGCGAAATACGTTATGTTAAGGCATTGTGTGAGATATGTCGGTGAGATGTTTGACTGTGGACCTTTAATGCTGCTTTTGATGTAACCTTTGTACTTCATCTTGCCTGTACATGCATCTTTTATTTAACTTTTTGAAAATAAAAATTTAAGTTACAAAAAAAAAAAAAATCCTTTGATCGTTCGATCAAAGTATTTGCGGTAAATCCTTAGAATTCGATATTCGAAGTCGAAGGATTTTACTTCGAGGGTCGAATATCGAGAGTTAATTCGACTTTGTGTGGTTTCTATATAATATTGTGGTCTTGCCATTCCTCCTAACACAAGAAATTTTGTCCATAGGGGAGGCGATTTATTATAAATGTAATTATTGCTTATTTTTAATTTGAAAAAAACTGAAAAGTTAAAATCTCAAGTGTGCTCTTATTAATTAAAAACACAAATCTCAATTACAATGTGATTGTAAAAAAAGGATTAAAAAACAACTAAATGCAGTTTAAAATCACATTTTACCCTTCATTTTCAATGAGTCAAATCTCTAATTGGTCTCAAAAACTGAGACAAATTAGCTTGAATTTTAAATACACTACCACTGATTCCTACATTAGATGCAAATTTTTATATTTCAGTTGTTTTTTAGCTTAAGAAATTGAAATTGAAATCTGACTTTTGCTTAAACTCAAATTGTGGTGAAAACTCAAATAAAAACACCCTATGGAACCAATTTATAAACATTCAAATTCAAGTGCTTACCACATTCTGAGTTTTTTTGTGCTCACAAATTCACAACTCAAAATTCACAATTTCAATTGTTTAGATTTATGAAGAAGAAAAAACTAGAAATGCAAAACTCTGGCATCTAAAAGATAAAAACACACCTGGAATGATATTGGCCTATTCATGTGGGCCATTCCTCCTAACACAAGAAATTTTGTTCCTAGGGCAGGCAATTTTTGATTTTTTTTTAATTGGAAAAAACCTGAAAGCTTTAAAATCTCAAACGTTTCTTATTTATTAAAAATATAAGTGTCAAAATTTGATTGTAAAATGTGTAACACTGGGGAAAAAAACTCAAACGCATTGAAATCACATTCTACCCTTGATTTTCAAATTGGTCTTGAATTGAACAGTAGCTTTAATTTTAAAAACACAGCTCCCACTGATTCCTACGCAAGTTTTTATAGTCAAGTTTTTTAGCATAAGAAATCTCGGTTATTTGAGTTTCGTAAACTTAAATTCAAATTTATGATTTTTGCTGCAAAAAACTGAAATTGTGATGAAAACTCAAATTTTAATGTTGAAAAATGACCCCTATGAAGCCAATTTATTAGCTTTCAAATTAAAGTTTTTACCAGTCTCAAATTCAACTCATGTTGGAGTTTTATTAGGAACAGAAAACTAGAAAAACTCAAATGCATAACTTCGGCATCTAAAAACTGGTTGAGTAGATGGGGGGACCTCATACTGGAAATAAGAATTAACTATGGTGTGAAATTTACTTTCTACTACATTAAGAGGCCGATTCACTAACTTCGAGTGAAGGATTCGAAGTAAAAAAACTTTGAATTTCGAAGTGTTTTTTGGGCTACTTCGACCATCGAATGGGCTACTATGACCTTCGACTACAACTTCGAATCGAACTATTCGAACTAAAAATCGTTCGACCATTCGACCATTCGATAGTCGAAGTACTGTCTACCGAACTCAATGTTAGCCTATGGGGAAGGTCCCCATAGGCTTTCCTAAGTTTTTTTGATCGAAGGATATTCCTTCGATCGTTGGATTAAAATCCTTCGAATCGTTAGATTCAAAGGATTTTATCGTTCGATTGAAGGAATAATCCTTTGAACGTTTGATCGCACTATTTGCGCTAAAATCCTTCGACTTCAATATTCGAAGTCGAAGGATTTTAATTCCCTGACGAATATCGAGGGATAATTAACCCTTGATATTCGACCCTTTGTGAATCGGCCCCTTACTATCATACAGAAGGTGATCTGTTCTGATCCTTTATAAGGATTATCATTATAATCAGGGTTGATGATCTATTCACTGAAGTAATGGAAACAAGCTTCTTTATTTGTGATAATAGGAACTAGCTGTACTATATAGGGTAATGAAGTCACTATTGAGGTTAAGGTTACTGTTTTCTATACTATTCAGTGTCACGTTGGATTTACTGTGAACACTGAGGACTTTCTCTGATAGTCAAGGTCAGTCATATAGGTTTTTTTATTCTAACTGAAGCTAACATAACACAAGAACAATTGCATGAAAAATAAGTTTCGAATATATATATTCCTGACTAGATACACTAGGTACTGTCAATAACATTACTATTATATATATGTCCTATAAACACAAAATATTGTCTTTGCATAAGAAAAAGATAAAGATGAAAAAAAATAATTAAAAAGCAGACATGTTTAGTATTGAGAAACCCCAATTCATTTATCAAGGGTATTCATTAATGACTTAGGGGGGTATTTACTAAAACTCACATTTATCTTGTTTTTTTATTAAAGCAAAGTCTACCTAACTCCCATCCATAAATTTAACTAATATATCAAAAATCAGGTTGAAAAAATCGATGTTCGAAAAAATTTTGCGACAAAATCTTGCGTCACTTTGCATCTTGCGACTTTTTTAAATTGACACTCTGAAAACTCGACTTTATCAAATTGTCGCAGCGAAAACTCAGATTATCGAACAGAAGCCAGTGCGGATCACAATGTCAAGAAACGTCTTCAGGGACATTTGCCATTGACTTCAACATGACCACTACAGGTTTTAGAGTATTTTCAAAATTTTTATCAACTTTGGGGTATAATAAATCTCTAAAAATATGAGTTTTTCCCCAGATTCGACCAGAAAATTTTGAGCTTAATAAATAAGCCCCTTAGATCAGTAATGTAGGGGTTTCTCATTGACAGCATGTCTGCTTGTGATTTTAGGAGATTATTAGTACTTTTTGGGTACTAGGTGTATGTTTTGGCATGTATATCGCAATATATTGATTTTAAAATGCTTGTATAATATATCTATGCTATTAACTTGCCTATTTAAAAAGTTACTTTTGCAAACATACCAAAAGGTAAAGCATTACAATAAGGTATGTTACTTCTACCTTATTAGATACCTTGAGTTGATTTATGTCAATTTGCTTTACCTGAGCTATTTTGGGATAAAGATCGTAAAGACGTCACTACTAATTCAAAGGCAGAATAAAATAATATCAATGGCAAAGATGGGCCTACTGCACCTTATGGGGCACATTTACCTAGGGTCGAATATCGAGGGTTAATTAACCCTCGATATTCGACCGTCGAAGTAAAATCCTTCGACTTCGAATATCGAAGTCGAAGGATTTTGCGATATTCCTACGATCAAGCGATTCGAAGGATTTTAATCCATCGATCGAAAGATATTCCTGTAATCAGGAAATTGTTAGAAAGCCTATGGGGACCTTCCCCATAGGCTAACATTGGCCTCGGTAGGTTTTAGGTGGCGAACTAGGGGGTCGAAGAAATTTTTAAAGAGACAGTACCTCCACTATCGAATGGTCGAATAGTCGAACGATTTTTAGTTCGAAACGTTCGATTCGAAGGTCGAAGTAGCCCATTCGATGGTCAAAGTAGCCATATTTGACCATTCGAAATTCAAACTATTTATACCTCTATTCCTTCACTCGAACTAAGTAAATGGGCCCCTATGTGTTCCAATGGTGCTGCAATGGCAATTCGATAGGGTCAATTACACTTAAGGGCAGATTTATCAAAGTGTGAGATTAGAGCTCACCACAGAAAAACTCACCCGCTTTCTATTCATTATTTTTAGAAGAGTATTTTTCAGTGGGTGAAAGTTAAAGTTCACCATTTGATAAATATGATTCTAAAAATCCCATAGGAACAAATAGAAAGTGGGTAAGTTTTTTTGTGGTGAGCTCTTATCTCCCAGATAGAGGGATAGATAAATCTGCCCCTTTCTGTCACCCCCATCTAAATACACTTCTAAAAATCCCATACAAATTAAAAGAAAGTGGATGATCTCTAATTTTACATTTAGATAAATCTGCCCCATGTGTTCTTTTGTTACATACATGTGAATTCATATTCAAAATTTTGAGCGTCAAAATTAATACATTCGAATTTTAATCCCCCTATTCAAATGTAAATCCTCCTCCATGGAAACAGTTCTTATTCGAATATTTACAATCATTTAGGGGCAAATTTACTTATGGTCGAATATCGAGGGTTAATTAACCCTCGATATTCGACTGCCGAATGGAAATCCTTTGACTTTGAATATTGAAGTCGAAGGATTTACCGCAATTCGTTCGATCGAACGAAAAATCATTCGAACGAACGATTAAATCCTTCGAATCGTTCGATTTAGAGGATTTTAATCCATCGATCAAACGTTTTTTCTTCGACCAAAAAAAGATTGCAAAGCCTATGGGGACCTTCCCCATAGGCTAACATTGTCTTCGGTAGGTTTTAGGTGGCAAACTAGGGGGTCGAAGTTTTTTTTAAAGAGACAGTACTTCGACTATCGAATGGTCGAATAGTCGAACGATTTTTAGTTCTATTCCTTCACTCGAACGAAGTAAATGGGCCCCTTATATTTACTAGTCAGTGGCAGAGGTCCGTTGAGCCATTTAGAGATGTTAATAGCCTTCCTGCCATTCGTTTTTTTCGTGAGAAAAACTTGACTTGTACGAATAGAATACGATTCAATATTTTGTGTCAGAACCATTCGATTGAATATTAGACATTCAAATGTTTTCTTAAATAACCTACCAGTCAAATTGTGAGTATATTGAAATTTAAAAAAAAATTCACATGAATTCGAAATAAACGGCGAGTTTTTTTGTGGTGTGTTCTAATTTTACATTTTGATATATCTTCCTCATAAATCATATTTATCATAAATAAAGGGTGAAACTATTGAAAAGACATTTCAGCAAATTAATCCAAAACTGTATGAAAAGTCATTATATAATGAAAAATTCAGTTTTTTTCCTAATTCAAAAAGCAGACACATGCCAAGAGATGAGGTAAGAAGGTCCTGCCCATGGGATAACTATAACAGAACAACAAAATGGCTATATTGTGGCCATTTAGGTAATACAAATAAATATTGTAAAAAATGTTATGTTTTCATATGAGTCAAGGTATGTTGCATTTCTATATGGAGCGGGGAGCAGCAGTGCAGCCACAATGAGAACAAATGGCAGCTTTATCGGAAGACATTACCCTGCTTTAGTGGCAGCTGCAGCAGCTATGGCCAGCACCATGCATTGCAAGACAACTCAGAGAAAGGAATGCCAGAATATGGAATCTATGGCATGAAGCAGTCACGTTCTTGAAAGACAACTCAAGAGATCCTACATTCTACGGCAATTGAAATATGAAAGGGACTGTTCACATTTGAGTTAACTATAAATATGATGTAGAGAGGGACAATTCGTAGTGGGTTTTTATTCGTGGTTTCTGAGTTATTTAGCTTTTTATTCAGCAGCTCTCCAGTTTGCAATTTCAGCAATCTGGTTGCTAGGGTCCAAATACTTATTAACCATGCACTGATTTGGAAAACAGACTGGAATATGAATAGGGGAGGGTCTGAATATAAAGATGAATAATAGAACGTAGCAATAACAATAAGGGGGTTATTTACTAAAATCCTAATTTATTTCATATTTTATTAAAAAAAAAACAAAAAAAACAAAATCAAACTCAACCGCTTGATTTGACCTTATTTATTAATAAAATAAACCAAATTAATCGGATCATGGAAAAACTCCATAAAATTGAAATTTGTGTTTTTGCCCCATAAACCTTGACCACATAAATTTGAGGTTTAGTAAATAACACCCTAAATTTGCAGCTTTACAGAGCATATTTTAGATGGGATAAGTGACCCCCATTTGAAAGCTGGAAAGAGTCAGGAAAAGAAAGCAAATAATTTAAATAAAAACTATAAAATAAATAAATAATGAAGACCCATTGCAAAGTTGCTTAGAATTGGCCATTGTATTATATACTAAAAGTTAACTTAAAGGTGAACTACCCCTTTAATGAATATTACCTTTATTTTTTTTTTTCTACTCCAATTACAGAAAGAAAAGACCTGCATAAGGGGCAAATCAACTCGTAGCTGACTTTATGTTGCAGGCTAATAGCCCAGAAAGCCAAGTAATATAGAAGCATTGCCTATGAGACGTAACACTAGCCAGTACACTTGGCTTTGCTCTGCTGATTAGCCAAATGCAGTTTTTCCAGACATTCCCTACAACATTTTCAGGCAAAAGGATTCTCTAACTTATGAAAACCGCTGTTCTATGTTAAATCACTTGCAGAAGTGCTTACTACAACTTTAACTAATGCAGTACCAGTAAAAAGGACAATAACCCCCTAGACATGGGGGTTATTTATTAAAGGTCGAGTTTGTGAGATTTTTCTACCTCTAATAAACTCACAATTTAAACAAACTCGAATGATTGCTTATTTATGAAAAAACTGAATGTGAAAACCTCGATTGAATGCAATGTGGAAAAAAAATCAAATGCCTTGAATTTATCAAGTTCATAGGCTAAAAAAAACTGAAATACCTCTAATTTATTATTCTGCCATTGACTTTTAAATAAAGTTGACAGGTTTTAGCTGGAGAATTTTCAGATTCGGACTTTTAGCAGCTTTGGAGCATAACTGATCTTGAAAAATTCGAATTTATTTCCCCTGAAAAATTCAAATTTTTTATGAAACTAACCTTGAAAAACTAAAATTTTTTGAAGAAACACAAATTAACCTTTAATAAATAACCCCCATAGACATGTCCTCCTGACATTGCATCACAAACGAAGTTTACAAGTTATAGAAAAAAAGGCATTCACAGGGTCAGGCTTCACAGTCCTCACCCATGATGAATACATACTATAACTAATCCATGTGGCATGGCCCGAAGGAAGGGGAGTCAAAGCATGGTTAGCCACCCTCCAACTGTCATAGAGACAACTGGCAGCATTCTACATCAGAATGTTCTCAGATTTCAACAAATGGGAGCAGGGGCAAGAGGACAGCATTTCTATTCAGACCTGTTTTCTTGTCACCTATATAAATAGTGATTGGTAGCACTAGCCTGAGACCCAGTCTGGCTTCTTTCATCATCATCATCATTATCATCATCAAGGCTTTATGCAGAAGAAGCATTGGCAAAGGGTTGCATTCTTTTTGGGGGCTAATCAAGCAAGAGAAACTGGATATTGTAGGAGATGTAACCAATCTGCCACAATCTGCAGCTAAAATCACAAGAAAAGCCAGATCTTTCTAAATACATTTCCATGATGGGTAACACTTGGAAAATCCACTTCATGCAAACGCAAAAGTAAATGGCCCTGTTTAAGGTCCCTAAGAGAGGGCTAATTGTAGGCAGCAACGAAGACCACATTACAGTGTTTTCTATAGGGACAACCTGTGCTACAAGTTGTAGTACTTTAAAGACTGCCACAAGTCAGAAGCTCATTTGGCATAAGCCTTAACTTCTGTTTCAGTTGCCAGACAGCCTTAAAGGGCATGTAAAGGCAAAAAAATAAAATCCCATTTTTACTTTCTTTAATGAAAAAGAAACCTATCTCCAATATACTTTAATTAAAAAATGTGTACCGTTTTTATAAGAAACCTGACTGTATGCAGTGAAATTCTCCCTTCATTTACTGCTGTGAATAGGATTTGTCAGACGGTCCCTAACTGCTGAGCGGGAAAACAATCATACTTATGAACAGCAGGGGGAGCCCCCGCCTTCTCAGCCATGCAGAACTCAAGCAGCTTTGCTATGACGATCCCTAAGCAGCCCAGACCACACTGAGCATGTGCACAGTCTTAGTCTTGCAAAGTTGTTTAACAAAGTTACAAGATGGTGACCCCCTGTAGCCAACTTTGAAAGCATAAATTATTTGTTTGATTAGGTTTGTGGTGCAGTAAGTTCATGTTTATATTTAGTATACAAAATACAGCATTTCTAGCCTTATTCTATTTTAGACTTTACATGCCCTTTAAATAAAGAAGCCGATTATGATATTACATACGTCTCCCCTACTTTGGATCAGCGCTCAGAAGCGAGGTAATTGATGCATTGCACAAGCCGGTAGAGAAGGGACCGGGATCTCGTGATAGCAGCGACCATCAGGAGATACGAAGTTGGGTGAGCTCTGCCAACACCACGCTAAGATTTTGTTGAAAGCTATTCAATAGGGGAGTCAAGGTTCCTAGACCCTCCTACCTCATAGCTGCACTGTTGGCTCAGCTTAGTCTAGTCAGTAGCTGACTCAGGATGTGGTTCATAATGCTTACTAAAAATTTGTATGAACAAGGCACCGGGGGCAGATAGAATACACTCTCGGGTTATAAGAGAGCTTAGTTCAGTTTTAGACCAGTCCCTATTTCTGATTTTCTCAGACTCGCTTTCATCTGGTATGGTACCTATGTATTGGAGGATAGCTGATTTAATTCCTACATTTAAAAAGCGATAACATTTTCAGCCTGGCAATTATAGGCCAGTTTGACATCTGTGGTGGGCAAGTTATTGGAAGGTTTGTTAAGGGATCACATTCAAAACTTTGTCCTAGTAAATTATGAGCAGTAATCAGCATGGATTTATGAAGGATAGGGCAAGTCAAACAAATTTGATCGGTTTTTATGACAAGGTTAGTAGGGTGCTAGTAAGCAGGGGAGCAGTAGATGTGATCTATATGGATTTTGCCAAAGCAATTGATACAGTGCACCACAAATGACTGCTTTCTAAACTAAGGTCTTTTTGGCTTAATGAAGTTGTTTACACATGGATTGGAAACTGGCTACAGGATCGGGTACAGAGGGTGGTTGTTAAGGGTACATTCTCTACTTGGAGTAAGATACTTATGGAGGGTCCCTCAGGGCGGTGTATTGGGCCCACTTTTATTTAACGTGCTCATTAATTAATTACTTAGGGGAGGGTATTGTAAGTAATGTATCAGTGTTTGCAGATGACAAAAAACTTTGCAGCACAATTAATTCCATCCAAGATGCGGCATCCTTGCATCGGGATCTTGACAAACTGGCAATCTGGGGGCGGTTAGGTGGCAGATGAGATTTAATGTTGATAAATTTAAAGTCATGCACCTGGGATGTAGAAAAATGCAAGTCACTTATACCCTTAAAGGGACTGCACTAGGCATATCCATAATGGAAAAGGACCTTGGAGATCTTGTAGATACATTTGGCTGTAGCAAGCAAGCCATTCTGCAACTACAAGGTCTTGAATTGTATTAAAAGGGGCATAGATTCAAGAGTACATTCTTCCACTGTACAGAGCTCTGGTAATATATAGAATATGCCATAAAGTTTCGGTCTCCAGCGCTTTAACGGTACATTATTGAATTACAGAGGTTCCAGAGAAGGGCAACTAAGCTGGTAAAAAATGGAAAATCTCAGTTATGAGGAAAGACTGGCCAAGTTGGTGTTGTTCACGCTAGAGAAGAGGTGCTTACAGGGTGATATGATAATTATTTATAATTTATATATAAGGGATAATACAGTAATTTCTCTAATGTTTTATTTAACAATAGGTCCTTCCAGCTGACACAAGGGCACCCATTCTGAAGAAGAAAGGAGGTTCCAGCTAAATATTTCGGAAGGGGTTTTTTTTCATCGAGAGCTGGAAGGATGTGGAATTCTCTCCTTGAATAAGTCGTAAATGCACGGAGTTTGTCAGGTAAAATGGGAGACCTAGAATTAATTGCATGCTCTAAAAATTATGATATAATTGGTATCACTGAGACCTGGTGGGATGAAACATGTGACTGGATTGTGAATTTAAATGGTTACACCCTTTTTAGGAGGGACAGAGGGATTAAAAAGGGTGGAGGAGTGGGTTTGTATGTAAAGCCTGAATTAAAGCCATGCGCTAAAGAAATAAAAATAGCTGGCACTGGTGAGGGTGTAGAATCACTCTGGGTAGAGATTTCGACTGGGCAAAAGGTATCAAAAAGAATTATCATTGGTGTATGCTATAAACCACCTCGTATAAGTGTCGAGTATGAAGCCCAGCTACTCTTGCAGATACAAGCGGCTTCACAGCTGGGTCAAGTTGTTGCTATGGGTGACTTCAATTATCCAGACATTGACTGGGGTAATGGGGTTGCTAAGACAGAAAAAGCTAGTAGGTTTGTAAATATGCTGAATGACAACTTTTTATTCCAGCTCGTTCAAGAACCTACTAGGAATAACTCTCTTTTGGACCTTGTAATAACTAACAATACTGAACTCATCTCTAACATTTGTGTGGGTGAGCATTTAGGGAATAGTGATCATAACATGGTCTCCTTTGAGATTCTGTTGCAGAAGCAATTCTATAAGGGAGTAACTAAAACACTAAATTTCAGACGTGCAAACTTTGACAGTATAAGGGCATCTCTGCAACATATTAAGTGGGAAATGCTTTTCACAGGGTTAAACACAGAACAAAAATGGGAAGTCTTTAAAATGCTGCTTAATAAATATACTTGTCAGTATATTCCACTTGTAAGCAAGGAACGTCGTTGCAAAGCAAAACCTTTTTGGTTCAATAGAAGCGTTGGTGTTGAGGTGGGTAAGAAAAGACGTGCTTTTAAGGCTTTCAAGTTAGCTGGTACAGCCGAAACATTTATAAGGTACAAGGAGGCCAATAAATCATGCAAAGAAGCTATAAGGCAAGCTAAAATTGCTATAGAAAAGGATATTGCAGCAAGCAGTAAAAAAATCCCAAATTATTTTTTAAATATGTCAATAGTAAAAAAATGAAGCAGGAAGGGGTGGGACCCTTACTATCAGAGGGGGATCAGCTGGTTGATGAAAACAAAATAAAAGCGCAGATTCTGAACTCGTATTTTTCATCTGTTTACACAAATGAAGAACCAGTAAGTGAAGGTTTCCTTCTTAACACTCCCAATTCTAGTAATACAACTAATGATGCATGGTTCACACAAGAAGAAATTCAAAAGAGACTTGAACAGGTTAAGATTAACAAAGGTCCAGGGCCAGATGGTATTCATCCCAGGGTAATTAGCGAGCTTAGCTCTGTGATTGCCAAACCTCTTTACTTAATTTTTCAGGATTCATTGAGATCTGGTATTGTGCCAAGAGACTGGCGAATTGCTAATGTGGTGCCTCTATTCAAAAAAGGATCCCGTTCTCAGCCTCAAAACTATAGGCCAGTTAGTCTGACGTCAGTATTAGGAAAGCTTTTCGAAGGGTTAATAAAGGATAAGATACTGGACTTCATAGCAAATCATAATACTATGAGTTTGTGCCAGCATGGTTTTATGCGTAATAGATCTTGCCAGACTAACTTAATTTCTTTTTACGAGAATGTAAGTAGAGACCTCGATTCTGGGATGGCAGTGGATGTGATTTACTTAGACTTTGCTAAAGCATTTGATACAGTGCCACACAAAAGGTTACTGGTTAAATTAAGGAATGTTGGCCTGGAACATAGTATTTGTACCTGGATAGCGAACTGGCTAAAAGATAGACTACAAAGAGTGGTGGTAAATGGAACATTTTCTAATTGGACCAGTGTTGTTAGTGGAGTACCGCAGGGCTCTGTACTAGGTCCCTTGCTTTTCAACTTGTTTATTAATGACCTGGAGGTGGGCATTGAAAGTACTGTTTCTATTTTTGCAGATGATACTAAATTGTGCAGAACTATAGGTTCCATGCAGGATGCTGCCACTTTGCAAAGTGATCTGTCTAAACTGGAAAACTGGGCAGCAAACTGGAAAATGAGGTTCAATGTTGATAAATGCAAGGTTATGCACTTTGGCAAAAATAATATAAATGCAAGTTATACACTAAATGGCAATGTGTTGGGAGTTTCCTTAAATGAAAAGGATCTAGGGGTCTTTGTAGATAACACGTTGTCTAATTCTGGGCAGTGTCATTCTGTGGCTACTAAAGCAAATAAAGTTCTGTCTTGCATAAAAAAGGGCATTAACTCAAGGGATGAAAACATAATTATGCCTCTTTATAGGTCCCTGGTAAGGCCTCATCTGGAGTATGCAGTTCAGTTTTGGACTCCAGTCCTTAAGAGGGATATAAATGAGCTGGAGAGAGTGCAGAGACGTGCAACTAAATTGGTTAGAGGGACGGAAGACTTAAATTATGAGGGTAGACTGTCAAGGTTGGGGTTGTTTTCTCTGGAAAAAAGGCGCTTGCGAGGGGACATGATTACACTTTACAAGTACATTAGAGGACATTATAGACAAATGGCAGGGGACCTTTTTACCCATAAAGTGGATCACCGTACCAGAGGCCACCCCTTTAGACTAGAAGAAAAGAACTTTCATTTGAAGCAACGTAGAGGGTTCTTCACAGTCAGGACAGTGAGGTTGTGGAATGCACTGCCGGGTGATGTTGTGATGGCTGATTCAGTTAATGCCTTTAAGAATGGCTTGGATGATTTTTTGGACAGACATAATATTAAAGGCTATTGTGATACTAAACTCTATAGTTAATATAGGTATGGGTATATAGAATTTTAATTAAAAGTAGGGAGGGGTGTGTGTAGGGATGCTGGGTTTTCATTTGGAGGGGTTGAACTTGATGGACTTTGTCTTTTTTCAACCCAATTTAACTATGTAACTATGTACTCGCTGATACATAAGATAGCTTAAAGAAGAGGTTGGATGGCATTGTAGAAAATTAGAGAATATATGGTTATGAAAGATAGCTCAGTACAAGTTTATCCAATGACTTATCAATTTATCCAGTTTATCAATTGCCATCTTGAAGTGAGGAAGAAATTTTATTTCTCCCTCTGAGGCAAATTGGAGAGGCTTCATGGGGTTTTTGCCTTCCTCTGGATCAACTAGCAGTTAGGCAGGTTATATCTATATTAAAAGGTTGAACATGATGGCTGTGTGTCTTTTTTCAAACTAACTTACTTTGTTACTTCATTTTTTTTGTGTCAGCATTTAGCTACTGTTCCAAAGTTAATTTGGTGGGTACAGAATGGCCCTTTCTTGCCCCTTATGCTATCCACTTGCCGGAACACAAGCAGCTGACAGTGGACAGTGGATTGCTTATTGCAAATTTTGGTTTTGCAGCTTCTAAAATCCATACTGCAGCATCACAATACTCTGTGTGGACTTAAATGCATATAAAAGTTCCCTGCCTGTAGTTAGTTCTAATACCTCATATGGCATATTCAGTTTGATGCACAAAACACAAATAGGATATATTTTGTTCTTTTTACTAGCTGCTGCTAGTAAAACTGTATAGACAGTGTGTTTAGCTGCCCTTTAGCTGCAGTGTAATAAAACTATAGATGAGGAAAGATATATCTTTCTGATATTTAGCTGTTCTACTTAGTCAGTGGTGTAACTAGGGGGGGGTGTGATTGCACACAAAAAAGGAAAAACATTTTTTATCTGTACTGCAGCGCTGGGTCTGGGTCCGGTTAGGTGCTGTGCATTGTTGGTACGGTACCTGCTTGGGCTCACAAGCCCAATAGGCAGGCACATGCCTTGCTGGTTACTGCCCAATTTTCACCCAGCAAGCAGCTACCAACTGCAAACAGAGCCAAACTGGACCAGGCACAGCACAGCGTAAAAAAATAAATATAAAAGAAAATAAAAGCAAAGAAAAAACAAATAGTAATTGAAAAAAAAAAGCTAGAAAGGCCCCTTGTGTCTCTTGACACGCTCCTGACCCTGGCAGTGCAGATTAAAATAAATATAAAAGAAAATGAAAATACAAATAATAACTTGAACAACTTTTGGGAGTGGGAGTAGCCTAGAAGGGGGGGGGCTGTGGAAAGTGTAACCTAGGGGCCTCACATCCTATTAAAAGAAAATAAACAATAGAAAAGAAAATGCAAATAATAATTGAAAAAAAAGCTATATTTATATTTCGGGCCAAGGGTTTTCTGCTGTTGGATACCGGGCAGGGGGTGGGGCCGTGACACAGAGGGGCTGGGGAATCCTGCCCAGTTTTCCTGGAAAACAGGGCAGGAAGTTTTGATAGCCCTTCAAATTACCGGGCTGTCTGGGTCAAAACCGGACAGGTGATAACCCTACCCGAGCCTAGGGTTGCCACCTTTTAGCCCAGTGGAGACAGGGCAGGGGGCGGGCTGTGACGCAGTTTTGACCCGGGCAGCCCTTCAAATTACTGGGCTGTCCTGGTAGGGTTGCCATCTTTTCTGGAAAACGATACTGTAGGGTTGACACCTTTGTTTATGGCTAAACCCGAACACAGAGGGTGGGCAGTGACGTAGGAACAGGCATGATGAAATCAGAGGTGGGCACAATGATGTTGGTGGAGTTAGGACACCAGGGAAAGGTTATTGCATCACTTAGATGAAAGTGTTGATGCCCAGTTCAAAACCACACAGGTGGCAACCCCATCTCTATCTATATTCTGCTTGATGATTAAGCCCAATCTTTTAATTACATGTATGAGATCTTGTATACAGAAATCAGTTATCCAGAAAGCTCCGAAATACAGCAATGCTAATTTAGAAAAAAGCATTCTTATTTTTTATTGATTTGCTTTTTTTTCTCTCTGTAATAATAAGAATGGTGAGTATCTTAGTATTTAAATGCTTTTCACGTACATTATTATTGTTCAGATTTTATAAGGTTGAAAACTGAATAGAAAGTTCAGAACCGAACAGGCCTTAGAAAAAACAAATTGTTTGGGTCAAAACCAAAAACAGGTGGCAACCCTGCAATACCGGCCTTCCTATATATTTATCTTTTCTCCCTATTAATAACATTGGGATCAACCATCATTTTTACCGGCCAGGTGGCAACCCTATGTCCAGGTCAAAACCGGACAGGTGGCAACCCTACTGGGGCCTAGGGTGGCAGGATTTTAGGGGGTGGCATGCTGTCCAACCACACCCACATTGGTTCAGAAACACTGGGGATGCGCCAAACCCCATTGCTCCGATCCAGATGAAGTTTGTGCGAATAAAAGAGAAGGGACGGCAAACAGCAGCGGGCCTAGGGGCTCCCGCTATGTAAATCCGGCCATAGTATCCTAGAAGGGGGCCTGTGGAAAGTGTAGCCTAGGGGCCTATCAGTCACTGTTTAGGGTAAGGGCACACCTGGAGCTTTGGGGAGATTCAGTCGCCTCTTCTTTGGGGCGACTAATCTCCCCGAACTGCTTCCCCATCTCTTCCGCTGGCTTTAATGAAAAAAACGCATGTGCCAATGCACTTGCGTTGCTTCGATTTCCAAAGTCGCTGGAAGTTTCCGCACGAGTAAACTTCGGGCCACTTCGGAAATCGAATCGCCGCAAGTGCATCGACGCAGGTGTTTTTTCGTTAAAGCCGGTGGACAGGGAAGGATTTACATAACCGGCGCCCCCTAGGCCCGCTGCTGTTTGTCGCCCCCATCCCCTCCCCCTTTATTCACGCAAATTTTCAGCATCGGCACTGGAGCAATGGGGATTGGTGCCAGTGACGTAACTAGAGGGGGGCGGGCCCTGGCGTGGGACGCGCTGCCGGGCCCCCCGCCCCCCTCCGTACACCCGGAACTGCCCGGGAATCGTGGAGCGTGAACTGCCGGGGGGGGGCCCTGAGGGGTTGCGGGCCCTGGCCCAATCACACCCCCTGCTCCCCCGGTAGTTATGCCACTGTTTGGTGCATGTTTAAAAACTATTTTAATCCCTAGTGTTTCTGAACCAATGTGGGTGTGGTTGGGCAGCATGCCACCCCCTAAAATTTTGTTACCCTAGGCCCGGACTTTGTTGGCCTCTCCACAAATCCGGGCCTGCCGGTGGAAGACACAGGGAAGTAGTTCGGGAGATTAGTCGCCCCAAAGAAGAGGCGATTAGTCGCAGGGCGACAAAATCTCCCCGAATCTCAAGGTGTGACCTTACCCTTATTGTACCAGACTGCACTGTACTATGAGGTGTAAGTGACTGGGAAAAGCTGGATGTAACAGCTACATTCTACACTATATGCCCTCGTCTGAGAAAGAACAAATGTGTTACCACCATTGGAAAGAAGGAGCGGTATTTTTTTATCTCTAAAAGTGAATACAGAGGCGGGATAATGATGTCATGATGGGAGGGGATAATAGGCGGGGGAAAGTCGGCTCCAAGGAAACCAGAGACTTGTGCATTAGTATCGTGTGCGGCGCAGTGTGGAGGAGAGGCGTGATCTACTGTCCAGCAGCCGGGGAACTGATGTTGTGTGTGGGAAGCGCGTAGTGAGCGGGGACAGGGCAAGAGGCGGCTCAGCATTGCTACAGCCACACAGCTGCCTGCGGAACAAAGCGAGCTCTTGTACTGCTGCCAAATCGCAACCCTGCTGAGCCCAGGGGGACACATTCTCCTGTCACACTTTATACATTCACTTTGTCACAAATCCAATTTTTTTTAAAAAAAATCTCTGAGGCTGGAAAGAAGACCGACCAAAGTTTAACTATGGCTTTGATCATGGAACCCGTGAGTAAATGGACTCCGAGTCAAGTGGTGGACTGGATGAAGGGTAAGGTTCCCAGAGGACTTTACACCGCAACCCGTTGCGACAAAACTGCCTTCATGCGTTAAAACGCATCACTAGGTCTCTAGGCTAAAATCACTGTCATGATATTAATGTGTATTGGTTTGTGTTCTCCCCACCTCCCAATCTAACAGGTGTAATGAGGTCTTTTTCCCTCTTGACTATCATTTGCAGCAGGGACCAAGATTTTGTCTGTGAGGCTGGTTAATATATATATAATACACAAGCCATGATATCCTTATAAATGGTGACTAGTGATGTCATCAGTGGTGACTAGTGGTTTCATATGGTCGTGGAACTCCTCGGTGATTTCAAAATGTCCTTATATTTTATAATAGGGGGTACTTTATTCACTCAGCAAGTCCAGTTGTTTTTAGATTTACCTATACTAGATATACCATGACCTGGATGAATGAAAATCTTCATAGTCATAAAATATAGTATGAACTTAACATGTAGCTGGTTGTGACAGTTGTTACTGCTTCCCATCTGCTACTATTTATTATTTAATTATAAAGCATCACATGTTCTTGGGTTACTGTAGTTCAGCGACTACTCATAGTGTTGGGGGGCAGCAACTGGACTCCCCCAATCAATGATTTAGCTGCCTTGCTGCCTTAAGCTGCTGCGCTTGCATCTCATGCAAATTAACCCAAAGCAATAACCTCCCATAGGTGCCGACAAGTAGGATCTGCTAATATTGGGCAATAGATCAGTGACCATTTTCAGGGTGGGGATTTTCTTGGAAAATAATAAGTATGTAGTTAACTTGCCTAGCCAATTAGGACTAGCGTGCTAATGAAGACTCTGTATCTGAGAATCTGTGAAATTCCGCCTTAAGGTTTAAATAAGACGGGAATTCCTATGGGATTTCAACTGGAGAAGAAAAAAAAATTGGGACGGTAGAATTGTGCCACATCGAATAAGAGAAAGACTTCATGTTGAATTTAGAAAGATCTTCTTCCTGGACAAGCCTGTATTATAAGACAGATAAATGACTTCTATTTTTATATTCTTTTCTCAATGTTACCCTGCATAGAGCTGCCTAGCCCTTAGTGCATGACTGTAGGCAGAGGCTGTTTATGAGGCCGTGTCTAATTATTTCCCCTTAACTGTTCTGTTAAGTAGGAGCCTGTTTAATGTGCTTATCGGCTCTCTTATTTCCCAGGCTTTGCTGGCTGCAACATTTCACCCTCAGCACTCCAGCCTTGTGTTCTGACATGTTCCGCCTAAAAACTGGATCCTAAATAGTACGAAATTGGCTTTTCCCCCTGTCTGAGCAAAACCAGCTTCCTTTGGAAACATTTTAATTGCCAATTAACCTCCCATAATGACAGATGGAGTGAAGTTCAGTTTAGGTCTTACAAGGGCAGAGTGATGTGGTACTCGTTGTGATTATACAGGTATACAAGACTACGAGAAAGACATTTTGTAATTGTTTTTTGTGGCAACCATCCCTATAATATTGGGTGAGTTTCAGCTGTGGCGCTGGAGTAACATATAGCACAAGGAAGCACATTTGTCTCGAAACAGAATCAATGGGGCATGCCTGGCGTCTTACAAAAGCAAGCAGCTATCACATTACCTGCTTATCCCCTTTCCCTTCTGTTTACTTGGTTGCTTTTAATTACAGATGCTTTAAAAAAAGCAGATTTTCCCCTGTTGCCCATGGAAATCTCTATTGCCTTTGCACAACCGAAAACAAAACAATTCTTTTTGCCAATAAAAGTTCTTGTCTTCAACAACCGATCGGTAGTTTTTAAAGAATTAAGGATTCTTGCACAGGTAGTTGCATCATTTCGGGTAACCCACAGCAGCCTTTACCATACTGCTAAACCATCTAAAATTCACCTTAAAGGAACAGTTCAGTGTAAAAAAAATTAAAAACTGGGTAAATAGGCTGTGCAAAATAAAAAAATGTTTCTAATATAGTTCATTATCCAAAAAATTTAATGTGTAAAGGTTGGAGTGACCGAATGTCCATCATTACAGAACAGATCACTATTGCCTGGTAACCATCAGTGGAAACCAAGAGAGCTGCAAAGCAGGACATCTGGTCACTCCAGTCTTTATAGATTGCATTTTTGCCGTTCCTTTAAAGGGATTCAGTGTGTAAATCTGCCAATGCCCCTTATCAGTGGGTGGATGTGCAGATTAGAATGTATTAGGAACCACAAATGTCTTTCCAGATCTACACGTTGTTGACTCAAGTGAACAGAACAGTTCTATGATCAAACCCCAAGTTCAACAAATTTCTACTTGAAGTGGTGTTTAAAACAGTACTGCCTTGAATGGGTTTCAGTAGGAAATGCCACTTTTTGCCTATGACTAGATTATCGCCCACTTATGTGCTGAACAAGATGTCGGGCTTCCTGTTCACTGGGAATCAAACCAAAGTGAATGTCTGCCATTGTAATTTCTACAGGTGTCCAAGCCCACAAGAAGGAGGCATCCGGAGCTTCAGGGTGCACAAATGGATTACATTGTAGTTCCCATATAAAATGTGGTTGTAGAAAAATTACATGTTGTTTTAAAATGGAAATCCCAGATTTGGAATCTGGTTGTACTTTCTGGAGGAGATACATGTTAAGGATATATCCAAATGTATAAAGGTCCAAATGATGGAAAGTTACATTCTATGGAAAACCCCAGTTACTGAGCATTTTGGATAACTGGTCCCGTACCTGTACTGTTTTATTATTTCAGCGAAAAAAGGAAATTGCTTTTAAAAATTTGGATTATTTGGTTAAAATTGAGTCTATGGGAGATGGTCTTTCTGTTTGTCAGAGCTTTCTGGATAAAGGGTTTCCAGTGGCCCATAGACCAGATTTTTGATGCCTTTTTTTCTGTACAAGTTGTTATGACAGGTAAAGTTGACAAGAACGCACTGGAGGGTTGCCACAGCAATTTTTCAAAGTTGGGTGAATAGGATCACCCCGAAACTCAAATCGAATTCGATTTGAGTTTTTCAAACTCGATTTTGAGTTTTTTTCTGTGCAAAAAACTTGAACAGTGTCGGACTGGGGGTCCTGGGCCCACTGGGACTGTTACCTTGGGGGGCCCCCACACAGTGTCGGACTGGGACACCAGGGGCCCACCCAAAGACCTTAGATCAGGGGCCCACTCTCAGTACTATTATTCTTCCTCTCCTCACTCAACCTCTATTCTCCTAGTCTCTTTTCTTTACATATTATAATCTATTAATCCATCTATTTATCCTCTTTGTTCTCATAGAAATTGGTAATGACCATGAAATAGGCCAAATGTTTAGAAGCAAGAGGCCCACTGACACCTTGGCCCACCGGGAGTTTTCCTGGTATCCCGGTGAGCCAGTCCGACACGGAACTTGAATGTCTGGAAGGCTGCAAACAACTCCAAATTTATCCTTGGAAACTTTCCATAGGCTAATACAGCAATTAATCAGGTTTTAGGTGGTGAATAGTCGAATTTGAGGTCTTAAAGAGCCAGTGTATGATAAATCTCGAAAATATAATTCAATTTCTTTATTAAAAAAACCTTAAATCGAATTTTAACAATTCCCTAGTCGAATTTGACAGTTTTGACCATAAAAAAACGAAAAAATTAATTCGAAATTTGAATTTTCACTTTGACCCTTGATAAATATGCCCATTACAGTTGCCTAACTTGCAGTGCCCAGTTATTCTCTTAGAGACCCAATAAAGATACTAATATGTATAGATCCATGGAAACTGGGTTCTGTTTGCAATATAGTGTCCGATACTACACAAAAATAATATGAAAATTTACTCCTCCCAAGTCAACCCCAAAGTAAAAATTTGCCTAATAGCAGAAAACATAATTCTACGCAACTTTGCAATATACATTCTTTATGGTTTTTACTTTATTTGTATATGTATTGCAATTGAAGGCAGTGTTTCTCTGTCCCTTCTATTCACTGCCCTGATTCATCAGACTGTTGATACAGTGTAGCGATAGACGCAAAGATCGCAAAATGACATCGCCAAACAAGCGGATCTTTCCCCGATATGCCATTAACGAGCATGGTTATATGGTAATGGTACGATGCGTAATGGGCTCCGGCGGGATTGGTCGGGTCAAAATTAAATTGTCCGATCGACCAAACGACCAATCTTCGCTGGACGAAAGATGTCGGCACTCTCCACACACAATCCGAAAATCGTATATGAATCCTTCATACGATAGGATCTGTGCATCTATGGCCAGCTTAAGACAAGGCAGCTGTTTAATATACCTGTCTTTGCTGGGGAACTTTTGCAACATGGTTTAAAAAGTAACAAGCAGGAGCGCTCAGGGGCGTAACTATAGAGGAAGCAGACCCTGCGGCTGCAGGGGGACCCGGGAGATATAGGGGCCCCATGAGGCCCTAATTCATATACAATTTCAATAAATATTGGAGAAACAAGTCAACCTCTAAACATTTTGGGGGCCTGAAAAATAATTTGCTGTGGGGCCCAGTAATATCTAGTTACGCCACTGGGAGCGCTGCTTTCAATATCAATCGTTTTTACAAACAACTTTAAAAGCACTGAAGATATTTAATACATGTATATTGAAAAGTAGCTGAGAATTGATTTTGGGGTTGGCTTGCCTTTTAAGATAACATACCAGACTACATGAGATACCTTGGGTGAAAAAGGCTGAGGTTATTTATTAAAGTTTAGAACAACCAACATACTGTATATCAACGTCAATTAAGTGCAGGGTAATATATACAATGACATTTATATAGAATTTCAAAATTAATTTTCTTGTAACCTGCGATAGCCGCTGAAGGCTGCAAACAATTATAACCAAGCGTGAGGGACCCGTCTATCCCTCTGTAGCTCACGGCCCTTCCACCAAACCCTTACCAACACTTTGGCCCCCGGCCTAACCCATGTTACACTCTACATTTTATAACACTATCACTGGTTCCACCCCAGCGGAGCCCTTCCCGCTGCCGCTACTCAGCTAGAGGTAGGGTGGGAGCTGTAGAACACACCCTTCACTTCCTTCTTAGTTAAACCCCTCATGTTTCCACCCTTCTTAACAGGCAATTACAACACCCATTATTCTCCACTGGTTCCCCAGTTCCTGGCCCACTCCCCACAGCATTCTTTCTACTTGTTTCTATGATCTTTCTTTGTTGCTATGCAATTTCTTCATTGCATTTAATATTTTTTAATTGGCGTTGTAAGGAAGGGTTATCTTATAACACACCAATAAATGCCAGGAATACCACTGCAATGTGACTGTAGTTGTGAGAGCACTGCTGTGCTGAATGGCAGTTATAGTCTCCACAATTAACATATGTGTTGGAGGGTGCTTCAGTGGATAATGTATTCTATTATCTGTCGCACTATAAGTTCAGTTGATTAAATAGCATTGTATGAATCGTGCAGAGATCTTGCTGTTGTTTCCACTGACGTCGGCAGCAGTTATCCTGTCACCTACATCTAATGCGAGGGAAGCACTTTGATCAGCCAGCCCCCAATAGGATTGGATGCTACTATATATGTACATAAACAGTTTTAGTCCTTTTGTTCTTCATCTCCATTAATGTTCAGTGCGCCCAAATTTCTGCTAGCAGTTATGTGTAGGTGTATATTCAACCCACCTTTATTATTGGGAACCATATCTTTGTGAAGTTCCAGGCAATTTTTGCCTTGGTTTTTCATAGCCAATTTGAAAATAGCTTTTTGGATGTTGGAACACTAGTTAAAAATGAAATATAAAGGGAATAAAGCCATTTTTAGAAATGCTAGGCTGCTTATTTTAATCGGCTCATTTCAAGAGTTTTGAGTGGGTAATGGGTCTTCAGTCTTGCTCTACTGTATCTGAATTTAGAACTTTCTCAAAGAGGTGATCCATACCTGTATTACATGAAAAATAAGAACAATTTCATTTTTAATCTTTGAATGTGCTTGCTGTCACTGGAAAGGCCATCTCCCAAAAGCTCTTATTTTATCCAAATAATCCACATTTTTCAAAATGATTTCCTTTTTCTCTGTAGTAATAAAACAATGCATTGTACTTGATCCCAACTCGGATATGATTAATCCTTATTGAAAGCATAAACAGCCTATTCGGTTTATTTAATGTTTACATGGTTTTCTAGTAGACTTAAGGTATGAAGATCCAAATTCCAGAAAGATCCATTATCTGGTAAACCCCAGGTCCTGAGCATTCTGAATAACAGGTCCTATAACTATATGATTGTACATTTGAATGAAACTTATGATAAAGATTGCAGTTGTATTTCATTAATATAGGATATTTTAGATCAGTGCTGTCCAACTTTTCTTTTTGTTTTGTTTCTTTTTCATTTATGGAGCCCCAGAACAGACGGAGATGGTGTAAATCCCTTGGATGGCCACTTCCAGTCTACAGGCCTCCAGTTGAACAGGCTAGTGACTCAGTTATGGCTATTTTATTCTAGACAAACATATTATGCTCAAATGGGAACTCCACAAAAACATACTTTGAGCTTTTTGAAAAATAAACAATTTCAGCAACTTTGCAATATACATCATTTAAAAAATATTCAGATTTTCCATGATTTTTAATGGTTTCTTACAGTTCCCTAAGCATAGTCCCCTGCTCTCCTGCTGATCTCTCTGACTACTTTGCTGATCTGGCTGACTACTGTTACTTTGTATCAACAGCCACCTGTCCTCAGCCTGCATCCTCCAAACCCCGCAATTCCCATCACATATGATTTAATAAGGAATGGAACATCACAGTGCAATGCATTGTGGGTGATGTAGTTCCTGCATGCTGTCTGTAAGCTGTGGAGAAGTTGTTACAATTTGTAACATCAGTGTTTTAGTCCCTCCTTCCCTACCAGGATTTCAAATGATGCAGAAAGATAAGAACTGTTAAACAGCTGGATTTCAGCATAGAAAATGGCATTTATTCATACTTTTGAAAGAAACAGGTAACTGTGATGGATATATTAGGGGTTTCTGTGTTATTTATCAAATTTTGGTTTGGAAGCCGGAGTTCCCCTTTTGGACCTTACACAAATGGATTTGAAATTGCAAGAAGCCTGAGAACGAATTTAAATAGCAGGCACTGTGCTTGATGGCATTTTTATTGAAATCTGGTACTGAAATCCGCCCACTCCTACTTACAGCAAGAATTTCACAAGCACATTAAGAACAGCTTTGATGATAAATCTTGTTGTTAAGGCAGTAATTTATTTCACATGCTCTGTTTCTAAAGACTTTTTTTTTTTTTTTCTTCAAATTTACTGTTATAGTATCTTATTTCTGGTCTGGCAAAATAATTTGTGTATTTGGTGCTTACAGTAAAACAAAAAAAAATAGTTTTGTGGGTGTTTTTACTTTTTTGTGTGACTCGTGAGGGCAGTGTTATCTTTTGCTCATAGACTACTGACGGTGTTTTTAGACCTCAGCAAGGGGCTTAAGTTGCTGCTGGAAAATAGTTTTCCTATAAGATTTAGTCTTTTGACAGCTAGTTAGAGCAGCCGGCATTCATTCTGAGTCTGATGCATAGTTTCAAGGCTGCAAAGGAGTTTAATCTCTTACTGAGAGGGCTGTAAACTCTAAGGTGCAAACGGTATTAACTATTTTAAATGACACCCAGATTTATTCTGAATCTTGCCCCCCTGGGCTGAATCAAAGATTTAATTCTCTCCTTTTTTTTAATTACATATCTCCTGACATTTTTATCTGTGCTGGGAATACATTTTAATTTTTCTTCCTATCATGAAGCAGACCCTTGATTTACCCAATCACCTAGGTGCAAGTTATCAATTGACCTCTGATGCTGTGATGATTCTTAACCCCGTTCTTGATAGTAATCAAAGAGGCTGAAAACTAAAGGAGTTCTTATAGAAGATGACTTTGAGGTTATTGATTATTATTCAGCCCACTGGCTGTTTGGTTAGATGTTGTTCACTTTGGCCATCCACCTGTTTAAATGGCTATTCAAGGTGCCGATTGGCTCAATGAGAGCATTATCAGCCCTACTTTCACTGTCTATTATCTAGACTCAAATAAATACTGACCTCGGAATGCTCTTTATTCATACCTGGAAGCAATTGTCTGATATGGTAAGAAGTTATTCTGTAGAAAAAAAGCTTTATAAGTTATAGTCTGTTATTGAATTTGTGTATTTTCCTGGTGAGGTCCTTGCCTCAAAGGGTCCGTTGAACAGAATCAGTTGGTTCCCACACTGTATAGTTTGCCCACTGGAGCATGGAAATATATACCTGTATGGCGCTTCTGACCATACAGTAGAACCCCCATTTTATGTTTTTCAGGGGGCCAGGAAAAATGCATGTAAAATACTCAAAAATGTAAAATCAGGGAATATGTTAAAGTAACTTTTTCTTCAAGTACTGAAAGTATATAAGTACAGGAGTCCGTTTTACTTTGAGATACAATATTTACTGTGTTAATAACAAGGGTTAAGCTTTGCAGCATTAATGTAACACTATAGGGGGCATGTGCAAGACTCTCTGTCAGTCACATACATAACCTAAAGAAATAAGTAATTGGTGCGGGACTGTGTAAGGGGCAGGTTAATTGCAATTGGCTATTCACAGGAAGAACCATGGCAAAATAAACATCTGGTTAGTATTTTTAAACCTCTTTATTTCACAAATAATAACATTCATAGAGGGGAAAAAAGCAGTTTTTGCATACATCAGGACAAAATTTTAATGTAAAATCTGGGAAAACATTACTTAAAATCCAGGAAATGCACCCATTGAAATGCATTATAAATTGGTGGGACCACAAATAAAAAATGTAAGATGAGGGAAAACTTAAAATCAGGGCACTTAAAATCGAGGTTTCGCTGTATTTTCATGTGTTTTATAAGGCCTCATCAGAATATTGGAGCAGAAAGAGACGCTTGATTCATGGCTTATTTACTTTGCTTATTGCCAAAGTCTTTGTGATTCTGTTTTCAGAATGGAAAATTAAGAACTCTGGTTTTGGTATAAAGAAACAAAATTACTGTTCACTATTCCACTTGGAATACAAGATTTAAATATGTCTACAAGAAGGGTTTAACTATGTAACAGTATCTCTATATAGGATAACAAGAGCCTCTGAAAAGGAAAAATGTATTTCCTTTTTATTGTATTAGGCCACTGTGCCAGTGCACATGTGTGGCAGCCCTGTGCCATAATACAAAAAGCTTTAAAGGGGTGGTTCACCTTCAAACAACTAGTTGTTTTCAGATAGATCACCAGAAATAATTAATTTTTCCAATGACTTTCCGTTTTTCTAATATTGAAGTGTAAAGTGTAATTTTCACCTTCTGAAGCAGCTCTGAGAGGGGGGTCGTCGACTCTGTAAACTGTTCTAAATTGATACATTTAGTTGATACATTTGTTATCTTTGTCCATGCTGAGCAGCCTGGGTTTCATAACAGGCAGCTGTTAGAATCAGTACAATAGTTGCTAATACTCCAGAGATGCTGCTGAGAAATGTATCAACTAAATGTTGCAAAATTGTAACAGTTTAGAGTCTGCACCTGAATTACTAAGCTGCCAGACCAGAAACACGAACATTTCAACTTTAAACTTAGATTTTGGAAAAACAGTAAAAAATAAATAATGGAAAGTAATTGAAAAAAGTCTTTATTTCTGGAGAACAATCTAAAAACAACTGAATAGAAAGAAAGTGTTTGGAAGGTGAACAACCCATTTAAGATCGGCAGAAATATGCTCCGATTTGTGGCCATGTAGGCCATCATTGTTAAAAAATTTTGTTATCTTCATTTGCAAAGCAATATGTACCCAGAACAAATGGTTTTCCAGGTGCTTAAAGGAATTGTTCAGTGTAAAAATAAAAACTGGGTAAATAGACGCTGACTAACTCAGAGTTATAGAGCTGAAAAGCAGGAAGTTGGATTCTGGCTGTTTTATTAGACATCTGTTCACTCCAGCCTTTATACATTACATTTTTGGCTAACTAACTATATTAGAAACATTTTTTATTTTTCACAGCCTATCTATTTGCCCAGTTTTTATTTTCACACTGAACTGTTCCTTTAAGAGCCAGGCCCATATGGGGAATCCAATAATGAAAAGGTGTGTCCCCCCCATACCATCTGAATGTACTACAGGTATGGGATCCGTTATCCAGAAAGCTCCAAATTATGGAATGTCATTCTCCCACAGACTCCATTTTATCCAAATAATCCATTTTTTTTAAAAATAATTTCCTTTTTCTCTGTAAAAATAAAATAGCACCTTGTAATTGACCCAAACTAAGATATAATTAATCCTGATTGGAAACAAAACCAGCGTATTGGGTTTATTTAATGTCTACATGGTATGAGGATCCAAATTACAGAATCTGGAAAACACCAGATCCCAAGCATTAAAATTGTAACCAGTCCCATACCTGTATCAGTACAAAGATGACTTTCATTCAGAAGTAGCTAAAAAAATATTTTATTATTCATAAGTTGACCTAAACTATCACATAGAATATAAAGCATATGTGAGAAAGAATCCTGCCCTACCCAAGGCTTTTTCATTCATATTAATGGCTGATATTACAATTTACACCAGCTGATGAATTTAGATTGAACCTTATAATTAAATGCAACAAAAGAATAGTATTTGATATACTCAGAATGTCTCAGGAACACTTTTCTGGCAGTGCTACCCCTTTCAAACCCCTTGACTAAGGGGCCGATTCATCAAGCTCGAGTGAAGGATTCGAAGTAAAAAAACTTCGAATTTCGAAGTGTTTTTTGGGCTACTTTGACCATCGAATGGGCTACTTCGACCTACGACTACGACTTCAGATCGAAGGATTCGAACTAAAAATCGTTCGACTATTTGACCATTCGATAGTCGAAGTACTGTCTCTTTAAAAAAAACTTCGACCCCCTAGTTCGGCAGATAAAAGCTACCGAACTCAATGTTAGCCTATGGGGAATGTCCCCATAGGCTTGCCTAAGTTTTTTTGATCGAAGGATATTCCTTCGATCGTTGGATTCAAATCCTTCGAATCGTTCGATTCGAAGGATTTAATCGTTCGATCGAAGGAATAATCCTTTGATCGTTCAATCGTAGCATTTGCACTAAATCCTTCGACTTCGATATTCGAAGTCGAAGGATTTCAATTCCTAGTCGAATATCGAGGGTTAATTAACCCTCGATATTCGACCCTTGATGAATCGGCCCTTAGTGTGAAGTTAACAATTTAGAGAAAAAAAAGGGGAGCACACTTACAACTGTCGCAGTGTAACCATAGTACCTCCAAGTGTTAATTGTGGAAAACAAGCAGACAAACGACTTTACACCCTTTTTGCCAGTGGTATAGCTTAGAATCATATGCTACTCCACATCCTGGACCCCCCCCCCAGATTTGTAAAATTTCTCCCTTCTTTGGTCTGGTGGAGAATAGACTAGATTGAAGAACCTTACCTAAAGCTGGGGCCTTTCTACCAATAAATGTAATCAGATTGGCTGAAGTACAAAAATACACAATGATGTAACTGATGTGGCCAAATTAGCTACAAACATACACAACAGTATCTGATCTGCACCATACCTTCCTCAGTTAGTCCACCACAACCTTTCACATCTATGCTGTGCACCCATTGCAGGCAGAGTATATGATGTGCACAATACACATGCACAATACACATGCACATGGGTAACAAGCATTCAAGGCTATCACCCCATGCAAGCATTGCACCCTGAAAATCCAGAAGACCGAGGACTTCACTAATGGAATCTGGAAAGTAAGAGAAGACACATTGTGCGGCTCCGTCTTGCATATAATATAGAACTATTATGTTATGCAACTCTTTATAGAGATTCAAATAAGTTTCAGCTCCAGTAAAGCTTAAACGGCATGTAAAGGCAAAAAAATAAAATCCCATTTTTACTTTCTTTAATAAAAAAGAGACCCATCTCCAATATACTTTAATTAAAAATGTGTACCGTTTTTATAAGAAACCTGACTGTATGCAGTGAAATTCTCCCTTCATTTACTGCTGTGAATAGGAATTGTCATATTGTCCATAACTGCTGAGCAGGGAAACAATCATACTTATGAACAGCAGGGGGAGCCCCCGCCTTACTTCTCAGCCATGCAGAACTCAAGCAGCTTTGTTTATGATGACCCCTAAGCAGCCCAGACCACACTGAGCATGTGCACAGTCTTAGTCTTGCAAAGATATTTAACAAATTTACAAGATGGTGACCCCCTGTAGCCAACTTTGAAAGCATAAATTATTTGTTTGATTAGGCTTGTGGTGCAGTAAGTTCATGTTTATATTTAGTATACAAAATACAGCATTTTTAGCCTTATTCGATTTTAGACTTTACATGCCCTTTAAAAACAGTAACATCAAAAAATTAAAGTGTTTTAAAGTAATCCAAATACAATGTAGTGTTGTCCTGTACTGGTAAAACTGCTGTGTTTGCTTATTACACAACAGCTTATTATATAAATAAGCTGCTGTGTAGCAATGAGGGCAGCCATTCGAAGGAGAAAAAGGCTCCGGTTACAAAGCAGATAAGCTCTGTATAACATAATGGTGTTATCCGTTATCCACTATTTAACCTGTGCCATATAGCCTTTTTTCAGTTTCTGGCATTGCTACACTAACTTGTTTATATGAACTATATTTGTGTTTATGAAGCGAACAGTTCAGTTTTACCAGTGCAGGGCAACAGTACAAGATATTTTCATTACTTTGAAACACTTTAATTTTTTGGTGTTACTATTCCTTTAAAGTCTAAGATCCCTTCTATACCCCACACTAAGAACAGCTCTATAAGGAACCAATTAATCTGCTTGTATATTGTATTGTTTGTGATAGGAGACCCACACAGGTGTTGGGAGAACATCCAAACCCATGGGCTTTCAGGTGTGGTTGAACTCTGGCCCCTAAGAACTATAATAATTTAGTTCTGTCTGGAGTTTTGGATGTAGCCTTATTCTGGCTCTTAGAGGTTTTTGGGTTATTTCTGCTAATAATTGCACAGAAAATTAGAGGCATTGAAGGTTTTCATTGTCTTATTCGGACCGTTTTTTTTTTTTTTTTCAATCATGCTTTTTACAGTTGAATCTTTTATTAAATTACTTGGCATTCGTTTTAGAGAAAATTAGTTTTTTTTTTCTCGGTTTTCAAAAATCTCTGAAACCACTAAAATGAGATTACTGATAAATGGGCCTCCCTGTATTAATGTCATGTTCAGTGTTATTGTTCAGACCGTTTATCCAACCAAAAACCTGACAAATTCTAATGTAGCAATTATTTAATTATATCCATCTCTGCTGGAATTGTAACCCGTGACCTTTGTAGTAATTGTTGGCTTCCTGCAAAACCCTTGTGAGAACATGACTTTCACTTCTGTGATGAATAACTGCAAACAACTCTTAAAAGAGAAATAAACCCCCCTCCCTGCTTCTTTACCGCATAGTCTATTTAAAAAAGTGTCCCTGAACATCACACTTGACCTATCCATGCAGAGTAGCGGAGCTCATGAGCAGCATCTTCATATGTGTTCTGATTCCGTTGCTAAGGGACCACCGACACCGAGCTGGCAGTTGGAGCAGCCTGGTATTTGTGCCTGCTGTGCATGTGCTGGAAAGCTCCAAAAATTGCAGAAGGGAAGAAGAGAATCCAAAGATACCGAAGATGACACCCATGAGCTCCACCAGAAGGAAAGGCTTGCAGCACTTGGGGGTGCCAGATGTTAGGCACCCCCAAGTGATTGTAGTCACTTACCGGAAACCCTGGGCCGGTGCTCCTATCAGCAGAAAACTGCACCGGCCCGGGGTTATACCAGTGAGCACCATGGAGCGATCTTCTTCCGTCTTCTTCCTTCTTTGCGCCGATGTGCATGCGCAGTAGAATGAAAAGCCGAACTTCAACTAAAAAGTCGGCTATTTCGTTCAACTGTGCATGCGTTTGCCCCCAGAAATTTGAAGACGATTGAGGTTGAACACTCCATGATGCTCACTGGTATAACCCTGGGCGGGTGCAATTTTCTGCTGATAGGAGCACCAGCCCGGGGTTTCAGGTAAGTAACTACAATCACTTGGGGGTGCCTAACATTTGGCACCCCCAAGTGCTGCAAGCCTTTCCTTCTCCTTTAAGGAATACACCTTCTGTGGTCTGCCCTTATAGGTGGCAAAGAGTTCTACAAAAGATAGGTGCAACTGCTGCAGGTGACAAGTGGAGAAGCCTCTGCTTTGCAGCAGATATGCTGTTGTGCTTTCAATTTTCATGGATGTCTATGGAATATACTTTGTGTATACTTGGGTTATCTATCTGTATTTAGGAATGTCAATTTCTGTTTGTCCTACCTTTAGTTTCTCATGGATCTTTCCTTGCACGAGCACTAGCGCAGGACCTTGGGAATTAGACGCCCTAATGAATGAAAACGTTTCTTACCTATTCTAGGAACAAACATGCCAGCTAAGAAATTGTGTATGGTGCGTAACAAGAAAGCTTTCTCCCTTTTATGTGAAACTCCCCTGCATGGACAATGACACTATTTGTACATTCAGCCCAATTAGAATTGTATTTCATTGACTGTAAAAATGCCATGCCAATCCACTCACCCTTGCAGTGTCAGTCTTTTGGAATACGCTATAGTGAAATGCTTGCAGCATTGAGTAGGTGGAATTGAGCGCTAGAAGAGTCAATCCCCTTGCCCCCTATGTCTTTGCTTAGAATAAATGAATCTGAATGGAAAATCCTGCCGCGCTGAGCAGCTAAAAATCTGAATGATCTGATTCTCTCCTGGGATTAAATGAGAGAATGAAAATAATCTTATGCAAATAGCTTTACCATGGGACTTTTCAGTTTTCCTTATTTTCAACTGCTGGCAGGGGGGAGATGGCAGGTCATTCATCTGCTGTGGGACTCTGCATTCCACTGCACTGACTCAGCTTCCAAGAGGGCAGAAATAAGACACAAATGGGGTTTGTAGTAAAAGATGCAAAGTTCACTAGTAGAGCCCCCACTTTCTAATTCATCTCTAGAGTCTCCTATGTTGGAATCCTTCTATAATCATTCTTTGCCAAGCACAGCTGATCAAAGACCTGTATTTTAATTGGTTGCTATAGGTGACTAGACCTATCGGCAGGTGGAATTTACCTGGTTGCTTGTTTTTGGTTACTGCACCTAGGCAAATGTTGCACCATTTATTACAATAAAGAAATGTTTCCCTCAGGACAAGTAACCTATAGTTGCAATCAGATGTTTGCTTTTAAATGCAATAATGCAATGTGCTGGTTAGCTTGGGGGCTGCTAGCCGTGAACAACATTTGCAGCCAAATGGAAGCTTCCATGGTCATGTATTTGAGCCATGATGAGTAGCTAGCCAGTAATCATGACTGTAAAAAAGGAGAGATACAAATCCAGAGGGTTCTCCAGAGAGTATCAGAGGGTTTCCTCTACTGTAATTATATCCAATAGTAATAGCAATGATTACAGTGTAAGGAATATATACATGCAATAGAATTAAGTTCATGTTTAAGCTATTAATTTCTTACCGAAGAGAGTAAGATGACGCCCATGAGCTCTGCTACGCTCACTCTGCATGTGCGGTCACTATTTCAAGAGGGGACAGAATTCTGGGGTAAGACTGTGCAGAGGGGAGGCAGGGAGGGGGCCAGTGGGGACTTAACATCGAGAGGAGTTTAGTTCTCCTTTAAAGTGGGTACCCCATGCAAAATATTTTCTGGTGATTACTAATAAATACGTTTTGAGAAGCAGACTTATGTGGGTGCTGCGACAGAGGGTTAATTGGCTCTTTTGTAAAGCCTCTTCATTAAAGTCGAATTTTGGAACTTACAGCCTTTTTCTAATCAACTATAAACCGTAACTTATCTATAAACTTGGGTCATATTCTGTTTAGGTTCCTTGGAGAAAAAACTTTAATACAACTCTGTTATGCTCAAATTTGTTCTTAACCCCTACCACAGTATAGTTTCTTCCGAATGCACAAACATTGTACATGAGCTTTGAGCATCTAAATATCCATGAGCATCCTAACTAACATTAGTCGACAACTAAATCCTGAATAAAACACAAGTTGGGTTGTTTTTAAATAATAGCATAGGGATGCTAGATAACTTCCCATAGCTATCAGCCAAATATCAAATATGTTAGATTACCCCTTTGCTAAGTAGATGTGTGGAAAGGCACGCACTCCAGCGACCACCAGGTTTGTAAAAATTAGATCTTTATTCCATTTCTACCCCTTTGCTACCTTAACTTACCTTCTGCATTCTCACAGTGCAGCTCAATTGTCTCCAAGTCTTCTGGGGTGCACAGTAAATTAGGGTCTAACTATATTGTCAAAAGAGCTGTTGGTGAAAAGTGCCACAACAATCCTATGTTATTAGATTGGTAATACAATCTGTTTATTTAGGACTTTTAGTGGGTTATTAACTACAACTCATTTGTCTCATGTTTTTATTTAACCAAGCTCGACCAAACTCCCATCCCCTATTTTATCTGATTTATCAATAAAATAACTCAAAAAAGACAGGTTGGGAAAAACCCAATAAAATCGAGCAAAAAATCAAACAAATTTTTTGGATTTGAAGATCGAAATGCTCGATTTTTTTCAGGTTATCGATGAAAACCCCAAATTTTTTCAGATTATTGGACAAAACCCAGTGTAGATCATGATATCTTTAAATTGTAATAGGGCCATTTCCCACTGAATTATACATGACCGTGACAGGTTTGAGATAGCGGATTTTCGGGGTCTGACTTTTTGGGCGTATTTATTTGAAAGTACATGATAAATTTCGATATTCACATTTTTTCATTTTTTTTAGAATTTAATTTGGACTATTCCCTAGTTGAAGTACACAAAAAATAGCTCGAAATTCGATTTTTTTTCATTCCAAAATTGACCTTGACCTTTGATAAATCTGCCCCTTTGTGTTTTTTGAGTTTTTGCCCAAAAACCCTGACCTGAAAAAACTTGGTTTAGTAAATAACCCCCTTAATATGTAGCATTTAACAAACTGTGCATGTTCATCAATTATTAAGGACTGAAGAAGTCTATAAGCTTCAGTTGGACAGGTGGGAAAACCTTTGCTACACTATACATATTAATCTCTGTCTTACATACATAACATATTTATTTATACACCGCTGCAAATATCTTTTTTGACAGCTTAACTGGTTGTAGGGTTTTTTTAGTCTTTATTTGTCCCAGTGTGTGAGGTGCCTATAAAACCCCTTCATACTTAGAGCTGGAATAGTTTTAATAATGTATATTTTAACTGCTGTTCAGTACCATGGACAGGGGTCATGGCTGCAGAGGCTTTCTAAGCTGCCAGGTACTGTTCTTGTCATGCTGGTTCTTGTGCTTTAGATTAGAACATAATTTTACACAATCTTCCTCCTGGGAGGAATATGGCAGAATCAGGACATTCGTTATAACATTTACTCATATACTTGGCTATCTAGCATTTTATTAAATCCTCCTGTACATTTAAAAATTCTGCATCTGAAATGCATTAAAAGATGCAGAGTTTGCTATTGGCCTAATCATCTATAGCAACTAGTCAGCAGGTAGTATTTGCTAATTTTTTTTTTGCTATAGGTTACTGTACCCGGGCCTTTTATTACACATGGGATAAACACTTAAGAGGCCACTGTGCATTCTTATGTTTATGTTTGTCCTAGATTTGTCTGAAGTTGTTGCTGTTTCAGTTTTCTCTGAACCCTGAAGTAGACGTGTTTCTTTGTAAGAATCCAGGGATATAAGGGGTTTGCAGTTTCAATTTGTGCTGCTGCATTCCTCCTGTTCTGAATTAAGCAAACATGTGCCTATTGATCAGTGGCGTAACTAGTTGTTACTGGGCCCCATAGCAAATTCAATTTAGGGCCCCAAAATATTTATAAGTTTGCCTATTTTACCAAGATATATTAAAATTGCTAATTAATTAGGGTCTCACTGGGCCCCCTACACTCCTGGGCCCCCCTGCAACCGCAGGGTCTGCTTCCTCTATATTTACGCCCCTGCTATTGATGCAATGGAACAATGGAGCTACTAACCTCCTCCAAACATGCTGTTAGCTCCAAGGTTCCCACAGCGGCCTGCAGCACACTCGCACCTAAGGAATCAGCCAGACTTGTTCCTCTCATGCTGAGTGCTTTACATGATGGCAACTGGACTTAAAGGGGTGATTCACCTTCAGGTTAACTTTTAGTAGGTTATAGAATGGCCAATTCTAAGCAACTTTTCAATTGGTCTTCGTTATTTATTTATTATAGTTTATGAATTATTTGTCTTCTTCTCCTGACCCTTTCTAGCTTTCAAAAGGGGGTCACTGACCCCCTCTAAAAACAAACCCTCACTAAAACTTCATATTTATTGTTATTGCTACTTATTATTCCTCTTTCTGTTCTGACCCCCCCTCCTATTGATATTCCATATTCTCATTCAAATAAATGCATGGTTGTTAGGGTAATTTGGACCCTAGCAACCAGATTGCTGACACTACAAACTGGAGAGCTGCTGAATAAAAAGCGAAATAACTCAAAAACCACACATAATAAAAAATTAAAACCAATTGCAAATTGTCCAAGAATATCGCTCCCTATATCTAACTAAAAGTTAACTCAAAGGTGAAATGTGTCTGATTTGCAGACACATACCTGAATTATGCAAATATAATATAATATACACAGCATGAGCAAAAAAAACGCAAAACCCCAAAATGTATTACTGAAATGTGCCAGAATAATATATCTGTATATTTATTCCCTGCTTAATGGAACATAATGAGTGTGGCACAAATGTTGTTGTGTGTCATGGAGCAATTTCACGGGTGTTCATTTAAATCCTTCTGTTTCTAAATAACCAGTGTGAATTTCTGCAGATCACTGGTGCAATACTAATAATTATCTTTATTTATAGAGCGCTGACACATTTAACCCAACACTTTTTCAGAGGTTTCCATCATTCACATTAGTCACTGCCCCAGTGAAGCTTTAAATCGAAGGTCCCTTTCATGTCTGCAGTGGGGTCAACTGCATTAAGAGCCTGTTAACACACCTGTATGTTTTTCGAGTGTGGTAGGAAACTAAAAGTTGTACGTTTCCCTTTAACCTACGTAAACATTTTTGGGTGTGTGAGAAAACTGGGTACAAGAAGGAAACCCATACAGACAGATGGGAAACATACAAACTCTGTGTAAATGGTACCCTTGACACACAGGTGAATAGTTCTTAGGGAGTCCCAGTATAATTTATACTTTGCTTTTTATCACATTAAGTAAACGTTAGTGCAGGCTTAACTGTGCACTCGCAGAATAGTGCTCACTTCAGAGGAATAGTATGGGTGACTAATATGTTTATGGTATTTTATTTATGATGATCTATGTTTTTACCATTTAAATGGCCACCTACCATTTACAGCCCAGTTTGACTGACCGTGCCCACAGTGATATTTCACGCTGGCAGTCGGCTTGAGAGAAAGTGGCAGATGATGGAAGGCCAACGTTACACTCTGAACTAGTAATGCTTTTGTAGAAGCTTGGGAAATATCACAGAAAAATAAACATGGCCTCGGCTCTTAAAATTTCCATTAGCTAAATCCACAGGGGAAATAAAAAAATTATATTAAAGAGGCAATTCATTGATTTCTGAAATAGGGGTTTTACCTGTACATAACAGTATTCAAGCTCTGTGAAAAAAACCTTTGACTGTAACCAGCGCCGTTTCTGGGGAAGGAGCCGCCTGAGGCGGCTCCTGCAATGCCGCCCCCCGCACCGACTTACCTGTCGGCGAAGGGAGGCAGGAACACGATTGCGGAGAGCGCAATTGCGCTCTCTTGCAATAGCGCAGCCGAATTTCCGGTTTAAAAACCGGAAATTCGGCTCTTAAAGGTGCAGGAGCGGCTTTTTGCCGCCCCTGGAATCCTGTCTGGCGCTGCCGCCTGAGGCGAGCGGCTCAGCTCACCTCATTGGCGGAGCGCCCCTGACTGTAACTAAGCTCCTATCTTAAGATGTCGGGTACAGAATGCAATAGGGAAATATATACATGTATGGGACCTGTTATTCAGAATGCTTGGGCTGCACAAATTCAAGAAGACCTGAAGATGTGCACAGGTTACCAAACAGTTGCGAAGTCGCGCTTGCAATAATACGATAAGCAGTGCGAAGTTACACTAAGGATGCCTAATTAGCATACGGCGTGCAGTTAAAGTGGACGTGTATGCTGCAACAACTACATTACACTACACAAGGCCAGGGAAACTTAATAAAATTTATTACAGGTCTTATATTGTCCTACACATGTGCCCACTGTATAGTTTAGGTGCCAAATATAAGGGGGAAAGAATGTGGTTGGTAGTTTTGGTAAACAAATGAATTAATGGAATATGATAAAATGATGCAATATATTGTACAGGTGTGGGATCCGGAAACCTATTATCCAGGAATCTCAGAATTATGGAAAGCTGCCTTCCATCTATCCAAATAATCCAAATTTTTTAAAATGATTTCCTTTTTCTTTTTATTAATGAAACAGTACCTTATTCTTGATCCAAACTAGGATATAATTAATCCTTACTGGAAGCAAAACCAGTCTATTGGGTTTATTTAATGTTTACACAATATTTTTAGAAGACTTAAGGTACTGTATGAAGATCCAAATTATGGAAAATTGGAAAACACCAGTTCCTGATCATTTTGGATAACCGGCCACATACCTGTATATGCAGCTTCGTACATTACATGGCAACAACCTTCAAAACCCTATTCTTGATTATTTTTTTATTTATTTCAAAGATGCAATAATTGTAATTCATGTGACTAATGAAGTGTTGCTTATTTGTTTTGCTCAGCAGTGATGTTTAAGCCTTTGATTCAAGGCCATACTCCCACATCGATCACTTTTAACCGAGGAAGAGCTACAAGACTGCGATAGGCAGGGGAATGGCCTCAATATTTATAGTTTACCTTCCTAAGTACTAATGAAAGAAATGATATAAACACTGTGTCAGGGAAGCCTATTCAATATTCCTAGTGCAATGAATGAGTATTTAGTGCACCCACCTGTAACATCAGTGATCTCCAGTGATTAGCATACTGTAGAACATAGCTAGAAGGTGCAGCTTCACTCGGTTTTTGGATTATGGGAGTTGCAGTTCTCAACAGCAAAATGATGATGAATTTGACATCTTTGCCTTATCACATATGAGTGTGAAGTGTTTTTGTGTTCCCGAAAGATAAACGTGTAGCTTGGTGTCATTGAGAACATATTCAAATACTTTCATCAGTTCTTTTGATGAATGTATCCCTATGGAAATACCGCTTGCAATTGTGTATCCCCATCATAATACACAAAAGCCATGACTATCTTGTAAATTATATCCTTATAAACGGTGAGTTCTGATGTCATCAGTTATAAACGGTGAGTTCTGATGTCATTTCTGTCACATGACTCACTGAAACTTCTGTATTATAATAAATAAAGTACCCCCAGTTGCAAAATATGAGGCTATTAGAAGTTACCTCGGCATTCCATGACCTGTATAAAAATACTCGGCCTTCGGCCTTGTGTTTTTAAATGGTCATGAAACTCCTCGGTAACTTGTAATATCCTTATATTTAGCAAGAGGGGGTACTTTATTCACTATATAATGCATGTGCACGAATGTTAATGGAGATACCTCTGTAATCCCGACTTTTTTATAATGCTCTGTAGTACATCCATCACTAGCCTAGACTGCTTGAGTAGCTTCTAATGGGATCCTCTGTCTGAAAAAGTAAATGTGGACACTTATGTGGCTGTGATGATGGGTTACGTTTGCAGAGGCAGAGAAGCTCTTTGAACATTAAACCACATAAACTAATTAAATTGTCCCTTTTAGCACCGGCACTTACGGATTTTATGTCACATCTTGTGCCTATGAAACATCTGTTTGAGCAAATCTGCTCTTGCAATATGTTTTCTCAAGCAATTTCCTTCTCCCTGTGTTCTGATGCTGATGTAGCACTGAAGCGTTGTATTAAAGCAATTCAACTCTACTGGGAAGATTTTCTCCAAAATAGCCAAGATTCTTTAAGTGTTAGGAAAGCCAAGAGCTATTCTTTTAGAAATATTTCTGTAACTGAATAATAGATACAGCGCGTGCACTTTTTTTGTTTACTTGCTTTGCTGTTCAGTGACATCCAACACCCTTGTTTTGAAAGTGCCACAGATATATCCTAAAATTGTAAATAACGAAATGATACAATATGAAAGTTTTCTTTTTTTTTAATGCCAACTGTAAACTCACTAGAAGGGGAAGCCAATGCAAAAGTGAGTACAAGATGTTTTAATATAAATTCTCTCACTCTCTGTACAGCCCCCACAAGGTCTGAAAGTGGTCTGAGGTTCTAGGACAAATGTGGGACATTTACTGTGGGAGTCAGGGCCAGTCCTTAAAGGAGAAGGAAAGCTGCCAAGGCAGTTTATTGCCAATAGATAAGCCACAATAGTGCAAGCGAGAACGCTATTTTTATTCTTCAGAATGCTTAACCATACCTGAGTAAACCGCTCTAGACACTGTTTGTTTAGCATAGCAGCTGCCATATTAGCTTGCTGTGACATCACTTCCTGCCTGAGTCTCTTCTTGCTCGCTCATAGTTCTGAGCTCAGATTACAGCAGGGAGCAAGGAGGGGGGAAAAGGGTGGGGGAAGAGGAACAAACTGAGCATGCCCAAGCCCTGGAGTTTTAAACTGAAAACAGGAATTCTGATACAGAAGCCCAAGACAGAGGACTCAGAGCAGCATTACTTTGAGGGTTTACTGGTGTATTTAGATAGACCTTTCTGATAAAGCTTACTTAGTTTTAACCTTCCTATCTCCTTTAAATTTGATAGTTGGGAGCTATGTGCCATGTAATGCCAGATATTTTGCTTATCTGTATGTTCCGCATGTTATTCTACATGCTCTTTTGATGATGGTTGCCATACGGCTGCCATTTTGAATTCCAGTTTTTAGAATAAGGGAACAGTTCATAATATATAAAATCATAATATAACAAAATATATCTGCTGTTTATTTGGTCACATATATGTTGATTTGTGGACTGTTCTCCTGCATGCAAGACATATCTGTCACATTCAGTATCCCAAAATCCAGAACAGACGCAAAGGTTACGGTCACAGCTCAAGCTTCTACCTGTAACTGCCGTCAGGACTTAAATTGAGAGAACTAAGGCTAGATTTCTGGGCAGGCAAGGAACCGGAACATGTGAAAGGAGTAATGGTGTTAGAGCAAGGCGTAGGCCGGGGACAATAGCGAAGTGCAGAATCCGGATCAGTACAGAATCAAAATCAGGAAGAGTAGTCCGTAAACAGGCAATGGTCGGTTCAGGCAGCAGACAGAAATGGTCAAGGACCCCACTAGACCACCAGGTGACTTTGCAATTTCACTGCTGTTTTTCCACTGGAGGTGGCAAATACTACATTAGACTGTCCTTTGAAAGCATGGAGGTGAATTATAAAGGGAAAGGAATTTCTAACCAATTTTGAAGGCAACAGAAGCCAGCTTTTATATAGATACCAAACTATTCTGTATCTCTCATAGGATAAATATATTACATGCGTGTTTAATACATGCATACAAGGATATCCATCACAATATAAAGGCACTAGGCTGCAAGCCTTTTTACCAAAGCTTGTGATGTGATCAGTTACAGTATATGTGGTGGTCCAGTATGCCATGTATCAAATGGCTTACTGGGAAGATGAATTTACCAGTATGGTAGGTAAAGAACACCTTCCGGGTGACGAATCCCTTTGAGTGTTTTTGTTTGTTGTATAAAATGTGGATACACTTTATTTGACCTGCACCTTGACTCTGTTGTTACTGGGGTGCATTTAATCTATAATGCTGGAACCTCTGTGTCCGCACCATAGAGTCAACCCTCTATGAAGTTAGGATAAGTGTTTTATAAGGATTATAAAAATACACACTCACAAAATATATTGTCAGAGATCTCAACCATTCTGGAAATTGCCATAAAGCTATATTTCATTTACTTACAATTTCTTCGCTCCTCGAAGTTATCAGAAACAAAAGAAGTTTAGTTTAGCAGAAGCCAATGAATTTTGTATTGGATGGAAATCCGTTGAGGTCTTAAGCAGCCATGGAAACAGTCACTTCTATTTGACATTAAATCTTTCTCTTTTTGATTTAGGCTCTTGTTTCAAAACCGCATTTCAATTGCAAACTCTCGGGTCGATGTGCCCATCTGGCCAATTTAGCTGCACGCAAAGCAAGTACAAATGTTAGTAGATTTATTTTGTGTGATCTCTCCTTTTATCATAGACAGTGACTGTCTCCCTATGTGTGAGTTAGTTGGCTTAGCTATTAGGGTGATGAAAGTGGAAGCAAGCTTTATTTCAAGAATTAATTAAATCACAGGTTGGTTATCCTTGAGGAAGAGTAGGGCTGTTCTTTTGCTTTCTAAAGCCAACCATTTATCAGCTGTTATGAGGGAGGAAGCCTGGTGTAATGCCAAGTGATGGTTTGTAAAGGAACAGGCTTGACAAATACTCCAGTGACACCATGCACATAGAGCAATATGATCCGCTAAGTGCACCCCCCCCCCATGGAAATACATTTCTCCTTCCAAACAATATTTTATTGTTCACGGAATTACTGTGAGCACCATTTAAATTTGTTAGACAGGTGGCAACACGTTGGCATAATGGTTATCATTTATACCAAGCAGCATTGTGGTCTGTACTCTCTCTGGGCTTGTAGGGATCTTCGAGTCTAAGCTCCACTAGGGCAAGAACTGATAATAATAGATCATATCTGCATAAGAGCTACGGACCATATCCGTGCTATATAAAAGAATAATGATGTTATACTAGAACACTGATTTATATATTTTTTTAACATTTAGGGGCACATTTACTATGGGTCGAATATTGAGGGTTAATTAACCCTCGATATTTGACCATCGAAGTTAAATCCTTCGACTTCGAATATTGAAGTCGAAGGGTATACCGCAATTCGTTCAATGGAACGATCGAAGGAAAATTGAACGATTCGAAGGATTTTAATTCATCGAACGATTTTCTTTCGATCCCAAATTGCTAGAAAAGCCTATGGGGACCTTCCCCATAGGCTAACATTGGTGCTCAGTAGGTTTTAGGTGGGGAAGTAGAGACAGTACTTTGACTATCGAATGGTCGAAAGATTTTTAGTTCGAATCGTTCGAGTCGAAGTTTGAAGTAGCCAATTCGATGGTCGAAGTAGCCAAAAAAATACTTCGAAATTAGAAGTATTTTTTATTCTAATCCTTCACTCGAGCTTAGTAAATGTGCCCCTTGGTCATTATCAAGCTTTAAGGGTATGAGCAACCCTCTAGCAATCATTAGAAAAAAATTACATTTGAGCTCTTTCCAGTGTTAAAACATAGAGGTGATGGGGAACAATGTGTCCTTCAGAGGGAGCTCTAACACTGAAAGGCCTCAGTCTTTTTGAAAACATTTTTTTGGGATTATTAGTGGTATGGCTCACATAGATTTTTTTAGTCATTGATGTATTTTTCATTTGCATGACCCCTTAAGTGAGAAGGGAAGGTATAATCACCAGTGGTGTCCCAAATGTTAGGCCCCCTCCACAGTGATTATAATCACTTACCAGAAACCTTGTGACTGTGCTTCTGTTCACTAAAAGTGCACTAACCTGGGGTACTTCTGTAACAGCATCACGTTGCAGAAGATAACAACATGGTTCTCCTACAGAAGTACCCAGGATTGGTGCAGTTTCAGTGATGGTGATCACCAGCACAGGGTCCTGGATAGGCAAAAATAATCAATAAAGAGTGTCTAACATTTTGTTTCCCACCAGTGATTATACCTTTTCTTTCCCCTTTTAAATTAGAAATTCATTAAATAAATGAATGTTACCTTGTGTAATGGAATCTTTTATCTTTTTCTTTCCTTCATTACTTCATTTATTCCCCGCGTAATGTTGACTAAAAATGTATATAAGGTGGAGAATGTTAAAAGCATCTCTCTGAATATACAGATCAGCAGCTTAATCATGCAGAACAGCTCTACATTGCAATATTTTGTTGATTGTTGTTATTTTAATTAAAAAAGTTGTTTTAACGTGAACATAAAATGCATTATTGATATTATCACTCTAAACTATGATCTGCTTCCCTACTGCTTAAATCGGCAGTCAGTGTGAGAAGAGAAGGAATTTAAGGGGGATATACAATGCTTTGCAAAAGAATCAACTGACAACCAAACCGTGTCCACATTCTTATTTGCATTGTCAAAAAAAAATTTACACCTTCTCTTGAGTGGTGCTTAAAAATCAAGTTTTTGGAACCAAGGTGGCAGGTTTTCATTTGAAATAGGGGTAGCTTTTTGGCGAATTGAGGGTGAAATGGGGCATCTGGGGTAGATCAGGCTTGGCCTAGTTTGTCCCGGTTTTGGATGGTGCTGACTGGCCAATGCATAACATATACTATAGGAATATAGGAATACACTGGCATTTATCCAGTCAGCACTATCCAAAACTGGGACAAACTAGGCCAAGCCCAATCTGCCTCAGATGCCCCATTTCACCATCGATTCACTACAAAGCACCCTCAATTTCAAACAAAAACCTGGCACTTTTGGTTCCAAAAATCTGGGATAAAAATGGCCCTGACCAAAGGACTGAACTGAAAGTCTGACAATTACTACCTTAAAGCTGGCCATAGACGCAAAGATCTGATCGTACGAATCGAGGATCGGTCGTTTGGTCGATCGGACAGGTTAGAAAATTTCTGTCGCCTGCCGATAATATCTCTGCATGTATTGCAGATCGTGCGATTTTCAGTGGGAGACTGTCACTAGCTTTGGTTGGACATAGATATCGTATGATTGCTGTCAGGGGCAGAACATTGCTGATCTGTTCTTTTACTAATCTGACTGGTAAGACTTTGATCTGAATGGTTAGTGGCAGGTCGGGAGATGGGAAAGTCCGATCGTACGATGATTCGTACGATCGGATCTTTGCATCTATGGCCAGCTTTAGGCTTCAGATACAGTTCCACTCAGACGTATTGTGAATTGTCTGATAAAACCTAGATATAAGATATAGTTATTTCAATAGTGAACATCAAATAAAAAGTCTTTGTTTTTATCACAACCCTCTTTTTTTTCTGTGCACTGACATTTTAAATTGCAACTGTGCTTTATAGATGTTTGTGTAAGTGTGCAAGGAAACTAAATGAACCATGGGGAGAGCATATAAACTTCAATAAACTTATTGGATAGCAAAGAGCTCCTGTAACATAATGGAATGTATTAGTATCCCTTTGATACTCCACAACTGGGAATTTAACATGAAAGTGGTTGTTCACCATCCAAACACTTTTTTTTTTCAAGGACTTTGTTTCAATTGCCTTGCATCTTATTATTATTTATTATATTGGTCAGACAGTAACCATACAAATTCTATTGCAATTTTTTTTAAAGAATGGTATTAAAATAGCTTTCTTATTTTATTACTTTAAAATCCTTGCAATTATAGATTTCCTTTAAGAACTGTGGCATTATCTAGTTAGCAGTTTTGCTTTAGTTTCACCAGCTAAAATAATTGCTTCCTTGGGGACCTGCTGTTCCATTTAAACCCATGCATTCCTATACAGAAAAATAGCTCTACTGTATTTTTAGAAGAAATATATTTATTTTAGGGGTGGGGACGTTGCATAAAACAAAAACAACACCTAACGGGGGTTAGAGGGCTTATTTTGAAATGCCAGTGCACTGTGCAAATATAAACACTTTCTCATTACACTGATATGACAGTCGCATCCTCTTTGCTGAAAGTAAAGGGCTTACAGATACAGGGGGCTATATAATGAACACCTGCCTTAAGGAGCTGTTAATTTTAGGGCTCATTTTACGTGCTGCATTTATTAACATTTATGCCAGAAATATCAATGCAGAAAATGGGCTCAGTAACTACTACAATAACTCTAGGCATGCCAGAAAGTTCACTATAAATAATGTGCATTGCATTAACTCCAGTCCTGCCAGTAAGATCATTGCAAGAATGGATAATAAATCATAAGCATTGCAATAGCCCCAGATAAAGGTGTTGCACTTTGTTAGCTAGTCACCTCACTATTAGATTAGATACAGATTAGTGTAGTAAACGGATTCTGAGCATGCCATGAACTGAAGACAAAACTATAGGATTGCAGCAGAAAGTTTGAGTACTATTAAACTACCCATGACAACAGTCACCAATCCTAAAACTATGCCTCCAGCTGTCACTCAAAGACAAAATGTTGCCCTTGCCTTTTCAAGTTTACTTTTCTTTCTTTACTTTTCTCTCCTCATTTTCTATTACCATTGGACTTCTGCTTCCTTATTTACAGCTTTGCCTTTTTCTTGTTCCCCTTCCATTCCTTTCCTTCTTCCATTCTGTGCTCTTCACTTCAAGTGCTGCAGTGTTTCCAGGTCCGGACTTCTTACTTATCTGCCCCCTTCTCCTTTGGCTCAGCCCCATCACTTACACTTCTGTACCTTTGTGAATACTACTAGTTTACTTTTAACTCATTTTTGCCATTCTCCTCTTTGTTTCACCCTAAATGAGTTTGCCACCCTCCCTTCCATGCAGAATATCTCGGATCTCATATTCCTTTGTCTATCCAATCGCAAAGATATTCAGTGCTCTGCTTTAGAATAACGGCAACAGCTAAGACAACCTGAAGTAGCAGTATAAAATGTGTTAATCCCAGTGCATCTTAGCTGTTGCTGGTATTCTAAAGGAGAGCACTGAATATATTTGTGATGGAATTGACCAAGGAGATAAGGAAATATTCTGCATGGAAGGGAGGGAGGCAAGTTCATGTAGGGCAAATCAAAGGGGAGAAACAAGAGGAGCCCAGTAGGAAGTCGTTGTTCATTGAGCTTTGTCCAGTGGCTGGCAAAGCAAGAAAAAGGAACCATTAAACCCCTCCTATTACTGTGCATCCAAAAAAAGATTCAGATGCTCCAAAGTTCATGGACATCATTTCTCACACTCTGAGTAACAATACAGCCACTATTAAAGTTGACATCATGTAATTACCCCCCTTTGGAAAAAAAATATTTCAAATAAAAGCTTTTAACTCTCATGATCTGTCCCTATAGGCTCAGATTTAATAAATGTATTCACTTTATTTTTTCAAGTTTGGTAGTTTGTTTGCGGACTTTCATTTATATTTCCTTATTTCTTCCGCTCTGGTATCTAATCCAGACTCAGCCCTCCATAGGCAGCAGATTGGTAAAAAGAAACTGGCTTTTCAGATAAAGTTTAATCCATCCATCCTTTGTGAATTATGAAAAATTTCCACTTGAATCTGAGTATCCACAGTTCAAAGGAGTAGCAGAAAATGCATTTCTTTATTCAATCGCTTATGATCACAATTAAGCTGTGTTTTTATAACTTGTTTTTAGATAAAAGTTGATTTTGGCAACACTACTACTGGTGTAGGAACCATTATGCAGAGACCTATTGTCCATAAAGCTCCAAATTACGGGACTCCATTTTAAATGAATAGTAACTCCAAAAAATGAAAGTGTTTTAACGTAATATATAATATACTCTTACCCTGCACTAGCAAATGTTGTGTTTTCTCTTCAGAAACTCTACTATGGTTTATATAATTTAGCTGCTGTGTAGCTGCATAACAGATAAAACACCATTGCATTTTACAGGGCTTATCTGGTATCTGCTATGTAACCTGTGCCTTTCCTCCTATTTTCCAGCTTGAATGGCTGCCCTGTAGCTGCACAGCAACTAAATTATATAAACTATTGTAGCGTTTCTGAAGCAGACACACCAGTTTTACCAGTACAGGGAAAGAGTACGTTTTATTTTATCACTTTGATACACTTTCAGGTTTTGGTGTTACTGTTCCTCTAAACAAATAATTAGCATTTTAAGTTCTCTGTTATTATAAAACAGGACATTCTACTTGATCCCAGCTAAGATCTAATTAATCATTATCAGAAGCAGAACAAACATATTGGGTGTATTTAATGTTTAAATAATTTTAGTTGATTTTAAAGGAGAACTAAACCCTAAAAATGAATGGCTAAAAATGTTATATTTTTTTTATAATGAACTTATTGCACCAGACTTAAAGTTCGAATTTCAGCTTGTCCATAACAGCAATGATCCAGGACTTCAAACTTGTCACAGGGGGTCACCATCATGGAAAGTGTCTGTGACACTCACATGCTCAGTGGGCTCTGAGCATCTGTTGAGAAGCTAAACTTAGTGATTGTTGCAAATTATCAAGAAGAAAATTAGGTTGGCCTGTAATATAAGATGATGCTACAAGGCTGATTATTACTTTGATTCTAATTGCACTGGTTTCTGTTCTGCCACGTAGTAATGGTCTGTATAAATTACTAAGCCTTATATTGTGACTTTTCTATGTATACATATATGTGAGTCGGTCCCTAAGCTCAGTAAGTGACAGCCACACAGAGCATGTGCCGTGAATCAGCAGAAGAGAAAAGAAGAAGAAGAGGAGGAGCTACTGGGGTATCTTTGGGGACACAGATCTTCCCTGCTAAAGGGCTGTGGTTATGTTGGGCTGGTACAGAAGCCCAAAATATAATGTACAACATTTCTAGCCTACTTGTTTAGTTAATCTTTACTTCTCCTTTAAGCCATGGAGATCCAAATAGACAACCCGGCTGGCCGTGTTGCTGCTAGACCGTCCCACACACACGAGTATAAGTGCGTGTATGCAAGTTTTTACTTGGGGGAGTGTAATTGGTCAGTGAGGGGACACTGGCCAGACTAGGGTCAGCGACATACAAATTACGTGCCTGGCACCCTCAAGCTTCACGTCTTAGTCATGTGCCTCTTCTGCCTACCGCTAGTTCCGGCCTGCTGTAAGGTGCTAATCATGTAAAGCCTGTCCTACGCTGTTTCTAAGTGGAAAGCCTTCCCAGACAGATAGAAGGGCTAAGGCTTTTTGTGCAGCAAAAGGAGAACCAACTTCCAAACACTTTTTTTCAGTTAGATTGTTTTCAAATTGTTGTCCAGAAATAAAGACTTTTTTTTCCATTACTTTCTATTTTTTTTATTCCTTACTGTTTTTTCAAACCATTTGATGTCCCTGTCTTCTGGCAGCTCAGTAATTCAGGTGCAGACTGCTACACTTTTGCAACATTTAGTTGATACATTTCTCAACAGCATCTCTGGAATATTAACAACTATTGTATCAATTCCAACAGCTGCCTGTAATGAAATTCATGAATTCTACTCAGCAGGGCCAAAGATGAACTATCTGAAACCAACTGAACTGAAAAATGTGTTGGAAATTGAACAACCCCTTGAATCCCTTGATTTGGAGTGAGGTGTTGAACATGCTGGTGTCTGGATTCTTTTGGCCTTACAGTTTATCTGCCTCAACAGGGTGATATGCTTGAATTTGTATGCTTGAACTCCATGGAAGATAGTAATAGTTAATACACCCTCTGAATATTGTTATTAATTGTAGAGCTCTATCCAGACAACCAATCAGAATTGAAATTCTTCTAATTTCTTTGTTGATGTCATACAGGGGGTATGTGTCTCGCCTCTCTTCATTCCATTTATAGTGGTGATCAATAATATCTGATACTTATGTAAACCCCAGATAGCATGATAAGTCGGCATAACCTCGGCAGTTGTGCAGAGCCGATTTTAGGCTTTCTTGAGTACAAAGCATTTGCATGCAGCATGTCACTTGTACATAGGAAAGCTATTTACAACTTTTAAATTCATTTTTTCCACATAATGCTTCAAGCTTCTAGTTTCTGCAATGAACAAATTAACTGCTAATCCATTTCTTCCTGACAATCTATAAAAAACAATTGATATATTTAATTAGACTTGTTCATCAAAGTCACTTCAAAGCATTTTGTTCTTTTCACTGCCTGGCTATGTACATTTTCAGAGCTTAATTGAAGTATGAGAGCTTCTGAATGTGAATCCATGACAAAATGTAGACAATCATATAGGTAAGATATAGAAATTATCGGTTATTCATTGTCATAGTATGTTCTGCGTTGAGTCCAAATTTAATCCTTATTCCCCCACCAATGGCAAAATATTACCCCCCCCCAAAAAATCTTAATAAATACTCTGCTATAAACAAATTTCTGTAAATACCTTTAAAGGAACAGTTCAGTGTAAAAATAAAAGCTGGGTAAATAGGCTGTGCAAAATAAATGTTCCAATACAGTTAGTTAGCCAAAAAAGTTATGTATAAAGGCTGAAGTGACTGGATGTTTAACATAATAGCCAGAACACTACTTCCTGTTTTCCGCTCTCTAACTCTGATTTAGTCAGTAACTATAAGGGGGACCACATGGGAAATAACTGTTCAGTGCAATTGATCCTCCGCATGCTGGTCAGATTCAAAAAGCAAACAATTATGACTCATGTGGCCCCCTCAAGTCACTGATTGGTTGCTGCCTGGTAACCAATCAGTGGAAACCAAGAGAGCTGAAAAGAGGAAGTAGTGTTCTGGCTATTATGTTACACATCCAGTCACTCCAGCCTTTATACATTACATTTTTGGCTAACTGTATTGAAAACATTTTCCATTTTGCATAGCCTATCTACATAGTTATTATTTTTACACTGAATAATTCTTTTAAGTAAGCGGTAAACCAAGAAAAATTAACAACACAATTGATAAGCAGTTTATAAATTAAACAATAGTCAAGTTTATTAGAGAGATGATAAAGTATGAAATTGCTCTATTTATACTGTAACTGATCTTGCCTTTCTAACTATTGGCCTGTCCCTGAACCACAATCCAGGGATGATGAATTTAAAATTTAATGTCCTTGTAGTTTACCAAGATAAGAATACAGTATGGAATTTTTTTTTTGGGGGGGTGATTTAATGGGGCTGGGAGAATGGGAGGTGAATCTAGGGACCTAGATATGGTGGAAGCATGGATTGATATATATTTGGTATGGAGTTCAACAAAGATTCAGCCTTTTTCAGCAGTATTTGGATTCGGCCAAATCCAAGTGCCTGGCCGAATCGAATCCTATCACATGACTTTTCATCATACAAAAAAGGAAGTTAAAAAGAAAATTTTGACTGTTGGCTACACTCACGTTTCTATTTGGCCTGCCCTAAATTAGGGGTCGAGTTCAGTTCAGTATTTGCCCAAATCTTTCATGAAAGATTCAGGATTTGGCTGAATCCCAAAATAGTGGATTTGGTGCATCCCTAATATCAAGGGCTTGTTGGATGGCTTGAGAGTGTTGACTGCAGAAAGGATATACACTTTTCTGACAAAGTTGTAACACCCATCTTTGATGGTGACTTACTTGGTGTGAAATACCAGCTGGGTTGCAAGCTTAGCTTCTAGATCTAATCATTATATACACGTATAGGTAAATCTAAAAACAACTGGACTTGCTGAGTCATCAATGAAGACGTTTCACTACTCATCCGAGCAGCTTCTTCAGTTCAACTGAACTACTCGGATGAGTAGTGAAACGTCTTCATTGATTACTCAGCAAGTCCAGTTGTTTTTAGATTTACCTATACTAGATATACTATGACCTGGATGAATGAAAATCTTCATAGTCATTATATACACGTCTACAAAGAAATCTCCATCCTAAATCCTCAATTGATCTTACACTACTCTAACTGTGACATTGGTTTCCTATGTATACCAGCGAAATTGGACACTGATAAGGTTGACTAATATAGGCTGACCTCCTCGCAGCCTCATACCCCCTGCCCATGTCCAAAACCAGTAAGCTCCTCTATGCAGGCTAAAGCAGATACTGTACTAATTTATTTTTACTCTGTGCTTTGTTCAGTTGAATCTTACAGATATAAGGAGTTACTTGCAGCCGAGATAGAGCCTGCATAAACCTGATTTTTGTTTAATGGCTTAACAGTCAGAAGGTGTGTAAATTGGCTATACTCAGCAGTCTGATGGTCTAGTCATAAAGTATTAACTAGTAAAAATTGGAACAATATATTTAAAGTAGCTAGGATATAACGGCATCGCAAATGTTCTGCTTTTCCTGTGGTTAAGAAGGATAACCTATTCTATGTATAGTATCATTTTATAGTATAGTTACATGGACATATTCTAGCACAGATTATAACCGGAGGCCAGAAAAGTACCAGGCAGTAATGTATGCTCAAGGGTCTACCTGGTAAAGCTGGCCATATCTAAAAAGATAAACTTGGCAAGATCACAAAAATGAGCAGAGATTTTACCAATTTTAACATTTTAATTCAAGGTAAAACTGTAATCAAATCGGATTTGTTTTGCGAAAGATAAACCCGACTCTTGGCGCAGCAGAAATGGCTTTACTGTACATACATATACATATATATTAAATTAAAATTGCTCCCAAAGCTGTGTATGGAAACCAGTATCACAATTAGCAATTTAAAACCAGATTCAGATCAGTTACAACTTAAGCTGCCCATACATACAGAGATCCGCTCGTTTGGCAAGGTCCCCAAACAAGCGGATCTCTCCCAAATATGCCCATCTTGAGATATGCCCACCAAGAAGAATACAGGCAGTTGGATTGAGGACTGCATCAACGAACCGATGCAGTCTTCAATCAGACAGGATTTTTAAACCCATCCAATAAAGTCCTGCAGCGGGTCGGGTACCCGCAGGTTGCAGGTAGAGGTTTCGGGAGCGGGTATAGACGTGGGTTCTCGGGGTTTGCGGGTCGCGTTTCGGGTCGCGGGTCTTCTCGATAGCGAGTTTTACTCCTTTTTTTCTGATCACGCCAACTTGTAATGATGTCACTTCCAGTTTACAATGGCAGCACTTCGTGTTTCTTGATGGTCAGCCGGTTGCGGATAAGGTACTTGCAGGTCGGGTCGCGGGTCCAAGAGGGTAAATATGTTGGTTGCGGGTCATGGGTCGGGTTTGGGTTTAACAAATTGGTTCCGCGCAGGACTCTACCATCCAATATCGATTGGGGAAGCCAGTCTGAGGGCCCCATACATTGCCCAATAAGCTGCCTTTAGTGCCTTACTTATTGTCTTATTTATTTCAAGCATTCTGATTCTTTTTAAATCAGAATCTTTTCATTTCCCAGACAGATAGTTGGTTAGATCTTTACCACACAACCATTGTAATGCACATTTGACTCAGTACTAAGCCAGCATTAAAAGAAATAAAAGGCAACAATCACTAGGGGGTGCCAAAAGTGAGGACACCCCCAGTGATTGTATTCGCTTACATTATACCCTGAACTTGTGATCCTATCAGCAGAAAACTGCCCTAGCCTCAGTTCTTCCAGTGAGCACCACAGAGCTCCTTCCACAGTCTTCCTTTTCCTTATCTCTGGGAATGTAAGTATGCTAGGCTTTTCATAAGAAAGGCCTGAGAGAAAAAATGTGCTTTTCTTTATCTGATCAGGCTGACTAAACTCCACCCTGACCTCTCTGATGCTCATCATTTTTCTTCACCTAAGAAAATCAATACTTCTAGATTTACCTTGATGCTCTTATTATTGTAAAATAATCAATATGAGATGTATTCAGCAACAATGACTTTGATGTTCTAAGGTTACAAAGAGCAATCATTATCTTAATTATCTCAAGTAATGAGTTATTAAACTCATATCCACTAGAGAACATTATCCGCATAGTTTAATAGTTTATTGGTGAAGCAATCTTGTTTTAAATAGAGAGCGAGCAAAATGTATATGAAATGGGAATCAGCCCAGTACAGATAGCTGCCCTGGACAGGAACTATTTGTCTACTATGCACCTCTTAGACCTAGTAGAATTTATAAATGTGTTGGATACTGTCCAGTGGGGTAGAGTTTGTGGTGCCCATCAACCCCTCACTGAACCTATATCTGTTTGACCATTGGTTGTCTTTGACATCCATCTGAGGCTGTGCTAAAAATAAGTCAATGACTATAAAAGCTTACTGTTTTTAAGTCTGGAGACTTTGGGGTACATTTATTGAAGGGTCAAGGGAGAGTTCACCCTTAATAATGCTTTTTCAATAGTGAACTATGTGGAGACTCTCTCTAAGTGGAGCTATGAGAACTCCAAGTAGTTCACTATTGGAAACCATCAGTGGTTCTCGTAGACAGTGTCAAACTGGCCCACCGTGAGACCAGGAAAATTCCCGTTGGGCCCAAGTGTCATTGTTTTCATTGTCGTTACCTACTTCTGAATGGGAACAAAGAGGCTAAATAGATGGAATTATAGATTATTGAATAAAAAGAAGAGATTAGGAGAATAGAGGTTGAGTGAGGAGAGGAAGACCATGTGGAGCCATGGTCTAAAGTTTTCTGGTGGGCCTCTGGCTTCCCAGACCGACACTGCTCATAGATCATAAGAGACCTTCAATTCCAAATCGCCACTATGCATCCTTACATAAAGCACTTGGTTTCCCCATATTACACGAATTGTAAATAAATACCATCCTATATTACATACTGAGCCAAGCTTAAAACAGTTTTGGGATCAGGTTGCAGCTTTGTCACTAGGAAGTGTAGAACCCTTGGAAAAAATCTATCCCCAAGCATTGTAATTGGTGAAGAGAAAAGTACACCTACCTGCCTCCTCCATCAAGGCACATTTAGATGTGGTGCCACACACTGTGTGCTTTGTCCCTATATATGTTAAGATAGTCATCTCATCTCTTCCATTACAAATAAGTCCTAGAGAAGATCAGACAATACATTAATTGTAATACAAAGAAAGTTATATACTTAAAGAGGTTGTTTACCTTCCATATACTTTTTTCAGTTCAGTTGTTTTCAAATTGTTCCCCAGAATTAAAGACTTTTTTCAATTACTTTCCATTATTTATTTTGTACTATTTTCCAAAATCTAAGTTTAAAGTTGAATGTTCGTGTCTCTGGTGTTTGAGTCTGGCAGCTCAGTGATTCCGGTGCAGACTCTAAACTGTTACAATTCTGCAACATTTAGTTGATACATTTCTCAGCAGCATCTCTGGAGTATTAATTTTGTATCAATTCTAACAGCTGCCTGTAATAAAATTCTGCTCAGCTGGGACAAAGATAAGAAATGTATCAATTTAGAACAGTTTGGGGGGGTGACAATATTTGAACAATATTTAAGGCTACGCTGTTCCCTTAGATTAGAGGTTTTTCCCTCCCCTCTTTTCCTTTTGGTGGTCCGCCTTTTAAATACTGGTACGGTTATGTACACGATTAAGCTTATGATTAAGGGGCAGATTTATGAAGGTTCGAGTTGGGTTTTCCACAAAAATTCAGTTGTATTTTTTGGTCAAAACTCACATTTTCGGTTTAAAAAAACCCTGAATCATACCCTGACCTTGAAATAGCTTGAATCTGAAAATACACCAGCTAAAACATTTTGAGGTCATGTAGGAGTCAATGGCAGAGGTCCTTGAACCATTTGAAGATATTAATAGTCTTGATGATGTTTGAGGGTTTTTTTTGGAGGATTTTGACTGAAAACGCGAATAATTCGAGCATTTCAAGTTTTTTCCAACAGAAAACTTGATTAACTTGAGTTCATTTGAGGTATAAAAAACTCAACACTTGACCTTTGATAAATAACCCCCTAAGTGTCAGATGGACACGAAACGCATAAGGCTTTTTGATATGACTATTCAATAAAGATTTATTTTTATTTATTTACATTTTTTACTAACTTCTTTTGTTTGGCCTGTCTGTGAAATTCCAAAGTGCCCAAAATCCTATTTTCCCTTTTAGCCACCCCAAACCCCTTTTTGGCGTAATAAAAGAAAATGTAATTCCAAGCAACTATCCAATATATTTCATTAAAACCATTAAAGCACATGTAAGGTTAAAAGCATTAAACATTTTTAAAACCCATGAAAATCTGTTAATGTATATTAGAAAGTTGCTTAGAATCAAAATTTCAAAGGTACTGTTTTCACCTTCATATATTTGAGGTCAGCTCAACACTGTGTAGCAAATATATTAAATTTGAGATTGCATTTTTTTTCTGTGATTTGAGGGAAAAAAATAGGATTTTTTTAAGATTTATTGATGTGAAAGATACTTGAAACTTGCAAAGCAGCACATGTTTATCACTTTCTATTTCTGCACTGCTGGTTTTGACTTATTAAACAATGTAACAAAAGCTATGAAGAAGCATTCAAGGCATTGTAAGAATCTGAGCAGGTTTTGGAGGAGGCTGCCTCTAAGATTCAGAACCAGCAGTTGTTAGAACCGTATTTTCTTTCATTATGCATTTAATTTTTTTGTAGGGGTCTTTTTTTGGGGTTTATTATTTATATTACAGGTATGGAATCCGTTATCCAGAAACCCATTATCCAGAAAGCTCAGAATTACGGAAAGTTAGCCTCCCATAGACTCCATTTTATCCAAATAATCAAAATTATTTCCTTTTTCTGTGTAATGATAAAACCGTACCATGTACTCAATCCTATATAAGATATAATTAATCCTTACTGGAAGCAAAACCAGCCTGTTGGTTTGTTTAATGTTTACATGATTTTCTAGTAGAATTAAGGTATGAAGATCCAAATTACAGAAAGATCCAATATCCGTAAAAACCCAGAACATTCTGGATAGCAGGTACCATACCTGTACATTTAAATGAAAACCTGAAATAAGGCTACCATAAAATCTGAGATGGTTATTAAAAGGGTTGTTTTGAGTTAACTTTTAATACGTTGTAGAGAGTGATATTCTGACACAATTTGTAATTGATTTTCGTTTTTTATTATTTGTGGGTTCTGGGTTATTCTGGGTTATTCTGGGTCAGCAGCTCTGCAGTTTGCCATTTCAGCAATTTGGTTTATAGGGTCCAAATTATCCTAGCAACCATGCATTGATTTGAATAATGGAATATGAATAGGAGAGACCTGAAATATAAAGATGAGTAACAAAAAGTAGCAATAACAATAAACTCGTAGTTTTGCAGAGCATTTGTTTTATAGATGGGGGTCAGTGACCCCCAGTTGAAAGCTGAAAATAGTCAGTAGAAGAAGGCAAACCTTTGAAAAAAATTCCACATTAATTGTGGTAGCACACCAAAAAACCAAATGGTTGGTGCTCACTGCAGGGATATCACTTATCACTCATATATGAAAAAAGTTGTCATACCCTTAAATGTGGATAACACAGCACCCCCAGCACATGATTAAACACCTTTGGTGCTAACAAACCCCAGAACAAATACCAGGATTATGTTCAACAGGCTGAGTATGTCGCACACAGTGTCGGACTGGCTCACCGGGATACCAGGAAAACTCCTGGTGGGCCCAGGTGTAAGTGGGCCATCCTGCTTCTAAACATTTGGCCTATTTCATGGTCATTCCCTATTTCTTTGAGAATAAAGAGACTAAATAGATGGAAGAATAGGTTATAGTATGTAAAGAAAAGCGAATAGGAGAGGAGAGGAAGAAAATAATATATAGAGTGGGCCCCTGGTCTAAAGGTTTTTTTGGTGGGCCCCTGGTCTAAAGGTTTTTGGGTGGGCCCCTGGTCTAAGGGTTTTTGGTGGGCCTCTGGTGTCCCAGTCCGACACTGGTCGCACACAGGTAGAGTATGTTGCACACAGGCAAAGTAGGGCACACACAGGCAAAGTAGGGCACACACAGGCAAAGTAGGGCACACACAGGCAAAGTAGGGCACACACAGGCAAAGTAGGGCACACACCGGCAAAGTAGGGCACACACCGGCAAAGTAGGGCACACACCGGCAAAGTAGGGCACACACCGGCAAAGTAGGGCACACACAGACAGAGTCCTGGGTCCTCCTCTGTTCTCAGATGTACCTAGGGGCTCCTAGCAAGCTTTAGGCTTTTATCCTGACACACAGCCAATCGGATTGCTTCCCTGCCTGTAATCGAGCAGAATGGTGTCACAAGCAGAGGATGCTAAGACAATACCTCCCAACATTTGGAAAATAGAAATAGAATAGAAAGTTAGGCACCCCAAGCGATTGTAATCACTTACCTTATACCCCAGGCCAGTGTTCCTGTCACATTTTGATTGCTCCATGGAGCTCAAACAAAAATACCCTGGGCTGGTGCAGGAGCACTGGCCCCAGGGTATCAGATAAATGAATGTGGGGTGCCTAACTCCCCAGTGTTTGTTGCCTCTTTCTCCTTTAAAACATGGCTTTTAGTCATAGCACTTTAGTCATGCAGCAGTGCTGTTGTCATTATGTGCTCATTTCTAGTATCTCGATTACTCCTGCAAGTGGGGGAAAAATGCCTGCCATCTGTGGTCCTACACAAGGTCGCTATCGTTCTCATGCCAACCCACATTTAAAAATAGTTGCATTGCTACGAATCACTTCTTTAAAACTCTAACTGAAATATTGGATTTGCTTTTCTGCAAAGAAGACCAGGCTTCCTAATGGGAATAACATTTCCTTATGTAATTCTGAGATGATTGCCTGATGAGGCTTAGCAAAGTAACCATAGCAATAAAGAAAATAGTATTGCAATAAGGGCTTAACATGAAGTATTGTTTCTTAAAATGTCCTTACTTGAAAGAACACTGCAGTTTAGTAGGTAGATCACACTCCAAGGAAAATGAAGGGATTACATGAAATATTCATAGGGGACCGTAGGTTCTAGAAGTGTTCACTCGAATTTAAATGAACACTTTTAAATGAATATAAGGGGCCACACAGAAGATAGTGACAATGTTCTGAGCATTAACAGTCTTCATCCTTACTTTGCATGAGGTACTGTGGTACTTGCTCCTGGTTTATACTATGCAGTCTTATAAGTGAATAATTGTTGAAAGGTAAATACTTACCAGGAAATGTTGCTTTATGTACAAGAGTTTTCTGTATAGTGTAAGGAGCCATTGACCTTACAGGCATCCTTACAGACATGAAATGCATTGGATTGTTTTCTTGTCTAGCAGCGGTAATAGGTTGTGCCACAATTGGCATGAAGGTTTGATTGTTAAGAAACAAGAAACTCATATATGTTCTCTTTTTCTGTTATTATTCAGTTTATTACTACTCTGGGTTGAGTGGTGTTATGCCTCCTATACAATACCCTATAGAACTGGACTGTTGATTATGAGGTTGAAGACAGATGGGATATAAGGAAAGGCAGAGGAGTTGCTGGCCATAGGTTAATCCACTGCTTACCTAGGCATGCTCCGAATCCAGAATTCAGTTCAGCATTTGGCCTAATCCAGTGCCGGGCCAAGTCGGCCAGGCAACCTGGCCGACTACATGGCCCCCTGCTGTATTGAAAAGCGCATGCGCCGATAAAACCTCGCGAATGCGCCGATGAAATGCGCGAATGAGCATGCGCCAGAAAAGGAGAAAAACTGCTGCCACAGCTTCTGGAACTAGGGGTAGGCGTCGGAAGAGGTACGTGCCTGGCGCCCCTCCACCTCTGCGCCCTAGGCATGTGCCTCTTCTGCCTACCCCTAGTTCCGGCCCTGGCCTAATCCATTTTCCTGGCCAATCCAAATCCATAAAATCACGTGATCACGTTGTCACATGAACAATGAAGTCAAACATTTTTTTCTTATTGTGCGTGTAGTGCACGGTTCTTTTTACCCCTTCCTTCAGATATGGTTCAGAATTCTGCCAAATCCTTCATTAAAGATTTGGCCGAATCCCAAACTGTATCAGAACTCTAATTTACATGTGCAAATTAGGGATATTAAGAGGTAAAAAGAACTGTTTTTTCAGACTTTTTTGTGGGACGAAAAGTCATACAATTATCAGAATTTAAACTGGCCAAGTAAATGGATTCGGCTGAATATGAACCCCTCCGGAAAAGGCCGCATTGCAAAATAGTGGATATGGTACATTCCCTCTGCTTAAACTTGAGGGTGACCTATGTTTCGCCACCTCTGTTTTAACAAGCACTCATTTCCCAAAGTAGAGGAGATGGATAGCAAAAATAATGGAGCTCTTTAAGTATCCATCTGCCGCACCTCTTTGCATTCCACTGTAAAATAGTAAGAGTCATTTATGAACACAACTGTAGTGTGCAAAGCCCATTTTGTAATGTTTTTTTTTTTTCTCAATAGTCCCAGTGTAATTGTGGTCATGCTTCAGGCTGTGGCTGATGCGCCAAAACATACACAATTGTGCTTGCAGTTTGACTCAAATTAAATGATGCCTTTAAAAAGAAGATTATTGTAATTCAATTAAATATTTTGTATTTATAATCTTTATTATTTTCTCTGCACGTTGTTTGCTAAGTTTAGTATTCTCTTTTATCTGCGGGCAAACTTAAAACTATTGGAAACTGAAGATTTATTAATAACTGTGAGTAAAAAAGGAGTCTTGTTATCTTTTCCAGGCATTTAATTAGTCAAACTGGCAATAATTGTACTTGATGTTCACCTTTAAAAAAATTGTACACTGTACTACAATGAGGTTTCTTACAGAGTTTACAGGGCCAGTAAAGATTAACTTTACTCTACTATGGACTATTTATTGCAATAAATGTCCTATTTTATATGAGAGGCTTTTATTGTGTAGCCAGTCACAAATGGAAATTGACCCCTGTATGGCTTTCAGTATAAGAAATAAAACCTATGTATTCCGTACAACTTGTCTCTTATGTAAACCTGTGCCCTAGTGATGTGCGGGTCGGGTTTTTCCCGACCCGACCCTAACCCGCCTGACCCCAACTTCCGGCATCCCTTTATGGACCCGTCCCATCGATTATGTCACAAAAGGGACGGGGCGAGCAGATGTGCGTCTATAAATCCGGAAGTTGGAAGCCAGCAGGTGAAGGCACGGGGGGTGTGAGGTTGGCCGAACCCGACAGACCCGCGGGTATTGGGCCGGGCCGCACATCACTACTGTAAAACCCACTGCCCAATTTTAACTTAAATGGCTGCCTGTATGACAGCAGCTTATTTATAGAGACTGAATTTGTGTTTCTGCAGCAAGCCCTCAACAGTTTTACCAAGGGTAACCGTTTACTATATTTCTGGCCCTGGTTAACATTCTCTTCCACAGCTTATTAGGGTCATATCAATATGATCTTAACTCTAATAATGATACCAATTCTACATAGGTAATTTTTTTTTTAAACATTATTTCCATTTGTAATTGACAAAATGTTACTGCTATTAAAAGCAGAATTCAGCTCTGTAATTTGTGAGTCTGTAATTAAACACGCAATCTTGAATGTCTGAATGGCATGTGAGTCACCGATAGAAATTAGGGAATAAGACACGGGTATTGGAAGCAGATATAAACAATATACAACTACTATTTTTAAGTTGACGGAGAGGGGAAAACATGAATGTCCTGAAAAAGCATATAACGGAACCTGGGTCTGAATATTAACATGAATAGAATATAGACATTCACTGATCTTTCAGGCATTAAGAAAGGTGCTGGTTATTCTGCAGTTTGTATGCAAACTTTAAAGGGATGCTGTCATAGGAAAACTATTTTTTTTCAAAATGAATCAGTTAATAGTGCTGCTCCAGCAGAATTCTGCACTGAAATTCATTTCTTAAAAGAGCAAACAGATTTTTTTATATTCAATTTTGAAATCTGACATGGGGCTAGACTTATTGTCAATTTCCCAGCTGCCCCAAGTCATATGTAGAACAAAGCATTTGGGGTACCAATCATTTATCATTATCACCTTGCTGCAACAAGGAACATTGGGGGTCATTTATCAACACTGGGCAAATTTGCCCATGGGCAGTAACCCATGGCAACCAATCAAATGGCTGCATTCATTGTTCTATTTGCAGCTTTAAAAAGCTAATCACTGATTGGTTGCTATAGGTAACTGCCCATAGGCAAATATGCCCAGTGTTGATAAATGAGCCCCAATATTGTGTTATGGGCATCTAAGGTTTGTTGGTAACAAAATCCAGTAGGTAATGTTAATAACGTGTAGTGTCTGGGTATCAAGAAGATCAAACATGTTTTCCGTGAAGTGTGTTTGACAAATGTCTTATTACCTGTATTTTTTTCTTCCTTGTTTCCTCTTCCCCCTCCTATCCATAGGTCTGGATGATTGCCTGCAACAGTACATAAAGAACTTTGAAAGAGAAAAGATAGCAGGGGACCAGTTGTTGCGCATCACACACCAAGAACTTGAGGAATTAGGAGTCACACGGATTGGACACCAGGAACTTATTTTGGAGGCTGTAGATTTACTGTGCGCATTGGTAAATATCACATATAAATAATACATTTATATCTTTAAATATATTTCAAATTGAATCAATTATAGCATAACTTGTTTGCCACATCTGTTGCATGTTTGTACATTTACATTCATGGCTAAACCCCATGTCGTATTTGGTCAACTATCACTATTGTGTTTCATCAACATTTGTGCTCTTCAAGAAATGCACGTCAAGTGTCCATTTTTATATTCTTGTGTGTATGTATAAGTATATATGTATGTGTGTGTTTTTAGTTCTGCAATAAAGCATTTTCTTCAATTTTAAGTCCTGTGAGTGTGAATTCTTGGAAATGGACAGAGATTATTTGATGATTGTGCACCCAGGCATACTAAATGGCTTTATTAAGAGTACCGGTATCATGACAGATATATATATAAATATATCTCATTGCAATTAATAAAAATACATTTCACAGATTACTGTTACAAAGGTTACATGCCATACTTTGAGGCATAGGAGTCCTCTGTACCATACAGCTTGCAATTTAACAAAATACTCAATTTACGATCTAGTAACTAGGGTGAAAGAATCAAACTCCTTTGATCTAATGTTTAAATTATGGGGCAGCTGTATGACATTTGAAATGGGGAATCCTGATAGATTCCTGCCAGCTCAAATCTTCTCACATTTGATATCAATCCGTTGGCACATTTATCACATTTTGATTTTTTTTAGTTCTTTAGAACTGTTTTGTGTCAAATTTAGTTTGGTTCAGTTGGCTTACATGATAAAATGTATTTTTAGAACGAATATAGCTGGCAATGCTTCTTCCTGAGATGTATACAGCATGTCTGCTATATGTCTAGGTTCTAAATATAAAATTAAATCCATTCTGGAATTTTAACCTGCCATGACACAGTTTATTAGTAGGTACATAGTAAAAAAAACTTATACAGGTTACCAAAATGTTAGTATTTGTGATGGAATTTGATATTCATGAATATTTTTTTAGTCAGCGGTCATTTTTAAGGGTAACGTGTCCCCCTCTGTTTTTTTGATACAGAATTATGGATTGGAAACGGAAAACCTAAAAACACTTTCCCACAAATTAAATTCATCTGCTAAAAATTTGCAGAACTTTATAACTGGGAGGAGGAGAAGTGGCCATTATGATGGGAAAAGTAGCAGAAAATTACCTAATGACTTCTTAACTTCTGTTGTGGATCTCATTGGATCAGCAAAGAGCCTCCTGGCTTGGTTGGACAGGTAAAAGAAATGCAATGCTTGTTAAATCTAAAATACAGTGGTAGTGATATGTATGTGTTTTTGAATGACAAAGTTTCATGTAAAATCGTTTTTTTTTTAATGTGGGACCTTAGAAGGACCTCTTATATGAATGTTGAAAATGTATGGAGTAAGTAGAGGGGCTAGTAAGTATTTTTAAGTTTTATTTTTTAATTCAATTTATCGGCAAAAAGAAACCAGTATCACTTATACATTCTTGGTTTTTGATTATTGGGCCAATAGTAAAATATCTATTTTTGGAAAGGAATCAGAAGGAATCACTAGTGGTAGGACCCCGCTATTTAGAAAATGTATGTTTAGTAATTTACTCCTTAAAGTCAATCCTAGCCACATGTGCTTAAAATTCGTGTTTGTCTTCCAGAATCGAGCTAGGTAAATTCATTAGATAAAATCCAGGTTCTTCTAAATATAGCATGCGCCATGTTGGAAATTAAAATAAGGGTGTGTGCGCAGTTGGGATGAAATGCTAAGCTGTTAACGGCCATGAAAGGAATGCTGGACTCAATTGTTTATAACATTTGGTAAATCCCTTAATAAAAAAGTATGGGCAGTAGCCTGCAAGAGCTGAAATTCGGATTTCTAAATCGGACTGTGACTGTCATTCAGACTGTTGCTTATTTGGTAAGGTGAATTAAAAACTAGAAATGAAATAACTGCTGAAATTCCAAACTGGAGAGCTATTAAAATGAAAAAAATTAAAAACAGGAAGACCAGTTCCAGAATGTTCAAAATATCACTATGTGATACTAAAAGTTAATTTGAAGAAGTACCCCTTTAATGTAAATACCTTAAATTGATATGATCTGTTTTGAAAATTGTCTTTGCACTGAGCGCAAATCATGATTTCTATTTATTTTATTTAAAGCAGTTGCCCTTAGAATTTCTGTCTACCCTAGTGTCCCCCCTTCAATCGAGCCTAATTACCTTCAATTTCTAAACGTATGCAAGTTTTGAATTTGCTTTGGTAAAGTGCATGTAAGTTATAATTTGCACCTTGAGCTAGGTAAGTAAATGAGCCCTTATATGTGTGCGAGACTCCTGCAAATCTAATTCCCTCATATTTTAAGGCTATATTTCTATTTCCTTTTAGATCAGTATTCATCAGAAAAGATCTTGGGTTGAGTTGCAGTGATGGAAATATTTTATTCATGTTGTCCATTTAATTATTATATGCGTTCTTCAGAGACTGAGATGATTATACAATAAAAGTCATGTTAGCTCAGTTTATAATAGAAAATAATTGCCTTCAGTCAGCTTCCACATAAGCAAAATTAAAGTTAGAAAAGAATTGTCGTATTGTACACCACTCTTTTTTTTTTTTTTTAAATGCAGATAATTCTAGCAATCTGCCTAGTGGGCTCATTGGAAATAAGGTAGACTGGATTGGGTGGATCTTAGTGCAACAAGTAAGTTTGCTGAGAATATTCAGCCACTGAAACTTATAAGCTAGGTAAACACTCATGTTGGTATTAAATGCTACTGCATTCTTCCATTAATGGTTTAGAAATCCAGAGTACACAGGTATACTCATTTGTTAAAGGTACTCTAATTTCCACTATTGCACAGTAGGGCTGGTGGTGATCCAGCTTGAAGAAGCCTTTAAGTGTAGACATTTTGCTGAACTAGGCTAGGCGCCTACATTCCTTTTCTGAAACGGCTGCTAAAACGTTGCACATGGCGGCTCCTAAATAGGAAATATTAGATCAAAAATAAAAAACCGTGGACAGCTGCTTTAACATCTGCAGTGAAAGGCTTACACACCCTCAATAAGCTCAGCTAAAATACTTTAACAGCATGCAGGCTCTGCGAACTATGATTTACAGCGCCTTGGTGGTCATTATCCTCCCAAAAATGTATTCACAGTTTACTTGGAAATAAATCAGTGTTGACTTTGTTCAAAGGCAGCGCATGTAATGTTTTCTGCATTGTAAGAATTATTAATGAAGAATAACAACTTATGTAGCCTTAACATTTGTTATACGGAAGCTTTCTCTTGTGTTTGAAGTCCTTCTCTTGCCATAGGTATTGCCACGCTGATCAGGATGACATTGATAACCTTAAAAAAAGATGGATAGGGCATAAACTGGATAAGTAAGTCGCTCAAAGCTTGATTTTTCTATCAAACTTCTGCCATTTGTATCTTAAAGGAGAACTAAAGCTTAACTAAAGAAGTAGGGTAGAACTGTTGTACATTATGTTTCAGGCATCTGTACCAGCCCAAGGCAACCACAGTCCTTTAGCAAGGAAGATCTGTGTCTCCAAAGATGCCCCAGTAGCTCCCCATCTTCTCTTCCGCAGATTCCCTGCACATGATCTGTGCTGCTGTCACTTACTTGTGTTTAGGGACATACTCAAAATTTTCAGTACACATAAATGTCACAATGTAAGCCTGATTAGTAATTAATACAAATAATTACTACATGGCATCACAGAAACCAGTGCAACTAGCATCAGAATTTAATAATCAGCCCTGTAGCATCAGCTTATATTATAGGCCAACCTAATTTTCTGGTTGTTAGTTTAGCTTCTCAAGAGCTGCTCAGAGCCCACTGAGTATGTGAGTGTCACAGACACTTTCCAAGATGGTGACCCCCTGTTACAAGTTTGAAGTCCTGGATCATTGCTGCTGTTGAGAAGCTGAAACTTTAGGCTGGTGCTCTAAATACAATATATAACATAAGGCATTTTTGGCCATATTCATTTTTAGGGTTTAGCTTTCCTTTAAGTTCACTCTTGCAGTATTCTGCAGTTGGTGATGTGCTTTCGCCCTTAATGCATGTTCTATTTATGATTATCGTGGCATGTTTATTTGCATGTTGTATTTGTTTTTTGCACATGTGGTAAAAGAAATTTGTAAGGCAAAAGGGGGGGAATTCCCCTTAGAATTGTTCGTATCGTTTTAATGTGTTGACGTGAAGTTTAGTTCATCTTCCCTGCTGCCATGTTTAGATATAGGTGGGAATGTAATATGTTTTGTTGGCACAAAAAAAGGTTGCAAATACCATTGCGAATGTTAGTGACCTCGATTGCGTCCGTTTTGGCTGATAACCGACCTCAATGATTTCCTCGCAAAGTTTGCCACCAAGTGACTTTTGTGAACAATCGCAGTATATGTAATAACATGTGCAATCGGAAAGTGTATTTTGCAATAAAATATTTAACGAAACTCCAGCGCAGGTGTTAACGCTAACCTTAACAATGGAATGTTAGTGAGTGAGTACCTGTCGGTGCAAGTCATCTGGTGTTTTAGCGATCATGTTTCTCATTCAGTCATAAATTGATAATGGAACTTCTGTAAGTACCCTATACCAGAGTCATTAATATACTTTTAAAAACGTTAACATCATGGCAGTAATGTCTGTAACACGTAGGAGATTATGTAGTAACCGGTTCAACGTTCCTCGTAATAGACTGACCATGAACAATCGGTAACAATTTGTAACACTTTAAAATGAATAATAAAAGAAAAGAGAATGCTGTGGCTGAACCACATTTTGGCCCCTTTATAGACACCTTTCCCATTCTCTTACTGATTCTGGAGGTACACTCAGGCCTGAATTTTGGCCTTGGGTGCCCCTAGTTGGCAGGGTGTCCCCCCCCCACCCACGTGCGAGCGCCTGAGCATTGGAAATTACGTCTACAGGAGTTTGCGTCCCCGGTGCATCTTATATTGCAACTTGGTTACATTCTGCCCCTAAAATCTTGTCGCCCTAGGGCTGGGCCTTTGTAGCCTCACCACAAATCCGGGCCTGGGTTCACTGAGCTTTAAAGATCTTAGGAGGTAATACAATAAGAGTTGAAAAAAATGCTAGTAGGTCTCTAGTCATCTAAAGCAGTCAGTCTGCAGGTAGCATTTACTGTTCACCTGTTTGAAAACAAACCCCTGAATGATTGATAGGGGTTACTGTACCTTTGCAGCAGCAAACACCCTGGGAGGCACAGGGATTGTGTATTCAAAGTTCTCTAAGAACTTGACATTATGATATTGTTTTATGTTATGTTAGGAAACAACTCAAGAAAAAAAAATATATAAACTTTTACTTGAAGGCTGCTTCTATCTTTCAAAAATGCCCCAATGCTGCTCAAAGTTCTTACCCCCTCCAGACTTGTACGGCAATGCTTAGTAAAAAGCAGCTTCCATTATGCTGGGCTATGGAATTTGAAAGCATTACATGGACTGGAGTATATATAGTGAATAAAGTACCCCCTCTTGTAAAATATAAGGATATTATGAGTTGCAGAGGAGTTTCATGACCATATAAAAGCACGAGGTCGAAGGCCGAGTGTTTTTATACAGGTCATGGAACACTGAGGTAGCTTCTAATATCCTCATATTTTGCAACAGGGGGTACTTTATTTATTATAATACACAAGTCATGTGACAGAAATGACATCACTACTCACAGTTTATAACGGATGACATCAGAACTCACAGTTTATAAGGATATAATTTACAAGATAATCATGGTTTTTGTGTATTATATAGAAATACTGTATTACTCCAGCCTAGTGATGGATCTTTCTGCCTCCATGCCATTGGGTGACAGAACACACTTTTGTACAGCTTGAGTACCTCTCAAATGGGTACATTTAGGGGTATTTTAGAAAAGAAATAAGCTTAAAGCCTTGGGGTATATTTATTATATATTTATTAGGGATGCACCGAATCCACTATTTTGGAATCGGGCGAATTCATTGCGAAAGATTTGGCCAAATACCACACTGAATCCGAATACTAATTTGCATATGCAAATTAGGGATGGGAAGGGGGAAACATTTTTTACTTCCTTGTTTTGTGACAAAAATCACGCGATATCCCTCCCCACCCATAATTTGCATATGCAAATTAGGATTCCAATTCGGTTCGGCAGGGCAAAAGGATTTGGCTGAATCCTGCAGAAAAAGGCCGAATCCTGGATTCAGTGCATCCCTAATATTTATCAAAGAGCGGAATTAGAGATCACCACACTCCACTAGAGTGAAATACTGACACTCTCTTTTAATTTCTATGGGATTTTTAAAAGAGTATTTATCAATGGGTGAAAGTGAAAGTTCATAACTTGATAAACATGCCTTTCAAAATCCCATCGAAATGAAAGAGAGGCGGAATTTCACTCTAGCGGACTGTGGTGATCTCTAACTTCACTCTTAGATAAATATACTCCCTTGAATTCAAGTTATACATTCACATTCCTACTTAATTACATTCTTCTAGGCAGAACATTTGCGGTTCAGTTTTGTGCTGCTTTTGTTCCAAAGTTTTCTAGTAGTGCCACAGATTCTCTGCTTGTTGGATATTATAGCTTGTAATGGGCCATGGTAGGACATTCACATTTTTTCTCTTGAGCCAGTGATGACTTTGCTGTCATTGTCTTTCTGGAAGATCAACTTTGCCAACTTGATTTTTTTCAGCAGATTGAAACAAGTTCTCTAGAAATATCTCCATGAATTTTGGACCATCCATGCTTGGCCCCTATTGATAAAAAGCAGAGGTGCCCCCACTACTGCCAGTATACATACAAAAAACACTTATGTATCAAAGTATAGCTCGACCTATCATATTACTGATATGCTAGGATAATACTTCTGAGGAAGTTGGTTAGCTGCCACAGAAACGTGCTTAAAAGGACTGCCCATAGATACTTATTTAATGAGCATTCTTTCTGTTTTGCATATTATTTCTCACATGAGTATAATTTAGCTGCAGATTTCTTGGTGTTTTTTAAGAACTGCCCTGTAGAGTCTCAAGCAGATGAGGCAGTTGAGTGTGTCCAATGGCCAGTGGTGCCTCGGATGAGAAGTAAACTGCATTGTGGTAGTGCAGTCTATAAGCATAGTGATATTGCATATTTAATAAAGGCAAATTATTGTACGTCTAGTCTTTGAGTAGCCTATAGAACCTTTATTTCTAAAGCACATAGTTTGAGAGCAAACAAAGGCTGCTTTTGAGGGTTCCAGGTTTTTACAGAAGGTTAAAGCACCATCTTGGTCTCTAGTGTTTGTCCAGTCCAGTCAAAACACTGGTTAAAACAGGTAAATGTTCTTGGTATAAAGCTCACTGTAAATAAAGAATATTACAGCACATACTGTATTTCACAAATAAAGTACATTTTTTGATACTGTTTAAATATATGTAATATTTCTTATTTTATGGGATGGAATGTTTATGAATAATAGATGTGCAATATCTGATTTCTGCTGATGCTGGCTGTTTCTGCCCACTGGTTTCCTGCTGAAGTTTTCTTGTATCACTTTTGTTTTACATTTTATAGAGCTATAGAAGATAATAGAGATTTACATTATATGTTTATTTTGTACTTCTTGTCTTAATATAGTTGGCTTGCAGGTCGCACATGGGTCACATACCTAGCAATATGTTGGTTTTACCTGAAGCCCTAACAAATATGATAGTGGTTCCCAGACGGTAGAGCTGACTGGCCCGTAGTCTTAAGGCCAGTTAGTAAGTGCTCTTAGATATTACTGGAATCTCAATTAGAGGGAGATTTATGGTGTGAATATCTATTTACTGTTCTTAAAAACAATGGCTTAAAAAGCTGACACCACCATATTTATAGATGCCTGTTTATTGTTATGAACTAATTGTGACTTGACCAAGTGTTTGTTCCCAAAGGTAGTCTTGAACTCAAATAGTCTGAGACTCACATCTATAAGTTATATATAGTATACATGGTGATCCTCAGATGCAAAGTGATGAGCCTTTAAAATAAAGCCATTGCTCAGAAATAAAGGTAGATATATCCAAACTAGCAAGAAAGTTTGCCTAAAAGTCATATTAGAAAGAAAGGAAGGGGTTGAATAGACTGAGGGGCAGATTAAAAAAAGCGTAAGATTACAGCTCACCATAATAAAAGGCATGTTTTTCAATCGGTGTTCGAGTTCACCATTTGATAACTATGCCTCTTAAAATCCCATAGAAATTAGTAGAGCTCTAATCTTACACTTTGCTAAACCTGCCCCTAATAGACATTGTGATAAATGTCAAATAACAAGAAATTCATAATCGTGGGAGGATAGTTTTGTTCCAGTTCTATATAATAAGGGCAAAATCTATCTTACTGCACTATATACTGTATATATCATCAAGCCATAACGTAAACGTAGAGATAGTAAAGTAACAATAATTGAAAAACCACATTAACTATACGAGGATCAGAATCAGAAGGCATCTATTTATCATGCATTATCAGTAATGTTGCTCAAAGTAACCAATCATAATCTTTGCTTTTGTTTTGAAATCTAATTGCTGATTGGTTGCTCTGGGCAACATCACCATTAATACTTATCTCCACCTTTTTAATCAGCATGATAAATAGGCCCCTTAAAGGGCAAGTCAACCCCAAAATAACAATTTTGCCTAATACAAGAAAACATAATTCTAAGTAAATTTCCAATATACATGTAATAAAAATTGTCAGTGCTTTTAAAGTTATTTGTAAAAACATTTACTATTGATAGCAGCATTTGCTTAACACCTGGTTGTTACTTTTTTTTTACTTCTCTCTTTTTATTTATTTAACAATAAATCACACTCATTTCAAAACATTACAAATAAATGTCCAGTTTTGTAATTATTCTTTTCTGTTGCATGTTTTGTTGGTGCATAAGTTGTATCTTTAGTGTTTAAATGCAAATACACTGATATGCAATCGGAATACAACAATAATAAAAGGAAAAGAAAAACAAAATACGGAATACAACAAAAAAAAGGAAGAAAAAAGGGAAAACACAGGCAAATAAATGAAACCTCATACAAAAACGTTTTGTATATTCCAACTTACATATTATCAGAATATCTGATATTTATCAGTTTACAGAATACAAATCGGTTTGATATTATCTTGTTTAAGATAGCTAAACTTGTTCTGGGGTTATCTATACCTATCTATTATTGATGTGCGGGTTTTGAATTTCTCGACCCGCACCCAACCCTAACCCACCCACTCCCTACCCGCATCCAACCCGGGCCCGCTGCTCCCCTTTATTTATAGACCCCCGCGCCCGCCCTGCAGTGAGGTCACAAAAGGGGCGGGGCAGGCGGAAGTCTATAAATTCCGGTGCCGGAAGCCGGCAGTACTAGGTCGCGGGCAGGGAGAGCATTTTGTCCAGGGGTCTGCCCGAACCCGCCCGACCTGCGGGTCCTGCGGGCCTCATGTCGGCCCGCACATCACTACTATCTATCCTATATTAATAGTTTAAGTTTGTGTGATAGTTCCAGATTGAGTAATTTGTAGTGGAAAAGTAGAACAGTGTTTAAATTCTTTCCACAGTTGCCATCTTGTCATGTGGACTTCCCTGTTGTCTTCATTTATTGTAGTTAGATACAACATTTCTTCCATATAATTAAGTCTAGAAACATATTGTGTTATATGCAGCCCATAATTGTAGCAATAAAAAGTTAGTGTCTTTTGGTAGACCAGGATAAGGGGTAATTCAGTAAAATATGTTTTGGGCAGCATATTAGATAGACCTTTAGTATTAATGAGGCTATTTGGACTATGTCTTTCCAGAAGTTTTCTACTATCGGGCAAGAAGGTTTATAATCACCCACTTCTCCACACCCTCTAAAGCGCTGTGGGGAAGAGTCTGGGTGTATAGCATTTTTACGTTTTGGGGTGATATGCCACCTTGAAAGTATTTTATAAGTAATTTCTCAAGTTGCACTATTAGTTTAAATTTTATGTGTGGATATCAACGTCTTAGTCCAGTCTTCTGGGGTCCTGGTTGTTATTTTTTAAACAATTTTGCAAAAGTCTTCGTTCTCCAGCAAAGACAGGTCTGTTAATCAGCTGCCTTGTATTTCATTGTATCAGCAGTCTCAGCCACCGGGGCAGGGAATAAATAGGGGCAGAGTAACACAGCTTTCAATAGCAATACATATACAAATGACTAAAGGAAAATTGTAATAATATAGATTGGAAAGTTGCATAGAATGATATTTTCTTATATTAGGCAAATTTTTATTTTCGGTTGACTTGTACTTTAAAGTCGAGCTCAATCCATTTTACACATACTGTTGAAATGAGGAATTGCTCACTTCCATAGTATGCTTGAGGGCAGTGCTCATATTCTCTGGGTATTCTTTACCTATTTCCAACCCTAATCCCCACAGTTATGATTCACTTACTATATGACCCAAACTGTCCTTACTCTCTAATAATCCATGCAACATTTTAAAGGGCTTGTTCACTTTTAAATTAGCTTTTAGTATGATGTAGAGCGTGATATTCTAAGACAATTTGCATTTGGTTTTCCTTATTTGGGGTTTTTGAGTTATTTAGCATTTTTATTCAGCAGCTCCCCAGTTTGCAATTTCCATAATCTGGTTGCTAGGGTCCAAATTACCCTAGCAACTATGCATTCATTTGAATAAGAGACTGGAATATGAAGAGGCCTGAATAGAAAGATGAATAATAAAAAGCAGCACTAACAATACATTTGTAGACTTATAGAGCATTTGTTGTTTTGATGGTGTCAAAGCTGGAGAGAGTCAGAAGAAGAATGCAAATAATTCAAAAGTATTTCCATTTTTACTGTATTAATAAAAAAATGCAATTGTTGCAGGTGGCTGGACTGAACTGAGAAGTGGTATCATTTTTGCGAGTTTTAATCACACCGCTGTTTAGAAAATATTGTATTTGTAGGCGGTCCCACCAGATAGCACATTCCAATCTCCTTAGTTCTTCCTAATACTTGTATTTAGTTATCTTTATATAGGAGAAAGAAAGTCATATATACGTAATTATTAGCAGATTTAGTTTGGTTCGTACAATTATTTTTATTATTATTAACATGTATTTATATAGCGCCAACATATTGCGTAGCACTGTAAAGTAAATGTGATTATACAACTACATCACATGAATTACATATATAGAATATATGGAGTAACAAACATCACAATCAATACAGGTACAAAGAGGTGAGGAAGGCCCTATGCATAGGCATACAGTCTAAAGGGAAGGGCGTAATACACAAGGTGTGGGAGTGGGCAAAATAGAAGTAAGTGGGTGAGAAATGTGGTGTTGCGTTTGGTCGTTAAGCAGAGTGAGGGTAGGCTTCTCGAAAGAAGTGCGTTTTCAGAGATTTTTTGAAAGCAGAAAGGTTGGGAGAAAGTCGGACAGACCGTGGGAGAGCATTCCAGAGGAGGGGTGCAGCCCTTCCAAAGTCTTGAATGCGAGCATGTGAGGAGGTAATGAGAGAAGAGTTGAGTAGCAGGTCAGTAGAGGAGCGTAGTAAGCGAGTGGGTGAGTATATAGAGATGAGTTCAGAGATGTAGGGTGGAGCAGAGTTGTGAAGTGCTTTGAAAGTCAGTGTCATTAATTTGAATTTGATTCTGAAAGGTAACGGAAGCCAGTGCAGGGATTGACAGAATGGCGAGGCAGAGGAGGAGCGGTTGCTGAGGTGTATGAGCCTCGCAGCAGTGTTCATTATGGACTGGAGTGTATTAGTGTATTTATTTGTCAAGTCCTATGGCTCCTTATATATATATATATATATATATATATATATATATATATATATATATATTGCTTCCAATGGCTCTGTGCTGTCTGGATGAGTATGGGACTGTGTATTCTTTGAGTAACATTCTTAGGATTTTCTTATGTGGATGTTATAAGTAACTCTTCACAGGCAAGGTCAAATGAGATTTGAGGACTAGGTCCAATGCTTTGTATTGACAGCCAATTATTTCTTTGTGTAGATTTTTGTTATGCAATGTCTTTTTGTCTTTGTTTTTTTAGTCGTTTAATGTATCTCCTGCATTTCACCATGCCTGCTGTATAAATCTATATCTGAAACTCTGTGTGATAAATTCATAATCTTCTAAAGCAGCATTATTAATGCTAGATTAGATGACCTTGTCATTGCATGTTGTGTTTTCTGTAGATTATTTTAATTCTATGTATGCTAGAAAATCGAAATGCTAAAAATGTGTTGTATTTTTACAGATCGCCATTTGCTGCTGTGACAGATTACTCCGTCACAAGAAATAATGTAATTCAGCTGTGCTTGGAATTAACAACAATTGTTCAGCAGGTCTGTATATGGCATGATAAAGAACCTTTGTAATGGTTAATGCAACACATTGTACAACAATTTTAGGTTCTCTCAAAAAAAAAAAAAAAAAAAACTTTACCAGGTTCTCTACCCAAAACACTTCAAATAACAAGATCTGATGTTGAATATGAATTATCCTGGATACAAATAATGTATATTTTGCTTACAGAGCTGTTGGCATTTGAGTATTTGTATCTTCCTGATACCTAGCAACCTAGCAATGCCATTTAAGTTAGGGTGTCGAAAGCTAAATATCTAGGTGGAACATTGAGTACAGAGGTGATCACTGTAAACCAAACATTGTTTAGCTGCTTGGCATAAGCGAACTCTCCCTTTTTTCGTTTTTGTGTTGGGACGCCTGATTAACTAAAATTTCTATGAACAGAAGCATAATACATATTCCTTATAAGTATTTTATTCTCTTTAGCAAAATTCCACATTTTCTTGCATGATTTTTTTTTTTGAAGAGGAGAGCATTGCTACTATAGTAATGACATTTGTGGATAATTGTTTATGGTAGAAATGTGTATTACAAATGAGTTACTCAAGCTTGAACATACATAAGTAACCAACATTCTATATATGGCAGCAAAATTTGTTTTAAACTATAAATGCAAGATAAATTTAGATTCTACTGGTGGGTGCATTTAAAGTGGGAATTCATTGAACTCTTGTTTAATAATCAGATTTGTTTTTAGATGTTTGGAATGTACCAAAAATACATCACAGAAAAATAAAAATATCAAAAAATATTACTGCTGAAGCCATGATTTTGTGATACTTGAATAGGCAAGATTGATTGCTACTGAAGTATATCATATACACATAGGATGGAAATGTTCACTATATCCTTCTCTTTTTACAGATTTCTTGTTAATATTTTTGTTAAAAGTTGGCTTCTGAATTGTGCCCCAGCTGATCAGATCACTGAAGTTTCGCTGATCTTGTGAATTTATACAGTTTTCCATGAATTTGCAGACAGGCCAGTTATACACAAAAGCTATTCTACATAAGTTTCAAAATAATTTTATTACTACTATTACTATTTTATTACACATCAAATATAATAATAATACAGGTATGGGATCCATTATTTGGAAGCCCGTTAATCATCATCATTTATTTATATAGCGCTTTAATCCTTATTGGAAGTAAAACCAGCCTATTGGGTTAATTTAATGTTTACGGGGCAGATTTACATATCGATATCAACCCTCGACATTCAACTGCCGAATGTAAATCCTTCGACTTCGAATATCGAAGTCGAAGGATTTACCGCAATTAGTTCAAACGAATGAAAAATCAATTAAATCCTTCGAATCGAACGATTCGAAGGATTTTAATCCATCGATCGAACGATTTTTCTACGACCAAAAAAAACATAGGAAAGCCTATGGGGACCTTCCCCATAGGCTAAGATTGCACCTCGGTAGGTTTTAGGTGGCGAAGTAGGGGGTCGAAGTTTTTTTTTTTTTTAAAGAGACAGTACTTTGACTATCAAATGGTCGAATATTCGAACGATTTTTAGTTTGAATCGTTCGATTCGAAGGTCGAAGTAGCCAATTCGATGGTCGAAGTAGCCAAAAAAAAACATTCGAAATTTTATTCCTTCACACGAGCAAAGTAAATGTGCCCCTACATGATTTTCTAGTAGATCCAAATTACTTACAGATCTGTTTTCCGTTAAACCTCAGATTCTGAGCATTCTTGATAACAGGTCCCATACCTGTATTATTATAATTATAATAATACTACAAATTATAATATTTTAAAGCCCATAGGGTTTTTTTTGTATATAATACATACATACAATAAGAAATGCAAAACGTATCTTGTTCTTAAAAATGACAAAAACAACACCTTGTAACTTGCTTTAGAACTTCTGCGGTGCCGCTGTGACTCACTTTCAACAACAACTGTATGGCATGAACATCACAAAAGCTTTTATGGAGTAGAAAGGCTGTTTAGAAATGTTTTATGACCAAGGCTAATGTGATAAAAAAAAAATTTCTTTTTGTTTGTTTGGCACAAAGCTAGACCATTAATTGAGAGTAAGAAAGTAATTTGGGGTAATGAGTCAACGATTACTAATTTCCTGACCGTGTCAGTCAAGGTTTATGTTTAGTGAAAAATGGAGGATGTCTTGGGTCCAAGCCATGTTAAACATGGTGCTATAGAATGCCAGTCTGTGGCAGTTGCTGGACAATTTCAATAACTATATTATGCAATTTTAGTTTTCCACAAGACAATTACACTTCTAAATGAATTCAATAGCATAATGGAACAATCAAATAATCTCAAAGACCCTTTCGTGGTGTCTCAATTAGATGGACCAAGCATCATTAAGCTTTTGAAACATAATATTTAGACTAGATGCTTACCTCCTTCAGTGTGGATAATTTTTAAACCTACATATAGATTCTTATTTCAAAAACAAGTCAAATTATTATTCGTTAATGAGTATGCCAGTATTGGCCTTGGTTTTTTTTTTTTTTTTTTTAGCCTAAAAGTAAAAAAAATTACAAAGAATTAGAATATGTTCTGTGATAAAGCAAACAATCGTCTTCTGTTCATCAAGATACATCTTTATAATGGAACCTTCATGGGGGTCTTATAGAAAGACCTTTTCTTAAGCTTTTTGTTTCGCCCTAAAATCATTTGGCATTTATGACTGGTAGATCAAAATACTTTTATGGAATCTTTTTTTTCCATTGTGCGAGTAGTATAAACTGAAAGCATTGTTCTTTTGGTAAGTTTTTTGTTTGAAATGTCAAGTTTTTATATTTGCATAGCAATTATGCACAGCATGATATTCTGCTATCTGACAGTTCTCTCAGGTTACTGTAACCTGCTCTACAGATGTAGTGAAAGAATGAATTCTTAATTCTCCTTTCAGAGGATTATTGGTAGTGAGAACGTTTAGCAAGTGAAGTCATGATAGCACGAGGTCCACTTGATTAAATTAATAAATAGTAAAAGAACAGAAAATAAAACACAAGTACTGCTTTGTGAGGAGGTTACAATTACAAAGAACTAATGCATGTATATTGGAAATTTGATTAGAATTAGATTTTCTTTACTAGGCAAACCTTTTATTTTTGAGTTTATATACCCTTTAAAGAAATCACTTTGTGATAATGTTGACATTAGAGGACTTCACTGACTCCAGACAGAAGTGCCTGGCTGGGATCCTGTAGAAGGAGGAAGGGTAGCGTTGCAGCTTTAGGTAAACAGAATGGAAGGAATCATAGATGTAGAGCAATATGAGGACAGTATTACAAGATATTGATAGTAAAAGATGTTATGTACCCAAAGGCCCATAGTTCAGACAGAAGTACATATTACAATAATGGGAACCACTAAGTGTGTTTTGCAATGTACACTACCTATTTAGCTATATTTATTATTTTTTCATATTATTTATTTGTGCAGCTCTACTATATAAATGGCATGGGACCTGTTATCTAGAATGCTCGGGACCTGGGTTTTTCCTGAAAATGGATCTTTTTCGTAATTTGGACCTTCTACTATAAAATCATGTAAACTAGGGATGCACCGAATCCACTATTTTGGATTCGGGCAAACCCCCGAATCCTTTGTGAAAGATTCGGGCGAATACCGAACCGAATCAGAGCCCTAATTTGCATATGCAAATTAGGGGTGGGAAGGGGAAAATGTTTTTACTTTCTTGTTTTGTGACGAAAAGTCACGCAATTTCCCTCCCCACCCCTAATTTGCATATGCAAATTAGGATTTGGATTTGGTTCGGCCGGGCAGAAGGATTTGGCCGAATCCGAATCCTGCTGAAAAAGGCCGAATCCCGAACCGAATCCTGGATTCGATGCATCCCTAATGTAAACATTAACTAAACCCAATAGACTGGGGTTGCCTCCAATAAGAATTAATTATATCTTAGTATGGATAAAGTACAAGGTACTATTTTGATTATTACAGAGAAAAGGGAAATTTGAATTATTTGGATAAAACAAAATATGGGAGATGGCCTTCCCGTAATTCAGAGCTTTCTGGATAACTGGTTTAGAATAATGGCTCCCATACCTCAAGTTCTAAATTAAATGTATCATAGCTTGCAGGAATGATAAAGGATAATCACACTCGAATGTGATATTTATGATGACAGTTATAAATACCTGTTTTTGTAGTTAATAGTTTTAAGTGCAAAAAGAGGGCACTTCATGAATTGAGAGCTGCAGAGCAGAACTGTATTGATGTACAGAGATGTGCATACTATATGTCCCCCCTGTTGTTGGGACTGTCTTACACCTTATTTAGTTGAACTAATTACATCAGTGACAGTATAAAATCATATTATTGCAATGAGTGTGAACGTTCTTGATGTAATTGGAAACAACAAATTACTTGGCTCAAATGGGGCAACATTATGCTTTTGTGAAGTCTCAAAATATTTCAAAATATTTTGGAAAAAATATTTGTGTTGGAGAATTTTTTCTAGACATTTTTGTTGCATCTGTCTTCTTTCTTCTTGAAACTGTATAAATGTTCATTGCTGGAGAAAAAAAAAAAAAGCTAAAATGTTAGTCCCTTAGATTTTTTGCCTTTACTCATTTGTGGCAAAATTGTTGTGGGTGGGGCAATACGTTTCAGCTTTCTTGCTGTAGCTATTGTGGTTCCATTAAACAAAATATTGTATTTTATTTCTTCTCTTTCCAGGAATGTACGGTGTATGAAACAGAAAACAAGATTCTTCATGTGGTGAGTTTAATTTTTCTTCAGTTTCAAATGAATGTGGATGTAATAGTATGACGTTGGAGGAAAGAAAGAGAAAAACACAGAAGGACCTACAATTTTTTTTTAGAAAGATTTAGAAAATGAAAACGTTAAAATTCTGCAATTTTAGCATAAAAGCAGAATTAAATCTTAATTTTAGTTACCTGGTCTTAACAATACCTCTTGTAAAATGTCTTAACATTCATCTGAAGACATTGTTTAGATCTATGTATCCTAGGGGCACATTTACCTAGGGTCAAATATCGAGGGTAATTAACCCTTGATATTCGTCCGTCGAAGTAAAATCCTTCGACTTCAAATATCGAAGTCGAGTGATTTACCGCTATTCCTACGATCGAAGGAATAATCGTTCGATCGAACGATTAAATCCTTTGAATCGAACGATTCGAAGGATTTTAATCCATCGATCGAAGGATATTCCTTCAATCAGAAAATTGTTAGTAAGCCTATGGGGACCTTCCTCATAGGCTAACATTGGCCTCGGTAGGTTTTAGGTGGCGAACTAGGGGGTCGAAGAATTTTTTAAAGAGACAGTACTTCGACTATCGACTGGTCGAATAGTCGAACGATTTTTAGTTAGAATCATTTGATTCGAAGTTGAAGGTCGAAGTAGCCCATTCGATGGTCGAAGTAGCCATATTCGACCATTCGAAATTCGAACTATTTTTCCTCTATTCCTTCACTCGAACTAAGTAAATGGGCCCCCTAATGTCCTAGTCATATTACCCAAACCTCAGAACTGGAAGATAAAAATATAGGCATATATTAATATTTTACCTGCTTCCCCTACATCTAGATTGGTTTATCCAAACCTGGACTTATTTAGTGGATGAGTAATGATTTTAGGTTCATAATGCAAACATTATTTCCTCAGGAAGTATGTTCCACGACAGTATTTCATTTTCTTGAGTTTCCAAGACAGTATTTCATTTTCTTGAGTTTTTCACCAGCCTCAAAATGAGAAAAATTTTCATTGCTTCTAATTAAATGAACTGTATTATTTGTGATCTGCATGGGGAGTTCAAATACCATTTATTTAAAAAAAAAAAAAAATAGCTACAGTATTTCTAAATAGCAAATTAAAATAATAGTGAAAGTTAGTGTAAGATAAATTGTTATAATGGGAGATATGGGAGGTACCCAAAAGTATTTCTTAAAATACTTTGTGTTTGTCTCTACTTTCTGCTGAGTATTCTATTAAATCCCTAGAGCTTGCTCCTTTCAAGAACAAGTTACATCTCAGCAGGAATTCTGCTCAGCAGGGCCAAAGATAAGTAACATATCAACTAGCGTACAGTATCAATTGGTCGGTCACCCTCCTCCCAGAGCTGCTTCAGAAAGACATAAGAAGGTCACATAAGAAGGTCAAAAATAAAACCATAAACTTCAATATTGGAAAAACGGTCACAAATAGGAAATGAAAAGTAATTGAAAAAAGTCTTTCTTTCTGGTTAACTTAAAAACAGCTGAACTGAAAAAAGTTTTGGAAGGTGAAAACCCTGTTAAATATAATTTTAATCTTAAATGAATTAAACCAACCTTTTATTTAATCAATGTCTTAACCTAGTGCAAACCTCTACTTTCCAATTCTTATATACAGGTTTACTTGAAATTTAAATAGGGATTGAGTATGAACTTGAGGAAAAGCATTATTATAGTTGGCAGGAGGATTCGGGATTCAGTAAAGATTCAGTAGATAGTATGTGACTTTTTATAAACGTTCTTGAAAATACCTGACCTTCATCTGGCCAGCTCTGATTGGAGTAGTCTGATCTTACTAATAATTAATATTGATTTGGATATATAGGGGGTTTTAAATAGCAAGAAACTTGAGGCGTGTGAAAAAAATTAAATATTATTAACTAACAAACTTATGCTGGTGTGAATATGTTACAAACCAACCAATATTAATCTGTGTGAAGAAACCAAACTGTTACTTGAGGCAGAGGATGCCCAGCTAGATTTAGAAACGGACTTCATAGAAGGACACTCAGTGTGATGCTATCAGACCAAGGAGACATGTTATCCTTAGCTGAATAAGGGTATCTTAAGTTTCTTGTAGTGAGGTGAGAAATAATAAAGAAATGGAAAAATAAAAAATGTTTTGGAGGGTTTATAGGTGCTAAGATTATATTGTATGACTATTTTTATATAGAGCTACTTGTGTATGCTGTTCGTTAGATTAAAACAATATTATAATGGAATGGGCAGGGATCAATAGAATACTGGAAAATAAATAAATAAGATTCATATTTAAATGCAAAATTTTTAATTGTTAAGAGCATTTTGAGACAAAGATGGAGGTATCTGCACTAAAGATCAGTTTAGGATCACAAGTAGAAGGATTTTAAATTGACAGTGGAAAGTTTATACTTGCCACCCAAGTGCCAAGATTGATCTAGGGCCCCACGTCTTTTCAGTTCTGAAGTGACTAAATAAATTCAAAGATTTTGTTCAACTATAGTGTTATCCACTGTGCTTAAAAAAAAAAAAAGAAAAAAGAAACTCTATTTCCTTTCTTTACTCTCATGTCATGTACTGCATATGATTGCATAATTGTTTATTATGTACAAATGGCAAGTGCACCTAGTATTTGAAATTCCAGTGAAAAAAAACAAAACAAATGGATTGGATTTAGGGGGTTTCCACTTTTTAATTTTCACAAGTCCAGGCAGGGGCCAGGTAATTGATGTTGGGGGTAGAATGGGTGATGTCAGAGGGCAGGCTTGTGACATCAAGGGGGTGGGACTATTAATTAGCAATTGGTGGTGCCAATCACCACATCATTCAAGAAGAGTTCTGTCCGGATTTGCTAATTAGGAAAACCAGGCAGGGGGGTTTGACCTGAGCAGCCCTTACAAAACCAGGCTATCCAGGTCAAAGCTGGGCGGCGGCAACTCTGAATGGATTTTATTGGGAAGTATAGCCTCCTAGTTTAACATGAGTTCAGTGAATAGGCAAATGAGGCGATAAAAACATTGACGTTATTTTTTTAAGCATATCATTTTATAAGAACTGTGATGGTACAGTAGGATGTTCCTATAGCACCCTGCTTTGCCTTGTAATTTACTTTTGTCTCACTTAATTCATAGTTTAGCACTATCTTCTTGGCTCTAATTCTAGTATTTTGTTCTTGCTTTAAATATCAATTATCACCTTAGAACTCTTTGTTACGAACACACCTCTTCAATAAGTAGATATTTTGAGGAATGTATGGTATTGTAACTATAATATATATTTACTTTTATTCAGTTATCTTTTGGTATATATCACTTATTATAGCTAAACTAGTAGGCAGAAGTTAACAAATAAACAGTAGTTAACCTGAAAAGGTCCTTGTATGGGACAGAAACATCGGATCAATAAACTTTTTCTTTTTTTCTTTTCTTTTATGTAGAACAGTATATTTATGCCTCAGTCTTTAAAGTGGACCTGTCACCCAGACACAAAAATCTGTAAAATAAAAGTCCTTTTCAAATTAAACATGAAATCCAATTTCTTTTTTTATCAAAGCATTTATAGCTGTTGTAAGCTCATTTAAAAATCTCAGCTGTCAATCAAATATTGCCAGCCCCTCCTCTATGCCCTGGACATAGAGGCGGGGCAAACAATTACTTTCACTTTCCATTCAGCACTTCTTAGATGTCACTGCTCTCCACATATTTAATTATGTAGCCAGTGCATGGGGATGGGTATCGGGTCCCCCATTCTGGTGCAAAAACAAGATTCTGAGATGATACAAGGCTTGCCTTAATAACAGTGTGTACAAAATGGCTGCTACCTGCTGGATATAATTTTGAAATCCCAGACTGAAGGAAGCAAGATTCAAATAATTTATATAGTGTAATTAAAGTTGATTTTGCTTGACTAATGTGATAAAATAGGATTTTGAATAATTTTTTTGGATGATGGGTCCCCTTTTCTAAAATGATAGACTCCATGAATTAGTGTCTGTTCCATTCGCCATACAACTAGCAAAACCATGGGAAATTTTGCAAATGGCAACACTTAATGAAATGCATTGAAGTCAGTAGGTGTTTTTTTGCTCACATCAAAATTTGCCATTGGCTTCGTACAAAAATTCACTGATGGCAAATCACAGAATTTTGCTACAAATCTATGCCTGGTGAAAAGTTTTACTCATCGTTACTCTTTCATATTTTATGAATAGCTCAAAATAACTAACTATGCCTAATCATATACAATATGGTAGGTTAACACTATAAATTTTTGTTGCCTCTTTTTACTATATTTTCTTGGCAAGAAGTTGATTTTGCATTTCTGTCTTGCTTTTAATTGAGTACTACAAAGTAGAACCCCTCAATGGCAGGCTTCAGAGGCAAGTAAATAGGCATCTATGTTTCACTGTAATTTTTTTTTTTTATGCATTTGAAAATCAGATTAATGTTCCTTTAATCTCCCTTGAGGCATACCGTTCACAGGATGAATTTTACATTAGTGAAAAACAGGTGTGAGTTTTTAAATGGTTTCAGTCATATTAACTTTCATTATGTATTTAAATGTTACTTTCTACTTCTAGTGCAAAACCCTCTCCAGTGTCTGTGATCACATCATCTCTCTCTCATCTGACCCGCTGGTTTCACAGTCGGCTCATCTGGAAGTCATCCAACTCTCCAACATCAAGCCAAGCGAAGGACTGGTAAGAATTGAGCCGTTACTGAGCAAAATCATCAACCGTAAAACAGCAGTGTGCTTACCATGTGGCGCTGCAATAACATTGAACTCTTCTGTTTGGTGTGGTGTTATTAAATGACACAGACCGTGATAAAGGTTACTGAGGTGTATCTTAACCGCCAAACACTGCTCATGTACAAATGTAACAACACATTTACAAATCTATGCATGGAGCATTAGCCTAAGTATATTTACATTCATACTCCTATGGTTAAGGATATAATAATGCCACCATTTCTGCCCAAATATCCCATAAAGCATATTGCACTGGTATATGATATATGTTATAGGTGAAAGTGCATACCATTGTACTGATCTAGGTTATAACAGACAGGAAAACAGGGTAATCAGTTTGCCTGGTGCATTGGTTGGTTGATGGTGGACAAATTATCGTGTTGGATGTGTCCCAACTCTCTTGACACAAATAAACAATTACTCCTTAGGGTAGAACTACACGGACGTATATGGGGCGATCCGACGCAATGGTGTAGGAATTGTAAAAGTTATTTTGTAGATAGTAACAAAAAAATAAAGGAAGAGATTTTGTGGGACACTTTAATGCCTATTTTCAAAATTCAAATTTGAGTATTTTTTTAATGTTTTTATTATTAATAAATAACGTGCATTTATTTCTTTTAAAAATTGAATCTGGAAGACTCGATAGATTGTAAGAAGTGGGTAAAAAATTGATATGCAGCTGAATCACATTGTACTCATCATTTTCAGTAAGTCTACAACTTGAAAAACTCAAACTGTAAAAAGCACTTGAATTTTGCTAGGACAACACCTATTGACTTCTACATGAATTTTTCAACTTTAGCCATTAATAAACCTTGAATGTTTGTTTTGGAAACTCTACTTCAAATTCATAAGTTTCAGTGCAAAAAGACAAATTTCTCTTGTGATAAGTGTCACTAATTACGCAAACATAGCAGTTTGTTTCAGCGTTATACCTGGCGAATTGAGCTTTTTGGCCCTCATTTAGGTTAATTGCATAATTGCTTTAAATCTTGCAGTTTTTTTTTGGCACCACTGTCAATGGCCACACTAATGAATATACGTATATATGAATGAATTTATATAAAATAGTATTTTACCAGTTTAAAATGTGATATAAAATATACTTATGGCCAATTAAGTACTATCAGAAATAAATAATTTTCCCATTATATACATTTTTCGTAATAAATTCACTAAACATTATAGTATCATTCTTCCCCAGTGCAATCACTAATTGCAGTTGATTATGTTGCTTACTAACTATACTCCTCTTTTACTATACAATTTCTGTCTTTTTTTTTTTTTTTTACACAACGCCAATCTCCGGGTGGCGATAAAATTTTTTGTCTATATTTGGCGATAATTCTGGTGATAATCTCTAGTAAACCCTGCGAGACAACTTGCATAGCATGAATGCGATAATAGGCATTATATATTTGCCCGAATATTTGCAATGACAGAAGTGCTTGCAATTTTTTTTTCAGGCGCAGGCTATTATCACTGCTTATCGCACCTTAGTAAACTGACACCTTAGTGGCAGATTTATCAGAATCCGGACGGACAAAACCTGTGCGACTTTTTTATCGAATGCGATCTTATTTAAGTGAAACAATTAACAAAATATTCCCAGACCACTCGACACAGCTTTTCCACAGACCGAAAATCCGTTGACCCACTGCTCCTCTTCTCTTATTCTGCTCTGCTTCTGTCGCGTTTTCGGTTCCAAAGTCCGCTGCATCTGCCTGCACCCAAGATGGGGTATTGATTCCGGATACAGGTAGGGTAGCGGATTCTCGGCCTGAGTTTATCCGCAGGCCAAGATCCGTGTCGTGTGGCCCGAGCCTTAATATATACAAGCAATTATTTTGTGAGATACAGCATCTCACACATGATAATCCACATCTGCTAATGAGATTTACAGTATTAATACCTGATGTTAATACCAAGCCATATATATTGTTTTAAAAGGTGGTTTCTTGTAGGCTTGTACAGTCAGAATTTATTGACCCCACTGCTTCTTGCACTGATCTAACAAGGCGCTCATTCCTTCAACTAACTTGAACATGAATTTATAAAGCAGTTACGGCCCAGGCCAGACTGGCACCCTAGGCAACCGAGCCGGCCACCCCCCCCCGCGCATGTTGAAGGGGAAATCGACGGAGGGAAGAGAGCACGAGCGAGGGAAGGGAGAGCGACTGAGGGGAGGGTGACAGGAGGGAAGGGAAAAAAAGGGAGAGGTGGGTGACAAAGGGAAGGAAGGGGAGTAAAACTGAGGGGTGCGAACATGGACTAGGGGTAGGCAGAAGACAATTTCATAGGTAGCTGCCGAAACCTCCCTCTCTATCATTGTGCCCTAGGCAGCTGCCTCTTCTGCCTACCCCTAGTTCTAGCCCTGAAGCAATGAAAACCAACAACCCATTACAGCTGTGACATTTCTCCTATATCTCCCCAATAGAGAAAAATGAATAGTCAAACAGAGTTTTGATGCACCATGCACGAATAAATATATTTTGATATACAGCTGATTGTCATGGCTGTGAGTGCTTTCTCTAGACTATTGTTGACAAATTTGGTTAGCACCCGGCGAATAAATAAGAGATTGGTGAGTGCCGTTTCCTCTAATCTTTTAAATAGCTCGGTGTAGACGAGACATGCCTTTCCCTATAATGGCTCTATGTTATCGGTTTACTTAGAGTGGAGGAAAGGGTTTTCTCATGCATAATAACTGTATTATTTCCCAACTGATTTGGTACTTTGAAGTCCTCTTAGATATCTCGGTAACTGCCAGGAGATCATGATTTAACATTGCTGTAGCCTATTTTATCAGTGATTTTGTGGTAAGGCATAAAAGCCAGGAAAGAGGGAAGAGACTGCAGTTTAACCTTCCTTCCCAGTATGTCGGACTCACACAGAGCTGGAACATCAGTGCAGAGCGCACACTGAGAAAGTTCTAAGATTACTGAGAGCATAATAATAATTTTTTCCTTTGAACAGCAAGCTACATCCTTATGTTCTGAGCCATCTCAATCAATTTTGCAGGACAAAAATCAAAAGTATTGGGAGCAGCGCTGTACACCACAGCTGCTAAAAAGCTAATTGAATAACACCGCCTGCTAATTTGTCTTGTGACAGTTAATATTAGCATACAGCATACAGCAGTTGATTCAATGGCTGTTTTTTCTTGCATTGTAAAACTGAAAGTATGGCAAGTTTAAGTTTGCATTGTTATGAGTGTGGTCCAATGTAAAATGCTCTATTTCAATCATGAATTGCTTTCTACATGTGCAAGGTATCGAGGACGAAAGAACCTTTCAGCTTGGAATCAAGATGCAGGGCTTCTATCATAGCCAGTGATGAACCTAAAACCATTCAGGATAACCTAGAATACCGATGTTGCTCCCATTAAGTTTACAGTGAAATCCATTCTAGCCTAGCTCTCTATGATGATTGTACAGGTATGGGATCTGTTATCCAGAATACTCAGGACCTGCGGTTTTCTGGATAACGTGTCTTTCTGTAATTTGGATCTCCATAACTGGAGTCTACAAAAAATAATTTAAAACATTAATCAAACCCAATAGGATTGTCCTGCCTCTAATAAGGATTAAGTATATCTTAGATCAGATCCCCAACCAGTAGCTCGTGAGCAACATGTTGCTCTCTAACACCTTGGATGTTGCTCCCAGTGGTCTCAAAGCAGGTGCTTATTTTTGAATTCCTGGCTTGGAGGCAAGTGTTGGTTGCATAAAAACCAGGTGCACTGCCAAACAGAGCCTCAATGTAAGTTGACAGGCCACATAGGGGCTACTAAATGGGCAATCACAGCCCTTATTTGGCACCCCAGGAGCATTTTTCATGCCAGTGTTGCTCCCCAACTTCTTTTACTTCTGAACGTTGCTCATGGGTTCTAAAGGTTGGGGATTCCAGATGGTAATCAAGTATAAGGTACCACAACTCTAATGGCCATTTTTAGTAGGGATGCACCGAATTCAGGATTCGGCCTTTTTCAGCAGGATTCGGCTTCGGTCGAATCGTTCTGCCCGGCTGAACCGAATCCTAATTTGCATATGCGGAGAGGGGAGGGAAATTGCGTAACTTTTTGACATAAAACAAGGAAGTAAAAAATGTTTCCCCCTTCCCACCCCTAATTAGCATATGCAAATTAGGAGTTGGGTTGGTATTCGGCCAAATCTTTTGCGAAGAATTGGGGTTCTCGGCCAAATCCAAGATAGTGGATTTGGTGCATCCCTAATTTTTAGACCCTCTTTTATGAAATATCTTGTGTAATCCTGAACACTTTACCCACATTGCATTTTTGCTTCACCTGCTTATGCTGAAGGAGCCCCAACAGAAAGTCACATCTTTCTCAATTCATGATTTTTTATTTCATATGTTCTACATTCATTTTGAATTTTGTTTTTTTTTAGGGTATGTACATAAAATCCACCTATGATGGACTTCATGTGATTACTGGGACAACAGAAAATGTAAGTATGTTTTAATAAACTGTAACTTTTTATTTTGTGCCAGTTGCTGTATAAAGCAGGATTAGTCCATTCATTGCAGTGTCTAGGCAGACCAATGTCTATTGGCAAAATCAGCACTGATGTAGGTGATTTGTTGCCCACCTTGTTGAGTCCCATTGATTAAAAAAAGAAATAATCAAGATCATTTGTTTCCATTGAAATTAGATGCCAAGAAGTCGTTTTAATTGTGGTGCAAGCTTAGTAAAATAAAAGAGTCCTCTGCACTCAACCCATTATCAATATATTTAAGACAGCGACATTTTGTGCATACTGCTACTAAAAAATGCCTTACCCTTTAAACAAAACAGGGATTGTTTGTCCATATATTGCAATATATTTAAGCTGGCCAACTACATCAAAGTCATCCCATATCTGGCCAGTCCTATGCTTAATTTTCATCTGATTCATTAAGAATTCTATTGCTTCATTATACATTTTACAAAGGGACTTGGTTTTACCTGCAACTTAACTTGCTGCTTTCAAAGTAAACCTCCATACTTGGCTGCCCTTTTATTAGACACCAGTGGGATCACCTGACTATAGTTGGGAAGGGTGGGAGCTACAACATGGAGCTGGTCACTGCTCCTGTATAAACTATAACAAACAAGGGAAAGTTGTGCTCACCACTATTTTTTAAAACCATTAGGCGGGGGTGCAATGAGGGTGTGACCACAAAATACATATAGTCAAATACAAGAGTCCTCTGCACTCAACCCATTATCAATATATTTAAGACAGCGACATTTTGTGCATACTGCTACTAAAAAATGCCTTACCCTTTAAACAAAACAGGGATTGTTTGTCCATATATTGCAATATATTTAAGCTGGCCAACTACGTCAGTCATCCCATATCTGGCCAGTCCTATGCTTAATTTTCATCTGATTCATTAAGAATTCTATTGCTTCATTATACATTTTACAAAGGGACTTGGTTTTACCTGCAACTTAACTTGCTGCTTTCAAAGTAAACCTCCATACTTGGCTGCCCTTTTATTAGACACCAGTGGGATCACCTGACTATAGTTGGGAAGGGTTGGAGCTACAACATGGAGCTGGTCACTGCTCCTGTATAAACTATAACAAACAAGGGAAAGTTGTGCTCACCACTATTTTTTAAAACCATTAGGCGGGGGTGCAATGAGGGTGTGACCACAAAATACATATAGTCAAATACAAGAGTCCTCTGCACTCAACCCATTATCAATATATTTAAGACAGAGACATTTTGTGCATACTGCTACTGAAAAATGCCTTACCCTTTAAACAAAACAGGGATTGTTTGTCCATATATTGCAATATATTTAAGCTGGCCAACTACGTCAAAGTCATCCCATATCTGGCCAGTCCTATGCTTAATTTTCATCTGATTCATTAAGAATTCTATTGCTTCATTATACATTTTACAAAGGGACTTGGTTTTACCTGCAACTTAACTTGCTGCTTTCAAAGTAAACCTCCATACTTGGCTGCCCTTTTATTAGACACCAGTGGGATCAAGCTTAGTAAGGCAGTTTCTAAAATTAAAATGCTTAGTATCTACCTGTAATGCGATTCTGAATCCAACTGTAAATGTCAATACACGTAAGGTTACTGGAACACATTATGGGAGATCTCCGCTGAGTAACTACTTTAATATAAGCAAAGAAAAATAATTTCTAAGTAAATTGATAGAAAGAGTTAAACACGTGCTGCTTGCAATAACATTTACAAATGGCTTTGAAATCATCGCAATTGTTTCATATATTGTAAAGTTGCTTAGAATGATATTTTCTTTCATTATACAAATACATACTGCATCTAAAGGGAATCTTTGGGGATATTTCCTTTAAATTAGGGATGCACTGAATCTAGGATTCGGCCTTTTTCAGCAGGATTCGGATTCGGCTGAATCCTTCTGCCTGGCCGAACCGAATCTGAATCCTAATTTGCATATGCCAATAAGGGGCGTGGAGGGAAATTGTTTGACTTTTTGTCACAAAACAAGGATGCAAAAAATGTTTTCCCCTTCCCAACCCTAATTTGCATATGCAAATTCGGATTCGGATTCGGTATTCGGTGAAGGATTCGGGGGTTCCAAAATAGTGGATTCGGTGCATCCCTACTTTAAATGAAGCTTAAAGGAACAGTAACACCAGAAAAGTGTTTTAAAGTAATGAAAATACAATGTACTATTGTGCTGCATTGGTGAAACTGGTGTGTTTGCTTCAGACGCTCTGCAATAGTTTATATTAATAAACAGATGTGTAGCCATGGGAGCAGCCATTCAAAGATGAAAAAAGAGAAAAAGGCACAGGATACACAGTTGAAAACAGTTAAGCTCAATGCTATATAAAGGTATCCTTTAGAACTTATCCGTTATCTACTTTGTATCCTGTGCTTGAATGGCTGCCTCCATGGCTACACAGCAGCTTGATAATATAAGCTATAGTAGTCTTTCTGAAGCAAACACATCAGTTTTACTAATACAGGGCAATAGTACATTATATTGTAATTCCTTTAAAACAATTAAATTTTTTGGTGTTACTGTTCCTTTAAATGTTACCTTATACCTGTAATGGATCTATGCTTAAATCACCTGAAAAATATGCTTGTACTAAGCCATTGTAGATGAAGATATTGATCTGTATTGACAAAAATATGTTTTGCACAACAAGAGAAAATGTGATTCTAAGCAATTTTATATATACTTTCATTACAATGTTCCAAGGATTTATAAATGTATCTATAAATGCAAAATGTATAATGTATTGTAAATGCAGTTGAAAGCAGTATGTGTTTATCCCTTCAAAGTTTCAAGGTTGGAATTTGCTTAAAGTTAGAGAGCCCTTTAAAGACTAAGCAGCACATAATAATCTAAATAGTAGGTGTATTTTAAATAAACCACTTTTTATATAAAACATTTCTTATGCTGCACAGGCAAAGCTTTAATGTGCTGTGCTCTTTGCTATTTGCAGCAAAACTATGATTAAACAGGTTCCCGCTGCTAGAGTCAATGTTTGTTAAAAATATATATATTTTAAACAGAAACTGCCCAGAAACTCAATCACCTCCCAAATAGCACTGTGGGCTAATAGTAATCTAAGGCCTAATGCTGGATAACATATAGTAATTAAAGTAATGGGATAGCAGAAATGTCATGAGCATACAGTATATCTAAAATTATTGGGTTACAAGAAACCCTTAATTAAAATGTTTAATGACTGTTTTTTTTTTTTTTTTGTTAATTTGATATATTTATTGATTGGCTGTTGGATTACTTAAGGGTTCTTTTAATCTTATAACCTTTAGATTTACTGTAAGATCAATAAATGATATTTACTTTATCAGGGTCCAATGTGCACATTTTGTTTTAACCTTATTCCAGCAAGAAAAATTAATGGGGAAAAAAAGAGTTTTGTACATGTTGGATGCCTGTACCTCCACTTTTGCCCCAACTGAAGCGCATGTAATAGAAAAATAAAGGTTTTGGAAAAACAGGCTCAGAAACCGCATATAAACCTTGCAGCACAGCATCTGTGGTTTCTGAGCCTGTTTTCCACAGCCTTTATTTTTAAATAGGAAAAATTTCATATAGAATGCACCTGCACCATTTATTGCCATTTACTCTTTAAAGGGGAACACAAAAACGCACCTTTTTTTTTAAAAAGCATATGCAGAATACTGTAAGGTAGAGCAGACATTACATGAATGATCTGCCCCTCCAACTTTGTTTACTGATCGGCCTCTAATATATCTATTCTATGACTTGCAGAGCCATAGCTATATATAAAATACAAATCAACAGTTAGCACGTGCAAATTCTCTAACTCGGAAATGTAATATAGGTCGCTAACAGAGAAATCGCTCGGAATACGAATTAATTGCAGTCATTGCGAACGATTTTTCCTTTTGTGAACATTCTGCAAACCCTTTGCCCCTCGCTCAATAGTAGAATATCGATTGGGAATTGTTATAGTTTGCAATAGGGCACAGTATAATGTATGTAATAAAACTTCTTAATGAAAAAGTTGTTACGTTTGCTCCAAACGTTTACGCCACCTTCAAGCAGGTCTTAAAAGTTCACAAAGCGCAATTAAGATTCACAATGCAATAAAAGCCTAATGAAGAATATTACATTGTAAGCTTTTATTATTTGTGGGCAAATTTGTTCTCATCATGAATGTTATTAAATTTCCCCAATGTGTGATGGAATTTGCCAATTCAATAAGGGGCTGCTCAGTGGAGTAAATTCATTGTAAAAAAAATTAGTTCCATTTCCCTATAATAGAAAAATATGACATTCAAATTAGATATTAATTTTTGGTTATTGTCAAAGGCTGATAATATTGTCCTACAACAGAAGTCTATGGAATGTAACTGCACTTGTTTTGAATTTGGTTTATCATAAAGTTCTTTCATGATTACAGCATTGATTGTCTTAACAATAAAGTGTAAAATATATTAATTCATATTATATAAGCCATGCATAAAATCATAGTGATTGTATATACTGTAGTATATTTTTATAGAAGACTTTTGTTAGTGTAGAGTCTCCATAAGAAATTATATTTCAATTATAATATATATTATATTCATTGCATTTATGTGATAGTCGCCTGCTGATCGATGCAAGAAAATTCATGCCGGAGATGAAGTAATCCAAGTCAACCATCAAACTGTGGTATGTATATTGCATTCAGTTCACTGTCATTTGGATTGTTCTGCATGAAGTCAAAGCTTTGCAAGAAATCTGCTATGATGCATATCCATTGACCAGAAACTTGTTCATGTGTGTTTAATATGGATGGAACCATAATGGCTGCTAAAACTGCTTTCGAGACATATTTTTGCATGGTACTTTCCGAATTCCAACAGTTTGTCGTGGTTTGTGGAAGTTAAAGATTAAAGGTTAATGGAGTAAAGGTGCAGGGAACAAGTAGAAATCAAAGTATAAAAATAGATTAATGTTGGTCATACAAGGGCTACCATCTTGGCCACTCCTGACCTTCAGTCTGCAAATTATTGGTTATTATAGAAGGACAAAACAACAGCCTATCCAACGCATATATGGGTGGAACATGGTCTGGTATCTATTCACAATTCAGGATATAGTTAATTTAAATGAGAACCACATCAGTGCATGCAGTCCTCTCTCAATGATTCTGCATGAGGTCCCTATGCAATCTTATTGTTCACTTAGCCAAGTGGGTAAAAACTTACACGTACTTATCTGGGATCCTTACAAGCAAGATTGGATCTTCTTGCACACTGTAAGGGGTTGGGGTGGTTTATAGTCAATTGCCTTTTTGTCAATGTGCCTTTTATCTAAGGATTGTAAGTTTTATGGTAGTAATGACTTAACCTATCAAAGAACTATCTATTCATTTCTGTGCAAGACTACGGGGCAGATTCACTAAAAGGGTGAAGTGGCTGTCGCTAGCGACAATTTGCCAGAAATCTCATCCGCAGGGACATCCGGAATCGTAACAGGCGTAGAGGACAATTTGCTAGCGAACGAGACCATTGCTAGTGTTCGTTCACACCCTATCGCCAGGCTACATTTCACTCTGGCGAACGGTCGTTACTCCGCAAATTCACTAAGATGCGAATTTTACTGAACGTTACCTCTTTTGCCAGAGTTTACTTCGCCACCTCAGAAAAAGTGAACTTATAAAACAAAGGTACATCTTCCTCAATCTTATGTCGGTATGTCGGAAATGCATTAAAGTTGTAAAAAATGCTGGCAACTTTTCTTTTCTTTTTTTTTTTTTAAAAGGGGGATTGCCTTCAAGAGTCTGAAATATTAAAGATTTATGTTTGAGGAATTTTTTAAAACTAATTTGAGGGGCATGCCACGTGTTTAAGGATGGGCTCTTGTCTATGGCATTAAAATATCTCCTCTGTCTTTATTATGACTCATTGGACATGTGTTCGAAAAAGTGGCCACGTCAAGCATTTGCACCAATATTACTGATAAAAATGTCCATAAGACTATAGGGTACCAGTCCTATTCAAATTAACCTAAACACAAGAATACTAGCGAAGTTTCACTAGGCAGAAATGAACGCTAGAGAAAATTCACTATGAAATGCTCACCCAGCCGAAGTAACGCTAGTGAAAACTCGCCAGTGTTTGGCTGCTGAGATGCAACTTCGCATTTTAGTGAATTAGCTTAGTGGTAACCAATTTGTGCCTGGCGAAGTGGCACAGAGTGTGGCGAATCGGTCCCTTAGGAAAATTAGCCCTTAAATTAGTGAATTTGCCCCATGTGAGACAATTCTTATGTAGTAGACTGCAATCATATAATTGATGAAGTGAATACCAAGATACCACCAAGGGTGTTGCTTTAAGAAAGAACTCCATGGTGTGGCTCGAGCCGGCACATCACCATGCGACGAAACGCATACGATGTGTCGGATGTCCTGAAGATACAGGAAGTGAAAGAGAAATCGCAGGTAAGGACTGCATTCGTCCGACTGTCAGATGAAACGTTTTCATCCGACAGTTGGATAAATGTAGTTCTTACCTGCGATTTCTTTCACTTCCTGTATGTTCAGGACATCCTACACGTTGTATGCGTTTCGTCGCATGGTGATGTGCCGGCTCGAGCCACACTTTGGAGTTCCTCCCAAAATCCTTGATCTAGAATTGTCCGTAACACTTGCCTTTTAAGCAATAGCAATCAGTAGGAAGCTGAAATGGATAAACCAGACTCTAAATGGTTTTGCAGGTTCTGTGGCCATCAGCCTGGTACCACTGATTTTGACTAACTGGGATTGTTATGTGAGAGATTATTATTATTATTATTATTAACATGTATTTATATAGCGCCAACATATTGCGTAGCACTGTAAAGTAAATGTGATTATACAACTACATCACATGAATTACATATATAGAATATATGGAGTAACAAACATCACAGTCAATACAGGTACAAAAAGGTGAGGAAGGCCCTATGCATAGGCATACAGTCTAAAGGGAAGGGAGTAATACACAAGGTGTGGGAGTGGGCAAGATCGAATTGAGTGGGTGAGAAATGTGGTATTGTATGTGGTGTTGCGTTTGATAGTTAAGCAGAGTGAGGGTAGGCTTCTCGAAAGAAGTGCGTTCTCAGAGATTTTTTGAAAGCAGAAAGGTTGGTAGAAAGTCGGACAGACCGTGGAAGAGCGTTCCAAAGGAGGGGTGCAGCCCTTGCAAAGTCTTGAATGCGGGCATGTGAGGAGGTAATGAGAGAAGAGTTGAGTAGCAGGTCAGTAGAGGAGCGTAGTAAGCGAGTGGGTGAGTATATAGAGATGAGTTCAGAGATGTAGGGTGGAGCAGAGTTGTGAAGTGCTTTGAAAGTCAGTGTCATTAATTTGAATTTGATTCTGAAAGGTAACGGAAGCCAGTGCAGGGATTGACAGAATGGCGAGGCAGAGGAGGAGCGGATGCTGAGGTGTATGAGCCTCGCAGCAGTGTTCATTATGGACTGGAGAGGTGACAGTCTCTGGAGGGGGAGGCCAATTAATAGAGAGTTACAGTAGTCTAGACGCGATATGATGAGAGAGTGAATAAGAATTTTGGCAGCGTCTTGGGTGATAAATGATCGTATTTTGGATATGTTCCTTAGGTGGAAGTGACATGATTTAACAAGTGACTGGATATGAGGAGTGAATGACAGGGCAGAATCTAGGATAACCCCAAGGCACCGGGCCTGGGGAGAGGGGGTGATAGTGGAATTGTTAACTATGATGGATACTTCGGTGTGGAGAGGGAAGGAGAGGAGAGTAGAGAGGCTGAGATTTGTATAGAACTGGGATTTGATGGAGGAGGTAGTGAAAAATGTTTTATGAAGCATGAGAGTGAAAGGAGGAGAAATGCAGGATAAAGCATGTTTGGAGTAAGAAGTTACAAACTAGCAGGTACAAACAAGTCAGTTTTCTTCTTAACCCAGATGGTTCACTGTTGATTGCAGGGGAATCCGGTTCCTTTTGCCTTGTCAATGCCTTGTCCAACTGTCTTGTTTAACTGTCATTTCTAAGCACTTGTGAAATTTTAGCACTTAGGAAAGGTTAGCACTCGTGCCATGCCCCAGACACGAGTGCCATCCCCAATACTGGGTCTGAATTTATATGTAGCAGATTGGGAAAACCAGAGCCTAATTAATCAATTAATCAATTAAATAGCTAGCAAAGGGCAGAGTTTTACAGACACCAGAACCAGGTTTGGGGCTATAAAAATATCTCTTGTTCACTGAGGAGGGGACACAGATGTGTGCTTTAGATATTTATCAAAGAACTAAAGTAGAATAGGCCTGACAGACAAAAGTTATTGGGGTTAACAAATACAAGTAGGGATATAGCAGAATTACCAGAATAAACAGTTGCAGTATATGGATATGGCAGTGTATGGATATAGCAGAATTACCAGAATAAACAGTCATCATTTTGCCTGCCACCTTCAAGTCAACCGACCCCTAAATCTTTAAATTTGTACTGAGAATAACTGACAGTGAGTCAGGGTTGAAATTTAGACCGAACATGGCTGTAATGTTTCTATACATACTATATCAATTTTATGGTTTGAATTTTGAATACTCTGTTACACCTTTATAATAGATAAATAACATATTATTGATTGCAAAATTAGAAATAGAATTGGATAATTTTACTGTACTAAATTAATTTTAGATTTAACATTTCCATTGCTTTCTATGGGAAAACGTCTAAAAGTTACTAAATCTGTTTTTTGTTTATTTTTTGTTTTAGTATTGGATATTACATTTAAGGGTGCAAGCACATTATAGTTTTAAACAATATCAGAATATAATCATTTAGAAACCGTAAATTGGCATTAAATTAGATGGAAACCGCATGCCATTCAGTTTGTTTTGTATCTTATTGTTTCTGGCATTAAAGGAGGGAGTGTTTATTGCTGATTAGTTTTTCAGCTATTACATTTAAGACAATGAAGCAGTGACAAAATGAACGTCTTGTAATCATAATGTACTACTATGGTTTTGAACAAAATCTTTAGGGAACATTTTTTCAGGTGGAATTGTTTTTTTTTTAGTTTTTTCTTTGCAATTTTCTGTTTAGTAATATGGCAGAAATGTCTTGTAAAATCTAGAATTTACGATTTCGGATTAAAAACATTGTTTGTTGCAAGTGGAAGAGTGTCTCTCCTGTGGGTGACATAGCACCTTGTGAAGTGAAGTCACTTATTGGGCAATTTTGTTTTGGTGCCTTGCTTTGATACATTGCTCTAGAATTTATTATATTTTCCATTGCTTAAAGCAGGACTGTTTAGTAATGGTCCTTTTCAAATTGAACATGAAACCCAAATATTTTCTCGTTTAAAAATCTCAGCTGTCAATCAAATATTGCCTGCCCCTGTGGAGCAGACAATTACTTTCATTTCCATTCAGCACTTATGTCACTGCACTCCCCACATCCCCCCCACTCGTTTAACCATTAAATTGTGAACTAGTGCATGGGGATGGACATCAGGTCCCCCATTCTGATGCATAAATAAGATTTTGAGATTATGCAAGGCTTGTCTTAATAAGTGTCCACAAAATGGCCCCTGCCTGCTTGCTATAATTATGAATTCCCAGAACAAAGGAAACAATATTAAAATAATGTAATTTGTGTAATTAAAGTTTATTTTGCTTGACTAACGTGATACAATAGGATTTGGAATATTTTTTTCAGGTGACCGGGTCCCCTTTAAGTTCTGCACATTTGAAAGTATACATTGCAAGTTACCCCTTTTGATGAGAGGGACAATAGGGAGAGCACAATTAGCATCTTGCTGGGAGTGCTCCATGGGCTGCTGCTTACTTTTTCATGTAGGAGACGGAGTGGGATGAGGTGGACCATATATCTAGTGCAGAGAGCACAAAATGGGGTGGTATTTTTGCTTTAAGTACTGAGGGGTACAGAAAGACATATAATTTACAGCCATCTTTAAAGTAGGTGGTATTCTGGTTATGCATTTGAACAGAATATGCAACTTTAAAATCAGTACAGGTATGAGACCTGTTATCCAGAATGTTCGGGACCTGGGGATTTTTTTAGATATGGGATATTTCTGTAATTGGATCTCCATGCCTTAAGTCTGCTATAAAATCATATAAACATTAAATAAACCCAATAGGCTGGTTTTGCTTCCAATAAGGATTAATTATATCTTAGTTGGGATCAAGTACAAGCCACTGTTTTATTATTACAGAGAAAAAGGAAATCATTTTTTAAAATTTGGTTTATTTTGATAAAATGAAGCCTATGGGAGATGGCCTTTCCATAATTTGAGCTTTCTGGATAACGGGTTTCTGGATAACAGATCCCATACCTAGTGATGGGCGAATCTGTGCTTAAAAATTCACAAAAGAGTCAATGGACATCAAACTAATTTTGATAGGATCGACAATTTTTATATACGCAACTATTTGGTCCAAATGCATTAAAGTCAATGGGCATCTGTTAAAATTGCCGAGCACTAAATTTTTTTTTCCGCCGGGGAATTGTCGCCGCAGTTTTGCCAATTAATTCGCTTGCAGCGAAACATGTAAATTTGCCGCAAATCCATGTCTAGCGCATTTATTCACCCATCACTACCCATACCTGTACTCTTTCATTTATGTCAAGTGAAAGGAGTGTTATGCTATGCAACAAGGCTATTTAGGTATAGATCTGTTTGCTTCATTCTGCATAAATTGTAATTGCTGTAATACCTTACCTAGCAAAGGCATCTATTTTATTCATCTATCTATTATGATTAACATTGCTGGCATTCAGCTGCTCCTAGGTTTAATAGAAGCAGTGCATTAGGTTCAGGGTGTTTGGTTTGCTTTCATTGTTCAACCTGCAGGTGCCTGAAAAAAGCCACTCACTGGTTGCTATGGGTTACTGCCCAGGTGCAAATTTGCCCTGTGTTTATAAATGAGCTCCACCGTGAGGTGGTGTTAAAATCTCGAAAAAAAAAATTTTACTAGAAAGATTTAATTTTTTAGAAAAATAAGTATTTTTTGAGATCTATTATACCCTGATGCAGCAAAAAAGACAGAATCCGAAAATCCGCTATTTCAGACCTGTTGAGGTCCTATATAAGTCAGGAACTATCGCCTATCTCAATTTGATGTTTTTATTGTCTGTGCTGCATTTAGCCTGAAAATCCAACTTTTGTTAGAAGACTTCAGATGCAGACGCTGCGTCTGCAACCGACAGTCATGTCGCGTCACATCAACAATGAGACACGATCCGACACTGGCATTACTTACCCTTTTTCCGTCGCATCCGACGTGATGCCTGCGATTTTTCGCAGAATGGCGGAATCGCCCGTGTAGTCCTGCCCTAAAAATGTTGATTTGGGTTAATGGGAGATGGCCTTTCCTTAATTCTGTGCTTTTTGGATAACTGGTTTCCAGATAAAGGATCCCATGCCTGTACTTGAATACCTTCAGCCCAGAAACACAAGAGCAGAGGAAATTTAAATCAACTTCACTTTTTCATACACCTACTGAAATTGAATTTATAATGCAACTGAGTGTAATTGGATTCTAGGAGGCGATTTGTGATAGCAGCTTCATAGTATAGTACAGGTATGGGACCTGTTCTCTAGAATGCTCGGGATCGTTGTTGTCGTCTGGATAAGGGATCTTTCCATTCTTTGCATCTTCATAGCTTAAGTCTGCTAAAAAGAATTAAAACATTAATTAAACCCAATAGGATTGTTTTGCCTCCAACAAGCATTATTTATATCGTAGTTGGGATCAAGTACAAGGTTCTGTTTTATTATTGCAGAGAAAAAGGAAATACTTTTATGAATTTTAATTTGATCAGAATTGAGTCTATGGGAGATGTTGTTCCCATAATTTGGAGCTTTCTAGATAATGGGATTCAGGACAACAGATCCCATACCTGTCCATAAAATATTTCTATCTATGTATGGAGTCAAGCAAGTAGTGTAGGTTAGAATCCTTGCATTTCTTCACACAAGGTATTTTTGATAACAGCAGGAAAATATGTACTAGTGCAGTAGTACCAGCCCATGACAGCCAATCAAACTGAAAATTTTATTATTCTTCCAATAACCAACTAATACAAATCAATGTTTGGTTGTTTGAGGTTATTGCCCTGGCGATTGTTTGCACAATAAATGAGCCTGGGGGTAATATGACGGGCGTTAAGTGTGTGTGTCCTGCCACTAGCAGAATCTAATTGTTGTTGCTTCCATGCAATAACCATAAGGATAATGCTAAGTGGAGGCTTGCTCATCAACAGTGTCGGACTGGCCCGGCGGGAAACCGGGAAAAAACCCGGTGGGCCCCGACCCTCGTGGGCCCCCGCCGGGCCAGAACCCTTCTCTATATATTTAGAATCGTGGGAAAAAAAAATTTTTCTGGCGATGCGCAGCGCCACCAGCGCATTCATGCCGAACGGCGCGGTTGCGCATGCGCGCCGAACGGCGCTGTTGCGCATGCGCGCCAAGCGGCGGTGTTGCTGGCCCGACGCATTTTAGTAGGGGTGCAGGGGGCCGGAGGGGGGCCCCTGGACAGCAGTCCCGGTGGGCCCCGGGCCCCCCAGTCCGACCCTGCTCATCAATATATTAATGTATAGGTTCCTTTCACATTGAAGGTGAGAGAATAGGTAAAGTTGGGAGATTTTTGAAACCTAATGAGCAATGGTAGGACAAAAAAATAGTACTGTTTAAATTTCTTGTTAAAATTGCTCCTATGTAAACAATTTCCTGAGTGTATATTAAGTTATTGTTTGTTTTATACCTTGTCGCCTCTTGCCTCTCAATAAATCTCTACTTAGCCTGAATTCTATAGAGCTTTTGCATAAAACAGTGCATGCCTGGCAATACCAGTAATAAGACATACATTACCTGCACTGCACCAAAAATACCTTTAAAGGACCAATTTTATAAAAAATGAAAATTTGTCCTAACATTTTAATTTTCTACAAATGTGATTTTTTTGATTTTTTTTTTAGCTATCACTGCTGTTGTGTTTGACCATCTTTTATCTGTTGTTAAAACAGAGTCCATTGTGCTCAGTGAAGCCCTAGCCCCGACATATTTATGACTCAAACTCATAGTTTGAAATACATATTTTACCGTGTCTAGAAATGGTGGAGTGTAATGGAAGATTGTCATCTTTTAAGGGCATTTTCATTTTCAGGTATTTCTAGTCTTATTATTTTTAATATTTTCCACAAACCTGTCTAATGCTGTCAGTTCTAGTTCTCTCATGCCAGCTGGAAATATTGTAATGCTTACCCTAGTAGTTGCAGATGCCGACTTTACCTCTGTACACGCACTAGCATGTGCACAACAACATTCACCTACAATGTATTAACCCCTGAATAAATATGTACAATTGAGGGGTGGACTGAACTTCTCAACTTAGAAAGGCTGGCTCATTATAATGCAGAACAAGCAAAAGTGCATTATTTTTTGTAATTGCTACACTGCAGGTGAACAAAGTTGGAACATGGGCGATTTGGGCAACGATGAGTAGTTTGTTGGTTTACAAAGTTCCACTTGTGATTTAGGAGATGTACAAAAAAAAAAAGATAATATAACAATATTTTTTATAGTTTTAGATGTTTTTTCTATTTTCAGATTCAATATATTTCCACGGTTGGGGTATAATAAATCTCTAAATTCTAACCAAAAAAAACCCCTTGAAAACTCGAACCTTAATAAATCTGTTCCATAAAGTGTAAAACCATGAAAAACTTCTGCAAGTAAAAGCACTCGTGGGTGGTTAGTGATGAGTGAAAGTTTTCACTAAGTTTTGCTGTGAAAATGACACCCATAGACCCTAAGGGTAAGGCCAGACGAGGAGATTCGGGGAGGTTTTGTCGCCTGGAGACTAATCGCCACGTCTTTTGCGCGACTATCTCCCCGAACTGCCTCAGCGTTTTTTCCCCATAGGCTACAGCGCAAAATCGCATGCGCTAATGCACACGCGGCGATGCGTTTTCAATAGTCGCCCAAAGTTGCCTCGAGGCAACGCGGCAATGAGTTTTCAATAGTCGCCCAAAGTTGCCTTGAGGCAACTTTGGGCGACTATTGAAAACGCATCGACGCGTGTGCATTAGCGCAGTCGATTTTGCACCTTAGCCTCTGGGGAAAAACCGCAGTTCGGGGATATAGTCGCGCAAAAGACGTGGTGATTAGTCGCCAGGCGAGAGAACCTCCCCGAATCTCCTCGTCGCCTTACCCTAATAGATGAAAAAAAATTGTCAGGCGTCAAATTTGTCGCATGTCAAAATGTTGTTGCCCATACTTTTCAATGCATTTCTGCAAATTTTCAGTTTCGTGAATTTTTGGCAAAGCGAAATGGGTCAGATTCGCCCATCACTGATCAAGGTCCTGATCGTATTGGTCCGTTTTTAGCCATTCAGACTTTGAAGCTTTTAGGGGTTTTAGGTTTTTTTTTTTTTCCATTTAGTAATTGCCCAAAACATTTTTGGGGTTTCAAGGTTCCCATAAATGTACATCTTCTCTTTGAATAATAGTCTTTGATAAAGTGGCAGTATTTCTTTTTGACTGATCAAATAAAATATGCTTTTTTTACGTTCTTTTACATTCTGTTAGTGGATACCTCTCCTATACACCATATGTAGTTGCAGGACCATGGAATTTGACGTTATTTATATGTGCACATACTCTCCAGTTGTATGGGGGGCATCATCATCATTATTGACAGAAAAAGCATTGTTGGAATAAGACATGATCGCCTTTTTGCCAGAACAAAATATAAAATACTTCTACTATTAACCATTCCCCCTGGACCCACATACTGCAAATAAAAAATAAATAAATAAATAAAAAGTTAAATGATGTCTTGCCTATACCTCGACTAAAATTTTTCTCTGTTGCTTCTTTGGTCCTAGTTCATATATCTGCAATAATCTATTTTGTTGGGGTGGAGTTTACAACACTGCAGGATTAAAGCAGGTAGATGTAGAACATTAATTGCAACAGGCTAATATAGTACCCACTGGGATTTCTTCGGACATCCAGATGGGCTAATGATTTTCATTCTAAAGAAGTCTAATTTTGATGTTTCCCCAGAAAGGTCTGTAGAGACCCTGAGATTTGGGTGTATTTATCTCAGGCATTTCTCTTTAGTATTTGGACACCTAAGGGTCCTTTAGTTAACTAAAGGCAGCTATGTCCCTTGCTGGGTCCAAATAAGTTCATGGAGATTGTCCACTAGATGGCACTGTTTGTCAAAATAAAAGGGTTTAGCACCATGCGGTCTGGGTCTGTCCTGGGACTTTGCCTCAGTGTGAGGTACTACAGGTCCAGGTCTGCCGGAAAAGTTAGTGAAGCGTGAGATAGGGATAGTATTACAGTAATAGTCGCTCTAGGAGTGAAAGTCAGCACAGGGTAGCTAGTGAGCAGATGTGGCTCCAACGAGGAGAAATAGTGGGGTTAGGACCCCGTGGTATTTGAACCACTAGTGCAGGGACTACAGTGGGTGAGTTGAGGACCAGATAGGATACCAAGACCCAAGACCCCAGGCTGAATACAGTGGGTGAGGTGAGGATCAAGTCTGGTGCCAAGATACAAGACCTCAGGCTGAGAAACCCTTGCCTAAGTGCTTCACCAGAGGGATAGTGCCCAGTGAGAGTGGTAACTATTCCCCAAGTCTATTGTTTCTGTACCTTTGATATCTATTGAATATTAGCCCGTCTGTTGCACCTTGCCCCCTGGAGGGAATACTACTGTTTGAAGCTACTCTATGATTACTGTGAACATCGAAGTGCTTGTGAACTACAACCTTGCCACTGTTCTCTGTTAATAAACAAGTTATAGCCAAATTGTCTGGCTGAATATCCTGCTGCATTGATCTACGCCAGGTACCGGGAGTTGCAGGGAGTTGCACGGGTACACTGGGGGTCCAGGGCACACTACAAGCAGTTTTAGCCTGGTCACACACAGCCTTAATACACAGCAAAAGTACACTCAAGGGTGTGCTACATTTGGGGGCTCGTCCGGGATTTCTTTATTGAACTCATTGCTGTGAGAGAAAAGTGTGACAGGCGCTGCAGTGCCGGACCAGAGAGGAAAAAGGCATCTTGGCCTAGCGCAGCTTGCAGCCTGAATTCCGACCGCCCTAAATTTACTGTTGCCTGAAGGAGAGGGCTGACTGGAAAGTTGTGTGCCCACCTTTCCAGATTGGTGGGGAGAACCAATCAGGATCGTGTAAATTGTCGCCAGAGAAAAGGCGCGAAAGCTCTGGTGGGTGACGTAGGTGCATACGTCAGCAGCATCCACCCTGTTTGATCCCTCCTCCCTGATCGAGAAATTCGCTGGTGGCGAATCAGGACACGAGACAGTGGCGCCAAAGCGAGAGGGAGGAGCTAAACCGCTGATGTCACGGGGGCCATTTTGCAAGGCATTGCGAGAGTAGCTGGAAAAGTGAGAGGACGCATTCTAGCGAACCGCAGATACTTTTTTGTGACTAAAACAGCATGTCAGATATTTCTGGAGGCAGTGCCTGCTCCTTGCCGACTAGACCCAAGGACGAAATGGCTTTTGATACCGGTTATCGATACATGTGGATGGGGATATTTGCTGAGAAAATCACCCAACATGGAGACCGGATCATTGTACCCTTGTGTGGTGGATGTGGATCGGAGGCCTACAGAGCATTGAATGTGGCGGAAAGTCAGTGCCCCGGTTGCCAGCAAGTTTGCTGGTTGGGACCCCTGAAGGATGAGGCTCGGTATCATGCACCAGGTGTAGAAGTGGCTTTAATGGCGGCCATTCATAAAAGTTCCTGTCCTGGATCCGCTACTATTTCCAGTTTGTCCAACCACCCGGAGGTGGAAGAGAGAGAGGCGGTCATTGTCAGGGGGATTACTGCTATGCTTGCGGAACCTGGTGACACCTTGGAGGCCACGCTTGCCGCCCTCCACGACCCGCTAGAAGGGAATGACGCTGCAGAGGTGGCGAACCTGGATTGTGAGGCGAGTAAGAAAAGCCCACTACTATTGTTACCCTCAGGAGGGGATGCCACACTGGGAGAGCACGAGGTGCCAGAGGCTCAGGAAAAGGAGCCTGACCCAGCTTCCATGGGAGGTGCGGATCAGGAGTCGCCTACACACCCTCCGTACCTCCATGCTATCCAAGAGATGGCGACGGCCTATTCCCCAGGAGTGTGCACACCTCAGCAGTCCCTCAGGGCGGAGTCCGTTTCCGTCTGGGAGGGAGATTTGTTGGAAGCGGAGCCAGATGGAGCCACCCAGGCGCCACTTTTCCATTTACCTCACAGCTTTTGGGCACCCGAGAAGATTAAAAAAGAGGAGGAGAGGAACTTTTGGGTTCTGCCAGGAAAAGCAGATCCTGATATCTTCTGCCGGGTCTCCCGCATTCAACGGGTGATAAATTTTCGGGTGTTCCGGCTGTGGGGTTATTACATGCCATATGCCCCGTTATGGGTGTATGACAAGATGGAGCAGCTAGTGGATGATTGGGTGGTTGAGGACATTTGTGCTAAAGAGAAAAGCATTGGCAACTCCCTGACCCACCCTGACACAGTCAAGAGAAGGGCATCCTGGCGATTTGTTCGCTCCATAGAGAAGGAATGGTGGTGGGGCCGCACAGTTTTACGCCATCGGGCGCATAGTTGCGGACGCAACAACCCCAACCCAAGATTCTTCAGCATCGATGTAGCCACACCCGGGGGTGGAATGGTGGAGAAGCCGCACCCAAAGTATTATGTGCCTTATGAGGATCTGAAGGTGCGGTTCACCTATATGGTTTGAAGAGAAACCATTACTGTGCTAAGAAGGTCTGTTTTTTTCTCTTGCTGCCATGCCACACCCAGGAGGGTGATGTTTTCTGTTGTGGGGGAAGGGTGAAGTAACCACTCCCAGTGACCGGAGTAGGTCTTTTGGTTGCACTTTGTTTATTGTTTCAAGTGACTTCAAGGAATGGAGCTGTATTTTTGTTATTAACCTCTGGGTTGAGACACTTCAAGTTGGGGAGGCTTCCCCTGGAGTCAGGACTAAAGAAAAGAGATTCAGGTTTGACCTGCAGCATGACTGAAACCATGTTGGACTCTGTAGTGGGTTCTTTATTTTTAGCCACTCTAGGGGTGAATCGCACCCACCTGGAAGGAGGACTTTGGCAAACAACCCAAAGACTGTAAATAGTTAAGGGACACTTGTCCCAAAATCCCAATTCCCTTTTTCCCTCCTAAGTGCATAAATAAAAGAAATGTGAATAAATGATTTAAGTACAGTGTTGGTAATAGTAGGGTTAATCCCGAGGTAATAGGATTTAGGGCCACGGCCGTGGACCCAGTCTGAGGTTGCATTAAAGTATTGATACAGTGCTCAGGAAAAATGCATGTTTGCAATATTTTTGTTTACAGGATCCATTGTACCATGGGCAGTCCTCTGGAGAGGCTGTTGAAGTGTGATGTAAAAATAGTAAATGTTATTTAAAATGTGATTTATTGTGCACTTGAGAGTAACTGTTTAGTTTGTCAACGAGGACGTTGACGTTTCTAAGTGGGGGGAGAATGTAGAGACCCTGAGATTTGGGTGTATTTATCTCAGGCATTTCTCTTTAGTATTTGGACACCTAAGGGTCCTTTAGTTAACTAAAGGCAGCTATGTCCCTTGCTGGGTCCAAATAAGTTCATGGAGATTGTCCACTAGATGGCACTGTTTGTCAAAATAAAAGGGTTTAGCACCATGCGGTCTGGGTCTGTCCTGGGACTTTGCCTCAGTGTGAGGTACTACAGGTCCAGGTCTGCCGGAAAAGTTAGTGAAGCGTGAGATAGGGATAGTATTACAGTAATAGACGCTCTAGGAGTGAAAGTCAGCACAGGGTAGCTAGTGAGCAGATGTGGCTCCAACGAGGAGAAATAGTGGGGTTAGGACCCCGTGGTATTTGAACCACTAGTGCAGGGACTACAGTGGGTGAGTTGAGGACCAGATAGGATACCAAGACCCAAGACCCCAGGCTGAATACAGTGGGTGAGGTGAGGATCAAGTCTGGTGCCAAGATACAAGACCTCAGGCTGAGAAACCCTTGCCTAAGTGCTTCACCAGAGGGATAGTGCCCAGTGAGAGTGGTAACTATTCCCCAAGTCTATTGTTTCTGTACCTTTGATATCTATTGAATATTAGCCCGTCTGTTGCACCTTGCCCCCTGGAGGGAATACTACTGTTTGAAGCTACTCTATGATTACTGTGAACATCGAAGTGCTTGTGAACTACAACCTTGCCACTGTTCTCTGTTAATAAACAAGTTATAGTTTACTGCAAAGAAATTGTCTGGCTGAATATCCTGCTGCATTGATCTACGCCAGGTACCGGGAGTTGCAGGGAGTTGCACGGGTACACTGGGGGTCCAGGGCACACTACAAGCAGTTTTAGCCTGGTCACACACAGCCTTAATACACAGCAAAAGTACACTCAAGGGTGTGCTACATTTGGGGGCTCGTCCGGGATTGGGTTTCACTTAATGGTACTGACTATGCCCATTTCCCTCAGAAGTTAACAGATATTCTAAAGATTAAATATGGATCCTCAAGCTGTTGCACAGTGGTGTGAAGCTGTAAATGCCAACCCAGATCATTGCCTGGCACTGCTGCTTCCTACAAAGGATATGACTTCTAAACAGATATATCAGCTAATGGATGAGGTAATTCCCCAGAGCCGCTGCTTCATAAGAGGCATGAAAAGAGACCCTGTTACTGATACCACTAATGCATTATTGGAGTGGGATTGCCAGATATTAAGCTTGGATGTGCCCCCTACTATAGAGTTTGGAAAGGAGGGTCACAAAGCCCAGCTAGTCGTTCCTGTAGAGAACCCACATGCCACTCCCACTGCTACTGGGTCATCTTCAGCCGCATCTACAACCATAGGGTCTGAATTTATAACTGCTCTAGGCACCCTTGTAGAGAAATGCAACAATAGCAGTGTTCCCTATTCTGGGTTTGGCTATCGCAAGCTGCGGTTCTTCTCTGGATCACAGCCTGTCCCTACAGGGGAAGATGATTATGAGTCCTGGATGGAACAGGCTATGCAGGCCCTGGATGAATGGGATATTCCTGAAGCCCACAAGAAACAAAGAATCTCTGAGAGTTTGAGGGGAGCAGCTGCGGATACTGTGCGGAATCTGAAGCTCAGTAAACAAGACTGCACTGCCTATGACTATTTGGAAGCTTTGCAGGATGTGTTTGGCAGAACTGAAAAAGCAGCTGACCTACTATACCAGTTTGAGCACACCTATCAGGAGCCTGGGGAGAAACTATCAGACTACATTCGACGTCTAGATAAGACCCTACACCAGATATTGCTAAAGAAGGGTTTGGATCCCAAATTGGTGGACAAGGTAAGAGTGAAACAGATTTGGCAGGGGGCCCAACCCCTTGACCCCATCATGCTAAAGTTGAGACTGAAAGGAGGGGGAATTAACCAGCAAGGAGGACTGTGCTGTGCTGGAAGACTTAGTGACTGGGGCAGTTGTGTTGCAGCCAGGATTAGTGATTAGTCAGAAAGAGAAACTGTCACTAATCTGCAGAGGAAGACACTGCAGTTTTGCTGAAAGTTGGTTCCTGTTATTCCCTGGAGGGAAAGTGCACAAGGTCCCAGTAGCCAGTGTGATCCTGGGTTGTGGCCTTCCAGCCATTTTTGATCAGGAGGAAAATCCAGTGAGAGGAGAAGCAGAGTTCCTGATAAACTCTTCTGCTGTTAAATAAAATAAGGCTGTGCCTGTTGCATTGCCATTCTTGTTTGTCTGTTCACTGGATCTGGGGTGTCACCAGTATACTTTGCAAGATCATACCCAATAGCACAATTTCATAACACACTCACGGGTGTGCTACAGGTCATAGGAATCAAACGCATCACTCTCTTTAAGAATAATAAAGTGCGTTCGATCAGTTAGTTGCACTTGCAGAACACAGCTGGACTTTAACAAGTTCTACAGGAAGGTGTAAGAGCGGAGAACCAGTGTACTTGTGAAACTTGAGCTACTGGATAGAAATATTGCCATGCATAGTCTCCGTTCTGAAGCAGTATCCTCTCATTTTTGCATTCTTCTGCTAAGCATTTGATTTTGTGGATTAAGCCTCCCTTAGATACGTCATAGATGGCATATGGAAGATGGAAGCAGAGTTCTGCCTGCTTCAAATCTGTTATTAACTAGTTAATAAAATATAAACATCTTGGGCAAAGTAAGGACATCTAGGGGCAGATTTATTAAGGTTCAGGTTGTGTTTTCCACGAAAATTAAAGTTTAAGTTCACATTTTTGGGTTAATGAAAACTTAAATTTTTCAAGATTTTTTATACCCAACTTAAATCTGTAAATACCCCATGTAAAACATGTCAAGGTCATGTAGGAGTCAATGGCAGAGGTCCCTTGGACTATTTCAAGATGTTAATAGCATGCGTGATGTTCAAGCTTTTTTTTTTTTTTTTCTTGGAGGGATTCGAGTTTTCTCCTTTGGAAAACTCGATTAATGCAAATTTTCGGGTTTCGCAACGCAAAATCAAAGAATCAAGTTTTCCATTCAAGTTTTTTCTTAAGAAACCATTCAAGTTGTATTCAAGTTAATTTGAGGTATAAAAAATTCTCTTAACATTCAACTTTGATAAATAACCCCTCTAATGTTTAGTTCCAGTAGAATTCATTTATAAGATGTTTGTTTTATAACAGCATTTATGTGTAAAAGATTCACTTTCTGAATTCCCCATTTATTTGTTTGCTTGTTAGAAGGATTATGGATTTGTTGAATTACTTTTGCTGTGTTAACACGCACAACAATATGCATCTGGAAAAGCAGATTTAGCCTGAAAACCAATTTCCCCATAAAAGCTTCTATTGAGCTGTGACATTTGGAATTCTGTATGGACGTTCTGCATTATTATGTGTTATATAAAATAATATTTTGTATGAATTTTGGCTAAAACCAAAGGTTGCAGTCAAACATTTTTATTAGAATTGTAATTGATCTTATAAGATGATATATGCACACATTTATTCTTTAGAACTAGGCTATGCGCATAGTAAATCCGTATAGAAAAAGTGTTATCAGTGTGTCAGTCCAATATTTTGATCTCTAGAAATGCTCCAAATATACTTTTTGCCTTAATTTAGAACAGAATGCTCTCTCAAGTACAGAGGAAAAAAAGTATGCTTTTGTGTTCCTAAAATGCTGCCAAAGCAACTATGCAGAGTAACTGGAGCAATCAATATTGCAGATATTATACAGGTACCCTGAGAGACAGAAGACTGTTTCCTTTAACCGCTGATCACAATTCAGTATCTATATTTTAAACCGTAGCAATTAAGGGGTCTATTATAGGCTTTAGATCCAATAAATGTTCAATATGATACATCTCTGTGAATCTATTTGCTATCTGTTTACAACGATGGAAATCATTAAGTTATTGATCTTCTCAAAACAGTTATTGCAATAAATGGCTAGAGAACCAGGGTTAGATCTATAGCAATAAACAACGGTAGCACAGGTGGCCTGTAAATGGATAGGTACTGAAATTTTCTATATTAAGAAACTTGCAGTCAAAGGGAGGAGGTGTTGAATAAAGTTATGTCATTATGGTGCATATTTATTACTAATAGTAGCACAGATTCCCTTCTGAAAATAATTCTGAAAGGCACATGGTCTCTTTGCATATACACAACCACGCCTATCAAATGGTTTCTGGTTAATTTTGACTGTAGTGTTTGTGGTGGTGAGGGGGGCATGGAACAGTAGGACTGAGAGATACATATTATAAAGAATAAGAATACAATGTAGTAAAGGAAAGCATAACTGGATCAAAGCTGAAGGTAATGTTACAAATTCCATGCCCATGGACTTAACAAACCAATGGTTTGAAATTTGACAATTTTTGTATTGTGCTGCTTTATATGGTTTCTGTAGAGAGACAGGGTTATTCCCACTTCCATGTCAGCCAGTGATTCCAATGTGGACTAATGGAGAACACTGATGCAACTAAATTGGTTAGAGGGACGGAAGACTTAAATTATGAGGGTAGACTGTCAAGGTTGGGGTTGTTTTCTCTGGAAAAAAGGCGCTTGCGAGGGGACATGATTACACTTTACAAGTACATTAGAGGACAGTATAGACAAATAGCAGGGGACCTTTTTACCCATAAAGTAGATCACCGTACCAGAGGCCACCCCTTTAGACTAGAAGAAAAGAACTTTCATTTGAAGCAACATAGGGGGTTCTTCACAGTCAGGACAGTGAGGTTGTGGAATGCCCTGCCGGGTGATGTGATGGCTGATTCAGTTAATGACTATAAGAATGGCTTGGATGATTTTTTGGACAGACATAATATCAAAGGCTATTGTGATACTAAACTCTATAGTTAGTATAGGTATGGGTATATAGAATTTAATTAAAAGTAGGGGGGGGGTGTGTGTATGGATGCTGGGTTTTCATTTGGAGGGGTTGAACTTGATGGACTTTGTCTTTTTTCAACCCAATTTAACTAACTATGTAACTCCTGGCATCAGCTGTAGGTAATACGAAAACATTACATTTTGTAACCAATATAAGGCGAGGCCTGGATTTTGATGGCACTCAAGGCCTTAGTAAAAACTGCTCGAATAAACATTTGCCTTACCAAGTTCCTACTTTCTGGGTAACCCCACATCAGACACAGGTGGGCCAGGAACGGGGATGGGTAATTCTCATTAATAAGAAACTTGCAGTAGTGGTGTGGGGTGAAAACATATTGAGAAGCTACAGTATAGACCATGGAACTGTCCATTATTTCAAAACATTCTTTATGCCAAGTATGCATGTTTTCCTCAATGTATGTTCTCAGAAATTTAAATTTTGGAGCAGGACAGGCTTTATGCCATTATGTCATAGTAAAATCAATTGCGTATTTTGGTGTCTTCTAATAATTCGAACTACAGAAGTAAAATTCTTTCCTACAGCTAAAAATAATTTTCATGGACACATGCCTCTGCAGCACTGTACAATAATAGGGAGTATACATCAAATATACATATAAAGACTGATGCAGGTGGTAAAGATATCCCAGTTTATTTGAGATTAGAATCTAAAAGGAGAAGGTAGTTTGGGATTCAAAATGAGAGATCTGGCATTGAGTATGACATTTAGCAGGTGGCAGTTGTTATTGAATGGATGCTAGACAAACAAGCATAAACTTCTTTAAAGAGATTGGGAGAAGATCTGATTCGATGTGGAAGGCAACTCCAGAAAAAAGGGGCGTTCCTGGCACAAGAATAGAAGATAGCAAAAGCAGACACGTCCAATTTCATGATTGTAGATTGTCTGCTTGTGTCTGAGAAAACAATTCTAATTTTGTTGTGCTGAGAAAGGATTGAGGAAGCGTATGCATCAGGTTGAAATGTTTGCACACCTAATGGTATTCTGTAACACAATTGTGGAGAAATGAAGAATGAAATGCATACTAGATTGTTTTCTCCAAATGCTGCCGACTCCTTATACGTTTCCCCCTCTTCAAACAAATGGCCTATTAATAGATTCTTTGTTCAGATTCAGAATCCTTGTAAATTGTTTGCTAGGAAACCACAAACAAATGGCTGATTGGGATTTTGTGCTCTATGTAAATTTAGCCTGTTTTATTGCTGCCTACTATTTATACTTACACTTATTTGGTTAGTATATTTAGTTCAGTAATAGTTGGGCACTGAAATATTGATACTATAAATAAGACAATTTGTATTATTCTTATATTTTTTGAATATATACTGTAAATATTTTTTTGCTGGCTTATTGTTTTTTATTTTCTTTTTAATTAAATTTCAATATAATTAGAATACAATTCATTGGGAAACATGTTGAATAAAGCAGCTATGTTTAACTTTGATGTTCCCCACTTATTACATTACATTACTTATTATTGTATTTGCCAATATGCTGCAGTTAAACTAGAGTGACAGTGATCTAAAGACTCTACTGTAGTGTTGTAAAAAGTGAAATGATCTTGTAGAGTTGAGAGTTTGAATAAACTGTTGGCTTTTATGCTTTGTTACCATTTTCCCAATTGTAGGAAAAAAAAAAAAAGTCTCCTTTGTAAGGTTTCTGCCTCCATGCGCATGTACTTTTTGCAGCCTGTACGAGAATGAAAGAAAATACCCGATTGGCACCTGCATTTTAAATGCCTATATTTGCAAATAATCCATATTATTACCAACTCAGAACTAAAGTTCGAGAAGGAGACTCCTGAATCAATGAAAAAAGCTCAGACCGACCTATTTACAATTGTTAAAATTCCATCTTATTATTATTAATATTATTATTATTATTATTGTTGTTCGATTATACAGATATGGGAGCTAATAACCAGAATGCCGGAAACCTGGGGGTTTCAGATTAAGGGGTCTTTATGTGAATAGGATCACTACTTTAAGGGGGTTGTTTATAAGAAGTTGATTTGTGTTTTTGCTGAAAATTTTAGTTTTCTTGAGGGTTGAGGTTTTTCACTAAAAATCTCAAAAGTTTTTCGGGATAAAAATAAAACCTCATATTTTTCAAGATTTATTATGCCCCGAAGCTGCAAAAAACCTAAATCTGAAAATAATCCAGCTAAAACCTGTCAAGGTCATGTAGAAGTAGATCTACTCAACTCGATCAGTTCGAGGTATTCAAGCTTTTTTCCCCTGATTGCATTCGGGTTTTTTTCATAAATAAGCAAACATTCAAGTTGTGAGTTTATTCGAGGTAGAAAAAAACTCACAAACTCGACCTTTGATAAATAACCCCCTAACTCCACTAAAAACCAGTAAATAAACCAAAACCGTATTGTTTTGCCCAATAAGGATTCATTATGGGGCAGATTTATCAAGGGTCGAAGTGAATTCCAGGGGATTTTCAAAGTAAAAAAACTCGAAGTAATTTTTTGGATACTTCGACCATCCAATAGGATACTACGATTTCGAATTTACTTGGAATTCGATTCAAAGTAAAAATAGTTTGAATATTCGATAATTGAAGTACTGTCTCTTTAAAAAAAAGTCGACTTCAATACTTCGCCAAATTAAACCTGCCGAAGTGCTATGTTAGCCTATGGGGACCTTCTAGACCATTTTTCTAAGTTGTTATACATCAAAGTAAAATCTTTCGATCGTACGCTAAAATCGGTCAAATTGTTCGGTTCGAACGATTTAAACGTTCAATCAAACGATATTCGAAGTCAAAGTATTTTAATTCAATGGTCGAATTTCAAAGTATTTTTTACTTCGAAATTCGACCCTTGATAAATCTGCCCCTATATGTTAGTAGAAAAAAGGAAATTATTAAAAAAAAATAAAATAAGTCTTCAGGATGGGTATGATGGGTTAGAAGGGGACAGTCATGATGGGAATATTGTTTGATTTAAGGGAAGAATAGAAATTTATTTCCTGTGTAATCATGTTAAAAATACAGTATTACTTGAAAAAACATTTTATTTCAGTGCTAAATCCCTAAAGCTATATAAAGACCATGTTGTTAAATAATCCTGCAAATTATTTTTCCTGTGACCATTCTATAAAATATTTTCCAGTTGAACAAACAATTTTTCTTCTGTAAATGTCTCTCCCACCAACTAAGAACACAGTTCACTTCCCAGTGACAGGGAAACACCTAAGGCATGGTTCAGTAATTGGTTCAATCTTGCTCAACTTTTTTCTATGGAGTTGATAGAACAGCAACATTTGGAAATTGCCTGTAATTATTTCAAGCCATCCATCCCATTACATATTGTTTTCCGTTATGCTCCCCACCCAAGTTAGAGATTTTTTGGCTGACTCAGCTGGAACATGGAATGGGCTGTCAGATTTACAGATCAAGTGCTAGCAGTGCAGAAACCTTTCCCTAAGAATTTGCCAATTGTTAATCCTCCCCTACAGTTTTGCCAAATGCTGTGAGTTTTGTCCAAATGCTCTAACCCCATGACGGATGACACCTCCACATTTTCTTTAACTTGAAGCAACAGAATAGCACCTGCCTAACCTTGTTTTCCCATGAATAATCTTTAGAAAGGATTTTAACCTTTTCTTGGATTCTAGGTGATCCCTTTAATGTATATTGTTTGTATTAGGGGAATATATGTCTCCCTCTGATAGCCAACTCTTTTTGCTATAAATGTACTGTGTGTTCTGTGACCTGATTTTAACAAGAAAGGTTGCTTTTATACTAAAAGGGTTCATATGGGACAGTATAAATCAAAAGTACGGTTTTATTTGAGAAAGAAAATAATGGGACAGCTATATAGAGCCTTTGGGATTTTTTTTTAATTTTTAGCACTTGTGATAAAATTACTTGAATTGAATTTCCAGCATTTATCATTATTTTCTATTTTTTGGTGAATAATAAGATGCTCAAACATTTTTGTAGTTGCCTCAGGGGCAGATGTATCAAGGGTCGAAAATCGAGGGTTAATTAACCCTCGATATTTGACTGCCGAATTAAAATCCTTCGACTTCGAATATCGAAATCGAGGGATTTTGCGCAATTCGTTCGATCGAACGATCGAAGGAATAATCGTTAATCCTTCGAACGATTAAATTCTTCGAATCGAACGATTCGAAGGATTTTAATCCATCGATTGAAGGATTATCCTTCGATCATAAAATTGTTAGGAAGCCTATGGGGATCTTCCCCATAGGCTAACATTGGCCTCGGTAGGTTTTAGGTGGCGAACTAGGGGAGTCGAAGAAATTTTTAAAGAGACAGTACTTCGACTATCGAATGGTCTAATAGTCGAACGATTTTTAGTTCGAATCATTCGATTCGAAGTCGAAGGTCGAAGTAGCCAATTCGATGGTTGAAATAGCAAAAAAAAAAACATTCAAAATCCTAACTATTTTTCCTCTATTCCTTCACTCGAACTTAGTGAATGGGCCCCTCAGTGTTTCCCTGTAGACTTACTTTTTTTTTTAACTGGTCAAAGCTGTCAAACATATTTTTGTTAAAAAATAGAAGTGGAGAAAGATTTTATAATCTGAGTTTATATGTTTTTTATATAAATGTGAAAACACGGACCTATAGGAATAACATAATTAAATGTTAATTGGCTTAATATTCGATATACACAGAGCTCACAGCAGTGCTTGATTGTTAAAATGCTGCTTTCACAAAGAGTTCTATTATTTTTTATTTATAAAGTGCTAATTTATTTCTCAGCACTTTATAGAGATCATGCATCATTCAAATCAGTCCCTGGCCCAAGGACTATACTTTTTACACACATTATGGTTGGTTAACATGAATTTATATTTATGGAGTATGGAGGAACCTTACAAACACATAGGGAGACCATACAAACTCCTTTGCCCTCCTTTGAACCTTGGTAGAGGAGAAAATAGGATGAAGCTCCGCACGCCAGATGGTAAGGTAAAAGCCTAAAAACATTATTGATCCATATAAAAAGCACGCTGCATGGTAGCTCTTTTGAACCTTACACCTAAATGCTGCAAATTAGTAATGATTATCCCTGCACAGTGGCATAACTAGAGTGCCCAGTGCACTCCAATCCCCATCCTCCCGCCCACTTTCTGCCCTGGCCCTGCCCACTCTCCTCCCAGGTCTCACCCACTCTCAGCCCGGCCCATGACAACTCTCTGCCCTGTGTGGCGGCTGGGGAAGGAGGCGAGTTCTTGTTAACTATAGAGGAAGCAGACCCCGCAGTTACACCACTGCCCCTGCATTACATTGCTGCCCTGTAATATGTAGAATAGAACCATGTAAATCTAAATAAAATGCTGCAAAGTGACTGCCTTAAATTCAGAAGTTTGAGAAAGGGCAGCAGCCCGAAACGCTGCCTAGTTTTGGCACAAATGAACACGTTTTTTTTCACCATTTGAGTGCTGCAGCTCCATTTCGTCTTAATTCCAAAGACTTCTCATACGTTCATGCAGTTTGGAGGCCAAAAGTGGAGTATTAGCAAATATAAGACCCAATCACCATAATGTGTCTGTTTTCTCTATGTGGTCTGACCTACACAAACAATTGTGTTTTCTAAAATACATTTTGATTTGATCCCAAGTATACGATTCCCGGACTATAATGAAGCTATGCTCGCTTGCCCCTATATCCCACTTTAATAATCCTTTGTCATGCTATTATTTTTAATGTATTTAACATTAGGAAGCCTTGTCTAATGCAGAAGGCTTGTTTTTTGATCATGATTTGCTTAAGAAATATAACAAAACCCCCCTAAATGATTGTAGTCTTAATATTGTAGTATTTAGGTGTTATATATGGCAGCTTTGCTGCACTGTTATTACAGCTGTTAAACTGCATGCAGAAATGGCATTCACATAAGCAGGTGTTTTATTTTATAGAAGGTACAGGTCTACAAAATATTTTATATGAACCATGTGCAAGGCAAGTTTAAAATAGTTCTATCGATGTTTTGCCTCAGCCATCCCTTACCTGATTAAGTAAATTAAAAATAAGTTCCAGTGCAGGTTGTAATTAAATTTTGAGAATGCTTTGATTTCCTAAATAATAAATACAGGTATGGGATCCATTATCCGGAAACCCATTATCCAGAAAGCTCTAGATTACAGGAAGGCCACCTCCCATCCTATTTTAAGAAAATAATTTAAATGTTTAGATGATTTCCTTTTTGTATGTAATAATAAAACAGTACCTTGTACTTGATCCCAGCTACTATATAATTAATCCTTATTGGCGGTAAAACAATCCAAATGGGTTTAATTAATGTTTAATGATTTTTTTAGTAGACTTACGGTATGGAGATCCAAATTACGGAAAGATCCCTTATCTGGAAAAACCCAGGTCCCAAGCATTCTGGACAACAGGTCCCATACCTATACATCATCTTCTTTCTTTCTTTCTCTCTCTTTCTCTCTCTTTCTCTCTCTTTCTCTCTCTTTCTCTCTCTTTCTCTCTCTTAAAAGACTTTCCTTCTCCTTTAACTCTGTATGTGGTTGGGGGAAACACAGATTTCCCTCTGCCTGGGTGCAGTGTCCAAAATATAGAATATCTATCACACAGAGAAGGTCCGCACTCTCATTACTTAAATACAAATAAAAATGTTTTATTGAATGACTAACGTTTCGGCCTCTCCAAGGCCTTTCTCAAAGTGTGGAAAAGCACAATATGAATGCCTTAAAGGACATGTCAACCATTTTTATACTTTTTGTATGAATGCAAATGTTACCTCTGCCCAACCCGAACCGCATTGTTAGCGCACGGAAATGCCGCTCCTGTTCCCTGCACCATCGCGTTCTATCTTCATAGATCTAAGCTTTTACCTGCGGCCATTTTGTCCATGCTATTCACTTCCTTGATTTATTGCGCATGCGCCAAAAGTCCCGCCCGCCTGACTTCTTCATTGATAACTTTTCAATAAAACTTTATTTAAAAAAAAAATACAATCCTCTGAAATGAACGCTGGTAAGAGTTTCTGTACACCAATAGATGTTTTATCCCTCTGAAGATCAGTGATCTTTTATCCCTCTGAAGCAGTGAAGTAGTTAAAGACTTTGGCTCTCTTCCAAGCTCCCTGCAGTCAGCAGCAGAAATATGAGCAAGGAGCTGGGGGAGCAGAGAGTTAACACTGACAATTCTAAAGTCGCCATAGCAACCACCAATGCTATGGCGAGATTGGTGGATAGCATGGATAGGCGTGTCATCAGAGGTCAGTGTTGCTCCGGCTCACGTTTTTTTTCCGACGCTGATTCCCCTGCACTGCGCATGTGCTAAATTGTGAATGAGGAACTGCGCATGTTCAGAACGCCAAGCAACAGCTCTGATTCTGAAGGGAGGGGGAGAGTGGCAGATCGTGGAGGAAACCTGCAGGACACTTAAATCAACAAAGCTCCTTTGTTGTTAAAGTAAAAAGGACTGGAATGCTAGGTATGTGACTTTTCAATTAGGCTTTTTACTGAATAAAATCTTGTTTTAAGGGTTGACATGTCCTTTAAATACACGTGACGGCGGCAGTTGAACTACACGTATAACCATTACAAAAAGCATTAAAAAACAACAAATAACATATATTGTGTCAATACTGCTATAAGTAAAAACCCTTTTCATTTGGCTAGCTAAAGAATTAAAAACATGTAGAATTAAAAACAATACTAAGTAACAAACATTTCCTGTCTTGTATACTATTAGCTAGACCGTTTGTGTTACAAAGTAGCAGAGCTTGAGTACAGGTGTAAGGTCTGCAATTAAGAACCCTCTTTTGTGTTAACACCATAAAAATCTATAATAAATGTAGGTATAGTAAGTGCGGTCCTCAGCCCAGGTCAGGAAACCATTATATATGTTAACTGGTGAGGTATTATCCCTCTATTTTACCAGATGACAATTAGATTGAATATTTTACTAAAGGATCACCCAGGTGTAGTGCAATGATACTTTAGCTGGTGTGTCCATGTGCAAAGGGAATGAATAGGATATATTAATATGTGACTCACACAAATGAGATCTAACCACCAAATACATTAACCATAAACTTAAACTCAGACTGTGACTACGGTCTTCCACCACATAATTATCCTGTGAAATGTAAAGTAAACTACATAGAATGTGGGTTTATATAACAGCACAGTTGTATATTATCTTTTCACTAACTATTGACTGTTAGAGTTATGCAAAATATAGTATCTATATCAAACATTACTAGCTATAATTTCAGTGGTCAGTCAACTATATTAAGTGTATATACTACGATGTTGATAGGTCGGCCAATTAACGTTTCCCGCCGTCATGTGTATTTAAGGCATTCATATTGGGCTTTTCCACACTTTGAGAAAGGCTAAAACATTTTATTTAAGTCCTGAGAGTGCGGATCTCTCTCTCTTTCTCTCTCTTTCTCTCTCTCTCTTTCTCTCTTCCAAAAGAGATCGAATTTAGTTACCTGAAACCCAACCTGGGCCGGAGCACCGATTACAAGACACCTGCACTGACCCGGGGTTCTTCCAGTGAGCACCACTGAGCAATCATCCTCACTGAAAAGCTGAACTTTAACTTTTTTTTTTTATAATATCAAGAGAAGGAAAATTGTAGTGGTATTGATTTTTCAACCTTTGGTTTTAAGCAGACGATAGCAAATTTGTGTGTGAAAAGAAACATATAAATCAGCACAACTGAAGGTGATAATTAGCCAATTATATTATTATAAATAATATATGAAGTAGAGAAAATAGTATGAAATAATAATGGCTATTAAACCCAGGAATGACTGTAGTTCTTGCTTTACCCATTTGACTTTCCTAGAAAACAGACTGAAAACACCTTCAAATGAGAACTTTAAAGGGGGGGGGACTATTGTGAAAATTGAATATAAGCTTCATCTCATGGAAATATTAAATATTCATTAAGGGGCAGATTTATCAAAGTGTAACGTTAGCACTCACCACAGAAAAACTCGCTCACTTTAGCATCAATTACTTGGCAGTTTTTTTGGAATACATTATTTTATTTGTTTACTACATTCTCAAAGAATTAGGGGCAGATTTATTAACGCTCAAGCAATGGTTTACTGTGACCATGCCCGAGTTCCTGAACTCGTGTGGTTTCTGAATCAGATTTCCTTGATTTGATGCTGATTTTTTCTCCAAGCAGGTTTTTTAAAAAAGCTCAGCACCCAAAACCTGTTGAGCTTTTTGTTTTTTCTTAATCCTAAACTAACTCGTAGTAACAGATTGCTTGAGTGTTAATAAATCTGCCCCTTGGTGTTGGTGGTCGTTTTGGGCGTGTGAACTGTACAGTTGAGTAAAATTAGTGCAGTCTGCACTATGTATCAGGGCAGTAACAAGACAGTTAGATTTTTTGTTTATAGTCATTTCCAATTCAGGTTGAGGTTTAAACACTGGAAAATGGTGCTTAATGATTTACTTATTTGGGATAAATGTTTCTCAACAGTAACTTTTGTTTACTTTAGACCTGTAAACACAAAAACAAAAAAACAATCATGGGACCACGCCACTGAGCTTATGTAATGCCTTGAATCAGGTTGGATGAGAGTGAGATAGAACCAAAATAATAAAAGGTGGAAGCTTCAGGGACAACTGAAGGACACAGACCTTCACTACCATATACCCTCTCTGCAGACACAAACAACTTGTGCTCCCCATTACATTTGAAACAATTAAGCCAGGGTGCAATGAGGCTGTGACCATAAAATTCATATAGACAAAGACAAGAGTTCCTCTGCACTCAACCTATTATCATTATATTATATTAAAGGACATTAAAACTGTTACATAAGGAATCCCAAATCCATAACAAACTCCAAGGTCCCGGCCTCGGCTCACTTTTCCGCCTACTATAACCACCGCCTTTCACTTTTGGAGGAGCCCTCCACTATTCAGATGCCATCTAGTGTTATAGTGAGAGGACAAAGGGGGAAGTTATGTGCAGACACAGGAACCAAACGTAAGCAGGAGGAACAGGGAACAAGGAGTGTGGTTGTGTGACAAGCCGGGTCAATAGCAAACGGGCAGAGTAGTACCAAATCAGGAGACGAGTAGTCACAGGCTGGGTCAAACACCACAATAGCGAAGTAGAAAATCGCGATCCAAGAGAGTAGTCAATAAACAGACAAAGGTCAGAACAGGCAGCAAAGTAGGAATGGTCAGGGACAGGCAAGACTAAGAAATAGTACCCAGGAACTATGAAAATAGACTTACATTGGGCAGTGAGTTATTGCCTGTGGTCCCTTTAAATTTTCAAATTTTGCACCAGATGCAATGATAAGACGCATCATTTGTGAAACGTCCCTGCCGCACCACCACTAGACCACCAGGCACTCTCACAAAGACATTTTGTGCATTGAGCTACTAAAAATGCCCCTAAACAAAACAGGGATATTGATAAGGATTTTCCAGGGTAATATTGATTGATGCATTTATGTGCTTTGTGCAGTATATTCATAGACTTCAATATTGTTTTAACAACACATGATAAGGATACATTAGATAATTCATGCCCCAGTCCTTATATTTTGTGACTTGATAAATTAAAATCAAGGCCTCCGACAACATTTTTTTTTTAGGCCAATGAAACAGTTGTTATAAAGTCAGTGCAGAGCTGGAATGGCTGAAAAAGCCACTGAGCTTTCCAGGAAGAATGTATTTTACAAATTTTATTGCTCTTATTGGAGTCGATACAGTTGCTTATTTCTCATCAAATGTAATTCAAAGGCTCATAAGAGGGTAAGGAAAAGTAGAAAATTTTATTCCTTGCAGGAGTCTTGTTAAAGTAACAGGCAAGTAATGAAAAGACTGAATTCCATTAGCAAACTGACTGGGTCATTGGCATTCATCATGTTAACAGGAAAGATATTTTTTTTTTTACTCTGAAACACTAGGGGGGCAAATTCACTAAACCGCGAAGCGTCGAACGCTAGCGTTAATTCGCTAGCGTTTGGCATTTTCGCTACTGCGCAAATTCACTAACGAACGCTGGCGTAGTTTCGCTAGTGTTACTTCGCAACCTTACGCCAGGCGAATCTTCGCTAGCGACGAAACTACGCAAATTCACTAACTTGTGCAGTGTACTGAACGCTACCTTTTACGCTAGACTTCCTTCGCCACCTCAGACCTGGCGAAGCGCAATAGAGTAGATAGGGATTGTTTAAAAAAAAGTCAATTTTTTTTCTAAGTCCCAAAAAACGCTGGCGTGTTTTCTACATGATGGGTGATAGGCTGAAAAAGATCGAAAATTTTTTGGGGCTCCCCTTCCTCCCCCCTACATTTCCTGACTCATGGCAACTTACCTAGACAGTGGGCACATGTGTAGGGCAAAATAAAATTTTTATTTGCTGATTTGAAGGTTTTCTAGGCATTTGTAGTGCAGATACGTGTTCCTCCATTGAAATTTGAATTTCGCGCCGTATGCAAATTAGCCTTCGCTAGCGTAACTTCGCTTTATATAGCGAATCAACGCTAGCGCAACTCCGCAACCTTATGCTACCCCTGTGCGCAACTTCGGATTTTAGTGAATTTGCGGAGCCCTAGCGAAACTACGCCTGGCGAAGTGCGGCATAGTGCGGCGAAGTTGCGCCTTGGGCAACTTCCCATCTTAGTGAATTTGCCCCTAGGTATTTCACAGTAAGATTGTTTTGCCTTGTACACAGATTAATCATATTTTAGTTTGGATCAAGTATAAGGTAACTGCTTTATTATTATGGAGAAAAAAAGTATTTCTAAAAATTTGAATTATTCAATTAAAATAGAGTATGTGGTAGATGGCATTCCCGTAATTCGGAGCTTTCTTGATAACGGGTTTCCAGATAATAGATTCCACACTTGTACTGGTTTCCAAATCATATATTTTGTATGGAAATGATAGCTTTGTATTTCTGTTTAATTGGGGTCAAGTATTAAAGATTGGGAACCAATTATTTATAACTGTAATAATAAATGGTGGTTATCTTCCCTTATTACACATGCTCAGGACTGCAGTTTAACATTGTATTCAACACCAGATAAAATTCTAGTTTGGATGTTGATTCCGAGGCATGGATTTGCTAATGTCAGTTCAGTTTGCTTACCATTGCATGTTAATCATCAATGTATAACACTCCAAAGAAATCATGAAATAAACACTGATACTTGCATACTTGTATAGCTTTGCCTTATTTAACCTTGTATTTTAACCTTTCACTGAAAGCTAGCACTTTCTTTTTCTAACAACCAGACAAATCCATATACTGTATGTTGCAGAAGAGCATGGGGATGTGCATGACTTGTACTGTTACCTCCGTTCCTCAGATATTGTAAATATTATAAGCCAATGTTCTAACAAAAGCATATTTATTTTAACACTAGGTTAAGTATTTGATATATTGTTTGCATAAAACCTTTTATTTTTAATTTATTATAATACATGGCTAATAGAGCAATTAAAGGACACAGGTTAAACTTCTGATGTTTCAGTAGGAGCAAAGGAAACCGTTTTTACTCGATAGAAAGGGATATGTGCAACATATACGTATGTTTAATGTTCAGTAATGAAGAAGGAATAAACTGAACCGAGGATCATTCCAATTCTTGAAGAGTTGTTTGTCTTTGGAAAATATTAGGCCATCTATGTAATTAGGTTTGTCACAACCCACATTAGATTTGACCTACAGTAAACCAAAGGGCATGCCATGAAAAATGGGAATTGTCAGGCTCTTGTTTTCCAGTTCCTAATACTGTTTCATTCTTGTACTTACTGATGAGTACTTCCTTAGGCCAGTTAAGATCTTTTACCATATTTAAATTCCATTTGGTGAGATATTTTGAATAACCATCTCTTCATGCATGTTTCTTCTCCCCAATGGCCTTTATTTAATTGTTCCTTTTATTCCACTATCATTCTGTTCTTTCTCACCCCAATTTGAGTAAAAAATGAAATTAGCTGCCATCTGTATTTGTCAAACTGTTTGCCAGACCCACTTAAGAGTCTTCCTAGCAAAATTAGCAAGGTCTCAGGGGACTTTATAAAATATGTTACATTAACGGCTGTTACCCATTCTTTTTTTTACGTTTTTGTTAGACAATATATTGCTTTCTGTTTTCTACATATTCTTTTGAAATAATATGATAAAAAAAAACCATTGGCTTCTTTGTAGAACACTACTCCCACCTGGCCATTAGGGAGGCAGAGGGCTCCTTTTAAAATGCCCTAAAAAACACAAATGCTTAAGAGCACCCTGCATTTTTTCTCAAAAACCTATTGCTTTACACTGAGTATGAAGAGGGCTACATTTATATACACAGTATATACATTGATAGGTTTAAATATCTAAGTCTTTAATAGGGAAGACATCCTTAGAAGCCAAATTTTTATTATTATAAAGTGGTGGTGGTGGACCTGGTCCTTCTTTTTTTAAACCTTCTCTGGTTCCTAAACGTGCACAAGTCCAAAGTATTTCACAAAAGAAAGTGGTTGGTGCAGCTTTATATGTGCTATTTATGCTAAATGTTGTGTTTCTACATAGCAACTATGAATCCTTACTTTTAAATGAACACAAATGGACACAATTCTTCATGATTTTACCCACAATGTCACAATTTCTCTACAATTCAAGCTTGACTACAGGCACCCGTTAAAGAGCATACGCCACAACATACTCACAATATCTCTGCTGCTCTTTTACACTTTGGACATTTACTACATTTATCAGGGATTCTTCTGTTTCAGCAAAGCACTTTTTCCAAATCAGATTTGCATATTCCAATTTTAGGGAAATATTTCAATTTGAAACAAAAATGTGTTGTCTAGATCACATGACTTTATGGGTTCAGATTAGATTCGGCCAAAGACTTTTTATCAGGATACAAAGTGCTGGGTATACATGCAAATCCTATATTTCATGTATTTCTACCATATAGTGTATATTATCTTTGTATAAAACTGTATTACAAATATTTCAGGTATTTTTTAAAGTACATTGTTATATGATTTTAGTCACTGTCACTTTTGTTTTTAATAATCCAAAATATAATACAATAACATAGAATGCTTTGATTTGTGAGTGTGGCATGCTGTGCATGTTTGACCATTACATTGATCTGCTGCATTGTTATACATGATGTATGTGTGTTTATTAAACAAGGCACTAAATGTGGCAATACTGTGATGGCTGAACTGGTTTCTATGGCTGACGAACTGTAAATACATGCAGAGATGAACAGAAGATAAAATAAAGCATAGCATTAACTTAATGTACAAATATTTAGAGCCACTGGAAGTGAAAAAAACACTGAAATACATTTCAGTGGACAGGCTGACTCTCTACTTACCAGGATTAGGTTCTTGTCCACGCCCCTCTTAAAACACTGATCATTGTGCAGTTTGCTGTTTGAGGCATTTAATGAATGAACTAAATGCTTTTAGCACTAGCTCTTTTGTGTTCTACTCCCTAAATGGTTCATACCTTGTCAGGCATTCAGGTATAAGGTAACTTATAAATATGTGCTGTATGGAATTGAGCATTGCCTTTCATTGGCTTTGCTTGTGTATTATCAGTCCCAAGTTGTGTCATGCATTAGCTTCAGCATTTGCAGTCTCATGACCAAGGCTTTCTTAGATGTACTTTTTTTTCAGAATGTTGTTTTCCTTGAGTATTGACATGTTGTTTAATACTGTGTGTGTGTGTGTATATGTATATGTATATATATATATATATATATATATATATATATATATATATATATATATATATATATATATATATATATATATATATATATATATATTATATATATATATATATATATATATATATATATATATATATATATATATATATATATATATATTAGGGATGCACCAAATCCACTATTTTGGATTTGGCCGTACCCCCGAATACCAAACCGATTGGGAAGGGGAAAACATTTTTTACTTGTTTTGTGATAAAAAGCCATGTGATTTCCCTCCCTTCCCCCAATTTGCATATGCAAATTCGGTTTGGCCGGACAGAAGGATTCAGCTGAATCCGAATCGTCCTGAAAAAGGCCGAATCCCAAACCGAATCGGTGCATCCCTAATATATATATATTAGGTCACCTCTTAAAGAAATATTGCCATTTAACTAAAAACTCAAACTCTGATGTGTTTTCTATAACCCTCTCCTATTAAGACTTGCCTCTCAAAACAATCATTGCTTCATTTAGAAAATACAGTAGAACTTCTGTGTGCCAATGTTACACTATGTCAAAAGGCTTAACCCCGGAAACACTACGCTGCGATAAGGCTAACCGAGTACAACTCTTGGATACATGTCCAGGACTAAGCTCCATTAACAAATGACTCCCTGTTAAATGCTGTGAGTGTGCCTATTGATGGAGTGTGGCTCTTTATTCATCTTCTTAAATAATTGGAACCATAAATGAACCTTAGATCTTGTTTACCACCAACCAATAGAACCAAAGAAACCCCACAGACCCAACTGTGAGGTCCAGTTAACATACCAAATGTGTTCCAATTTTCCTCCACTGTCCTTCAGTTCTGCTCTCCTACCTACACCACCTCTCAAAGTCTCTTTTTGCCTCAATCCCGCTCTGTGTTTTGATTTTTTCCTCTCTAGCATATATATAATCCATCTTACAATTTGAAGCAATTGCCTACATATCCGAACAAAGTCATTGCAATGAATTCCACAATGTTTAATTAGGGAGAGGAACCACTGGTGAGAAAGTAAATAAATTCAGGGAAAATCAAGGTATGGTAGGCATCCTTTAAGACAAAAAATAGGAGGTGTAAAAACATAGTGAAGAAATTCCCACATTGTGCCACTGAAGACTTTTCAAACTCTAAGAGAAAAAGACACAGTACCGGCACTTACAAGAGGCATTTAATTATTTTTCCTTTTCAACAAATTTGCTAGTACTGCAATAAATTTAGATTAAATCACATAAATAGAGATTAAGTTATATGTTGCAGCAACAGAAATAAAGCAAGTTCATTGTAGTCAGGTAGCATTGTTTCTCTGTGCAGCAAGGTATAGGTCTTGAGCAACAAACATCTGTATATTGACTTAATCTTTCCTGTAATATGAAAGATTTCCTCGTGGATATTGCTGCCCACAGTGCCTAATGATCATAGGAAACAAGATCTTTCTTTGCGGAAGCATTAAAATGCTTATCTGAGCATATTTGGTCCTCCGAGCATATGAACAAACTGTTTAATATTGGAATCTGGTCTCATTTATATTTAATCTTTAAACAACTTAATTGCATTTTTTGCAGTGCTATTGTTAGATTTTTCTTCCCCGGATAATAAACGATTAACTTGCTTTTCATACATAAAATCCGACTACCCCATTTATCTAAAGTCCTAGTGCCATTAAATAGCTGATTATTTTGCTTATATTTGATCTGCTTGTGCCCAAAACGAAATCCATGTCATATATCCCTTTCTTCAGAAAAGGGGCTCATTACATTATGACTAGGGGCTCATTACATTATGACTACTGTACCTCAATTATATTGTAATGATTTTGCTGGTTACCAGGTGGGGTGGCAGTTGAAAAATTTGGTGAATGCACTACGAGAGGACCCGAGTGGTGTTATCTTAACTTTGAAAAAGCGGCCTCAGAGCATGCTTACCTCAGCACCAGCTTTACTGAAAAATATGAGATGGAAGCCTCTTGCTCTGCAGGTAATGATAAAGCTTAATCCATAAATCATGCAATATCATATTAGCCTAAGGCAGAGTTTGTTGTGCTTTAATGTGCCTCATCTCAGCAGCGTAAAATTATCAATTTACGCCTTTGAGGGTTACTTTTGTAATGACATGCTCTTGTGGCCCCGCCTAAGCTTCATGGCTTCATTTTCTTCTAATTCATCAGTAGAATTTGATCATCTGCTGCAACTAAAATGACCTCAGCTTTGCAGGAAATAACTATGCATTCATTTGCTATCCATGGGGCAAGAATGAATTATGGTTAACCTCCAAGTCTTCTCAATCCAGCTGCTCAAGAAGCCAAAATGTAAACATAAATGGCAATTTTTCATAGTCAAGCGTTGATTGTTCATTTGCATATTGACCAAGACAAGTAACTACTGCAATTCTAATGAGACCACAAATGAATGATAATGTGTCCTCTTATTTTTTTAGTGGTATGATGAGGAAATGAAAACTTATTCCTGGACACGTATATCCGTAAGCAACTTCAAGTTACTAGATTTTTTTTTAGAGAAAGTATGCATTTCTCTTTTGTCTGTCTTTTTTTAAATACCTCTAATGTGGGGAATAACCAGACTTGGCCATATTTATCTAGACAGACCAGGAACATTTCTAGATAACTTCATTTTATAGAAAAATCTATTCTCTTAAGTGACACACCTGTATTTAAGTCATTTATCTTCGTATTCCTTGTTATTCGATGATTTGACTAACAAGTATGAACTATTGTATGGATTCTGTTTATTCATTGTGGTAGCAGAGCAGCCAGTGAGCAATGTCTGAGAGCACAAGTAGCAATGGAAATAATTAGTTGAAAAATACACGTTTCCTGTAATGTGGGATCACTTTACCCCTTTTAAACATACACTAGTAATATCTGTATTGTAAAGTTGGAAAGCCCTATGGTTAATTGGTAAATACAGAACCTTGTTTTTAAGATGATGAAGAGCAGTGGCACTTGGAGCTACTTTAGACTCTCTTATCAAAATAGCCCGACATCCAAGTGCCCCAAGGCTGGACATGTTCTCAGCTGAAGCAATTTGCCTATCCAGTTTCTTGCTCTATATTTTACAGGTTGGGAAACTGCACCAGACCTCCCATTTGAATAAAAATGTTAATATCAGCTGAAACTTTTTAGGCTTTGGACACCAAAATAATTAAAAAGCACAAATGACTTTGACTTGATGCAATTCCTGAACTATACAATGTTTTCCAGTCTTTCATAGTTTCCTCTTTTTTCCTTATCACTTTACTTCATGTTTTTAAATACTGTGATGTGTAATTGTTGATATATCATACACTACAATATCTAGTAGAAGTAATTCTAAAACAACTGGACTTGCTGAGTAATTATTGAAGACGTTTCAGTACTCATCTGAGCAGCTTCTTCGGTTCAACTAACTGGTATGGGAAGTCTTCGGCATCTAAACTCTTCCACTAATCCAATCACAATGGCACATTGTAACTCTTCAGAGAATTGACATGGACGTTTATATGGCAAGGACCATACTCGAATGAGTCTGAAACGGCTTCACTGATGACTCAGCAAGTCCAATTGTTTTAGAATTACTTATACTAGATATACCATGACCTGAATGATTGTAGAAAAAGTAGAAGGTAAAGGAAAGGTAATTAAATAATATAGGAAGTGTCTGTGGATTATGGCCTCTTAAGAAATGGCTCTCTATTTCCACAAAACACTTTATGCCCGACCTTTCCCCACATGTACATGTTTTTAATGTTGGATATATAAAAGATGGATCTTAAGATGGAGCAAATGTATTTTGTTTGACTGAACAGAAGTGGGATCAGTATTAAATCCTAGGGGCCGATTCACAAAGGGTCGAATATCGAGGGTTAATTAACCCTCGATATTCGACTGGGAATTAAAATCCTTCGACTTCGAATATCGAAGTCGAAGGATTTTAGCGCAAATAGTGCGATCGAATGATTCGAAGGATTTTAATCCAACGATCTAAGGAATATCCTTCGATCAAAAAAAGTTAGCCAAGCCTATGGGGACCTTCCCCATAGGCTAACATTGAGTTTGGTAGCTTTTAGATGGCGAACTAGGGGGTCGAAGTTTTTTCTTAAAGAGAAAGTACTTAGACTATCGAATGGTCAAACGATTTTTAGTTCGAATAGTTCGATTCGAAGTCGTAGTCGAAGGTCGTAGTAGCCCATTCGATGGTCAAAGTAGCCCAAAAAACACTTCGAAATTCAAAGTTTTTTTACTTCGAATCCTTCACTCGAAGTTAGTGAATCGGCCCCCTAGTGTTTGCGGATTAGGCTGGTTATGATCTTCCCAACTGCTACAATTTTTCAAAATCTATATGTACCAAGTTCCATCATGTCAAAAATTTTCAATAGTGTGCGTGTCATACGTTACTTCCCTATGGTTTTAGTTTATGCAATTCTAATGTACGAGCTGGCTTGGAATTCACCCAGGGCTGAAGGGTGGGAATCAAAAGCAGGCAATGGCATGTACTAGCTCTAAACACTAGTGGGAATTTCAGGAGACACCTAAACCTACAGTAATAACAGTGTTGCGTGTATCTAGAGATGTTTCAGTCCCCTTTATCGTTCTAGATTTTTTTTTATGCTTTTTCATTCTAGATTTTTTTTTTTTTTCAAAAGATCCTTTTATAATGTTATTGCCTCTGTATGTTTACATTTTATATCATTTATCAGAGCACAGCGATGTCTTGCTTTATATTTGAGTTAGAAACCCAGGAAAACTATTATAACAAAATGTAGAATGAATTGGTTAGAGTAGAATCTGGAATTCAGAGTTAAATTCCCAGCAACACAATAACACTTGTATTAAAGGGAATTTGACATGCGGCTTACAATGGGCAATTGCTGAGTTGTTTTCATAATGAATGTTCTGGTTTGGAAGACTCAGCAAGGACCTTGTGGCATTCATGAGGCTTCATCTTCAAGTATTATACAAAAAGAACTATCAGAAGAGGTATGTACCGTCCGTGTACCGTGATTATAGTGTAATAAAAAGAAGGAAAATTAATGAGTACAATTCATAGTGAGAAATTGTTCTTGAACTTAAGGAAAAAAAATCATTGTGCATCAATTGCGAAAATTCATTTGTATCAAGCCTGTCTGTGTCAATCATGTGATCAAAATTTGATGTGAATTAGTTGCGTAAATAAATACATAAATATAAATCAAGTGCTCGCAGTGAATAAAGTGCCCTGTTTTGTTATGTTTCATGAAACAATTAGTTCATATTGACCAGCGATCATGTGCTATTGATTAAAACTTAACATTTAATAAATCTGTTAAAAATCAATGAGAAAAATTCATGGGGTTAAAAACAATTTAAAATATTACGATGTATTGATCTGGTTTTATAGGACACTGTTGAATAGCAGTGATAAATAAACTGGTCCCGCCTAGATCTTAACATCAGAACAAACAAAAACCGCTTTACAAAATATGTGCTTGGATATATATTCGACAATGTTGGAGTAGTGTGAATTCAAATAAAGAACCATTAAGCAGTATTATATAGCATATATTAACAAACAAACCATCACAACTTCCCATTAAATATACTGTAAGGGACCAATCCGATATTCCACAGGGATTACAGCTAACACTTTCCCTATGGCATATCTGATTGGACCCATACAGTATATTTAATGGGAAGTTGTGGTGGTTTTGTTTAATATATACTAAATAATACCGGCTTTATGGTTTTAATTGTTTAATATAACATAACAACACCGGGCACTTTATTCACTGCAAGCCATTTTTTTGTATATATGTATTTATTTACACAATGAATTCACATTAGATTTTGATCACATGAATGATACAGACAGGCTTGATACAAATAAATTTTCACAGTTGATGCACAATGAATTTTTTCCGTAAGTTCAAGAACAATTTCTTACTATGAATTGTACTCCTTCATTTTCCTTCTCCTATTTATTACACTATTATCACGGTACATGGATGGTACGACACAATATAACTCTTTTGATCGTTCTCTGTGTAATTCAATAATTGGAGTTCTCTGCACATCCATTTTCCTCTAATTCTCCTCATTGGCAATGATGATATGTTAGAAGGTACGGATAACGGACATAAAATAGAGTTCATCTTCAAGTATGTGACATTTGGACTCCATCACTGGTGAGGTTGTTGTGTGCAAATGCAGATTAGAATGTTGCCTTGGACTGTTGTTGCTACAAAGCAATTACAAATCAGGATGAAAATGTTCTCACAATTTAGAAACATCACAAGCATTATGGACTATTTATCATTTTTTACTCCACTATGCTCCATCATTTGTAATTATTTCTTTTCCCATCGAGTCTGATATACTCCACGGTAACGTCACCTTTATGACCGTGGTTTTTGCAAATAAATAGCATTGGATTTCCCTTAAATGAAGAGGGAAAAAACTACGCGGCAGCAGTTTATTGAACAAATGTGGGCGAGTGATTGTAAACCTTCCTGTAACATTATGTTTATAAATTTTATGGTCTATTAAACCAGTATGTGCAGTTCCTTCATATTCTGCTAGTGCCATTTTATTTTTTCTTCCTTTATACATTAGTCCAGAATGAACACCGTAATTTGCCCTGGTTTTTAAATTTCCACACACTTCACATGCAAACAAAAAGTAAAAAGGCTAATACAATTTTGCATATACAGGTATAGGATCAGTTATCCAGAAACCCGTTATCCAGAAAGCTCCGAATTACGGAAAGGCCATCTCCTATAGACTGCATTTTATTCAAATAATCTAAATATTTAAAAGTGATTTCCTTTTTCTCTGAAATAATAAAACAGTACCTTGTACTTGATCCCAACTAAGATATAATTAGTCCTTACTGGAAGCAAAACCAGCCTATTGGGTTTATTTATTATTTACATGATTTTCTAGTAGACTTAAGGTATGAAGATCCAAATTACGGAAAGATCCATTGTCTGGAAAATCCCAGGTCCCAAGCATTCTGTATAACAGGTCCCATACTTATATATAAAAACTTTATTTAATTTACAAGTTATAGTTTCATGACAGTAGTCTTATTTTATTTAGAGCTGGATTTTCCCCCATCTTGCTGCTGTCTTTGGGGAAATCCCTGCTCTGACAGCCATTAACCTTGGGGAAAGATATTTTAATTGATGCACTGACAGCCAAGGGAAGGGGGTTAAACTTTGAAATAATGTAATTTCTATGCATTGAAGAGATGGGTTTAACAGTATCTTGTGTTTTTCAATACGGTAACTTGAGTTATAAAGAATGAGGTACTCTCTACTGAAGTTTCTAATGCAATTAAAAGGCGCATTACAATTTTTTTTAATTACCTGTATCATACCCCTTATCCAGAATTCCAGAGATCTGGGGCTTTCCAGATAAGGGGTCATTCCATAATTTGGATTTCCATACCTTAAAACTGTTAAAAATTATTTAAACATGAAGTCAACTCAATAGGATTGTTTTGACCCCCAAATACAAAATAATTTTCTTAGTATCAAGTACAAGCTACTGTTTTATTATTACAGAGAAAAAGGAAATCACTGTTAAACATATGAATTATTTAGAGCCTATGGGAGTTTGACTTCCATTATATCAGAACTTTCTGAATAATGGGTTTCCTAATAACCGATTCCATACCTGTAATAACCCTACACCCATCTTTATTTATAAATCTCTTTAGAGAGTTCACGGGTTAAATGAATAGCATGACCCCTTCCACCAAAACCCCATTCATTCCTCTAGTTTGTCAATCTGTACATGTGTCTAAGTTGTGTCCCAATACTTGCCCAATGCATAATAAAGCAGCTAAAAAAAAAGATGGTGTTACTGTAAGCAAATGTTTATTAATAATTGAATTCATATATTCATAGTTTAAATGCCCAACAATGGTTATAATATAATTTCTGCCTTCCCCATTGCTCTCTCATTTGATGCCCTCCATCTGCTAATAAACTGCATCTCCCAGAATTCTTTGAGAGCTGACACCCTTTGTGCTTTTTAGTAGATAACAGAAGATAACGGTATATATAAAGTCTTGTAATTGCTGTACCTACATTTACATTTACAAAAGAATTTCCCATCTTTATTTCTTTACTCTGACCTCTTGGCTTTTTAATGCTATCATAATAAAAAAAGCCATTATTGACTCTCTACCCGTGGTTTTCCTACATTAACTTATTAAAACATAAATTTAACAGGTAATGTTACAGTAATTCCAATTGTAACTTGTCTTATTAGGATTACAAAGCATTTTGTGCTTTGTCAGGGTTTCTGCAGATTTCTTTATTCTCTGAGGTTAATGAAAAATAGCAATTTATTTTGTAGCCCCAACCTTAATATCCTAAATGGGTACTATACACCCTCTTTCAACCTGAGCTCAGTGTTTATGCTAAACATACTTTTTGCGCACTGTTTTTAATTAAAGTGATCGATAGTTATTTATTGCACTTTATTAAATGACTTCCAGTTTTGAGAAGCTAGTAAAACATAACTATTTCACAAATGAGTTCTCTGTATAATGAACTGTTTCTTATTTCAAAGCCTAACAATGCTAAAATGTAGCGTTTGTTTATACAGAGATCACTATTTCCCTATTTCCACTATTATAAAGAAGTTACCCTCTCCACTCTGCTGCACCATTATATCGCACAGAGGGAATGTGCACCCTTTTGGGTGCACTATTAGAGTTCATTGTTTTGCTTTTGTTAGAGATGAGTATTCCTTAAGGCTTATGGTTCATTCTGTATTTTGCTCATGTGGATTAGATGGAATGGCTGATGTCGGTGATTTCTCTATCAAAATGTGCAGAAGCACATATCTGGGTGAGGATCCAAAGAATCCCTACCACACTTTGTCTTTGGATCATTGTGAGGGTATTTGGGTCGAATAACTGTTGACCATTGTTCTCGTCTTTTTTTTTTTTTACATTAACAAAATAGTAAAATGAAAAATGCAGGGTATTTTACCCTTATTTGTATTCCTTTACAGTTCATAAGTACAGTATGGACATGTGAAGCTGTTATTGTAGCAACTGGATGAAGCAGAATAAGTTATTTTTGTTGGTCGGGAAGAAGTTCTCATGTTTGTATAAATCAGATTTTTTCTCCTTGCAGCCCCTCATTTCAAGGAGTCCCACGAGCGGTGTTGCCACTCCATCAAGCACAATCAGCACACCTACAAAGAGAGACAGTTCAGCACTTCAGGACCTCTTTATTCCTCCCCCACCCGCAGAGCCTTACATACCCAGGTATGACCTGTATTCTGTACTTATGTATTTTTTAGTCCCTTTTGAACTGGTGCATTATACCTTTTGTCTTTGGTCTGGCTATCCTAATACTGCAATACCTCTCAACATTCCCAACTAGGAAATTGGGCTGGTTTAGACCAGACCCCCTGATGAACAGGCACAATGTTCAGCACACCTCTTTCTTAACTTGCACTAGGGTTCATCAATCCCAGGCTGCTCCAAGCCAATGCAAACCACAGATAGGGCACATAGATCTTTGTGGGTTATTGCTTTCCAACATTTACTGAAAACCAGGCACAAGCTTTCATGGGAAAATAATAATAATAACGGCAAGTAGACTGTACATATCCACATCAAGGACATATATGGGGTTGCTTAAATTTCCCCAGGACAGAAGAGCAAGAGCACTAAGGAACACCAGAGACCTGCAGCAATTCTACAACAGGGAGAGGAATTGTGCACAAAATGGGCACATTGATGTGGCACCTATAATGTTTAACCATCCATGCACAATAAATCTTAATCTGCTAAAGGACATGTAGAGCATGCAGTGTCGGACTGGGCCGGCGGGACACCGGGAAAAAACCCGGTGGGCCCCGGCTCTTGTGGGCCCCGCCGTCCCAGATCCGTACCCATATCTGCCTGTTAATGCCGCGACCCCCTTTATCGGAGGTCGCGGTCAAAAACATTTAGTGCGCACTCTGTATAAACTCGGCTCCGAGTGCATGCGCAGGCACACACCGCACACGCCGGCGCAGAGACACGGCGTACACGCCGGCACGGCAGTGGGGCCAGAGGGGGGCCCTGGGGCAGTAGCCCCGGTGGGCCCGGCCCCCCAGTCCAACCCTGAGAGCATGTAATGGTTAAGCTGAGCTCAGGAGAGGTGGTGAGAAAAAAATAGGATCAGACACAACAATGCTATCTCTTCATTGGAGGATGTGTTTAGTAATCTGAGCTGAGAAGCAGAGCCGGGCCAACCCGGCCAGGCGCCCTAGGCAACCTGGCCGGCCATGGCACCGGCTGACAGCTCGTTCCGTTGCGCATGCGCGAAACTGCACCTGAGCGTGCATGTGCAAAACTGCGCTTGTGCGCGCATGCACAGAAGCGCATTTACTCACAGGACAGACACTGTGCTCATGCGGACATGCAGCAGCGCATTTATGCACTAAAATTACAGCAGCGGCCTGGGGAGAGACAGGATCGGATATGGGGCAGACAACTGAGCAGGTACTTACCCGGCGCCCCCCCCAGCTTTGCCTTAGGGGCAGATTTATCATGGGTCGAATTTCGAATTTGAAAAACTTCGAAATTTGAATTCAAAAAGACCAACCGAAATTAAATTGGAGGGTTTTTTTTTGGCCGAATAGGTCCGTTTTCGATAAATTCGAATCGTGTGAATCGAAGTAATAGCACATCAAGATCAAATTCTAATCAAAGTTTTTTCCAAAGTACACCAATTGACTCCAAATAGGTTTTAGGAGGTCCCCCTTAGGCTAAAACAGCAATTCGGCAAAGAAGACCGTACTTGATAAATTTCGATATTCAAATTTCTGAATTTTTTTCAAATTCGAATTGAATTTAGACTATTCCCTAGACGAGGTACACAAAAATTAGCTCAAATCTAATTTTTAAAATTTTCACTTTGACCTTTGATAAATCTGCCCAGTACTGTTAACCAGAGTGGAAGGTATCTAAATATTTGGAAAAAAGCTGTTCACTGAATACATTTTTGTGGGGGGTTTACATGTCCTTTAAAATAATTTCTTTGTTCCCATAAATTTACAGGAGTAATTCAGCTTTAAATTTGCAGATACCTACAGTATGTACATACAGTACTGACCTGCTCCATGTATTCGAGTTTAAGGCAGCGTAGGAATTTCTGCCTTGCATCAGTGGGATTATTGGTTTGATCTTGACCAGTACTGTCTGTGTGGGCTATGTATTCCACATGCTTTATGATACTTGGGGTACTTTGGTTTACTCCCACTCTCAAAAAAACATAAGGCAAGTTAATTGACTCCTGATAAAATTGACCATAATGTGTGTGAATTTGATAAGGAGCTAGATTTTAATCTTTACTGGGTGCAGAGACTGCAGAGCACAGAAAACTAACTTAACCACCCATACTGTATCATACATTATTAAACCATTCTGCCTCTGGTCATACATTAAGAATAACCCAACAACTGACTAGTACATTGACATTAATCAAGGTTTTCAACACACCTTTCAACTTTTATTTCACCTTTTTAAGGGGTGGTCTTGAAGCACTATTGTGTATGCCCTTACTTTCCAGCCTGATTTGCGTATCATTGAGCCATGCAACTTAATGGAAATGGAAGGCAGTAGTAGTTCATGTCTGAACTTTATTTTTCAGTGTATGGGAGAGGCCAGGGCTGCAAGAGAAATTTTCACTTAAAATTGCCTTGAACATCCTCTTTAAGATGTACAGTATTTTGTGTGTGTGCTGTAAACTATTAATTCCCTCTACCCCAATATTTTCTTGCATGTGGAAGAGATGAGAAGGGAAACCTTCCTTGCGAGGATATGACTAGACATACTGTTGGCAAACCTGTTTCAAAGGGATCAGAATCTCCAAACTCCTTTCTAGACCAGGAGTACAGAAAGCACTTCAATGTGGTGGAAGAAGATGCAATTCTGTATTGCTACGAGTACGACAAAGGAAGATCTGGCATGCAAGGTCGGAGGGAAAGCACACCAACATATGGTAGGTACAAAGGATATTATTATTACTTGCAAGTACAAACTATGATTGTGCATACAGTATTTGTTGAGCACTAAAGCCAAAAAATGAATGGCTTGAAATACTTTTTTTTTTTTTATGCTGAGCTTACTGTGGGCTGGTACAGAAGCCCGAAACATAAGGTCTAGCATTCTAGTTTAATGCTGGAACTTCGGTAGTCTTCACCAAAAGAACCAAAAGAATTAACTGCTCATGCAGTTTTATTGGCATGAGCTAGAACTGATGCAATTCCCACAATAAAACGGTTAGCCGCAACTTTCAAAATTATGTTCAGTTGAACTCTGGATCTGGGGCAATTTCAGCAGATGGAACTGAGCTCTCTCCTGCAATGACTTTGGAATTCTGGGGGAAATGCTGCAAAGCCTTTGGAATTCTGGGGTAAAAAAAAAGCTGCAATGGGTTGATTTGTGTCCAAATATTGAACTTTATACAATACTCTGCATTTGTAAATCAGCCATCTGGTGTGTTTGTGAAGATTCTCATATATTCAGGTCATGGAATATCTGCAGAATTAAGTCAAATCAACTGGACTTGCTGTTTTTTTTCTTTAAGACATTTTACCAGTCATCCAACCGGCTTTCTCAATTCAGAATACAATTAAAAAGGCCAGTTGGATGACTAGTGAAACGTCTTAAAAAAAAAAAAAAAAACACAGCAAGTCCAGTTGATTTGACTTATTTTTGCAGCTAAACCATTTGGTATCTTGAGAAGGGAAAAGACTGGCGAATGTTTAAAAGAAACTTCCATTTTGAACATTAAAGGTGACTTAATCATATTCTAGGCTGGGATAGATGTGTATTTTTTTGCCTTGGGTTGTCTTCAAAACTTTTGGAATGATTTTATTTGTCATAATGGTTCGGTTTGAACCAGCCTGCGGTTTCTGAGTCTGAGAAAAGTAGTAGATATACCTGCTGGATGTTATTAAAAGCTTACACAGTTTTTTTCAAAATGGGCAGAAAACTGGTACGCCATGTAATACCACCCTCTCTAATTGCTCCAGTGCAAAATTCGACCCTGACTTTGACTTGGACCACTATACATATTTACATTGTTAAGTTGGATTGAAGAAGTCCATCAAGTTCAACCCCTTCAGATGAAACCCAACACCCATACATACATGCACTCATATTGACCTATCAATACACTGACATAAACTATATATACCAATATCTATACTGATTGTAGATTTCACAATAGCCTATGATGTTATGTTTGTCCATGAAAACTTTCAAGCCCCTCTTAAAGGCATTAATATAATCAGCCATCACAACATCACCCGGCAGTGCATTCCACAACCTCACTGTCCTCCCTTTTAAGAACCCCCTACGTTGCTTCAAATGAAAGTTCTGTTCCTCTTGTCTAAAGGGGTGGTCTCTGGTGCCTTGATCCTTTTAATTAAAATCTTCCATTCCAGTAACCAGTTTAGTTCCACGTCTCTGCGTTCTCTTCAGCTCAATGTTGTTCTTAAGGACTAGAGCCCAAAGCTGCACTGCATACTTAGGGACCTATAAAGCGGTCATCAGTCAAGTTCAATATCCAGTTGATCCAGTGTATGCTGATCTACTGTATACCTTAACTTTGTAATTGGTATGTACCATGGCCATGATCTTCCCAATTTAGTCTCAATAAAGCTATTGATATGCACTTACCTCCTTGCTAATAGTACTTCACATAACGCTTACTAACTGTGTTTGCGAGTGCTTTTCCTAGATGGTATTTATTTCTAAAATAACAGTGGATTTATTCCAAAAGAACAGACTGTCTATCTTTATTTTTAAAGTATGTAATTTTGTCTGCTGTAGCCATAATGTATTTACCGGTAATGTTTCTTATTTATCACCAGAGCCATAATGAACATCTTTGAAAAGAAAGCTTCAAGTAGATGTTATACTGACACTGGTCTTTAAAAACAATGTTCCAAATATACCTGAATATTTCTGAATTACCAAGCTAATGCAGTATGGGTATTTGGAACTTGCATCACGCTTTATATCAATATTAATGGATCTACTAAAGGGGCTCAGTAGCAACATAGCTCACAAAACTCAAAATAATTCATGTTCACTACCTGCTGCTTAATTCATAAAGTTTTAATTTATATAAATCCTAACTTGTACAATTACTTTATAATTTCTTAATGTAAAGTTATGTGTGTGTGTGTATATATGTGTATGTGTGTATGTATATATATATATATATATATATATATATATATATATACACATACATATATATATATATACACATACATATATATATATATATATATACACATACATATATATATATATATATATATACACACATATATGTATATATATAAATATATATATATATATATATATATATATATATATATATATATATATATATATATATATATATATAATGTGTGTGGATATATATTGTGGCAAGCTGGCGGCTTGGACACGTAACTTTTAGGGGGATTAGTCAATGGTGAGCAGGCAGCATAGGATTTTGGAGCTTAGAGACAGGGACACCAAGGTTTAGGACAAAAACACAGGTTTATTAAGCACTGGACATTCCCAACAAAAAGGCAACAGAAAAATGTTCAGGTTACAGTTCAACTTCACTGTAGAACATGCAGGGTACAACGTTCAGTAAATACACTGCAAAACATTCAGGGTTTTCCCCCCCCTCTGGTCGCTCACCATCAAGGGAAACTCTCACCCTCTTGTACCTTGAAGTATTTGGGCTTCACACTCAGCCCTGCTGGCTTACCCTCCTGGGACTCAGACTCACTAGCCTCTGCCAGTCCTTTCCTCTTTATTTCCCCACAAGGGATTTATGGGGGAATGTAATAAAAATCGCTAATGGAAAAACTATTCGCAATGCGAAAAGTTATGCCTTTGTGCGAACAAATTTTGCTTTGTGCGAATTTAATATAGCTTTTGCGAGCCCGGAAACTGTTTAGCGACCACTTCCGACAGTGAAAGACCGTTTGCGAATTTTATAGTTTGCGCCAATGCGCAGTCAATGTAATAAAACTTCTTACTGAAAAAGTCGTTATGTTTGCTCCAAAAGATTACGACACCTTCAAGCACTTCTTATGAGTGCGCAATTAAAATTCGCAATGCAATAACAGTTTAAGGAACAATATTACATTGCGAGATGTGGATTTTTAGTCTTATTGGTGCGAATTGTTTTGCTCTTTGCGACTTTTATTACATTCCCCTGTTAGACTCCAAGCTCTGGAACTCTCTTGCTGGCAGAAAAGACCCTTCTGCCCAGCTCTGTCTCTCACAGCCCCTCACTTCCTTGGAGAGCTCTGAACTGTGCACACAGCCCTTTTACATTGTCAGGTAGATCCTCTCTCAGCTGCCACTTAATTACCTGGCTGAGAGGGAATATTAACCCTACCTGAGCCGAGTATCTCTCTGCAACACATCTTGCAGTTTAAATGTATTCTTTTCCATGTACTTTCCTGCAAGACAGTGGTGTTTTCCAAACACCCTGTCACAATATAAATATATATATATATATATATATATATATATATATGTATATATATATATATATATGTATGTATGTATGTATGTGTGTGTGTGTGCATTCACTTTAATATGTCAATGATTTTGTGTTCACACATGTATGACGTCATGTTTGGCACCATTATTTGAAAAAGGGAAGGCCTAAGGGTATAAATAGCCATTTTCTGCTCTTGTACTTTATCCTTGATAAAGGCCCTAAGGTGGGCCGAAACGTTGGGTACACAAGTATGAATAGAATTTGATATATATTAAAGTCGGGATTCAGCCTTTTTCATCGGGATTCGGATTCGGCCGAATTCTTCTGCCTGGCTGAACTAAATCCGAATCTTAATTTGCATATGCAAATTAGGAGTGGGGAGGGAAATCGTGTGACTTTTTGTCGCAAAACAAGGTAAAAAATGTTTCCCCTTCCCACCCCTAATATACATATGCAAATTCAGATTCGGTATTTGGACGAATATTTAGCAAATGATTCGGGGGTTCGGCCGAAGCCAAAATAGTGAGTTCAGTGCATCCCTAATATAAAAATATATGTGTGTGTGTGTATGTATGTATGTATATATATATATATATATATATATATATATATATATATATATATATATATATATATATATATATATATATATATATATATACAAATACAAGATTCCTCTGCACTCAACCCATTATCAATATATTTAAGACAGCGACATTTTGTGCATACTGCTACTGAAAAATGCCTTACCCTTTAAACAACACAGGGATTGTTTGTCCATATATTGCAATATATTTAAGCTGGCCAACTATGTCAAAGTCATCCCATATCTGGCCAGTCCTATGCTCAATTTTCATCGATTCATTAAGAATTCTATGGTTTAATTATACATTTTATAAAAGGGACGAATACGTTTTACCTGCAACTTACTGGCTGCTTTCAAAGTAAAACTCCCAAACTTGGCTGCCCTTTTATTAGACACCAGTGGGATCACCTGACTATAGTTGGAGGGGGTGGGAGCTACAACATGGAGCTGGTCACTGCTCCTGTATAACTATAACAAACAGGGGAAAGTTGTGCTCACCACTAGTTTTTAAAATCATTAGGCGGGGGTGCAATGAGGGTGTGACCACAAAAAACATATAGACAAATACAAGATTCCTCTGCACTCAACCCATTATCAATATATTTAAGACAGCGACATTTTGTGCATACTGCTACTGAAAAATGCCTTACCCTTTAAACAAAACAGGGATTGTTTGTCCATATATTGCAATATATTTAAGCTGGCCAACTACGTCAAAGTCATCCCATATCTGGCCAGTCCTATGCTCAATTTTCATCTGATTCATTAAGAATTCTATGGTTTAATTATACATTTTATAAAAGGGACGAATACGTTTTACCTGCAACTTACTAGCTGCTTTCAAAGTAAAACTCCCAAACTTGGATATATATATATATATATGTATGTATGTGTATATGTATATGTGTATATATATATATATATATATATATATATATATATATATATATATATATATATATATATATATATATATAATCTCCTATGGTGTGCAGCATGGATCAATCAATTAGATGGTTTGTGTCATTGCTGATGTGATACTCCACACAAAGTAGGAGTAGTCCCCTATAGAGGGGAATTTCTTTATAGTAAGCAGAATTTAGAAGGAAAATGTTAATTTATAGAGGAGAAATATGAAGCTTTGAGTGGACTACTTTAGGCCAATCAAAAATAGACTCACCACATCACACAGGGGGTCCAGGTGCCCATGCCCCAGACCTTCAGCTTGAGGAGAAAAATTAGACAATTCTTGCATATGTGAGCTGCCACAAACAGGTCCATAGTCAAAAAAAAAATGCTGTTATTTAAGCCTGGCTCATTTCGTTCCTACATGGGGCATTTAGGCATAGGCTATTCTATGAAATTGTCTGAACTGTGCTTGGTACAGGGGAGATACATTAATTGGAATATAAAATCCCCTATATAGCCAATGAGCTATTAAATGTCCAGCTGTAAAAACATAATCACTTAAATCTACAGCTTCCTATTCATCAGGCTTTGTCTGTCTGTGCCAATACAGATGTTAAAATTTCACAATCCCCTTTGGCTGTGATGGTTGCCGATTTGCTGTGCAACCCACATTGGGCCAGATTCATATCAATGAGAAAATCTGGTTTAATGGTTTATTATGTGAAAACTTAAGGGCGACATTCACTTTGAGAAGAGAAAACTTTTCACTTAATTCACTTCCAGTAGACTTCAATAGAGTTTTCATGTGATAAACCATGAAATGTGTTTTTCTCATTGAATTGCACCTGGTTCAATAGATAAATCTTGAATTGAATTAGGAGATACATTTTTCTCACCAAATTGAATCTGGACCAAGACTGTAGACTGTAAGACTGTGTTAAATCGATTGGTTTAGTTTTCCTGCATTCATTCTCATTCTTCATTGTTATATTATATCAACACAAGGATTGGTTTCTTTGCCAAGCTACAAAAAAACTTATTTATTCACAGGAAAACTGCGTCCAATTTCTATGCCTGTGGAATATAATTGGGTCGGGGATTACGAAGATCCCAACAAGCTGAAGAGGGATAGCCGAAGAGGTATGTAATTTTGAAGTCTAAAATATAACAATGGAGTTTACTTCATACAGTGTGTATACCGCAAGTCAAAGAAAATCAGACAAACGCTCTGTATGGGTATGATTGAATCCTGAAGAGCAGTACTTTATTTAATAAACTGGTATTTACAACTTGTTAATATACGGGATATATGGGATCTGTCCAGAAAGCTCTGGTTTATGGAAAGGCCATCTCCCATAGACTCCATTTTATCCAAATAAACAAATTTTAAAAAATGATTTCCTTTTTCTCTGTATTAATAAAACAGTACCTTGTACTTGATCCAAACAAATCCTTATTGGAAGCAAAGCTACTGGGTTTATTTAATGTTTTTATGATTTTCTAGTAGACATAAGGTATGGAGATCCAAATTACAGAAAGATCCCCTTATCTGGGAAAACGCCAAGTCCCAAGCATTCTGGATAACTGGTCTCATACCTGTATCTGCACCTTAAAGTAAAAGAGAATCATATTATTACATTTTCTTTACCTGTTTTTGTCTAAATATCTGGATTTTCGTTTGGACAATCTCATCCCCAGTACCCACAATTTCTACGATCTCCTACAAGAATGATCTGGTTATCTGTCTAAGTCCTTAACTGGCTGCTAAAATATTATTGAAAAGATTTCTACTGCACAATGAACAGTAGGAACCTTTATAACTTTTCATTCTTTATATGATTCTTTAATGTTCTAAATCTTACGCAAAAAGACTGCAAAAGGCAAAGCCATGTATTGTACTGTTGAGATCTAAAAGGATTGAAATAGCCTGCCTATTTTTTTGGGGAGAATAATAGATCTGTAGTTTAACCTGTAGCTTTACTGCTCAGTAACATCATTTTCTGTTTATCTCATTGGAATATAGATACTAGTCTGCTCTCCCCACTCCCACATAGGTAGAAGCTGTGGCCTCATACAGCATTTAAAGGGGATGAAAACTCAAAAATAAAATGTTTCCTAACGCAAATATATAATAAGAATATACATATATAGCTGCACCCACACATACCTGGAGATAGATGCATTGTATTAATAAATAAATAAGAATCACATATGTGACGTTAATAAAGCCACATTATATATATATATATATATATATATATATATATATATATATATATATATATATATATATATATATATATATATATAGTCCACCTGGTGCACACCATATACTACATCTATACCTGGGTGCCACAGTAACGAAAAAAAATTAACAAAGCTGCTGCACTCTCAGGATTTGAAAAATAGCAAAAAAGATGTATTATTTGTGACTGTTTTAAGGCCGAACGATCGAATTACGATGCGCCAAGGGGCTCCGATGGGTCGGTTAAAAATCAAACCTTCCCGATCGATATCGTGGCCAGATATCGATCAGGAAGACCCGTCGCAAGCCCCCATACACGGGCAGATAAGCTGTCAAATCGGTCCAAACGACCAATATCGGCAGCTTTATTTGCCCGTGTATGGCCACCTTTAGACTGAAACACCAGAGGTAAGAACATTAAACTTCAATTTTGAAAAAACGGTAACAAAATAAACACGAAAAGCAATTGGGGAAAAAAGTCTGGTGAACAAGCTGTAGACAACTGAACCTAAAAAGTTTTTAAGCCACTCACCTGGTCATCCACAGCAACATGCCTGTTGCATACTATCAGTAATTTGCACCTTAAACCTGGATCAGTTGATATGTATAAATTCATCTCCCTCTGAAATAGTTTGGAGCAAAGAGCACAGTGGGGCAAGGCAGACATGGCCAAATGCGCCTCTGGATCTGGGTTCGGCATCTCTGTTATCTGCTTTGATAATAACTGTGTTGATTCATTAAACTCTTTCAGGTTTCTTAACTGTGCGAGGAATCCCTATTTCTAATGATAGCAAACCTGCCCCTGAGTCGTACAGGTAAACCTGAATTGCTAACAACTTAATTTCAATTTATGAATCTATCAAAATCCCTATATAGATGTCCTTTTTCCGTTGGACTCTTGCGGCACAGTTACCTCTGAAAGCAAAAGCTCCAGAAAAGCAGAAAGTAGAATAGCCAAGATAGGATGGAAATTAATTGGTCGCTTGTGTCAGAGGAAATCACTGGCTGCGAGGTAGATTGGATAGCCTGTGGAGACTATTATTTTGGTCCTAATGTCTTTTTTTTTTTTTATTGCTAGAAAGATTTGTCATTACAATCATTAGAAATGGACAATGCATTTCCCCAATGCATTTTTTGCCATTCTGCCTTTAGGGGATGCATGTACTTTGTGTAATTGAGCCTGAATGCTGTTTTACTCTGGTCAAAAGTACTGTAGCATTATGCAGTCATCATTTTTATTTGCATTCACAGATGTATCTAAGTAATACAAAACAGGAGATTTAAAGTCACAAGCCTACCAGCTAACTACAATAATCCCCAGCAGAACCTTACAGCGGTTTGCTTGCAAAATGCTTGGGCAGTTTTGTTTAGAACCAAGATTTTAATCATAATTTGTTTTCTCGTCTTACTTAGAAAGCTCGTTGCTCCGCTATATTAGCAATGACAAAGTAATCCAAGAAGAATACATGCTTCAGAGGGGCACCAAAAAAGATACTGGAAAGAAATCCAAGAAGAAAGGAGAGAAGAATAAAAGTCCAAGCCATTATGCCCTAATCCCTGCTGTACAAATGGATTCACTTTGCCATGATGTAGTGAACCCATCTGTGTCAGACGCTGCATCATATCATGTGAGTACAATATACAGTTGGATATATGATATATATGTGCATTTGTTTCAACTGATTTGCAGCAAAGTTCACATTTGTGCTAGTGGTGCTGGAAGAACCTTCCACCTCTACCAATGACTCCATGTACAGTATTTCGCACAAGAAAAAAAAGCTCATTAACTCCAATGCATTTTGCAAGTTTTTCAGCAGATTCACAGATTTTTTCAGCAAAGCAAAAAAGGGCAGTTTTGCTCCTTACTATTGTGTACCATAGGGCAGTGTGCAAATGAACTGTTTTTTGTACAGTATTGAAAGAAGATAAATAGATTGAGTAGTAAATACTGTAAAGTTGTGTAACCCTTTCTTGGCAGCAATACCTTATTCTAGCTTCACTCTTTGCTAGGCCCTCACAAAGTTGCAGAGGAAAGGTTATAGGTAGCTTTATTGCAGCTAATTGCATTCATTTCATCAAATGGCTGGGCACCAGTGATTCTTAATCAAAAAATAAGAGCAAATGGTACTTTCCAAATACAAGTTCTTAATAATTAAGCAGCTGTCTGCTTTCCATGTAGCAGAATGTCTCAAAAGGTATTATTGAGTCCTACAACATAGATTACTACATTTGGTTAGTCACCAGGTAAACTACAAATCTATCTCACAAGCTCATCTGTATAACTAACAACTCCTATCAGTTTTCTATGATAGAAGCTGCTATCCACTGCCTTTACTTGTTCACAGGGACAATACTCCCCAACTTCCCTAAACATGCTGGTTTACTTGGGACTCTACTTTATACTGGGGCCTTATGTTCCAGGCTTCCCTGCAGCATCTACCCCTCACCCTGGAGTGGAGTCCAAAGAGCAAGAGCCATGTGCTTACTCCCTTTGTATAACCGATGGGCTAATAACAGACTCTTCCTTCCCAAACAGCATCATTGTGAGCACAAATAATGCAGGTTTAAAAAAAACTAGAGCAATGAGGTTCCAGCATCTAATAGCATCTATCACACCTCACCCCCACATATGCCATACTGTGGAAAGGGAGATACCTTCACTTTAGCAATAACGAAAACTGCAGTACCCACTTGCTGGGCAAGTTTGAGCCGATTTCCACACATCTTTCATGGGTGAGCTGAACTTTTCCATGCGCCCATCTGCCTGCGACCTTTCTGTAATCCGCTTCTGCTTCCAGGCTCTCCTTTTTATAGGTTTGCGAGTAGAACTTTCGGGTCTGGTTATAGACACGGGTCGGCAGGTTTGCAGATCGGGTTGCAGGTATTCTCAATATCGAGTTTTAATCCTTTTTTTCTGACCACACATACTTCCAATGATGTCATTTCCGGTTTACAATGACAGCACTTCCTGTTTCTTGATGGTCTGCAGATCGAGTTGTGGGTCTGTTAGCGGGTCCAATCGGGTAAGAATGCGGGTCTGGTTTCAGGTTTCAAAAATTGGTTCCCCACAGGACTCTAACCTGTGAGCCCTGCCCCTTCTGTGACATCTAATTGGGGGCATGGGCCTATAGATTTGGAGGCCCGCCAGGCTAAGGTTGGGTGCAGGTAACAAACGGGAAGGTTAGGGTTGGGTGCAGGTCGACCTTTTTGTCTGCATGCACATCACTAATTTCCTTCTATCACTCATACCCAATAACCTGCCCTGTTTAACGAATCCCTTCCCATTTATTCCACTTACTACCTTGTGCCACTGCCCGTCACTTCCATTGTCCTCACGGACCTCATGGTTCCTCTGAGACATTGCAGGGAGGGGGGTTGGTGTTTTGTGGTTGTGAGCAGTTGTAAAATTGTTAAATTAAATAGCGGTAACAGTTTAATGAAAGATAAGTTAAAAAAAATGTCAAGACAAGTTTGTAAAAATATAGATACTGCGTCCATATATAAGCCGCTCAATACTGTAGCACTTTATAAAATCAGGATTTTGCAATGGGACTGTTTATCTAAACTATAATTATTTTCAGGCGGCGTTAGGTTGCAGCATTTGTGAAAGTATAATTTCATTAAAATGACATAACAGATCCCCTTCCCGCCTTATTATAGTTTTTGCCATGAATCAACTTATTTTGTGCACTTCTGTACTGTTCAGCTTTGCTGTGCCTGCAGCAATATACATTTTGAAGCTACAATAAAAGTACAGCAGAGACACCTGACATGCTTCATTTATATCAATAACCACAGGAAGCTGCAGAGCATAGCAAGCCTTCTAGCCCTTGTTTTTGCTCCCAGTACCACATAACCTTGTTTGACACATTCTGTAAACATGCTGCTTTAAAATATGTACTGGCCAAGGAAAACAGATACTCCTTAGTCGTGCTGATCTTCCTCGGGGAAGGTACATAATTAAAGGTGGATGTAAAGGGTCCTTTTCAGCTTTTTCTTAAAATAATCAAAGCACCATTAAATACAGGAAAATATATATTATACTATATTATAATATTATAATATATTATAATTTAAATCCCCTAACTTGTACAGGTATGGGATCCGGTATCTGGAAACCCATTATCCAGAATGGGTACAGGTCATTTCCTGTAGACTTCAATTTAATCAAATTAAATTTTTTTTAACAATTTCCTTTTTCTCTGTAATAATAAAACAGTACCTTGTATGGGATCCCAACTAAGATATAATTAATTCCTATTGTAGGCAAAATGTTTAAACAATATTTTAGTAGACTAAAGTTATGAAGATACAAATTACGGAAAAGTCCGTTATTTGGAAAACCCCAGCTCGTGAGCATTCTGTATAACCGGTCCCGTACCTGTACGTACATGTTTCCATTAGCACAATGGGACGGGGGTAGTTAGACAAATTTAGGACATTGACAGGGAGTTTTATAGAGTTGAAAAATCTGGTACAGGTATGGCATCCGTTTTCCGGAAACCCGTTATCCAGAAAGTTACGAATTACAGGAAGGCCGTCTCCCATAGACTCCATTAAAATCATTTCTCCCAGAGAGTTATTGTTCTGCAATCCAGCAACAAAGTGATAGTGAGAGCAATTACCGGTACACAGCCAAGCCTCTGCGTGCAGCAACGTCCAGACCGCTATCCCAAACGGCAATCGAGGGCAAAATCAATGTACAGGAACGGAGCACTGCAGAGCCAGAATAATATGTTAAAAAAGTCAAAATGTATTATAAATCCATAAAAATTACAGCAGCATCTCTCCTGTGGGGCTGCCTGCTTAATGTGTTTCGTGACTCACTGCCACTTCATCAGAAGTTATTGTTCTGCAATTCATCAATTTTTTTTCAGCTACAATTTCTTCCCTAAACCTCATCTAAGCTCAGCGGAGAACAAAAACATTCTATCCAAACCATTCTAGTAGAGGACTTGCATGAAGGTTCTCCAGTTGTGTTAGTTAGAACCCTATATTGGCACCATGCATAACTTAACAAGAATCTTCTTGGTAATTGACATATGAAATAAATATGTGAAGGAAAAAAAAAACTGCTACTCAAAAGATACTGTTAGGGGAATGAGTCAAAATTTAAAATAAATCTAAAATGCTGATAATTGTAATTCTTCCCCAAGACTGTTTTACCAAAGTTAATATCTGATAACCTACCTGGCTGCTTTTTAGAAATATCCTGTGTTTTATAATGGTCCTTAACCTTTAGTTTAACTTGGTAATGGTTTGGCTTAATTCATGCTAGTTGTACAACCGCTGATGTACTAAATGTGTCTATCCATTGTCTTTTACATGGAACTGAATTAAATATTCATTTAATATGACTTCACACAACTCCCACACACTCTCAATAGAGGGCTGTATAATGGCACATAAGCTTCAAAAATGCATACTGTATATTGAGCTAACTAAGAATTGTTCATGACAAAATTGAGGGTTATGTTCCTTAAAGGGGACTCGTCACCCAAAAAAATTATTCTAAATCCTATTTTATTACGTAAGTCAAGCAAAATGAACTTTAATTACACTGTATAAATTATTTGAATCTTGTTTCCATCAGTCTGGGAATTCATAATTATAGCAAGCAGGCAGCAGCCATTTTTTGGACACTGTTATTAAGGCAAGCCTTGCATTATCTCAAAATCTCATTTGTGCACCTGAATGGGGGACCTGATGTCCATCCCCATGCACTGGCTACACAATTAAATGGTGAAGAGAACGGGGGAATGTGGGGAGAGCAGTGACATCTAGGAAGTGCTGAATGGAAAGTGAAAGTAATTGTCTGCCCCGCCTCAGACTGAGGCATAGAGGAGGGGCAGACAATATTTGATTGACAGCTGAGATTTTTAAATGAGCTACGAATGCTTTAATAAAAAATAGGATTTGGATTTCATGTTTAATTTGAAAAGGACTTTTATTATACAGATTTTTGTGTCTGAGTGACAGGTCAACTTCTGCCTCTGCTAATTTGGAACTTATATTGTGATCCTTGCTATGGGCCAGAGCAGCAGTTTACAGAACAAAGCTACATCCTGGGGTAGGATTTTCATTTCAGAATGTATTTGACTGCCGATAGATTCCTTACCCTGTGTCTGCTTGTATATGTATGTATGTATGTACAATATATATATATATAGTATGGATATTAGAAAGACACTGCTCCTATTGCAAAGTGACTTTATGTAAGCATGCTTTTTTGGCACTGTTCCGAGTCATAAGTGATCAATACTGACATGTAAGTGGCCATCATTATCATGCAGTTGCCAGCCAAGTGCTAACCAGGGTATGTGAGGTGCAAAGTAAGCCTGTACCAAAAGCATAAGATCTTCAATAATGGGGGGACATTATAGTTTCTTTCTTAAGAAAATAGTTTCTCTAATTGGGCTAAATTAAAAGAACACCTCATATTTATGGGGTAGAAATACCCGGTAAGGAACCAGACCCCAACTTGTTTTGTGAATCATTTACAAAATGGTGTTTTATGTAAACACTTTTGGGGTTGCTAATTACAACTAGAGAGTAGAGTGTGACTGGGAAGCAGACTGTATACTGTACATACATTTAACTGGCTCTGTATAAACCTGCAGTGTTTTGCAGTCTCCAAATATTTATTTTTTCTATGATTAAACACTATACAGATTGTGGGACCTGTAATCTAGAATACTGGAGACATGGGATTTTCTGCATAATGGATCTTTCTGTACTTTGGATCTTCATACATTAAGTCTACTTAGAAAATCATGTAAACCTCAAATAAAGCAAATAGGCTGGTTTTGATTTCAATAAGGATTATTATATCTATGTTTGGATCAAGTACAAGGTATTGTTTTATAATTACAGAGAAAAGGGAAATCAGTTTTAGAAATTTTGATTATTTGGATAAAATTAAGTCTGTGGGAGACTTTAAATAAAAGCACAAATATTTATCCCTTCATGAACTTGATGGACGTGTGCCTTTTTTTTTTTTTTTCAACCTAACTTAGGAAGTTTATAATATAACGCACAATAGACAGTAGATGACAACAATGAACAGATTGTAAAGCAGGTGTTAAAGGGGACCCGTCACCCGAAAAAATTATTCAAAATCCTATTTTATCACATTCAAGCAAAATGAACTTTAATTACACAATAAAAATTATTTGAATCTTGTTTCCTTCAGTCTGGGAATTCATAATTATAGCAAGCAGGCAGGAGCCATTTTGTGGACACTGTTATTAAGGCAAGTCTTGTATCATCTCAGAATCTTGTTTGTGCACCAGAGTGGGGGACCTAATGTCCATCCCCATGCCCTGACTACACAATTAAATGGTAAAAAGAGAACTGGGGAATGTGGGGAGAGCAGTGACATCTAGGAAGTGCTGAATAGAAAGTGAAAGTAATTATCTGCCTCGCCTCTATGCCTGAGGCATAGAGGAGGGGCAGACAATATTTGATTGACAGCTGAGATTTTTTAAATGAGTTTACAACAGCTATGAATGCTTTAATAAAAAATAGAAATTGGATTGTTTAATTTGAAAAGGACTTTTATTATACATATTTTTGTGTCTGGGTGACAGGTCCACTTTAAGAAGGAAATGTTAAACCCGTGTACTGTTTATACTGTACATGTCTAAATTTGTCAAATCCTCAAGCCACAACTTTTACTTCTCTTATTTGAGTAACTAGAATTGTGTTTATATTTGCTCATTAATGTAGCTTTATATTTGGATCCTCCAAGACTTGGAATACTGTTAATAACTAATGACTAGTGGTACATTTTGGGCATCATGTTTAACCTACATATTCTATCATTAAAATGAATCTGGATGTATCCGGTAGGAATTTAGGATTATTTGTTTAATTTCTAAAAGGAAAACTAAATCTTAAAAACTAATATGGCTGAACTTGATGTACCAGCAGGGGGTTTGGTAGCCCTATAACAGTAATGATCTAGGTCTTCAGAGGACCTCACCATCTAGGATCTTGTTAGGGCATCTTTTGAGTAACAGTGATACTGCACATGCTCGGTGTCGGAAACTGCTAATCTTAAAGTGGCCATAGACGCACAGATAATATCGTACGAAACGAAACAAACTTTCGTCCGATATTCGTTACATGTATAGTGGAAAAAGATCCGATCGATATCGGCAGAAGACTTGGATATCGGTCGCCTCGTCGATCAGGCTGGACGGAAAATTTTTATCGGGTGCCTTGGAAGGTACCCAAACATTGGCCATTGTTAGTGCTGAATCATCAGATACAGGTAGAATTCTATTGTTTCTTCCCGTATATCTACCTGTATATCTGACGATTCAGCTCTACACGTGTGTATTGAAACGAACGATCTTTCTTGGAAAGATCTTTTTTGTTACGTCTATGGCCACCTTTAGGGGGTATTAAAACATATATTTAGATTTGTCCAACTTAGAAGATAGTACAGGGCTAATTATTTGCAGAATGTACTGTTATCTGAGCTGCCATGTAATGTGAATTTGCATTCATTACTAATTAGCCTTGTATTGTGACTTTGATGCATAGTTGGCTGCATGGAGATAAAAGAATGCAAGTCTCCTTCCGTGTTTCTTTGAGCGGCGTTAAAATTGATAATTTTATGTGTGTAGCATGGGATCTTTGAAAGTCTTGTATTACAGGAATGGGTTCTATTATTTGAAATGTAGGGCCTGGGGTTTTACAAATAAGGGGTTTCTGTAATATCAAAGAAAATATTTTAAAAACTTTAGAACAGAACAGTTTAGAATTACAGTAAAACCTCAATTTTACATCCCCTGATTTTAAGTTTTCCCTCATTTGATATTGGACTGTATTGGAGATGCCCTTCCCATAATTTGGAACTTCCTAGATATCTGGATAGGATGCTGAATATCTGTACAAGAAGACACTTGTGTAACATAAGCAGCGAAGGAGGCTCTTGAAAGCCTGCTTGTCATATACAATAACCTCATATTCATTATTTAGTTGATAAATACAGCAGAATAAATATCCTAGCCATTAATTGTTTTACTGATTCAATACCTCATGCCTGTTGAAAAGTTTAAATTAGCAGTCTGTACTTTTTTTTAAAAATATCCATGCGGAAGAGGTGAAGTTATTTGTAAACAAAACCATATTTTGAGTAGGTGTGTAACAAATGACGACACGGCCATGCAGATGGTGCTTGGTTAGACATTACATAACTTATAAGTAAAATAATTAGGATGGGAAATGTTCAAGTTGCAGCAAATGCTATTAATTTATAAAGCTCTTATCTCTTGGCATTTTATGTTGTTTTGCCCAGAAAAGGAAACAAGAGGATGATACTTGCTGTATTTCTACTGAGCAAGTTGAGGTTTGTTCCTGGGAAAAATAAAGAACCCAGGAGTAGGCGTGGGAGTGAATCATGTTTCAGACCAAAAGGAAATAACAGTGGGAGGAATCCATTTATAATTCTAAATCCAGTCGCCACCTGTATTTGTTTATTTGTAGGAACATGCAGTTTAAAAGACATTTACTAACTCATACCTAAATGCTGTAGCGCAGATTCTGTAATGATATTCATGCTTAGTCTCATATTTGGTTATTATTTGGGATAATAATGTTCTTTAGCTGTAGGAAGATATTTTTCCTGCCCAAGATATTCTCTTTAATGTTAACCATCATTTTTTAATTACATAAACCTTTTTGTTTGCTGTATGTATAAATGTCATCTTATATCTTCATTTTATAACCTTTTATTCTAATTTGGAAGCATCAGGATTCATCAGATATATGTCCAAAATGTTTGAACGAAGTGGGTGCTTACTACCATGTCTTATCTGAGTGCCCCCTGATACAGGGGTTTTGGAAGGAAGTGTTGGCATATATATAGAGCACACATTCGAGCTTCAGAATGATGGGCAAGGAAAGGCAGGTAGGTGGCGGGAGGGCACCTCAGCTCTTAGGTGCTCCGCCGCTCTTGAATGGTGTGGTGCTCTACGCAGGCTGTGTTCCATTTAGGGCATAGTCCGCAAGTCTTTGGGCTCTGAAACATTGTTGCTATTTAAGCAATGTCCTTGCAGTGGGCAAAGTACAAAAAAATGACTGTCATTGTGACTTGGTCCTGTTGATCATTGCCGTGTTTTGGGTTCTCAATGTATGGATATCTGAATAAAGGAATATTTTTGCACTTTGAAAGTAGTTGCAAAGGCAGCCTGGTGTACAGTAAATGACTGTGACAGTATCTTAAACAAGAACTAAACCCTAAAAATTAATGTGGTTAAAGACGCCATATGTTATTTACTGAACTTATTGCAGCAGCCTAAAGTTTCATCTTGTCAATAGCAGCAATGATCCAGGACTCAAACTTGTCACAGGGGGTCACCATCTTGGAAACTGCCTGCGACACTCACATGCTCAGTGGGCTCTGAGCAGCTGTTGAGAAGCTAAGCTTAGGGGTTGTCACAATTTATCCAGCAAAAAATGAGGTTTGTCTGTAATATAAGCTGAAGCTACGGGGCTGATTTGTTAAAATATGATGCTAGTTGCACTGGTTTCTGTTCTGCCATGTAGTAATTATCTGTATTAATTACTAATCCGACTTATATTGTGACATTTATATTCTATGTGTACTGTATATTGTGAGTGGGTCCCTAAGCTCAGTAAGTGACAGCAGCATAGAGCATGTGCAGTGAATCAGGAGAAAAGAAGATGGGGAGCTACTGGGGCATCTTTGGAGACACAGATCTTTGCTGCTAAAGGGCTGTGGTTGCCTTGGGCTGGTACAGAAGCCTAAAACATAATGTACAACATTTCTAGCCTACTTCTTTAGTTACTCCTTTAAGTGATACAGTACTAAACTTTTTGAAACTCCCATTGTTGGCTACATTTTACACCACAGTATCCATTAATTTGCATTTTTAAGTAAAGTAATCACTGTACCAAGGTCCACAGTTCGGTAACTAATAGACTTCATGGCCATCCTATTATGCAAACCACTTGTAACTAGAGGGATACAATGTTGTGCCAAAATTCTAATAAAGAAAATAAAAATAAAAAAATAAAAAATGGTATAGATGAATTCATGCTGTATTTTACTATAATAAGATCCATATACTTCACAAATGTGTATGACTTCCCTTTACAATAACTCTGTTATAATCTCTCATTCCTCTCCATGTTTTTTGTTTACTGTTGCAACCCTCTCTGTGCTACATACTCTCAGGGGCGTGCCGCCAATGAGGCGAGCTGAGACGCTCGCCTCAGGCGGCAACGCCGGAGCGGTTTCCAGGGGCGGCAAAAAGCCGCTCCTGCACCTTTAAGAGCCGAATTTCCGTTTTTTAAACCGGAAATTCGGCTTTACGAATGCGAGAGAGCGCAATTGTGCTCTCCGCATTAGTGTTCCTGCCTCCCCTCCCGACAGGTAAGTCGGCGAGGGGGGGCGGCATTGCAGGAGCCGCCTCAGGCGGCCCTAAGGTACGAATCGGCGCTGCATACTCTATTCTTGATTCTTATGTAGCTAGATCCTAGGAAATGAATTTGAATTAGTTTTTAATGAAAAACAGCACCACATCACCTGTATATACAGGTATGGGTTCAGTTATCTGTTAACCTATTATTACGTATTGGTAGATACGAAACACGTGTAATTTTTAGTAACATGGAATAAACTTCAATTTTAACTTCATCGGTTGGCTCCAGGAGTGAGTGTTAGTTTTTTCTGGTGGTATCCTCACCTCAAGCTACGGGTTCGGGGCACTGCACTGCAAATAAGCTGATTTTACCTTCATTCATTATATTGTGCTAATTGTGTCCCGAAGGCGGTAGACCTGGGGATTACACACCCAGGCTATCCTCCCCATTGGGTTGAGCTATTTGGGTTATTTACTGCATCTTGCTTAATGCTAAAATTTTAATTGATTAGCCTACACTTTCTTAGGATTTGGAGCTGGTTATGTATTTAGTTGTTAATATTACAGTTTTCCGTTAACCCATTATTCAGAAAGCCCCAAATTACAGAAAGGCTGTCTCCCATAGACTCTATTTAAAACCAAATAATTCAATATGTTTTAAAAGATTTCCTTCTTCTCTGTAATATTAAAACAGTACCTCGTACTTGATCCCAACTAAGATAAAAGTAATAATGGTGGCTAAATACTCCCATTGGGTTTAATGTTTAAATTATTGTTTAGTAGACTTAGGGGCAACAGAAAAAGCCTATTTAGCAAATGGTGAACTCCGTTGATAAATACGATTCTAAAAATCCCATAGGAACGAATAGAACATGGGTGAGTGTTTGTGAGGTGAACTCTAATCTCACATTTTGATAAATCTGCCCCTTAAAGTATGCAGAACCAAATAGTGGAAATATCTCTTATTTGTAAAATCCCAGGTCCCAATCATTCTGGATAATAGGTCCCAAAATGAGGAGATCCTGACCCCGCCTGCCACCTGAGGTGGTTTGCTGCTGCTGCCCCCTCCCTTTCCAAACTCTCACTTTTCCATGACAACAGTGCAGAGAAGCATAGTTTCCCTCTCTGCGCTAGAAGAGCTGAATCTCCGGTTAGAAAACTGGAAGATTAAATTAAATTTACCAGGAGCAGCATTTTTTGTCTGCTCTGGTAACCAGTGTGGTGCTGCCACCTGAAGTGAGTTTATCAACTTGCCTCATTGACATAGCACCCCTGACGCAGGCAGTGGGCATCCGAATAATGCTGATGCCTGACAGTTGTGATGTGAGCAACTTTTCCGACGCTTCACCTGGCACCTGTCAAATTTATTCGTCCATCATCATCATCATTTATTTAAATAGCGCTGTCAAGATACGCAGTGCTTTACTGCAGTTATAGCAAACAGGGAATAAATGGTGGATAACAAACAAGGATTACAGAGTACAATAGGGTTAGAAGGACCTAGAGATTAGAGTTTACAAACTAAAGGTTAGGGTACAATTGAGACATTAGGATTATATAAACACTTTGTCATTTTTGATACAGCAATGATTAATTAAGGTACATCGAATAAGCCTCTTTAAACAGGTGGGTCTTTAAGGAGCGCTTGAAAGTTTGGAAAGAAGGAGAAAGTCTGACAGCTTGTGGCAGAGAGTTCCAGAGAAAAGCAGAAGCCCGAGAGAAGTCTTGTAGACGAGAATGGGCAGAAGTGATCAGAGGAGAAGTGAGGCGAAGATCAGAAGCAGAGCGTAAATTTCGTGAAGGAGTGTTTTTGGAGATTAGAGATGAAATATAGGGAGGGGTTTCATTATTAAGGGCCTTGAATGTGAGTGTAAGTTGAATACGGCAAGATTTTTAAGTGTTTGAATGTGTGGTGAAAAAGACAGATGTGAGTCTAAGATAACTCCTAGGCAGCGTGCCTGTGTGGTGGAATGAAAGGTGGTGTTGTTTACGGTGAGTGATATCTGAGGGACAGGGGAAGATCTTAGAGGAAATATAATGAGTTCTGTTTTTGAAAGTTTGTTTCAGGTGGGGCTGTGACATCCAGGAGGAGACAGCAGAGAGACAGTCTGTGACTTGGGAAAGGACAGAATTAGAAAGATCAGGAGTAGACAAGTAGAGTTGGGTGTCATCAGCATAAAGGTGATACTGAAGTCCAAATGACTGAATAAGTTTTCCTAGTGAAGTTGCATAGAGCGAGAACAGCAGGGGGCCAAGAACAGAGCCTTGAGGAACTCCAACAGAGAGTGGGAAAGTAGTAGAAGTAGAGTTAGAGAAGGAAACTTTAAAGGAACGGTCAGACAGATAAGATGTAAACCATGAAAGAGCAGTGTCCCGAATGCCAGATGAGTGTAGAATGTCAAGGAAGAGTGTATGGTCAACTGTGTCAAAAGCTGCAGAGAGATCTAGAAGGATTAGAATGGAATAATGACCTTTAGACTTTGCCAATAGAAGATCATTGGTAACTTTGGTGAGTGCAGTTTCAGTCGAGGGGTCGAGGAGGGAGTTGTGAGTGAGATGCTGGATCAGGCTTTTGTAAACAAGCCTTTCTAGTAATTTGGATGCGAATGGAAGAAGGGAGACTGGTCAATAGTTAGTGGGAGAGCTGGGATCAAAGGAAGGTTTTTTGAGGATAGGAGTGATTAGTGCTTGTTTGTATAATGATGGAAAGGTACCAGTAGAGAGTGAAAGATTAAATAAGTGGGTAAGTGCAGGAGAGAGTGTATCAGAGATTGGGTGGAGAAGGCGAGAGGGTATGGGGTCAAGGGAGCAGGTGGTGGGTTTTGAGCAGGCTAGAAGTTTGCTAACTTCATCTAGAGTTGCAGGGGTGAAGGAGTGCAAAGTAGATGTGAGTGGACTGCACGTTGGTCTGAGATTGTTGTTGGACGGTATGCTCAGCCTAATGAGATCGATTTTTTCATTAAAGAAATGAGCCAGGTCTTGGGCGGTAACATTAATAGGTGGAGGGGGGCATAGGAGTGAGTTAAATGTGGCAAACAGCTGTGTTGAAAAATAAGCTTACATTATTCATTTTCACTGTTATTTTACCTGGTTTTGCAATGAGTGGCTCAAAGGAAGCCAAATTATGTTAGAATAGTTATAAAGTCTGGAGCAATGCTATTAACCTATAGATCACAGTCAGAGTAAAAAGCTGCAATTCTATCAGAGCGAGTGAGATGCTGTAATTTAATTAGGATGTTCCAGAAGTTCTGTAACTGTAAAGTTAGAGAACTTTTGCTTAATTCCAATGCCCAGTCCCTAACATTTACCTTTAGGAGTAATTGATTTTTCAGGAAATATGTTAACTTGGTGCTTCAGGGGCAGAATAATTGCTTCAGTCTAGAAATACACAAATTTAAACCAATTTGTACTTGAACAGTGGCTATCCTACATTAAATGGCCATTAAATACACTGAATTAGAGGTGGGAAAGCAATTTTTTATAAGAATGTTTGACATAATAGTGTTGCAAAATACAACAGTATATGACTTTATAATATAGGAATTACACTTGCCACATTATTCTGTTGGAAGTATAAACTGTTTGAACGTTCACCTTCGTAGTTTTTGGCATAATACACTTTATATCATTAAATCAGCCACTAAGTGCCTAATTATTATCAAAAATCCTCTTGGCTTTTTTATCTCAATTCATGAAGAATGCAGAGGAAAAAATGCTGAGTATTTTCCACTCCGCACGGTGTTCGTGTATCCAGTTGCATAAATACAAGAGAGAATCAGCTTTTTAGAAATATTAGGCTGAGGAGAATCCGTATGTGTTACATATATATATATGTTATGATAATCATTGACAGGGGCTTCATACCGTAGGATTTTGAATTACTGGATGATCAAGCAATGTCCTAGCATTAGGAAGTCAGATGCCATTTGGGCTTTCTTCTCCAAGCCTTTTCCTGAATCCAGTTGCAAAATACACAAGTCCTGGGTGAGGAATACAAGCAAATATATGCAGTACTTGACCTGTGTCAATATGTCATGTTTTGTACTGCAATTTCAAATGAAAACCCCGTAATCCAGAGCTAAAACAAGATAATGTGGGAACTCTGCTTAAGGTGGCCATACATGCACAGATATTATCGTACAAAACTATATGTTGTACAATATTTGGTGCTTGTATGGTGGGAGATGAATATCGGCAAAAGACTTGGATAATGGTTTTCTGGTTGATCTGCCAAGATGGAATATTTTCGGCAAAGGGGATACTGCTGAATGGTCAGATATACAGGTAACAATAGAATTCTACAATCAACAATCTTTCCTCTGACCAAAGATTGTAATTGTAACGTGTAGGGTCAACTTAACCAACGAAATTTTATGGTGATTGCAAAGCGTTTTACCCTTTCACAAACACCTTTACTCCAGTTCGGCATGTGGTTTCCATGGCTCATGAACCCTTAATGAGCAGTCAAGTATGCTACAAATCTAACTGATTCTAACCAGTTTATCATTTCAATAACACGTTCAAAAACAAACAAAACGCATTCATATGCTCTGCCAAGATTCAAACTCTTAGCTGTGGTTCATCTAGGTATTTTCTGTACCACAAGGACATCTGATTTTAGAGCAAATGATTATCGTGTACCTATAAATCTGTTATCTCCTGATAAAGATAGGTGTAGAACAAAGCTCCCTTGAACTCTCCCACCTAAGGACATACGCACCTCATGCTTTTGATCACAAATCCAATCCAAGTGGCTATTTAATTGATACTACTCATTACAACCCCTGAGAATTTAGCACTTGTTTTGGAAGGTGCTTTTAAATAATTTAGTTACTTAAAGGGATACTGACACCAGAAAAAAAAACAGTTTTTGCATTTATCGTAATATTGGCTTTGCATGCTACTTATAATTTTTCTTTAAAGTATTGGCCTGATGCTTTTCCATTACCTGTCTGACTCCCTGTGTTCCTGTATGAGTGGGCTGCCATAGCTGCCATATTTGTGCAGCAGGAGCCGTTCGCATTAGAAACTTTAACTGACAGGTTGAGATGGGACAGTCAGGTTGGCAAAACAGTCAGGTTGGCAAAACAGTCAGGTTGGCAAAACAGTCAGGTTTAGGCTCCAACAATTACTTACTAAAACAGACCTATAGGTAACTTTTAGGGGCCCATTAACTTAGCTCTAGTGATGGAATAGAGGAAAAAAACTTCGAATTTTGAATGGTTTTTTTGGCTACTTCGACCATCGAATGGGCTACTTCAACCATCGACTTTGAATTGAATGATTCAAACTAAAAATCCTATCACTATTCGACCATTCGATAGTCGAAGTACTGTCTCTTTAAGAAAAAATTCGACCCCCTAGTTCGCCACCTAAAAGCTACCGAAGTCAATGTAAGCCTATGGGGAAGGTCCCCATAGGCTTTCTAAGCTTTTTTTGATCGAAGGAATTTCGCTCGATCGATGGATTAAAATCCTTCGAATAGTTCGATTCGAAGGATTTAATCGTTCGATCAAACGATTATTCCTTCGATCGTTCGAATATCACTAATGAATATCGAAGTCGAAGGATTTAACTTCGACAGTCGAATATCGAGGGTTAATTACTCATATTTTAAAAAGTGTTTTTTTAGTGTCAGTATCACTTAAAAGGAGAAGGAAAGCTACAGAGGCAGTTTATTGGCAATAGATTAGCCGCAATAGAGCAAGCTAGAACGCTATATTTATTTTGTAGAATGCTTTACCATACCTTAGTAAATTGCTTTAGATACTCTCTGTTTATAATAGCAGCTGCCATATTAGCTTGGTGTGACAACTTCCTGCTTAAGTCTTTTCCTACTCATAGTTCTGGGCTCAGATTGCAGCAGGGAAGAAGGGAGAGGGAGAGAGGACCAAACTGAGCATGCTCAAGCCTGTGCCCTGTAAGTTTAAGCTATACGAAGGAAGTCTGATATAGAAGTCCATGTGTACACAATAGAAGGAAATAAATGCAGTGTTTGCTTTGAAAGAGGATTCAGACCAGCATTGCTTTGAGGGTTTACTTGTGTATATATATATATATATATATATATATATATATATAGACCTTTCTGATAAAGCTTACTTAGTTTTAACCTTTCCCTCTCCTTTAACAGCAGAAAACTGTTTGGCCAGACCAGCAGGAGGAACTGTATGTAATATGGTGCTAAAGAAAGGGGACTGTGGAGCTTAACTGATGAGTGGTTCATTATTGTTGGTTGGTGCCATGTCTTGTCTAGTTCCACGATATCAGAATATCTATACTGCTAACCAAAAAAAAGGACAACTGAAATTCTGTGCTTTGTGGCCAGTAAAAATTCCCTAGTGCTTTTATTTTACATGGAAGCAGCTATACATACTCAAGTATTTCCCATATTATATACTGCAACCCATTACTACTACTGTTGTGCTTTATATTTTAGCATTGCCAAAGCATCTGCATGTTTTGTGCATCCCTTTTAAGTTAATATACAAATTCTAGTTTATATAAAGAAGACCCTGTATACTGTGAAACTGTTGTAATGAGAACTTTGATATTATCACGAAACTATCCTATAAGCCAAACCTTGTAATGATATTGTCAAGATACAATCTGATATTCCGGATGCCAGATATCATTGATTTTGATGTATAGATTCCTCAAGGCAGGCGCTCCTGTGGTTTTTCATTATGACATTATAAGCATTTTGCTTTTATGAGAACATGGTGCACCAGCCATTGCTAGGCATCCTGCAGCACAGGGAATCTTTTCATTAATATTATGTACAGCAACTTGGTAGGAATAATCTAAATTGCAGGTTTTCCCTAAAGCTTTCAACCCCCCATTTTTCATAATGTTAGGATAGATTATAAGATATTGAATAGTGCAGTGTTGTTCCTATTAATAAAGAGTTACCAGTATACCACTTTTTACAGCATTTAAAGAATTTAGAAAAGAAACTAGCAGGAAATATAAATCTGTCTATAGTGGGGAGTGAGTGATGAGTGAGAATTGGCTCACCCTTAGGGGCAAATTTACTAAAGGGCGAAAATTCGGTACTTCGCTGATTTACTAACGGACGCAGGTGTAACTTCACTAGTGAAGGAGATAGACACTAGCGCAACTTCGCACTCTAACGCCAGTCGATTTTTCGCTCTGGGGAACAGATGTAACTGCTCAAATTCACTAAGATGCGGATTTTACTGAACGTTGGCTGTGCAATGGAGTGTATAGGACTTCTCAATTTTTTTGTCCCAAAAAACGCTGGCGTCTTTTCACTTTTTCAGGGTGATAGGCTGCAAAAGTCCATACATTTTTTTTGGGTACCGGGGTTCCCCCCTACATTTCCTAACATATGGTACATAAACTATACACTGGGCTCATGTGTAGGGCAATATAACAACTCTATTTTTAAGGTTCCCTGGGCTTGTGTAGTGTAATGTATTTGCTGCAACATATACGTCCATTCAACTTTCACTTCCCACCGCATGCAAATTAGCCAACGCTAGCACAACTTCGCTTTGCTTGCCGAAGTAACGCTAGCACAACTTCACCAGCGTTCATCGCCCTGGACGTATATTTGTGAATTAGCGTTGTCTGGGCGAATTTACGCCTGCCGAAGTGTTGAGATGTGAACGAAGAAGAAGCTTAGCGAATCTGCCTCTTGGGGTGAAGACTCACAGAGCCACTAATAACAGCTACTTGTCACTTGTGCGTGTGTTTTAGCAGAGGCAGTTCTCAGTATTGTCTATGGTAGGGTTAATTTTTGGGCATTTTGTAGCCACAATAAGTAGCTGCAACTTGTAGAAGCTACTTGTTGTGGCTAGAAAATACATTTGCTTTGACAATACTGAGAATTGTTTCTGCTAAAACACATGTAATGTCTTAGCAAAGCCAAATATCTTTGTTCTAAGTTGCTGATACTAATATCAACTTCTAGTAGCTCTCTGTGTCTTCACCCTAACTTCACCAAGACAAATGGAAGGGACAGTTGCACAAGACATGGACAAAGAGCCTAAGCAACAGGCAGAGGTACTGTACTGCATGGAGGTGTAAACGCCAGGTTAAATTAGTACATGGGTCTAGATAATTGACTGCACTACAAACTCCTCTGTTGAGAAGTCAAAAATCCTCCCAGATCCGCACTATAGACAAATTTATTACTTGTTTCCCTCTTCAGAACTAAACATACATTTTTTAAGGGGAATTAACTGTGCCAACTTCCAGTAGCATCCAAGGTAGACATCTAAGATGCTTACACCTTGGTTGGGCAATGGAATAACCTAGTCACCTGTTGTATTTTAAGGATGCCCCAAATCCATAACTGTTGTTTTCAGGTTTTTTATTAAACATTTTCATAATTACATAGAAAACAAGGTTACAAATGAAAGAAAGGAAAGACAAGAAGATGTGAGCCCAGTTAGTCATATTGAGCTCCGTCACACAGAATCTAATTAGGGATGATTGGCCGAGCAGGCCCTGGAGTGCTATGTTCTAGCCAAGGGCCCCATAGCCCTTCAAATTTTCCAGTTTTTGCTTGACGTGGGAATCATTTACCATTTCTTTCCAGAAACCCAGTGTCGGTGGAGACACCAATTTCCACTGTAGTAGAATTGCTTTTTTTTTTTACAAGGTAGAGCAGTTGTAGATAGCAGAGTTTGGCGTAGTTGTTCATAGGTTTCAGGTGAATTTTTAATGCCCTCGGTCCATGTCCAGTGTGTTAAAGTCACATGACTATAGGAGACCGATTTGGCTGGGTACAAATTCAGGAAAAAGTGCTTGGATTACAATTATTTCAAACCAAATCCCGAGTCACTTGTGCTTATATTATTCTTCAGAATTCCATTTCCCTCGCGGGTCACCAGCCACTGATCCAGTATGTATACAATTGTGTAAACATCAGTCTGCAAAACTTTAAAACTATACAGCTGCACAGAACATGATCCATTATGTTTCAGGCCCACTTCAGCCTTTTATTAAGCTGAGGAACTTTGGTACTTGATGGAGTTATGGCATTGACTTGAAATACACTTATTTGCTTTGCTTAGGCATCCTGTTTTTTTGCACAAAAATTACTATAAGACTTTTTGGTTATCACTGATCTATATTTAGATAGAGAGATAGATAAAGAGATTCCTTAGATAGATAAATAGAAGGATAAATGTATCCTCTATTTTAAAATAAAAATGTATTATCAGCCACCAAAAAGTTCCATGACCATATAAAAGCACATCAGTGTTTACTGAACATAATGTTATAAATCTGGTGCAAAGCTTATTATTTACTGTACCTCAGCTAACTAGCCTACAAGGATACCAGGAAAATTCCCGGTGGGCCCAGGTGTCATTGTGCCCTCCTTCTGCTAAACATTTGGTCTATTTCAAGGTCATTCCTTATTTGTATGAGAACAAAGTGACTAAAAAGATGGAATAATAAATTATAGTATGTAAAGAAAAGAGACTAGGAGAAAAGGGTTGAGTGAGTAATATTACTAAGAGTGGGCCCCTTGTCTACGATTAATTGGTGGGCTGTTGTCAAAGGTATTTGGGTGGGCCCCTGGTGTCCCAGTATGACACTGCTGTACCTGTGTGAATTATTTGCTGCATGTGAAGCAACAGGAATTGCAAATTAATTGTGCTGTAAAACTTGAAATCAGCTGGGAACAGTTGTGCACAGTGTACAATTCACATGCCAGAATCTATATCTGAGATGTAGCCATCAGGTTAAAGGCAAAGTGGCAGAACTTGATAAGAGCCAAAGGGATACAACGCATTTCTAAAATCCCTAGTTGCGGGGGGGAATAACAATTGCTGTGACTAGTGAGCCAGTTTTAACGTTGCATGGACCTGCACAGAAGCAAACACTTGGAGAATAAGTACTGTGTTCACACAACTAGTATTAACACAGAACTGACACTTTACAAACTTATATTGAGCTGTGTGTTTTTAAAGGGGACCTGTCACCCAAAAAATTATTCCAAATAATATTTTATCACCTTAGTCAAGGAAAATAAACTTTAATTACACAGTATACATTATTTGAATCTTGTTTCCATCAGTCTGGGAACTTATAATTATAGCAAGCAGACAGGAGCCATTTTGTGGACACTGTTATTAAGGAAAGCCTTGCATCATCTCTGAATCTTGTTTGTGCACCAGAATGGGGGACCCGATGTCCATCCCCCATGCACTGGCTACACAATTAAATGGTAAAGAGAACTGGCGGAATATGTGGAGAGCAGTGACATCAAGAAAGTGCTGAATGGAAAGTGAAAGTAATTGTCTGCCCCGCCTCTATGCCCATGGCATAGAGGAGGGGCAGACAATATTTGATTGACAGGGGTTTTTTTTTAAATGAGCTATGAACAGCTATGAACAGCTATGAACAGCTATGAATGCTTTAATAAAAAATAGAAATTGGATTTCATGTTTAATTTGAAAAGGACTTTTATTGTACAGATTTTTGTGTCTGGGTGACAGGTCCACTTTAATGCATTTTGTTGCATCTCAATAGACATACAGTACATTCCAGCAATTATGTGTAAGGGTCCATAGCATGGACACAGCATATAAAACAGGATCCTAGATTTTATGCCATTGCTAAGAAAAAGCTATATTTAAATTAAAAGCTACTTTGGCATGGGTCAAGTGCTTTTTCAAGGCATTTAGATGTGCACCAAAAAAAAACCCTCTGTTATTAATTTGTATTGTGGACATGTCTGCAGCTCCTTCTTCCCTACTAATCATTGCCCTGACAGCACAGCAAAGAAACATTTGTGCATTTAAATTCCCATTCCTCTGACATCCAAATGATTATAGGCACAGAAGTTACGGTGCCATATTCACAAGGGAAGATTTAACATAAGGTTTTATGAAGGATCTCCGTCTGTTGGGCCAAATGGTCCTTATCTTTCATTTCTAGAAAGTGCACTGACATCTGGAAATCACTTATCTTCCCACTGCATATTATACTGTTGATCCACCAGCTGTCACTCGTTGCTCAATTCATCTGAATTAACCTGAAGGGACAGTGTAAAACCAATCAAATCTCTATCACTCACGTTTGGGGGGGTAGACCTGTAAAAATGCAGGGAAACGTTGATGAATTTATAGAAAAGCCTTGCTTGAACTGTTTAGTCTTTTTGCAGAACGCGTGAGCATTTTGCAGTACATTAATCGGCTGTCAACGACCCACATTCCCGTCACAGCTAGGCAATTACAATCCGTTGGAAAAGTGGTGCTTCTGCTGTTAGGTTAAGAGGTATTCAAAGGACACACTGTTTGTGCTGTAATTTAAGTTTTGCCATTTGATTTTATTATCAACCCCTTATTTCTGCAATGCGGGCCTGGAATATTAATGTTTACACGGCAGCTTGATTTCATATGCAGGGATAAAAGCAATGGCTGTATTTTCTAGTTAACAAGTAATACATGTTATACTTGATGTGAGCTCTTTGGATTTGCCTCCTAACTTTCTGTAGTTCCTAACCTCAAACTTTAGGCTGAGGCTTTGGGATAATCACTTGTGACAGATCTCATTGAATCTCCATTCTGGCAAATCTCATCTCATTATGGTTTCTGCCCTTGAGTGAATATGAGGGTGTAGCATTGTTCTGTAATAGACTGAGCTTATTAAGCATGGATCAAATCAACTTATTACAGAATTGTGAGCCTCTGACATAGTAGCCTTTAAGGAGTAGGGGATGAATTAAAAGGTTTGTTTAGGAACATGGGTGTTTTTAGTCTTTTATCTCTAAAGCAAATATCTCATCTGTACAGATAAGTTGAATGAAAAAATACATGGAAAGCTTTAACAATCGTTAGGGCAATGGAACATGGGACATTTGGGTGATATTTCATATTTGTCATGTTTTTGTCATATGATTGGTAGGAAATGTGAACTGCTCTAATGGCCCCATTCTTATTGCCCCATATACCCATGACCTTACTATTAGTCAATCCTATACCTTTATAGGTTATTAACAGACTGCATCTCAAAAATGGGTTGTCATGCTGTTTAAAGTAGATCCCTATAATCTTATTTTATATAGAACATTTGCCCCTGCAGTTATTAAAGGGGACCCATCACCAAAAAAAAAAAAATTACTCCATTCCTATTTTATCACATTAGTCAAGCAAAATGAACTTTAATTACACTATATAAATTATGTGAATCTTGTTTCCTTCGGTCTGGGAATTCATAATTATAGCAAGCAGGCAGGAGCCATTTTGTGGACACTGTTATTAAAGAAAGCCTTGTGTCATCTCAGAATCTTGTTTGTGCTCCATCTTGTTTGGGACCTGATGTCCATCCCCATGCCCTGGCTACACAATTAAATAGTTACGAGAATGGAGGGAATGTGGGGAGAACAATGACATTTAGGAAGTGCTGAATGGAAAGTAATTGCCTTCCCCGCCTCTACGCCTCTATGCCTAAGGCATAGAGGAGGGGCAGACAATATTTGATTGACAGTTGAGATTTTTAAATGTTTTTACAACAGCTATGAATGCTTTAATAAAAAAAATTAATTTGGATTTAATATTTAATTTGAAAAGGACTTTTATTATACAGTTTATGTCTGGGTGACAGGTCCACTTTAAAATGGGACAATTATTTATAAATGAAATCCTGGGTTACAGACCTGATTCAGACCAGCAGTACATCTGGTTTTTATGCAACCAAAACTTGTCTCCAAGCCAAAAATTCAGATTGGCTTCCTTCATCTTCCTTCTTCGCGCAGGGGTGCATGCACAGTAGCGTGAAAAGCCAAACTTTAACAAAGAAGTCGGCTATTTCGTTCTACTGCACATGCGTCTGCCCTGGGAAATTTGAAGAAAGGAGAAGGAAGCTGATCGCTCAGTGGTGCTCGATGGAAGAACTCCCGGATCGTTGCAGTTTACTCCTGATTGGAGCACTGGGGTGTGAGGTAAGTATATATAATCAATTGGGGTGCCTAACTTTTGGCACCCCCAATTAAATAAGCCTTTACTTCTCCTTTAAATGAGAGGCACATTTTGCAGCTTGCATTATATGGAGAAAATTATATTATCTACTAATTTCTATTAGAAGACTAACAGGCATTACTGGGCATATTCTAAACAATCCACAAGGTGGCAGAACATTTAAGCCCTATTTTTTTGCTGTTTTGAGTGGGTAGCAATGACTTGTTTTCTAATAATTCCAGCTATTGCTGCAATAAAGTTTAAACAACCTTTTTTTTTTTTTGTATAACAAAGTTACACAGCCAATGTATATAAAAGGCATTTCGTGACCCAGTTTTATAGGCATAGTAAATACTTGTTTGTTTTTTGTTCTTCCTAAGCTAGATTTAGAGCACTTCTTCTGAATAAACCTTCCTCTATGGATCCTCATCTTTGATCTTTATTATCCATCTTATTCACAAAGTCTGAAAAAAAAATACATGTGTTAATAGAGCCAGGTATAAAAGTTTGTAAGGCAAGGGACTGGGACACCCCAACTAAGGCACTGAGAGATGGAGCAAACTTTATGTGGACATTTAGCTCAAGTGCCATTATTATAGCTTTTTTCATTGATATGAATGTGCTGTGTGGTCTGTGTGAAGTCAGACTGTATGAATACAAAAATAAAAATTACAAAATTGCAATGTATCTACAGTATTTCAATGGGCAATTTGTTACATTGCAAACTCTAATTGCTCATGGGGTATTTTTGAGACCAGCTAAAAGGGGACCAGTCACCCTAATAACTAATTCCAAATCCTATTTTATCATATTAGTCATGTAAAATAAACTTTAATTACACAATTTAAATTATTTGAATCTTGTTTCCTTCCGTCTGGGAATACATAATTATAGCAAGCAGGCAGGTGCCATTTGGTGGATCCTGTCATCGGAAAACATGTTTTTTTCAAAACGCATCAGTTAATAGTGCTACTCCAGCAGAATTCTGCACTGAAATCCATTTCTCACAAGAGCAAACAGATTTTTTTATAATCAATTTTGAAATCTGACATGGGGCAGAACATTTTGTCAATTTCCCAGCTGCCCCTGGTCATGTGTCTTGTGCCTGCACTTTAGGAGAGAAATGCTTTCTGGCAGGCTGCTGTTTTTCCTTCTCAATGTAACTGAATGTGTCTCAGTGGGACATGGATTTTTACTATTGAGTGTTGTTCTTAGATCTATCAGGCAGCTGTTATCTTGTGTTAGGGAGCTGCTATCTGGTTACCTTCCCATTGTTCTTTTGTTTGGCTGCTGGTGGATGAAAGGGAGGGGATGATATCACTCCAAGTTGCAGTACAGCAGTAAAGAGTGATTGAAGTTTATCAGAGCACAAGTCACATGACTTGGGGCAGCTGGGAAATTGACAAGATGTCTAGCCCCATGTCAGATTTCAAAATTGAATATAAAAAAATCTGTTTGCTCTTTTGAGAAATGGATTTCAGTGCAGAATTCTGCTGGAGCAGCACTATTAACTGATTCATTTTGAAAAAAAAATGTTTTTCAAATGACAGTATCCCTTTAAGGAAAGCCTTGCATCATCTCAAAATTTTGTTTCTGTGCCAGAATGAGGGACCTGATATCCATCCCCATGCCCTGGTTACACAATTAAATGGTGAAGAGGGGGGGGGATGTGGGGAGAGCAGTGACATCTAGGAAGTGCTGAATGGGAAGTGATAGTAATTGTCTGCCCCGCCTCTATGCCCCGCCTCTATGCCTAAGGTATAGAGGAGGGGCAGGCAAATTTGATTGACAGATGAGATTTTTAAATAAGTTTACAACATCTATGGATGCTTTAATGAATAAAGAATTTGGATTTAATGTTTAATTTGAAAATTACTTTTAATTAAGATCTTTTTATGTCTGGGCGACGGGTCCCCTTTAAAGGAAACATCATTTTTATGCACAAAATACCTGCTTTCTTTATTAAGCCATTTTCGCTACATTAATTGAGCACGTCACAAACAGGACGCACAGGCCTTTGTTCCATAGACTGATGAGTCCTGGTGTCTGCAGAAACCATTTATTAATTATTTGCAAAGTAAAAATGATAATGCCGTTTATTACATTTCCCCCTTTTTGCTGCTTCATTCATCCTTATTACGGCCTGTGCCTTGTGCCTGTACAAGTGTACATTTCGCTAGGCTTGTTTCCATGGAGACTGAGCACTGGTATAAATTTAGGCAGCTTATTTCTGTAATGGCACATTCCAGTTTATATTTTTAATATAGAGTGAAATGTTGAGAAATGCAAATGGCATTTTGTGGAGTGTTGTTTACTTCGCAGCAAACCAATGTTTCAGATTTTTATGTTCCTTATCTATTATTTACCATACATGCTGCTATGTAATCTTATGCAGAATGGCCCTAAAGCTGGCCATAGACGCAAAGATCCGATCGTACGAATCGTGGATTCGTACGATTTTCGGACCATGTATGGAGAGTCCCGACATTTTTCGTCCGTCGGAGATCGGTCGTTTGGTCGATCGGACAGGTTAGAAAATTTCTGTCGGCTGCCGATAATATCTCTGCGTGTATTGCCGATCGTATGATTTTCAGAGGGAGACTGTCACTAGTGTTGTCAGACATAAGTATCGTACGATTGCCGTCAGGGGCAGAACATTGGGTGATCTGTTCTTATTTGATCGGAATGGTAAAGACTTTGATCTGAATGGTTAGTGGAGGGTCGGGAGATGGGAAAGTCCGATCGTAAGTTGATTCGTACGATCGGATCTTTGCGTCTATGGCCAGCTTAATATTGAGTTATACATTTAAAGGGCATGTGCATCCAGCATGGCCATTTGGTGACACACCCAGGGCTTACTGAATCTGCAGAATCCCTGACTATACAGGGAGGTCCATTCCAGTAGTTGTTGGAGGCTCTCATTTTTGTGGCATAAGGCTGCTAGTTGTGCCAAGTGTCACATAAGTCATGTGACATAAGAGACAATGGTGTGACTACAATACAGAAAACCCTGTAACTGGGAGACTGGGGAAGCACCTGTATCTTTTACTCTCTACCTCCTGATTTTAACCACACTTTCCTATCTGTGCAGGGAGGGATTGGGGGCTGTACGTTGTAGAGAGGGCACAGACATTTGTTTCGAAGGGTGACTGGTGCAAGTCAACTTATGCTAAAGTTGTGGTTCGCCTTTATGTTAACTTTTAGTATGTTATACTATGACTAATTCTAATCAACTTTTAAACTGGTCTTCATTTTTCTTTTTTTTTTTTTTTTTTATAGTTTTTTGCATTATTTGCCTTCTTCTGACCCTTTTCAGCTATCAAATGGGGGTCATTGACCCCCATCTAAAAACAAATGCTCTGTAAGGCTACAAACGTATTGTTATTGCTACTTTTTATTCTTCATCTTTCTAATCAGGCCTCTCCTATTTATATTCCAGTCTCTTATTCAAATCAGTGCATGGTTGCTAGGGGAATTTGGATCCTAGCAACCAGATTGCTGAAATTGCAAACTGGAGAGCTGCTGAATAAAAGTTAAATAACTCAAAAACTACAAATAATAAAAAAATGAAAACCAATTGCAAATTGTCTTAGAATTTCATGTTCTACATCATACTAAAAGTTAATCTAAAAGTGAACAACGTTCCAACACTTTTTGAGTAAAGTTGTTTTGAGACGGTTCTGCCAGAAATAGACTTTTTTAAATTACTTTCTAATTTCTATTTGTGACCATTTTTATAATATTGAAGTTTCATTTTTCACCTTCTTATGTCTTTCTAAAGCAGCTGTGGGATGGGGAGGTGCCATCTATTCTGTAAACTGTTCTAATTGATACATTAGTTGATACATTTGTTATCTCTGTCCCTGCTAAGCAGAGTCCCTGGGTTTCATTAAAGGGGTGGTTCACCTTCAAACAACTAGTTGGTTTCAGAGAGATCACCAGAAATAACGACTTTTTCCAATGACTTTCTATTTTCTATGTGTGACCATTTTTCTAATATTGAAGTGTAAAGTGTCATTTTTCATCTTCTGAAGCAGCTCTGGGAGTGGGGGTCGCCGACCCTGTGAACTGTTCTAAATTGATACATTTAGTTGATACATTTCTAATCTTTGTCCCTGCTGAGCAGAATCTCTGGGTTTCATTACAGGCAGCTGTTAGAATTGATACAATATTTGCTAATATTCCAGAGATACTGCTGAGAAATGTATCAACTCAATGCTGCAAAATTGTTTAGAGTCTGAACCTGAATTACTGAGCTGCCAGACTCAGACACCAGAGATACGAATATTCAACTTTAAACTTAGATTATGGAAAAACAGTAAAAAAATAAATAATGGAAAGTAATTGAAAAAAGTCTTTATTTCTGAGGAACAATCTAAAAACAACTGAATTGGAAAAAGTGTTTGGAAGGTAAACAACCCCTCTAAAGGCAGCTGTTACAATAGTTGCTAATATTCCACAGATGCTGCTGAGAAATGTATCAACTACTGTAGCAAATTGTAACAATTCAGACTGCTCCTGGATTATTGAGCTGCCAGACTCAAACACCAGAGACCAGGAACATTCTTCTGGGAAAAAAACGGTAAAGAAAATAATAATTGAAAAACAGTCTTTATTTTAGGGATGCACCGAATCCAGGATTCGGCCAGGATTCTGCCTTTTTCAGCAGGATTCAGATTCGGCTGAATCCTTCTGCCTGGCCGAACCGAATCCTAATTTGCAAATGCAAATTAGGGGCAGGGAGGAAAATCTTGTGACTTTTTATCACAAAACAAGGAAGTAAAAAATGTTTCCCGTCCCACCCCTAATTTGCTTATGTAAATTAGTATTCAGGTTCGGTATTTGGCCAAATCTTTCATGAAGGATTCAGGGCTTCGACCAAATCCAAAATAGTGGATTCGGTGCATTCCTACTTTATTTCTGGAGATAACTCTGAAAATAACTGAACTCAAAAAAGTGTCTTGAAGACGAACATACCCTTTAAAATAAGCAAAATTTTCTTATGGGGCCTAGTTGCACTTTGAAGGCCACTTTTTCTCAAAGAGAAAAGTTGTGTATATATATTTGCTTTTCCTAAACCTTGTCATCTCTCTATTCTCCTCTAACTGATATTCCTGTTCCTTAGTGCTTTGCTTAGTCACATGAGACCCCAAATGTTCCTATTCACCCCCTATCTCTGATCTCTCAGATCTCAAGTTTTCTTGTATAGTGCTCTCAAATGTTGTCATTCCCCCATCTTTAGGGCAGAGACACACCGTCAGATTCGGGGAGACTAGTCGCCCGGTGACAAATCTCCTCTTCTTCGGGGCGACTAATCTCCCCGAACTGCCTTCCCCTTCTTCTGGCAACTTTGGAAAAGGAAGTGGTCCGATTGCCATCCTGCTGGCGATTTTCATTCTAGCTGGCGGGAATCTAGGGGAAGGCAGTTTCAAGGAGGTTAGTCGCCCCGAAGAAGAGGAGATTTTCACTGGGCGATTAATCTCCCCAGTGTCGGACTAGCCCACCGGGAGACCAGGAAAACTCCTGGTGGGCCCTCCTTCTCACCATTTGGCCTGTTTCATTGTCATTACCTACTTCTGTATGGAAACAAAGAGGCTAAATGTATAGAATTATAGATTATTGAATAAAAAGAAAAAAGTGATTTGGAGAATAGAGGTTGAGAGAGGAGAGGAAAAATTGTTTTGAAAGTGGACCCATGGTCTAAGGTTTTCTGGTGGCCCCCTGGCATCCCAGTCCGACACTCAATCTCCCCAAATCTGACCATGTGTCTCTACATTTAATGCACACACCAAGAAGCATTATGTTTCAGAGCAGATTACCCTTCTGATCTTTGGTTATGTGTAAGCCTTTTATAAGGTCTGTGGCCTACAGAGAGCCCTGTTAAGTAGGACCTGCTCCTCTATGCAGTAGTAGTTACAGGGGTCCCTACTCAGTGGACAAGTTACTAATCTGTAGTTGACTGGAGCAGAGAAGGAGGGCTGCCGTATGGAACGTTGAATTTTGCAAACCCTTTGTAAATGAGTACCCTTTGTTCATTGGTTATTATCAAAAAATGAGGTCATAGAGTATTTTAAAATAATTTGTTTGTATTTCTGTTTGCAGACATTTCAGCAATCTTCATTACAGCACAAATCAAAGAAAAGGAATAAAGGTAAGAGGAAGTAAAAGTTATCTTGACTTAGAAGTATTTTCTGGAGGATTCCTATTAGATTAGACAATTGTCAATATGTCTTGAAAATGTGGTGAATGGTTGAACATGTGCTCAGCCCTAACATTCATAATCCAGGCTGGAGCAATCCACTTCCAGCATATTGTTGTGCATGGGAGAAGGGGGGCTTGTACATCACATGCTGGCACTTGATGACTTAATGGTAAGGTTTGAGTCTCTTGTGTCACTGTTGACAGATTCCCATTGAAAACCAGTGATCAGTTGTCTAAATGAAGCATTTGATGGCTGCAGAGGAAGTTGACAGCAATACAGAAGCAGGGTGTCTTCCTTTCTGTATTTCACATGCGCATAAACAATAACAAGTGCGATATAGTAATGAGCTATGCAATATTTCAAGCCTATATACCAATAAAAATGGCTTCCACTCTGTACGTGAAGCATCCGATATATTTCTCAGTAAGAATGTATGTAGATTGTCTTAAAACAACATTGATTTTTCTCTATTTGATGTTTAATTTCCCTGAACACACCATGAAGTTAAATCACATATCTCTCATGTTGCCTTTCTTTAGCTCCAAACGATTCCATGTTATTCTGAGAACTGCTTTATTGCATTCAAGCCACAAGTGTTCAATTACCGCAGCCTGAGGTCTTGATATTGAGATCATTAGTCAGGAACATTGATTATACGTTTGGTTAATATTTTCGTAGATTTTGGCTCATGCTTGTGATCATGGCTGAGCTGGGGTGCAAATGCAGTTTTGAGAAAGAATCAAAGCCTGTGTGAACAAAGGATCAGTTAAGAGTTGAGTAATATTCCCCCTAGAACCACCATGTTTAAAGTATGTGCCGGGGGTGGGAGAATATTCCAAAATCCTTTAATTTGTCCATGCAGTCTCCTAATTGCATTTTCTAGGACAGACATATTGAAGGGGTTGTTCACTTTTGAGTTAACTTTTAGTATGATATAAAAATGACATTCTGAGATAATTTGCAGTTGGTTTTCATTTTTTATTATCTGTGGTATTTAGCCGTTTAGTCTGCAAAATCTCCAGTTTGTAGTTGGTTTCTAGGGTTCAAATGACATTCGTAACTATGCATTGATTTAAACAAGAGACTGGAATATGAGTAGGAGAGGGTCTGAATAAAAAGATTATCAAGAACAATTAATGTGCAGCCTTACAGAGCATTTGTTTTTAGATGGGGTCAATGAGCCCCACTTGAGAGCTGGAAAGAGGCAGAAGAAGAAGATAAAATAATTCAAAAAGTATATAAAATAAATAATGAAGACCAAATGAAAATTTGCTCAGAATTGGCCATTCTAGAACATAATAAAAGTTAATATAATGGTGAACCACCCCTTTAATTCTGCCTAGTCTGTGGCTGTTGTGTTCTTATAGGAAGCGATCCTGCTCAGTTAGGGCTTCTTGCTCTTGATTTAGTTAGGTATCTACCATTTCTGAGAGCTAGTGATGGTCGGATTTATTCGCCAGGCACAAATTCGCTGGGAATTCTTGCAATTCGCAGACGGCGAATACATATGCGAAAGCGCTGCAAAAATTAGCCGGTGCAATTTCGCAAATGTTTCGCAAATTTCCTGAAACGCCCCAAATTCGCCCATCACTACTGAGAGCTCTTTCAGTAAAATATTAATGATGGTGGACACCCGAGTCTTTTTGCCCTTGACCTTGTAAATAAAGGGTTAGATAGGACTGACTGTATTTGCTTAATTTTGAGCTACTCCACTTCTATCAAATGCAAGGACGAATGTTATCCAGAATGCTCGGGACCTGGGGTTTTCCGGATAACGGATCTTTCCATAATTTGGGTCTACATGCCTTAAGTCTACTAGAAATTCATTTAAACATTAAATAACCCCAATAGGCTGGTTTTGCTTCCAATAAGGATTAATTATATCTTAGTTGGGATCAAGTACAAGATACTGTTTCATTATTACAGAGAAAAAGGAAATAATTTTTAAAAATCTGGATTATTTGGATAAAATGGAGTCTATGGGACACAGCCATTCTGTAATTCGGAACTTTCTGGATATCGGGTTTCCGGATAAGGCATCCTATACCTGTACTAGGAACTTAATAGGTCCTGGCAGCAATGTGGCATGTAGCTAACTCCAACCCCTTTCATTTGCCAGGGGAAAATGTGCTTTAAACAATATATTAACAGTAATAGATGTAAATGTTGGATATGCACTAGCAAGTTTTATGTAATCAAACCGAAATCAGTTGCCATCTTTTTTTTCTGATGCTGGGTTCCAAACAGGAACTGTGCAGATAACATGACTTGGATCGGAAGATACAGCATGACCTTTCTTAGTAAAGCCTGACAGCGTGCTTGTTAAACTAAGAAAGACTGATGAATGTATTACTGGAGTGGCAGACAGACATAGCTGGAGGTTATTTCTTTTTATCATAAGTCACCAGCTTCTTAGATGCCACTTAAAATAGACTTGATTTGATGTCTCTTATAATCCAAAGTAAATGTAATTTCAAAATCAGTACACATCACACACTTTTTAAGGAGAAGCATTTGTACCAATACAATTTTTCTTATACTATTTTGCATCACTTGAGCAGTTTAAAGTTATTTCTCTATATACTATTAATTACTTGTATTTGTTTAGATATGGTTTTAAAATGAGCCAGAACTTAAAAATATGGTTTTATATATATAACATAATTGTTTTTTTTAAATTCAAATATAGTCACATCTGTTTTCTGTTTTAGTGACTGAACTGTATTTACATTCTCCATAATTAAGGCTTTTCTGAAAGTAATTGCCTTAAAAAATGTATAGCGATGAAATGTTTCGAAGCGTATAAGAAGGTAGCTGTCCACATGACTAATTTGTTGAAAACAGTGAATTCTAATTTGCCTTTAATAAAAATGGTATTACTGTATATTCAGTATCTGTCAGTAAGACAATATCATAAATACTGTTTTTGTGTGTCTGACATTGGTACTATATGGCTAATTATGGATTTGCACTTGCAATGTAGTTATTTCTCTATTTACTAAAACTTATATTCATTTATATATTTTTTTTTAAAAAATAAACCAGAACTTGAAAAATATGAATGTGTTTACAGATTCTGCATTCTGTCACTAGGTGGAGAATGGAGTGGGAGCTAACAATAGCACTTTTCTGCTAAAAGCTTTGGAATATGGCATTGCTGCAAAGGCATCAAACATCACTAAAACAGCCCTTTTAACATTCACACAGTTTTAGTTAAAGTACAATACATTGGAGTATATTGCCTCCACACAGACTCTCTTCAGTTTGGAATCGAACTTAATGGGGTTTATGGTAGGGGAATTCATAAAATAGACATAACTGCTGTGCTAAGCTACTAACTAGGAAAGTCCATCCACCAAAAGCATCAAAATACAGGTTTTCAATTAGAATGAGGTGTGTGAATGTATGTATATCATATGCAGATATGGGATCCATTATCTGGAAACCTGTCATCCAGAAAGCTCTGAATTACAGAAACACTGTATCCCAAATAATCCAATTTTTTTAAATTGATTTCCTTTTTCTCTGTAATAATAAAACAGTACCTTGTACTTGATCCAGGCGGAGATATAATTAATCGTTATTGGAAGCAAAACCAGTCTATTGGGTTTGTTTAATGTTTACCAGATTTTCTAGTAGACTTAAAGGAGAAGGAAAGGCTAAAATTAAGTAAGCTTTACCAGAAAGGTCTATATAAATACACCAGTAAACCCTCAAAGTAATGCTGCTCTGAGTCCTCTGTCAAAAGAAACACAGCATTTCTTTCCTTCTATTGTGTACACATGGGCTTCTGTATCAGACTTCCTGTATTTAGCATAAACCTCCAGGGCATGGGCTTGAGCATGCTCAGTTTGCTCCTCTCCCTCTCCTCCTACCCTTCCTGCTGTAATCCGAGCCCAGAGCTATGAGTGAGCAGGGTAAAACTCAGGCAGGAAGTGATGTCACACCAAGCTAATATGGCAGCTGTTATCCTAAACAAACAGAGCTTGTAGAGCCCTTTATTCATGTATGGTAAAGCATTCTGCAGAATAAATATAGTGCTATAGCTTCGACTATTGTGGTTATTCTGTTGCCAATAAAACTGCTTCGGTAGCTTTCCTTCTCCTTTAAGGTATGAAGATCCAAATTATGGAAAGATACATTACCTGGAAAACACCAGGTAATACCAGGTCCCGCGCATTCTGGATAACAGGACCCATACCTGTAATATAAAATATAATTTTTTTAAAAGGTTATTGTATCCATTGAATATGTCTGCATTGACACTGAAATATCCTTTCTGAACTGTTGGGCACATCATTGCTTCTGCTATACTTCATTTCTGTTAATATGTGCTGCACTAATCTGCACCGCTCTCTTGAAGGTCCTGTTTCTGGCAAAAGCAAAAGGCGAATATCATGTAAAGACCTGGGCCGTGGTGATTGCGAGGGATGGCTATGGAAGAAAAAAGATGCCAAGAGTTATTTCTCCCAGAAGTGGAAAAAGTACTGGTTTGTTCTAAAGGACACGTCGCTTTACTGGTACACAAATGAAGAGGTAATTCTATAATGTTTGTAACTGATTTTAAAGGAGAAAGAAAGGTAAAATTACTGGGGGGAGGATCAAAGTTGGTAGGCTCTTACTAGAGAATCTAGTCGCTTATCTGCTACCCTGGGATAGTGCACATCTTTTACCCAGTGCCAGGCAGGGGACAGATAGTGGAGCACTGTACCGTCATGGTCTTCTAGGAGACTCCCAGCTGGAATCTAAATTTCTCAACTTTTACAATACAGAACTTGAAATTTCTGTACCCAAACTGTTCCCTAGACTGGTGCGTATTTTGAAGAAGTGAAGTGCCAACCTAGGGATAGCAGGTAAGCAACTAATAATTGTGGGAAGCCTAATAACTAGCAGCCCCTAATCATTTTTCCTTTCTTTTACCTTTAATGTTACAACTGAAATTATATTTAAGTAATACTGTGTAAACATTTATATATTTTTATAGGTAAAATTGTATTCATTGTTACGTCTTTTTAAATTTTACTATAAAGCTGTGTGTTTTTTTGTTTTTTTTAAATGCTAGCATATTCCCCATCATTGTATTACATGTATGGGATCTGTTATTCAGAAGACTGCTATCCCGAAAGCTCCAAATGGCAAAAAAGCTCATCGCCCATAGACTGCATTTTAATCAAATCCAATTTTCAAACACGATTTCCTTTTCCTCTGTAAAGATTAAACCATGCCATGTACTTGATTCCAACTAAGATATAATTAATCCTTATTAATCAACTTAAGGCATGGAGATCCAAATTACAGAAGGACCCCATATCCAGAAGACCACAGGTCCCAAGTGTTCTGGATAATAGGTCCCATACCTGTTTTTTTTTTTTTATTCTAAGACACCTTGGGAGGTAGTGTAATAAAAGTTGGGACCAGCTCTTTGTAGCTATCTGTTGATTGTTTGATAGGAGTTATGAGACTATGGTGCCAATTTCTCAACTATTATTACGTTGCACATGTAATAAACTGTAAACCTACTGGCCTATTAATCAGCTTTGATGTGCAGGGTTCATTATAGAATAGAACAGAGGGTGCTCCCAAAGGCTGTCAGTGGGATTATGGGGGTGCAGTCAACCACAGCTAGAGGTTGGACATCTCAAATTGTGTACATTCCCAAATACTCACTAGGGGGTCAAAGCCATCCTACATCACCTGGGTCCTCCCCTTCTCTCGCTACTCTTTGATTTGCGATTGTGGGCTTTTTTGACATGTGGGAATTAAAATGAATGGTTGTTAGAAGCCTTATAGTAGCTTGGGACTATACCATTTTTTCCAGGGGTTGAACTACCCCCACAAATCCAAAGTTGGATAGCACTGATTAAATAGTACACCATGGGTAATAACATACTTGTTTTTCATATCTTCTGTTTTTATAAACATCTGTACCAGAACTGGTTTTTTTTTTAAATTCAAATAAAGGCACACCTGTTTTCTGTTTTAGTAAATGAACTGTATTTACATTCTCCATAATTAAGGCTTTTCTCAAAGTAATTACCTTAAAAAATGTATAGTAATGAAATGTTTCGAAGCGTATAAAAAGGTAGCGGTCCACATGACTAATTTGTCGAAAGTAGCAAAATGTGAATTCTAATTTGCCTTTACCAAAACGGAGATATATTCAGTATATGTCAGTAAGACAAAATGTATAATTCAGTGAATACTATTTTTGCGTGTTGATACTGTACAAGATTTGGAAGTCTTATGAGGGTAGATTGGGAGCTGGGGTTTCCCTAAGAAGTGGGGTAAGAAGTAACACGACTAATTTCTACTAAAACTAGGGATGCACCGAATCTGCTATTTGGGATTCGACAGATGCCCAGAATCCTTTGTGAAAGATTCTGCTAAATACTGAACCGAATCCGAACCCTAAATTTCATATGCAAATCAGTGAGGGGGAGGGAAAAAACGTGTGTGGCTAAAAAAATTTTACTTCCTTGTTTTGTGACAAAAAGTCGCATGATTTTAAGGATTTGGTTCAGCCAGGCACAAGGATTCGGCCGAATACCGAACTGAATCCTGGATTTCGTGCATTCCTAACTAAAATGAACAGTTAAAAAATATTGATTTGACCATACAAGGATGTCTGCTGAGTAGGTTAAAATCAGTGATTGAGGCCAGAGTCAAGTTGTTTTTACTGATGCTGCCTTACTCTTTCACATAGTGGACAATATATCACATACTCCAAATGTTCAGGCATTCAAGTGCTGAATGTTAAAGGGATACTGTCATGGGAAAACATGTTTTTTTTAAAAATGCATCAGTTAATAGTGCTGATCCAGCAGACTTCTGCACTGAAATCCATTTCTCAAAAGAGCAAACTGATTTTTTTACATTTAATTTTGAAATATGACATGGGGCTAGACATGTTGTCAGTTTCCCAGCTGCCCCCAGTCATGTGACTTGTGCCTTGTGCCTTTAGGATGGAACTACTTTCTGTCAGGCTGTTATTTCTCCTTCTTAATCTAACTGAATCAGTCTCAGTGGGACTTGACTTTTACTATTGAGTGTTGTTCTTAGATTTTCCAGGGAGCTGTTATCTTGTGTTAGTGAGCTGTTATTTAGTTACCTTCCCATTGTTCTGTTGTTGGGCTGCTGGGGGGAGGGAGGGTGGTGATATCACTCCAATTTGCAGTACAGCAGTAAAGAGTGACTGAAGTTTATCAGAGCACAAGTCAAATGACTGGGGGCAGCTGGGAAACTGACAATATGTCTAGCCCCATGTCAGATTTCAAAACTGAATATAAAAAAATCTGTTTGCTCTTTTAAAAAATGGATTTCAGTGCAGAATTCTGCTGGAGCAGCACTATTAACTGATGTGTTTTGAAAAAAAACGTTTTACCATGACAGTATCCCTTTAGATGATAAAAAAGAGTCTAGGAGCCCTTTGTTAGACCGAGGCTATAAAATATTCAACATGTACACTGTAGGTAAATTACATTTTTGTGTTTTTGTATCAGTTGGTACAATGTACTAGGGTTATACTGATTCTAAAATTTGGCTTTGCCTAAATCCCAGCACTTTTTGAAGGATTTTGATTTTTTTTAGGATGTTGCAGTATGCAAATTAGTCTAGAACTATTTTAGTATGTAACCCAATATTTTGTCATTGGTTGAATATTCAGCCAAATACACATTTTTTTCTACATTTTTGTCTTGCGGCATGCTAATACACCTACAAAAAATATTATTACAGAGAAAAAGGAGATCAAATGGAGTCTGTAGGAGATGATCTTTCTGTAATTCAGAGCTTTTCGGATAACAGATCCAATAGCTGTACCTCCAATAATTTAATATTTTTCCTTTCTGTATCCTGACACTTTACAGTAATAGCTCTCTGTTCTGGAGTTCTTATGTCAGCTTACTTTTGTATTCATCTTTAGTTTGACTCTTCCTTATTTCATTATTACAGCTTTATTTTGTCTAGGCCCTGCGCCAAAAACTGTGGGGCTGCCCCTCTGGGTAGACAAGGACAGGTGGCAGGGGGGGTTCAGCCTGAATGCCACTTAGGGTGACAATTTTGGAGAATGGTTATTTGCAGTCACAGATGTACCTGAAATACCAGCTTTATGATTTGTTAGTGTGAGATATGGGGAGATTGTTGTCCATGATATTCTTAAAACTATGACTGACGCTGTCCCCGTTAAAGGTCCACACTTTTGTCAGGGGCCTCCTTTGCTCATATTTTACTGTATCTGTACTCATTTAATGAGCAAAGGAGGCCCCTGACTAAAGTTTTGACTTTTAATGGGGGCCCTGACTAAAGTCGGTGCCATGAAAGTTGGCCCTGGCTAAAGCTTGGACCATCAAGTAGGTTGAGCTGAAAAGGTTATATCTACAATGAAAAGAACTGGTTCTTATGTATAGGGCTCTCATCCCTTTAGCAGTTTTCAATTCATACCACAAAGGATTCTGCTGACTCGTTTGCATTTCTGAAGCCAGCTTTTGTTTAAAAGGTGTAAATAAATGTATTTTTCTGACTTTATCAATAAATAACCTTTAATTTTCTTGTGACGGTACATCTGAGTGATTCATCTGTTGATGTGTGTTTATTCTCAGGAAGAAAAAGCTGAAGGCTTCATCAGTCTGCCTGAATTTAAAATCGATCGAGCCAGTGAATGCCGTAAAAAATTGTGAGTATAGATGCCAAGGATATTCATGGCTGGGATGCCATTGTTGAAATTGGTAAAGTGAGTTTTATTGCTTTTGGTTAAAAGCTTAAATGCTATCAGTAAGATTTTTAAGAAACTTTATGCAAAAATGTTAATATTATATTTCATATTATTTTATTGTATGCTATGACATATTATTTCACTTTATGACATATTATTTCACTTTAAACAACTGCTGTTGTTTGTTAGGAATAGTGCTATTGACTTTTGAGGTGTGTCCTTTTATAGTTGTTGTTTTTACCTTAAATAATTTGTGAATCATATGACCATTCTCAAAAAAGTGTTAATAATAATGTAGAATAAAGGTTAAAAGTCTCATGAACTAATGCAATCCCTCTTTTCTTTATTCTTGGTAAAAATACATTTTTTTTGGAGCATGTTGTTAAGAATTTGCCCTGTTGTTCGGGAGAAAGAGCAGACAGGGCCACCTCAATAAGGAATATTATAATGGAGTATGAAGCTCAGAATAGGGATAGGCATGTGCCTAGGGTGCAATGGTATGGGGGCACTTAAGGTGGCCATACATGGATAGATCCGCTCGTTTGGCGATGTCGCCAAACGAGCGGATCTCCCTCCGATATGCCCACCTTGAGGTGGGCAATATCGGGCAGATCTGATCGTGGGCCCTAGGGCCCAACGATCGGATCCTAGCATTCGGAAAACGGGCGGTCGGATCGCGGGACCGCATCAACGAACAGATGCGGCCGCGATCCGACGGGATTTTTAAACCCATCCGATCGAGATCTGGCCGACTTTCGGCCAGATCTCGATCGGGGAAGCCCATCGGGGGCCCCCATACACGGGCCAATAAGCTGCCGACACAGTCTGTCGGCAGCTTTTATCGGCCCGTGTATGGCCACCTTAACTTATTCTACCTGCATTTCCTTAGGTTCAGCCCCTATCTAAGGCCAGTATGATACCATAAAAAAAGACTGTGAAAAAATATTTAAAGGACGTAGAAAATCAGAAATATGCCACCAGAAGAAGAAAAAAATGAAATACAATATATACGGAACAAAACAACCTTAATTGAATCACCTATTTAAAAAAAAAAACAAGAGCAAAAAGCAAGAGTGTAGATGCTTGTCTTTTTATTTTATTTCATTGCCCCTGTATTGAAGGTGTTAATCCTCTTTACGGTTAAATGAACAAGCATTGTCTGTACTTATCTCTGCCATTATATCTTTATACACGTTTCAGTTCAGACTTGAGAGCACCCAATTAAAGGGCCTGATTAGTGTGCAGTCACCCATTTCTAACCTGAAGGCCAATGCTGTTTAGTCTAACTTTGCTGCAATGACAGTTGCCCAGCAGGGACATGTGGGGGTTAGAAACAGATGATTTTGACGAACATGCTCTAAATTCAGCAATTTCAAAATAATTGATTTGCAAGCCCCCCATTTTAGAAAGGACGTTTTACCAGTTAGACTATTTTGCAGATAATGAGTTCTCTACAACTTGTAATTGTAGTTTATGGTATCATATTGTTTCTAGTAGTAATGTTATCTTTATATATTCTTGTTTCAAACACTGCTGCTTCTTGCCCCATTTCTTTCTAGTGCATTTAAAGCCTGCCATCCCAAGATCAAGAGCTTCTACTTTGCTGCTGACAACTTGGATGATATGAGCCGGTAAATAAAACAGAACCCGTAATTGTTATTTTATTACTGTCTGCTTTTGTAGCTGGTGAAAGATTGATGATTAAACTCGCCATTTCATTGGGGAGCTGAATATCACTATTGATTGGCTGTCGAATATTTTATGAAATAAGCCTCCTAACCATATCATTAATTACTTAGAGTAATTCCAAAGTGGGGGGGGCTATGGCATATCTTTGTGGACAAGGAGGTTTTTAATTTCAAAAAGGAAGATGCTGCCATATATATTTGCTAAAATATAGCAACTTTCCAAATGATGCTTCTCCGCTGCTGTTTTCATAAAACAAATCATTGTAGCCCATGTTCTCAGTATCTAGTTGGCAAATATATAAAGAATAAATATCCATCAGATACTGAGTTTTGCAAATTTTGTTTATTCAATGTTATCAACTAACACCCTGACCTCAGTGACGTAGCTCCCACTGACCGGGCCCGGGTGCAGGATGTGAATCCAGGCCCCTCCGGAAGTGGGTGTGATCTTCTTTGGACAAACGCGCATGTGCAGGTTGATCTTCAATGAGACACCAAGCAGCCCCAAGGTTGTGTTGGCCTGTGTGCATTCACACCACCGGTAGTTACACCACTGCCTGACATGGTCACCAAGTCAGATTTCATTTCTCCATCTTTACTCAGCCCCTTTGCATCTTTTATCATTTTGCCATTTCTGGTTCTGATTGATTAACATTTTCTATTAACCCTTAAAGGACATGTAAACGTACCACAAAAAATGTAATCAGTGAACAGCCTCTTTGAAATATTTAAATACCTGCCACTCTAGTTGTTAAAAGTTTAGTAGTAAGGTGGCAGTATCCACTTAATCACTTACTGGGGCTCATTTATTAAAGCAACGCAGCGCATAAGTGGACGCAAAAGATTGTCTGCGCCATCACAAGCGTGATCGCTAATATATTTGCGTGATATTGCGCATAACACAGAGCTTTTGCGATGGTTTTGTTTATGCGCATTGCGCAAAAGATTGGGCATTTATGTCGCAAACAATGCCGTGGTTGTTAGGGGCGTGGCTGTGGGCGTGGCTACAATGCGCTTGCACTGCGGCCGTCGCAGATTTGCGTCTGTATATGTGCAAAACTGCACCCGGGCAACAGCACCACAATTTTTACGACTGCCTCTTCGTGGCGTAATAGTAACGCTCTTCAAAATGCGCATTCCTGCCCAGCTGCGCTAGTATATTCACATTTTTGCGTTTCATGTTGCTTAAAAGAGAATTTTATATATGTGTGCAGAGCCACACTGCTAAACTGGGTTCTGGCAAATACAATGGTGCTGCTGTTGGTGGGGATGTTTGTTAACTCAAAGTTAACTCAAAGATGAACAACCCCTGTAAAGTGCATATTAACCACGCCTTCCACCCAACATGTTTATATTGACCAAGGTTCCTTTAAGGGTATCAGGTAGGCGAAACACCTTTGCAACCAAACAAATATTAGCACAGAAACAAATGCAGATGCGTCTAAGTGAACGCAATATGCGCAATGTGTGACGCAACTAATTAAAGCAGCGCATTCATACATGAACACAACTAATCCTTACCTTTGCGGTATCTTCCTGTGCGCACAATTTATTATAAGCACTGCGACAGCTGATACGCAGTTTCACACGTCGCACCTGTCTGTGTCTACATTAGCGCACAAATTGCACTGTTAAGGTATCGTGCACTACATTATTAAATACTCGCATGCGCTGGGCAAATGTAAGGCCACTGCGCTCTTTTTAGCGCTGCGCTGCGTTAATAAATGAGCCCCAGTGTTCCTACTCCTCCTCTAACGCACTAGGCCCCATCCCTTGGGAATTTACTTTGGCTATTCGCTACTGAGCATGCTCAGTTCTTCTAAACTCAGATTACTAAATACACCTTCCAGTCTAGCAGCCAATGAAGAGATGGCATTGCTGTTTTCCATAGAAACTCTGCACTCTGCTAGAGAAACATATTTTTTCTCCTGAGCTCAGCTTAATCAAAATCCGGTGCTGGTGAATGAAGGGGATTTATTGAGTACAAATTATGCAGTTTGTCTGGGGTAGATGCACCCAACATATATACATAGTACGAGAATGTAGGGATTTACATTCCCTTTAACAAACAGTTAGATCTTTGCTTTTTTTATAGCTAATAAGAAAACCCCCTCTTCCCCAATACATATTAAAGGAGAAGGAAAGGTTAAAACTAAGTAAGCCTTATCAGAATGGTCCATCTAAATACACCAGTAAACCCCCAAAGTAGTGCTGCTCTGAGTCCCCTGTCAAAAGAAACACTGCATTTCTTTCCTTCTATTGTGTACACATGGGCTTCTGTATCAGACTTCCTGCCTTCAGCTTAAACCTCATTGCCCTGGGCAAGAGCATGCTCAGTTTGTTCCTCTCCCCCCACCCCCTCCCTTCTCTACTGTAATCTGAGCCCAGAGCAGGGAGAGACTCAGGCAGGAAGTGATGTCACACCATGTTAATACTGCAGCTCCTATCCTAAACAAACAGAGAGTTTCTAGAGCTTTTTACTCAGGTATGGTAAAACATTCTACAGAATAAATATAGCATTCTAGCTTGTACTATTGCAGCTAATCTATTGACAATAAAATGCCTCCGTAGCTTTCCTTCTCCTTTAAGTGCTTATTGTCAAGGAGACAAAAGGATGGAGATCCCTGCCCCATAGGGCTTACAGTCTAAATTTCAGAACATGTGAGTGCCATTCGTATTGTGCCTTACTGGATTTATACAGTCCATCTATAAGCAGCTAAATAAGAGCACCACCTTTATGTATATTCCGTTATACAGCTACATCCGTGGGCTGAATCAGACCTGCCTGGATCGGAATAATCAGGTTAGGTGTCACAATTTTTTAACACAAAACATTGCTCAAGCAAAGAAAAATGGATGCTCAACCATGAGATTTCTGAAAACAAATATGCAGGATAGCGAAAAAGTTTTTAGTAAATTAGTAAAAGGTAAAAAGGTCTAGTTGCCCCCATTGGTCAAGTTAACTACTGTATGTCATAATGACTCGCTTCACATATATTAAATGGCATTACCAACATCACATGTTTCCAGTTGTTCAACATATCGACATTGTCTGCCAAATATGTCACATGCCCTTTTGAATTTGTGAAAGTCAGGGCCCAGGGGATGCTGCCTATGCGTTCCTCTTGCAACCCGACATTTAGACAATCACAGAAATAGGGCCATTATTACATTTCACAGTATTATGAGCAAATTCCATTTCAGGTTGTCATGGATGATCATGGCATTTTACTGCCCACTCTTTCAGAGGGTTGCAGACTGAAAAAGTCATTTTATAGAATATGAAGAACTGTTAGACTTCAGAGCTTACTTCTTGACAAGAGGAAACAGGTGGTTTGGAAATACAGTAATGACCATCATAGAAACGGTGACAACCCTGAAAATTAAAGCTTGGAAACCGTTAACTGGGTTATTAAAACAGCTTGGTTCAGCAGAAAAAAACATGGCTTTCCCATCTGCAATTGTTTTGTTCAGCTAGGATCATCATCCTGCTATAACGATGAATAATTATACTCATGTAGTTGCTTTTCCAATGGGATTCACATTGATTGACAGTCAACCAGCAATTACACTCGTATTCTGATATAATGATTATATGATGATTATATGATGAGTTTTACACCTGGCTTTAAATAGCTCCAGAGAAGTTGACTTTGCTAAAGTGTTGGAGCAGCTTGACAAACAACAAAAGCTATTGAAAATTTCATGCTCCTGATTATCAAAAACTGCTGATGATGGTCTAACATATATTTGCATGCATATATATTCCTTATAAATACAGATAAATAAGATTCCAGTCTTTTCAGCCACTGCCTAGTACAGAATGCTGACACTAAGGGGCACATTTACTATGGGTTGAACATCGAGGGTTAATTAGCCCTCGATATTCGACCATCGAAGTTAAATCCTTCGACTTCGAATATTGAAGTCGAAGGATTTACCACAATTTGTTTGATTGAACGATCGAAGGAAAAATCGTTCAATCAAATGATTAAATCCTTCGAATTGAAAGATTCGAAGGATTTTAATCCATTGATCAAACGATTTTCCTTCAATCAGAAATTGCTTGGAAAGCCTATGGGGACCTTCCCCATAGGCTAACATTGGTGCTCGGTAGGTTTAAGGTGGCGAAGTAGGGGGTCGAAGTTTTTTTTAAAGAGACAGTACTTAGACTATAGAATGGTCGAATAGTCGAACGATTTTTAGTTTGAATCGTTCGATTCGAAGTCCTAGTCGATGGTCGAAGTAGCCAAAAAAATACTTCGAAATTCAAAGTATTTTTTATTCTAATCCTTCACTCAAGCTTGGTAAATGTGCCCCTAAGGGGCAGATTTATCAAGGGTCGAACTTTGTAGTAATGGGAGTATTTTTGAACTCCCATAACTTCGAAATTCAAAGAAAAAAAGACCAACCGAAATTTGTTTAAAAAAAATCAGGTTTTTTTTCTGCGGGTGAATACGCTGTATTCGATTGTTCTGAATGGAGTAAGATCGTATTCGATCGAATTAGATTCGAAGTATTTTTCAAAAAAAACTTTGATTTTTCAGAGTCCACCAATTGACTCCAAATAGGTTCTGGGAAGTCCCCCATAGTCTAAAACAGCAATTTGCCAGTTTTTAGATGGAAAATGGTCGGTCGAAGTTTTAAAGAGAAGGTACATGATAAATTTAGATTTTCGAATTTTTTTCAAATTGAATTTGGACTATTCCCTAGTCGATGTACACTAAAATAGTTCGAAATTCAATTTTTATTTTTTTATTTACTTCATATTTTTAGTCAATACTTTTGAATAGCTTGGGGGTCTATTAGCTGAACATTCGTCTTTCCTTACTAGTGTATATTATATTTACTGTTTACTTATTAGAGTTTATAATGTCAGAGAGTTAAGGTTTGGTGTTGTAGTGTGAATATTGCAAATGATGAGTTTGTTTGCGTGTATGTAGCCAAAGGATGACGTATTGCGGGGTTTTATGAGAAAAAACTGCTGAGCATACAACCCTACTGTTATTTGTAAAATGTAGGGATTTGCAAGAGATTTACATGCCGAAGACATAAATGAAAGCAATTGGCATGGGCACTGCAAATGTCAATGTGTTTCTGCGACAAGGCACAGCTTTCAGTGCCAGGTGTCTGTTGCTGAGAAATGAGCATTGATTCAAAGCCTCATCATGAAGAAAGCCTTCATTTTATGAGCTCATAAAGAAATTAATATAACCTGTTGCTGTCCCCTGCAGAGGGCTTGGAGCAGTGGGAGGAAGGCTCAGCCTGAAGGCCAATTCGAGTTAGAATTGGAAAGAATGCCTATTTGTTATTATAGATACACCTGAAGCTTGAAGGTCAGTAAGGGTCAGATAAGTCATCAGTATCTCAGTAAGCTATTGCTGAATAACTCCAACGCCAATTTTCCTTATATCTGTATTTAATTAATGAGCTAAGGGGATCATTATGGGGTACCCTGACCAAAGAATGAATCATTAAGGAGGACCCTAACTTAAGGTTGGGCATTCAAGTGGGACCCTGACAGTAGGGTGGACATATATTTGTGCCTTGACCAAAAGTTGGACCTCCGACAGGGACCAGGCTTAAGGTGGGACAAGTGGTGCTCTGACCATAGGTTGCTGTTTCAAGTGGAAACCTGACCAAAGGTTGGGCATTCAAGTAAGGCATGAACTGAAAAAGTTTGACAACCAATGTTTAGATGCATCTGAATTTAGCTAAATGTAATAGGGGATGGGAAAGAGTGCAAATCTGCCTGATGGAAGTTTAAGAAGGATATTCCCATTGATATTGTGAAATATTTTGTCATTGATCTTCTCTCAATTTTCTTTGTGACTTTTACCTGAAATGAAAGGAGAAGTAAGTTAAAATCTCTGAAGGGGTGCCAAATGTTAAGCACTCCCCAGTGATTATAATCACTTACTTGATACCCTGGCCCAGTGCTCCTGTTAGCAGAAACTGTACCCGCCCAGGGTATTTATGTAGAAGCTTGCTGGCGTTGTCTTCTTTTCTTGGGAGACAGTGAGGCTTTCGCTCTACTGCCCGTGTACCTACCAAGACAGGAGAGACAGAAGACGGAAGAACCCGAACAATTGAAATGATGATCTTCTTCAGAAATACCCTTGGTCGATGCAGTTTTTAGCAAACAGAAGCACTGGCCCGGGTATCTGGTAGCACATGATAATCACTTGGGGGTTTTCTAACATGTACCCCTTTATTTAAATTTTAGTTATCCTTTAACAATGTTCTCTGGTTGTTGGAGTCCACATTGTCTACATTATACAAATAAATCACTTTGGCTTCATCACGGACCATTACTGGATCTTAAGACGAGTATTTCCTACTCCCAGATATTGTAGTCGGATGACCTCTTGCAGATGACGACATTCAATTTGTTAAAATCCGTTAAACTTTTTCTGAATTTACAGCAAAACAATTGTCCAGAGCAGAAACAAGTTGTTTTTGGTGAAAGCTTAGGTTTTCATAGAAACCGTTTTCCCGAGGTACTGGTTATAAAAAAAAGAAGTCTGTTAGAAAAGAACGCTATAAATAATAAAATGCTATAAAGGTTATGCACCATGTTCAGACAATTAAAGCCTACTCCACCTGTATTTTATGGACTCATGAATTAAGCAAGTAGAACATGCTGAACCAGTCAGTCACCCGTGGATACAAAGTAAACCATTCTTGACATTGTCTAGGAGTCTACAGCTTCAGCTAAACTTTTAGGTGTAAAATAGGAACGTTTTGTTCCACTGTTTTATTTTTTGTGCCTATGACATTGATGTTCACCTTGCAGCTTACTATTTGATGTATGACATCTTTGTTAAGAGTTGTATTTTAAAGATTCAAGACTTCAAAGTGTACTTTGAGTAAACTGACAAGTATTACGTTTTTATAGTCCACAGAGAACTCTCCATAGATTCTATCACCTTGATGTAATCTGTAATCATATCCCGTTGGCAGATTAGTGACAACTGCCAGTCTGTCATATGACAATGCACACGCTTGCCAAAATATTTGAACAGTTGATATATTTATTTCTGTTCCTTAGAACATGCTGGTCATGACTTGCAGTTTTACTGAAAGTCGTTCAGCAGCTCAGCCTTATAGAAATGACATTATGTGGCTCTGTGAGATTGCTGATTTAATAGCTACAGTATATTTCATGGATGCTTAGGCATCAACATTATTGCATAGTAATTTTATTTATCGGCAAAATAAATTGCAAGGGCTTAGGGAAAAATGATTATTAACCCAGCTGATCAATATTTGTTGTTATTATTATCCTATTTGTAACCAGCTGTATGTACACTACATATAGGTCAGTCAGGCTTTAAAGGAGAACTAAAGTTTGACTAAAGCAGTAGGTAGAAATGTTGTATATTATGTTTTGGGCTTCTGTACCAGCCCAAGGCAACCACATCCATTTAGCAGTAAAGATCTGTGTCTCCAAAGATGCCCCAGTAGCTCCCCATCTTCTTTTCTGCGGATTCACTGCATGTGCTCTGTGCTGCTGTCACTTTCTGAGCTTAGGGACCCACTCACAATATACAGTACACATAGAATAAAAATGTCACAATATAAGACTGATTAGTAATTAATACAGATCATTACTACATGGCAGCACAGAAATGCGTGCAACTAGCATCAGAATTTAATAATCAGCCCTGTAGCATGAGCTTATATCACAGGCCAACCTAATTTTCTGCTTGATAATTAGCAGCTTAGCTTCTCAACAGCTGCTCAGAGCCCACTGAGCATGTGAGTGTCAGACATTTTCCAAGATGGTGACCCCCTGTGACATGTTTGAAGTCCTGGATCATTGCTGCTGTTGAGCAGCTGAAACTTTAGGCTGGTGCAATATGTTCAGTATATAAAAGATGGCATTTTTAGCCAAATTTATTTTTAGGGTTTAGTTCTCCTTTAAGGTAAATAAAGCAAACATCTGCAGTGCAACTACCAACGGCCAGCTGTCCTTTGCCATATAATGCAAAGCCCTTGATCTGCCTACAGCTACCGTCTCGGTTCTGCCAGTGTGCCCTACTGCTCCTTTATTTACAGATTGGCCACAAAGTGCAGGAAACTGGTGCGCATGAGCATTAAATACCTTTTACCTGGAGGCAGCACGTTGTACACCTGTTAAGTCCAGGTCATGGAAGAAGAGGACTATGTCTTGAGGTTCCCTTTAAGTGTGTACCAACTAGGGATGCACTAAATCCACTACTTGGGTTTCGGCCGAATACTGAACCGAATCCTAATTTGCATATGCAAATTAGGAACCTGAAGGGAAAACGTGGGAAAATACTTCTTTTACTTCCTTGTTTTGTGTCAAAAAGTTTCCTTTCCCACCCCTAATTTGCTTATGCAACTTAGGATTCTAATTCGGTTTGGTCAGACACAAGGAACTGGACGAATTTGAATCCTGCTGAAAAAGGCCAAATCCTGAACTGAATCCTGGATTCGGTGCATCCCTTGTACCAACCATGATGAGCTGAATGCAGCATTGGGTGTATGTGAATATCTTTGTTGTTGCTCTAATAAATTGATTGCATAGACTTTGGGGGACAGAGGTCCCCAACCTTTTTTTCCTGTGAGCCACGTTCAAATATAAAAAGAGTTGGAGAGCAACACAAGCATGAAAAAATGTCCCTTGGGATAATGACTGGGATTGGCAATATGGTAGACCCAATGTGGGTTTTTTCTAATGTTTAAATGATTTTTATGGTGTGGGGATTCAAAATTACAAAAAAATCCCTTATCCAGAAAACCCCAGGTCCTAAGCATTCTAGATAACATGTCCCATACCTGTACTTACACTTTGTAAGATCATAAAGAATATATCAACATTTGAGCCTTCAGCCTTGTCTTTCTTTATTTCCTTTTTTTTGCTGATATTTAGTTCTGCTTATGATGAAAAATATGAGAAAACACAACATGCTTTTGCAAATCACCAGTGGCTATGTGTTTGTGGAAAGGCAATTTTATTTATCTGAATACTCACAATCCCATTTTCTTTGCAGATGTTTGATGTCTTCATTCATGGTTCTCTAGTTTAAAAAAAAAAAGGGAATTCTTTGTTTAAAGTACTTTTGGCACATCAAGCTGAATTATACTTTAATTTAGACCGCAATTATCCCAGCTTACATCTGGCCATAAGTAATAGTCTGCAATGTGGCACAATCTCGGCAGCCATATTAAATGTTTGCAGTGTATTGAAATCAAAGAGGGCAAAGAAGCCATTGTGTAGTGTTTGTGTAATTCCTGTTCTTGCTGTTGCAGGTGGCTCAGTAGAGTGAACCTCGCAGTGTCTAGCTATGCAGAGCGAGAGAGGATTAAACAGGATCAAGGCAGCATAAGTAAGTTTTCAAACAAGTAATATGATGTTTATAATGAATACAGTACATGATCTACAGTCCTACAAAGCGGGTTAAGCCTAGTCTCTGTAGGTGTTCTCTGTATTTAGAAGGGTAAAAAGAAATTGTGTGATTATACACACACACACACGTACACCCTTATACAACATATATTTGCACCAGAACTGAGCAAATTGTACTTCTGTAAAAGAGTTCAATTGTTCCAATTACCATATGTCTATGTTGGCATGATTCTTATCATACCTCTTGAAACTTCAGCGCATCTGTACAGAACAAAAGCAAGTTGTAGAACAAAACACAAAGTACAAAGATGCCTCAAATGGTTTTATTGTGAATTAGATCACACAGTTTGGAGTAGAATTGCAAGGGTGGGTTGCCAAGATTCTCAGCAAAACCACTGTCTTGAAAATTTATAAATCTACCCCTGAGCTTGGGGACCTACGCACATTGTACATCATTTATAGAAAATAAGACACACTATAAGGCTGGTTAGCAATTCATTTAAACTCCAAAACCAGTGCATTTTGAATCATAATGTATTAATCAGCCCCTTTAGCATTCGGTTAGCACAATGTTGAATGCCCAGATCATTACTGTTATGGAGAAACTTTAGATTGGGGCAGTATATTCATTATAAATAAATTGCCAATATTTGTTATTAGTGTTTAGTTCTCCTTTAAGTAGTATTGTATGAAAGTTGCAATGATCTTCCCTTACACATTTGTACTGTGTTTACTTATTAGATTATTGGAGTGAGAGTGATCAGGAAGAAGTTGATACACCATCAACACCAAAACAAGACAGCCCACCACCACCGTATGACACATACCCAAGACCTGCCTCAGTAAGTACAAACAGGCTTTATTTAATATACAGTTGAACCCTCATTTTACGGATACAAATCTCTACACAGTCGCAAGCTGCTCTACAGGGAAACAAACAAAGCTGCTTGAGGTCAGGGAAGTAAGGTGAGAGGGCTCTTCCCTGCAGAGCAGTTAGTGACTGTCTGAAGTTTCTATCCACAGCTGTCAGAGCAAGTAAAACAAAGGAGGAATTCCACTGCATACAATCAAGTTTCTTATAAAAATGGTACACATTTTATAATTAATATTGGAGATAGTATTTTTTTCCATTCCTACATTGAATCCACAATTCAGAAATATTCAACATCAAGTAGATTAATTTTGAATGAAGTTTATGCATGCATAGACTTTTGTGACATCACTTATGATAGTGTCACATTAAATACTTAGGAACTAGAAACGGTGTTTGGCTCCCGGTGGTAGCCTAAAACATACAGTGCATAACTCACTACTACAGTCAGACAGAATATTGTACATCTAGCCTTACCCTTGGGAATCCCTAAAATCTGGTGGGTGTAAAATGCCAAACTGCCCCACGGTAATTATTCTGAGCACAAACCAGTGTTACTAATTATCCTACCTATCTGATACTCTTGGTGTGTGTTAAAGACAGTAGCAACACCGTCATTTACTAAAGCCTCAATACTCAAGGTCTCTCTTTTCAGTTCCACAAAGGTGTCCATCTAAATTACATGTCAGTCCTTACTAAGGCCTCCTGCCTCAGACTCTTAAGCAGCATCCATCCTCCTCCATAGAAAGGAGTTCAAAAAGACAGAACTGTTGGAATACCTTCCCTTTTATAGACTAGAAAATACCCATAATATCCTTAGGTCCTTAAGCACACATATCCAACAGGGAGCAGGTTACACCACAGGTAATTTTAGGTTAATTTAACTCCTTGCATCCCCTTTAAGTAACCTGTTATCCAGAAAGCTCCGAATTACAGAAATACCATCTCCTATAGACTCCATTTTATCCAAATAATCCAAATTTTTAAAAAGTTCTAAATCTGCCATTATTCTCTAATGCAATTCATATCAGTATTTTACATTTACTTACAGAAGTTATTTTTTTTCTCTCTCTCTCTAATACCCCAAACCTAGCAAAAAGATTATTATATAACAGAAAAAATATTCACTTAAATGAATGAATTTATTAGGACAGTATTATCGGCAACCCTCACTCCAGAAGTAAAGAATGTAAATATATGCAAATTCTTAGTTTCCATGGAAACACTGACAGTGCAGCCTATAGTAAGTAAATTCCTAAAAGCAACAGACGTGACACTCAAATATTATTTGAGAAATAAAAGAAGACATTCTGTGCTTTCCTGCAAGCTCGTGAAACAATGTTTTCTAATTGTCTGTAAGAGACAAGATCATGTTGGAACGATTACACTACATAAACATTATTTAAAATTATCACTCAAGTTCAGTATCTTGTTTTCCGAAAATGTATTTTTATTCCTACTACCCTGGCTGTCCATTTTGTTTATAGATTTGCAGATTTATTCTGTGTAAAGGGAACTGCAGCTTCATTACGGCTTCTCCTGGGGAAGGACATGACATTTTGTAGCATTAAAGATATATGTGCCTGCTCTGAAAGGCATTGTTTTCAGAGGTTATATAGAAGATCTGATGTGCCATAAAAGAGGGCTTATATACAGTTAATGAAATCAAGGGAGGCATTAGTTAGCATTGTACAACTATCTTACATACCATACAAGGTAATTGCCATGGAACTGTATTGGGAACTAAAGAAATGATTTTGTACAATGAGGATGTGTAACAGATGGAGTTCTCCATCAGTCTCTTATCATCTCCCGCCTTGATTACTGCAACCTACTCCTCGCAGGTATTCCAACAAGTCACCTTTCACAACTCCATCTGTTGTAAATGCTGTTGCTAGACTCATTTATCAATCTCACAGGTCAACCTCAGCTGCTTCTATATGCATATCCCTTCATTGGCTCCCAATCTCCTTTAGAATCAAATTCAAACTTCTCACACTTACATTCAAGGCCCTTAACAGTGAAGCCCCTCCCTCTGCTCTCAAAATACACTCCTTCACACAACCTTCACGCTGCTTCTGACCTTCGCCTTCCTTTTTCTCTCATCACTTAAACTCATTCTCGTCTACAAGACTTCTTTTGGGCCTCTGCTTTTCTCTGGAACTCTCTGCCTTGAGCTGTCAGACTTTCTCCTTCTTTCCAAACTTTCAAACTCTCAAAGACCCACCTGTTTAGGGAAACTTTTTCAATGTACCTTAATTAATCAGTCATTGCTGTATCATAAATTACAAATTTGTTTCTAAAATTCTAATGTCTCAATTGTACCCTAACCTTTAGTTGTAAACTCTCTCGAGTAGGACCATCTAATCCTATTGTAGTCTGTAAACCCTTGTTTGTTATTCACCATTTGCTCCCCATTTGTTATAAGCGAAGGCAAAGCACTGTATACCTTGTCGACTCTATATAAATAGTCGATGATGATCAGTTGGGGCTGCCATGAAGAATTCCACTAACTTTACTTTTTTTATATAACTGTTTTATTCATTTTCAATAAAATAAATAGATGCTATCACAAAGGTAAATATCAAACAGCCGTGCAGAATTCATGTCCAGTAACTTTACTTAAAGGTTCAGTTATCTTCTTCTACTAAAAAAGAAAACAATGTTTTGGGTGACTATTCTTCTTGTCAAAGTTATTGAAGTTATAAATTGAAGTTATATACCCAATGAGTAGAGGTTAAAAAATGGTACCCAAACTGCTCCCAAGCGTTCTTTTTCTATTTATGACTGTGCTTGTTCTACTCCTACGACTATTACTTACACTGGTGTGCCTGGGTATGTCTTAACATGTTGCATCTTCCCTAAGCTAGCTATGGTTATGACAGGTGGGTCATTCCTGGTTGACATTGAGAGAAATATGGCAGCAGGTAAAGTTGGGATCATTTGCATTTTTTCTTGATCAAAGGTGCATTCTTTGAATTGCCCACTTATTTTTGTCACGCTTTAGTCACCACCCGATCCCAAGTTCACTAAATAAATAAACTAGTATACTGTATTTTCCTTAAATGTCTGTTCTGTTATGGTTTCAATTTTGTCTGTATGGTTTCAAGGACGGTAAAGGTATGTGACCTGTTATCCAGAATGCTCCGGACCTGTTTTCAGGATAAGGGGTGTTTCCATAATTTGGATCTCTGTGCCTTAAATCTGCTAAAAATTGAAAAAAATAAAATTTAATTATTTGATTAAAATAGAGGATATGGGAGATGTCCTTCTCGTAATTCGGAACACTGGATAACGGGTTTACCGATGACGGATCCTACACCTGTATATGAATTTACCATTCTAGGTTCCAGAATTTTCCTAGATTTTTTGCTCCATGCTTTTTTACATTTTGCTATAAGTGCATTTTTCATATGCAGCGCAAACCCACAATACTGTTTTTCAACTCGCTTGAACAAGGAGTACACAAAATTAGTACAGCCACAGCTGTTTTCATATTTTTATACCAAGATTATTTTATTATAGCTGAAATCAGTTTTGTGAGTCTATTGACAGTCCTTACTCTCCCAGTTGTAACTGTTTTTCTTTTCCTCCTGCAGATGAGTTGTGTCAGCCCATTTGTTGAGCCAAAACACAGGCTGTCTTCCACAGAAACCTCACAATCCCAGTCCTCACATGAAGAATTTCGACAGGAAGCAGCAGGAAGTACTACGGATTCTCCAGTACGAAAAACGGCCAGTCAAAGGCGCTCCTGGCAGGATTTAATTGAGACCCCGCTAACTAGCTCAGGACTTCATTACCTTCAGACTCTTCCTCTAGAGGACTCTGTATTTTTGGAGCCAGCTGTGGTTTCTCCAGATCACAGACGTCAGTCAACCCTTCCGGCTCAAAAGTGCCATCTACAAGATCATTATGGCCCTTTTTCTTTGGCAGAGGGTAAACAATCTCAAGTACAAAGTGGTAGTGGGGCAAAACCACGTAGTTTTACACTCCCACGAGATGGAGGATTGAGCCACTGTGCTCCACTGTCACCAGTGAGTATTCTGGAGCCACTTGAATCCTCACCGAAAAGAGAAACACGAGGTGAAGCAAAATCTGATCAACCAGGGAAAGCTGAAGATGCAAGTAGGTTTTTCATGTTCTCTTCCAAATATTATACAGCTTGAGAAGCCGTTTATAAGGATAGGATTTTGATGTAGCCCTTTATATAAACAACCATATTATCACAGAGCAGTATTCCAGAAATTTGTGTGGGCTTTGTTATATTGTTTTGGTGGGGGAATTAAAGTTATCTTATAGCACTTGAATGCAAATGAGCTATGAATTAGGACTAGACTTAATTCTGAATGGAAACATGTGGCATAGACAATAAATGGTCTTAAACCCCAAATGTGTCATTGTAGTGCTTTTGCGCTACTGATATAATTTTGTATGAAGATGCATCGTCATCTCTAATGATGTCCTAGTAGTCCTTCTCCATCCTTCACTTTGTCCAAATTCAGCTGGTTTACTGAAGGTTTGCGCATTGAAGATTACTTTCCATAACCTTTAGCAGAGTGCTGGTTTACTGTAATTTTAAAACATTTTATATTTTAAATACTGTATTTAGAACCATTACTCGTTATGTTATGTGACCTCTGACCCACACAACTTGTGCATTAGATGGCGTACTGGACAGGGTTGTCTTGTTTGTGGCATTTAAAGGAAAATCAAAGCTTAACAAAGACATAGACTAGAAATGCTTCACATAATTTTTTGAGATTTTGTACCAGCCCAAAGGACCACATTTATCCTTTATCAGTGAAGATCTGTGCCTCCAAATATGCCCTAGTAGCTCCCCATCTTGTTTTCTGCTGATTCACTGCACATGCTCTTTGCTGCTGTCAGTTACCCAAGTTGTGTGACCTCTATAATACAATACAATATACTGCGTATATAGAATTCCTTTAACTCAAAGCTTCTTGATTTGGAGGCCCTTGTGCTGGAAAGGGATTGTCATTTTAGTGAAAGGAAGTGAGGTTTTCTCTCCTCATTTCCGGTTTCTCTTCTTAATATGAAAATGGAAAGTTTGTTTTGTCATTTTATAGTGGTGCATACTGTACACGTACTATATGCAAGTTTTCTGTTATTAATGGGAATGAATGACAATACATTCCTAGACCTTCTCTTTTAATATGTTTAGTTCCATTGAGCTGGACCTCCAAGTTTGGACAGATGTCCTACCAAATTATCAGTCCCAGGACTGGCATGAGTGGTATTTGATATATGGAGTCTCTGTATACAAGTTTATACCCTTATTCTGCATTTACGATCTTTCGTTCTTAAGATTTTACGGGTATGGGATCCATTATCCAGAAGCCCCTTATCCAGAAAGCTCTGGATTATGCGAAGGTCATCACCCACAGACTCCAATTAAAATCAAAGTAATTATCCGTTTTAAAAAAAATATCCTATTGGGTTTATTTAATTTTTATATGTGGTGATACAAATTACAGAAAGACTCCTTTTCCAGAAAGTATTCTGGATAACAGGTCCCATACCTATACAATGCAACAAACCTAATATATGACCAGAAACAGAAGTTTATAAAACACTACATTATACTTCATCCCAGTTAAGAGATAATTAATTCTTATTGGCAGCAAAACCATTCTATTGGGTTTATGTAATGTTTATATGATTTTCTAGTAGATTTAAGGTATGAAGACCCAAATTACAGAAAGATTCATTCTCCCGAAAACCCCAGGTCCCGAGCTTTCTGGATAACAGGTCCCATACCTGTACTAGCATCCTGCTAATGCCACGAGGTGCATGGGACTGATGCACAATTATGCCCAGCAATTTATATCTGCAGTTGGCATAAGTCTAAAGATTTCTTTGCTCAATACCCTTTTTTTTTTAACTTGATTTTTTTATTGTAGCAATATTGTGTACAGTTTAGGGGCATAAAAGTGACTAGGACCAAAGTTGTTTTCTATATAAGTCCATCTGTTGTATAAAAGGGTGTAGTGATGGTATAGTTGCTACTGAGTAACAAAAGCTGCGGCACAGTTAGTCCAACTACAGTAGAAGTGATTTACATTTTGTTTGTTGCCTTATGGGTGTGCGAGGATCCCTGAGCGGGGCTGTTAATAGTGATTGATGTATCATTTCCTTGTTGTGGCTCTGGTGATTACAAATGAAGGTCAACTTTCATCCATGGAAGATACTTGTAACGTTTTATTTTCTTATAACAATTTTTGGACGCCCATTCCTTTTCATTTTCACTGTTCAGTAGTGACTTTTGCGCGGAGCTTTCATTTCAACCTTTACCCTGCGTATTCCATTTTTTTTTTTTTTGCTGTTTTATCTAAAGAGTCTATGTGGAGAAATGTATTTGTTGCCTATCTTTTTTCACAGCATAAGAAAGTGCTTTTAATTTAAGACTGACAGTTTGAAAAGAGAAGTGTGCACAAGATCAGTCCTTACATGTGGCTCAAAGCCTGCATTTAAAGCATTTTGTATTGTCTGTAAATTCATATTTAGAAATAGTTCCTTAAGCTTTGATTGATAGTTAGCCATTAAGTAACTGTGAGTAGAATGCGAGCCTCCTTACATAGCTGTGCTTGTGTTCAGTTGGAAAGATTTTTTATTCTCCTTTCCAGTGGCCTAAACCCAGGGCAAGGAGCAGGGTGCACCCACAATATTGAGCTTTCGTAATGGCTAATTCTTCTGTATTGTTGATAAACGTGTGATACAACCAACATTTGGTAGCTGAGATATGGTTTAAAAGCAAAACCTAGGCACTTGCAGGATAAAACAGCAGATTCCAGACTTATTGTAAATAACATTTTAAGCCTATAGTAAACTGAGTGGCACTGTTGCTCTAACTGTGAGCTTTACCCCACTAATGTGCTCCAGATGAGACCATAATTCCTAGGGGTTGAGCCCTGGTGTTGGAGGCAGGGTGTTGGACAACTGTAAATGGGTGCAGAACTGATTTATTAGAACATTTCCACATAGGAGAATAGCACAATGATACAGAAGGCAACCTTGGTGTCACAGTCGATACATACTCACAATTCAGACCATTCTTCCCTCCAATAGAGCTGAGAGGGAGATACCAGTGTACCCAGAGTTTCTCGTCTCCTCTGGTGACATTTCTCATGGGGAAACCCAGGGGGGTCTATCTAAGTCCCTGTTGCCCTGTGTGGAGTTCCCTGACTAAGCAACAATGCCCTTGGGATCTATTCCCTTTAATTACTACTCGGTGGAGCCAAAGCTGTTTAATATAGTTAGCCCTAATCTGGCTTTCTTTCCTAGAGAGACTACTACAGCATGTAGCTACCCCTTACTAACCCTGACTAATGATGACTCCACAGGAGGCTCACATCCACTTATTTTTGGTAATTCAGCTGTTGTAATTTAGAGGGGTAATCTTCAGGCAAGTGTAGTGCATAGTGTAAAGTTGAGGCACAGGCTAGTTTCTTTTAGCCACATAGGTCTGTTTATTCCTCCTTACCAAATGTGCTTGTTTATTTCTTATTTGAAGAAAGTTGTAATTGGCAAGTATACATGTCATAAGATTATATAACGAACTTCTAACCAAAGAGTCTGAAGCTGCCCTTCAGGCGGAGACAACATGGTTCCAGCTTTCAGTACTTGGTCTCAGTGAGTCCGTTTTCTGGATGCCCAATAATTTGGCAACTTGGCAGACTTGTGATCACTTACAATTTTTGGGGGATTCCTACAAATCGACCAATGAGCACTGTTCACAGGGATGAACAGAATTATTTAATTAATTACATTAATGTGTTTAAAGTGAGTGGGTTATAGCTAAACAATACAACTCTCTCATTAGTTCTTAATGATAAAATAACCAATTGTTTTTTCAAATACTTAAAGATGTGGTTCACCTTTACATTAACTTTTGGTTTGAATGGCTAATTCTAAGGAACTTTTCTATTGACCTTCATTTTTTATATATAGTTTTTGAATTATTTGCTGCCTTCTGACTCTTTCCAGATATGGGTCACCTGACCCCATCTAAAAAACATGCTCAGTAAGGCTACAAATGTATTGTTGCTACTTTTATTGCTCATCTTTCTATAGGCCCACTCCTATTCATATTCCAGTCTCATGCATGGTGGTCAAGGTCATTTTGGACCCTAGCAACCAAATTGCTGATGCTGAATAAAAAGCTAAACAACTCAAAAACTACAAATAATAAACAATGGAATTCAATTGCCAGTTGTCTCTAAATGTCACTCTCTACATCTAACTAAAATTAGTTTAAAGGTGAACAAACCCTTTAAAAGAGGAAGAAAAGTTTAGGGATTCTATTAGAAGCAGCTTCTTGCAAGTATATTTTGAGTTGCAGGAATCCTCTGCTTCTCCTTTTACAAGCAAGTGCAGTCAGGGCTGGGCCAAGCCGAACAGGCGCCCTAGGCAACCCGGTCAGCTAACCTCTCCACTGCGTGCATGCGTCCGTGCTCCAAATAACATAGGGGAGGGCAACGAAGGGGAAGCCTAAGGGCAGGAGAGGGGTGGAGGGACAGAGGGGGTAGGTGAGAGCTGCAGAGGGGAGTGAATCTGGACTAGGCTTAGGCAGAAGAATCTTGAACAGGCGCATGCCCAGCGCCCCCACAGCATTGCACCCTAGGCAGTGGCCTCTTCTGTCTACCCCTAGTTCCGGCCCTGAGTGTAACGTTTGTGGCAAAACATGGTGAATATTGTGCAAATTGTGCACCTTTAACAGTTGTATTGCATCAGTGCTGGGGTGAATTGTGTCGGTGTTGGCGTGGATATTTCAAACCGTGTGCAATTAGGTAGGTGTAAATCCGTTGCATGCGTAGGTGAAATGGTTAAAGGGAAGATCTCCTCAAGGCAGGGGCCACAGTGTGCCCTGAACTTTGTTCCTTGCACCTAATGGTGCCACACATATACTAGCCCACATTTAAGGCACAATAATAGAGGAGCAGATATTGGTTCAAGCACTGTACTGAATGGTGATGTTACAATATACCTGATTGATAATCTAAATTATTATTTAAAGTGGACCTGTCACCCAGACATAAAAAGCTGTATAATAAGTTATTTTCAAATTAAACATGAAATCCAAATTATTTTTTTTATTAAAGCATTCATAGCTGTTGTAAACTCATTTAAAAATCTCAGCTGTCATCAAATATTGCCTGCCACTCCTCTATGCCAGTGACATAGAGGTGGGGCAAGCAATTACTTTCACTTTCCATTCAGCACTTCCTAGATGTCACTGCTCTCCACACATTTCCCCAGTTCTCTTAACCATTTAGTTATGTGGCCAGTCCATGGGGATGGACGTCAGGTCTTTTGAGATGCTCCAAGGCTTGCCTTAATAACAGTGTCCACAAAATGGCTCCTGCATACTTGCTGTAATTATGAATTCCCAGACTAAAGGAAACAAGATTCAAATAATTTATATAGTGTAATTAAAGTTCATTTTGCTTGACTGATGTGATAAAATAGGATTTGGAATAATTTTTTTGGGTGACGGGTCCCCTTTAATGGCTATGCAGGGGTCCCAAATGATTAACTTAACCATATTGCTTAGTGGTGGTTTCCCATTTAGCCTGGGGTTTTGTAGGTAATGCTTGTCCCTAGGTTATATGAGGGAATGAAGCACATGGTTCATTCTCTTCAGGCTCCACCTGGACCAGAGGTGAATGTGCTGGGGAGCCTAGAGCAGAACCATTCAGTACCAAACGTAGAGCCCTTGGAGAACTAAAAAGAAGTACATTAATAAGGTAAGAGATAGTGGTAACTGTAGTTGGCTTTGTCATGGAGAAGTAGTGTTGAGTTAGAACTCCCCAGGTGACACCTGCCTGTGTTTGAGGACCCCAGATGGAATGGTGGTGAGACGATTGCTTCAAGATCTTTCTCCTGTTACTATTGGTGGTCTGACAGTATGTGAAACTACATATTCTTGCTATTACCATAAAGCTCTTAAATTGCCCCACCACTGTTATACTCTGCAGATACCTTATTGACATTACTGTATGTTAATAAACCATCTTTTTAAGTTCAGCAGCATCAAACATTTGCCCATTGTTCTACTGATCAACTTTTTCCCGTCTTTAGTAAAGACGGGAAATCATTCCATCCTTCCTTTTACCCATTTTTGTGATGTCATTTCAACATTTCACTCTGTAAGAGTCAGACATTTTTCCAGTGGCTGCAAAGGTATTTTTATTTCTAAAAATATGTGCCAAGCCTAAGATCAATATCAGCATTGTTAATGGTGATGACAGTCTTCAGAGGGAACATAACGTGTGACAGTTAAAGATGACTGAATGTCAGCATCAATCTTTCAGAGTCACTCCGAGATTTCCCTGTTAAACATGTCAGCAGCTTATTTGTGCCACAGGCAAAGCATCTGCCCTATGTTTCTTTACTTTTATTTTATTATAAAACCCCAGGTCTCAAGCATTCCGGATAATAGACCTTTCCATAATGTGGATTTCCATGTCTGCTAACATCATTAAAATATTTAAACCCAGTATGATTGCTTTGTCGCCAATATGGATTAATTTAGCTTAGTTAGGATCATGTACAAAGTACTGATGTAAAAATGTTGAATTTGAATGGAGTCTGAGAGATGGCCTCTCCTAATTCGGAGCTTTCTGGATAATGAATCCCATGCCTGTAGTGCAAAGCACAGGTATCCAAGTTACTAAGTTACTATATATACTATATGTGTATATAGTATATAAAAAATAGAATAAATACATAGAGTAAGGTGATTTTGAATTATATAGTTGTATGTCAACCTTTGCTTATACCAAATGTGATAAAACATATATTGCTTACACATGCAACTTGGTAAAAAATGTCAGTCTCTTAGGTATTCCTTGCCGATCCCTTCACAGTCCCTCAGCTGTAAATGAAAGTCCAGAGCAAATATATATGTATTCCCTATGGAATATATATAAGGAGATCAGCGCCTGTGGCAACAGAAATTAGAAACAAGCATAGCGTAATACGTTCAATTAAAGGGAATATCACCCTGTGCGTATACAAAAATTATTTTTCAGAGGTGCGCTCCCCTTTTTTTCTCGGGCAGCTATTAATTAGAAAAAGAGAAATAGATCCAGGTGAATATAAGAACAAGAGGTATCCTTCCTGTATAACAAAGGTGCAATCCGATAGTGAAGTGCCTCCACACTATGTATAAAATGCCTACTTACAAACCACTACTGTGGCGTTATGCATATCAAAAGAAATCCTTTCTGGTCTCTCCTCCAGCTCACCGCTCCTGCCAGACTCCGGATTAGAAATAGGAACCGAGGATAGTGTAATACTGCTTTTATTAAAACATAATTAAAATCAAGTAAAAAATACACTCACATTTACCCTCTTTGGGTAATACGCATTCAGTCCCACAAAGTTTGAGTATGCTCCCTCGGGGCAGTCCTGCCGATTTTTTCAGACTCCCTTGTGGTGCCTCTCCTGGGTCCAAAGCGTACCCCAAACGTACCCAACGCGTTTCGCTGTTGTTATAGTCAGCTTCCTCAGAGGTATAGTCCGTGTGGGTTCCTATTTCGTCTTTTAAAGGTCTGTTCCGGTGCTGTATCATGGCTCCTACTCCTATTTCCGGTCCATGCGTTCCACTCAATGCGTTCCAGCGCGCTCACTTCCCTTTCAGCGCACCCGATGTTGGATCTTTCCTCATTACACAGGTTTTAAATGATGGATCATACTTTCCTTGCCATGCTGGTAATTCTAGCAGTTTGACCCCATAATCCTTGCCTCTTGCAAATATCTATCTCCACAGAATATTATGCAAATACTGATTCTATTTCTAAATTCTAATCCGGAGTCTGGCAGGAGCGGTGAGCTGGAGGAGGGACCAGAAAGGATTTCTTTTGATATGCATAACGCCACAGTAGTGGTTTGTAAGTAGGCATTTTATACATAGTGTGGAGGCACTTCACTATCGGATTGCACCTTTGTTATACAGGAAGGATACCTCTTGTTCTTATATTAACCTGGATCTATTTCTCTTTTTCTAATTAATAGCTGCCCGAGAAAAATCATTTTTGTATACGCACAGGGTGATATTCCCTTTAATTGAACGTATTACGCTATGCTTGTTTCTAATTTCTGTTGCCACAGGCGCTGATCTCCTTATATATATTCCATAGGGAATACATATACATTTGCTCTTATACCAAATGTGGCCTACAGACTTATCTTTCCAATTTTGAACCTGACAGCCCGCTGTTTCAAGGAACAAGGGGTAGGAACCATCCTAGGGTGCATTGGAGAGGGGGGGGCACCGCACCGACAAGTAGTAATAAGAAATGACAGACGAGGAGAGGGAAAGTTGAAATGAGGAAAGCTTGTTTGTGACAGCGAGGCAATTCACAAGTGTGGGACCGGGGATTGGCGAGCAGAAAGGGGACAGAGGGACGGCTGTTGGGGTGCCTAGGGTAGCAATACTACTTGGCCTCAGTGGAGTAACTACTGGGGGAGTAATGGGTGCGACTGCACCCAGCCTGCCCCCCCAATAGGGCCCACCACAGTCACGAGATCACAGTGGGGAGGCCCAAAGGTAAGCTCCCGCGCCTGATCCATGTTCTGGTGGGGGCAGTTTAGGAGCAGGTTTTGCACCTGAGCCCGCAGTCCCCTAGTTACACCACTGCATAGCCTGGGTCTGGGTCTGTCCATTTCAAAGCTTTCTGCCTGGCTTTAATCATTGTGGAGCCTGACTTCATTGACACACCCTGAACATCATCAACCCAACCCCTTTGCCTAGGTTTAATTTAGGGTTGCCACCTGTCTGGTTTTGACCCGTACAGCCCAGTTTTCAGAATGGCTGCGCGGGTTTAAACTGCCTGCCCAGTTTTCTAAATTAGGAAAACTGGACAGGACTAGCCGAGATTGATGGGACAATTGGTCAATCGCTATGTCATAGTCCCGCCCAATGATGGTGCTGACACACCCGCCCCCTGTGATATCACCACCTGCCCGGATTACCACATGCTAAGGTAGTAACCCTAACTGCCACATGCCCTTGAGATGTCAGCTCTGATGTTTAGAAGCCAATGCTATAGGACAAATGCTTGACAATTATGGCCCAGTATCACTGTTTAGTAAGCGCTGTATCCTCTGTTTGAATTACTTCATTTGACTTATCTAGATGATTTGGATGGCTTTATTTGTTACTCTATATAGGAGTGCAGCATTGTTGCCACTATACTTTCTCTACTTACTGTAAATGAATCAGTCTGTTCAACTTGATACCAAGCTGCACATATTCTGCACTTCACTAAGTTGATGTAAAAGTGCTGTATTCTTCATTCTTGTCAGTTTCTATGGCAATGCTTGTTTCTTTATAACATCTGATAAGCCTCAGGCCTTACAATATATTTCAGCAGCCGCATTTTATTTCCTTGCTGTAAATTTCCTCACTAATCTACGTGCTGCGTTCTTCGCCATGCAAAGGTTTTTCATCACCAAGGAAACCTGTCTGCGTTTTTCGCCGCTTAACACCAGCAATTATGAGCACTCTTCTCCTACGGGGGTATGTCTGTATGTATTTTTATTTATTCCTTCTTTTTTTTTTTTTACAAAGTGCCTTTGTGGAATTGGATATAACGTGATGGATGGAGTCTTGTGGTGACAATAAAATATCCCTTCTTTGGACATGTTTTGTACAGTTCCTGGGACTCAAAACTAGGGATGCACCGAATACAGTATTTGGGATTCGGCCAAATTCCCGAATCCTTTGTAAAAGATCTGGCCGAATACCGAAACAGAATCGGAATCCTAATTTGCATATCCTAATTGGCCGGCGGGATTTTTTTTTAACAGGCTTGTTTTGTGATGCAAAGTCATGTGATTTCGCCCGCCGCTAATTTACATATGCAAATTAGGATTTGGATTCAGTTCGGCCAGACACAAGTATGTGGCCGAATCCTGCTGAAAAAGGCCCAATCCTGGCTGAATCCCGAACCGAATCCACAATTCGGTGCATCCCTACTCAAAACTCATCTGCAGGTGGGAAATAACTCAACCCGCACCCAACCCTAACACACGACCCCTCCACCTGCACTCGGCCCATAACCCAGCAAGCCTATGACTTTATAGACCCATGTCTGCCTTGCCCACTATATCACTGAAGGTGGCACCGCCAAGCAGGTGCGAGCCTATAAAAGGCACACACTGGAGGCGAAAGCTGACACAAGAAGGAAGAGCACAACCTGAACCTAGTGCAGAAAAAGCAATTACAAGCTCTGCACTACAAGGGCACCTGCTCTAAGGTAGTTCTCCCTCGCCAGATGCTATAAATTACAGGCTTCCCCTAGGAGGGGTTATTGAGGGTCTGAGTATTTGCGCTTGGCCCATTCTGAAGATTTTTTGCAGGCAGTCCAGGCCACGCCATCGGTTATAAGAGCTGTTTATAAGTTTGTATACTACAGGTTAATAATGGCTTTGCTTATTTTATAGGGAATAATGTGCATTACAGTTGTAATATATTAAAAGTTATCATTGGGACCGTGTCCATATAAAAGTACAGTGTGACTTCTAATATTGTCATATTTCACAGATAGGAGGAGTATCACATATGCCATATGACACACATTACATCACTAAGCATCAATTAGAACTGATGACATCACTAAGCACCATTTCTATTCATGCCTTTTGTGTATTATAGTACTGTACCGTCACAAAGTTGCAAATGTAAAGGGTTTGTTCTTTTTTTTGCAATAAATAAAGGACACATAATATAACTCGAAAGATGACTGCCCCTATTAATTTCTTTTTTTTTTTCTCAATAGCTTTTCACCGGCAAAAAAAAAATAGTTTGGCCCATCTGTACTTGCTGTGATAAGCTGACAAGGCCAGCACAGGAACAGTAGCTGTTTAATTCATTTGAGTGGGTTGCAGTAACCTTAGTTCTCACCAGATTATTCTACTGCATGGAAAGTTCCTGCATAAATGAGAACACTCTGTGCCAGTGTGAGTGTTAACTTGCTTGTCGTTTAGCTCTTTATAGTATGGGAAACCTCAAAACTGTATTCAGTATAATAAAAGAAATTGTAATTCTAAACAACTTTCCAATATGCATTTCTCAAAGGTGGGATAAAAGTAATGCAATTTCAGTTGAAATCAGGCTAGTAACATTCTCTGCATTCTTCTAAGGCAATAAGGACTCCGACTCCTTATTGCCTTAAAGTGGAAGTAAAGTCTAAAATAGAATATGGCTAGAAAAGCTGTATTTTGTATACTAAACATAAACATGAACTTACTGCACCATAAACCTAATCAAACAAATGATTTATGCTTTCAAAGATGGCCACAGGGGGTCTCCATCTTGTAACTTTGTTTATCATCTTTGCAAGACTAAGACTGTGCACATGCTCAGTGTGGTCTGGGCTGCTTAGGGATCGTCATAAATTATCAAAACAGCACAAGTCAAATAATATCTGCCAGAAGCCAATACCGCAAGACTGATTAATAATCAGAATATACAGACTGCACTGCGTCCTGTGTTGTCATGTAATCTAATGTGGATTTTATAGTTTTTGTATTGTTTAAAACAAACCAACTCTGCAGAACCAGTGGCTGCAGCAAAATAATCCTCCAAATAGAATCCCAGTTAATCTGTTTAAATCTGGCTCCATGATCTTTGTCCCTGCAGCTGGAGTTGGAAACAGTAAAGGGGATGAAAAGGCAAAAATAAAATCCAATACAAATCTCTACACCATCGTTGACTGCTTTACAGGGAAACAAACAAAGCTGCTTGAGTTCTGCATGGCTGGGAAGTAAGGAGGCGGCTCCTCCTGCTATTGAAAAGTATGATGGTTACCCTGCAGAGCAGTTAGGGACCGTCTGACAATTCCTTTCCACAGCAGGAAATAAAGGGAGAATTTCACTGCATACAGTCAGGTTTCTTATAAAAACGGTACACCGTTTTTAATTAAAGTATATTGAAGATAGGTTTCTTTTTCATTAAAGAATGTAAAATGGGATTACATTTTTTTTGCCTTTACCTTTACATGCCCTTTAAGACTTACTCCAAGAGAACAGATATAAAGTACCTGTATATATGTATGGGATCCGTTATCCGGAAACCTGTTATACAGAAATCTCCAAATTATGGGAAGGCTGTCTCCCATAGACTCGGTTTTAATCAAATTATTCAATATATTGTCTTTTCTGTAATAATAAAACTGTATCCTGTACTTAATCCTAACTAAGATATAATTGATCAAAACAATCCTATTGGGTTGAATTCATGTTTAAATGTTATTTTAGTAGACTTAAGGTATGGAGATCCAAATTACAGAAAGAGCCCTTATCCGTAAAATCCCGAGTGTTCTGGATAACAGGTCCTATACCTGTACTTGAAAGTTGCTTAGAATTGCATTTCTATTTCATATGCAATGTGCATGATACATTATGGTAAAGTGCTATGTAACTTGCTGGCTCTGTATAAATAAATGAAGGTGATGATGATCCAGTGTGTTCAGAGTTGAAAAATCAAACTCGGACTGCAGAGTTTGGGAGATGTAAGGCTGATAAATGCTCTTTTAAATATAAGGTGACCTGCACGTGATTTATGTTTTAATAAGTCTTCTGCCAGGCCTAGAGATGCAATGTCTGTTATTTTTGTGCTGCCTGTACTTTAGTGTCTGGTTAAGGATCCTGGGGCAAGGTGACTGTCTGTCACCCCTGTTATTACAGAACTAGGCTTTTCCTAATTTAGAGTGTTCCTCTGTCCTGGATCCCTGCCTTGGAAGTGTATTTGTTTCTCTTATGAGTGGCAAACTGTTTCTAATGTGCGACTAAACTTAGTCTGTGTGGGCGTTTATGGAACCAGTGCCAGCAACTTGAGTACTACGCTTGTTCTCATGCGGTAAACACCATAATGTGCCTTTTGCTTCTCCCTGCACAATAAAGGGCAAGTCAAAATAAAAAAGAAAACCTTATTCCAATATATAAATTTATTAAAAATGTTCAGTTCTTTTAAAGTTATTTGTAAGAGCAATTGCTATTAAAAGCAACATTTGCTTAATGCCTGGTTGTTACTTTTTAAACAATGTTGCAAAAGTCTTAGTTCCCCAGCAAAGACAGGTCTGTTAATCAGCTGCCTTGTCTTACATTGTATCAACAGTCTTAGCCACCAGTGCAGAGAATAGAAAGGGGCAAACACTGCTTTCAATAGCAGTATATATACAAATAACTTAATCACCTAAGAAAAAAATGTAAAGGATGTATATTGCAAAGTTGCTTAGAATTATGTTTTCTTTTATTAGGAAAAAAAAATGTTTTTATTTGGGGTTAACTTGCCTTTTAAAACCGTATTCCAGCCTAGAAATGAAAGATAGCAGTTAAAGTGAATTATTGAAAAGCAGATTTTGTACCTTTTATTTAATTGTGGCCTTAAATGAGATCTAATCCCCGAAAATGTAATGTGTGTAACCTTAAGAGTGGTCCTGTGACTGTTTTAATTGACATGAATTTTGTATTTGTCTAAAATTTTAATAGGGTTGCAACCTGTCCAGTTTTGAACAGGACAGCCCAGGTTTTAATGGAACAGTTTGGCTCAAAACCTTCTGCCTAGGTTTTAAAGCTTTAAAAACTGTCCAAATATTCGCAAGCCACATGGGCTGTGACATCATAGCCATGTCCCCAAAATCACCAGTTCTGCCCACAGTGTCACCTGTCCCTTGGCCCGCCCCTAATGTCACAGCCAGCGACCATTCTCAAGCTGGCCTTACACAGCCAATAAAAGCTGCGGACAGACTGTGTCGGCAGCCTATAGGCCCATGTGTGGAGCCCTCCGACGGGCTTCCCCGATCGATATCTGGGTCGGATCACAGCTGCATCTGTGCATTGATGCGGCCCGTGATCCGACCGCCCATAGTACATACATTATGATCCGATCGTTGGGCCCTAGGGCCACGATTGGAGCAGCCTGATATTGGTCACCTCTACTGTATGTGGGAATACCGGGGAGAGATTTTGTCAAACGAGCTTAAGTTACTAAGAACAGAACATTTCCATAACATTCTATTCCTTATATGAAATTACATTTGCTCAGGATCAATAAACCATTGCAACCAATGAGATATTTACTTTTTAAACAGGTGACCAGTAAATGCTGCCTGCTGATTGGTTGCTATAGGTGATAAGAAGTATAGCAAACTTTGCCCCTAACATTATAACCCCTTAAAAATGATTACTTCTTTAATATGTAAGATTGACCGGCTTATCCATTCCATATACTGTACTCTCTTATCAATGTACTTCCAGCATTCAGTGCTGCTTCCAATGTCTTCCACAAGAGAGAGAATATATACATGTTTTATTAAAATAGTGCCTACACATTTATTTAGATTTATCTAAACACTTCTCCCTACAATGAACAGAAAGAAACTTGTGCTCTGTTTTCTTATAAATCCTTGGTGCTGCTAATTCGATTTCTTTTGCCTTAATCATTTGCACAGTATTATATGGATTATGGGGTTTTTTTTTGGCTGAAAAGTGTACATTGTTTTTAACATTTTGAATCAAACAACCTGTCTATTCAGCCGTGCTTAGCGTGCGTCTTATATATTTTAATAGATTCATCCCCTGCCAGTGAGATATTACTGAGCTCGCAAACACCAGATTCTCCTCTGTGATTTATTAGATTATAAATCCATTTTGCTTTACTAATTGGTATGCGTTGTTAATCACCTAGTCATTTAGTTAGGTGTGAAAAAAAAAACACTTCTGGAATGTGTATGTCCTCCTTGACTAATGTGTTTGTCTTCCGCCAGACATTGATTAATCTGTATCTTGTGTCTTGTGACACTGACCGATTCCGCCGGCACTCGAGTCCCTTGTGCTGCTCCTAATCTCAAGGTCGTGCAATAAATGACTGGCATTTCAAGTGTAATCATCAGACTCTTAAACACAGGGGTAAATAGTTCTCCTTTCTGTCACTCACATTGTTTGCCCAGAGCGATTACATTTGATTGCCGTATAGGCCTGTGCTTCTTTTCCCATCATATAATGAAATACTAAAGTGTTTTTGTGCACATTTTATTAGTTCAATTTGACTTACAGGCTTGTGCCCATCGTAGCTGATAGGAGAAATTTGGTTATTTGTCAGGCCATCAGATTCTTGCAGCTAGAGGCTTTTCTGAATCAAATATTTAGAGGTGACAATGAGGATAGCAGTTTGTTGGAAGAATGTTGCAAAGCCCTTGTGCATACTGATTTGTGGATTCAGAATGACTGCAATTCTTTCACCTCTACCCGTTGAGGTCTCAAACGGACAGGAATTGATCCTGTGCCAATACTTGATATTACATGAGCTTGTAATGACCTGAAAACGCCGGCTTGTGTGAGGAGGTGTCATTCTGTTGACATTCCCAGAACCAAATACATTGTGTTGGGTCACTGGTTTACTGGGCCCGGGCTACATATTATAGTGAAGCATGAGACTGAGGGTTCACCTTGGCTAGGATCTGTTTCTACTCACATTGGCCAATGGCAGGGGGTCAGTTTTTGATTTAAATATAATATTTTTGGGACTGGAACCAAAGTCAATAGTCAACAGCTTTTATAGTATACAATGCCATTCACTCAAATGTGGTACTTCAAATGTTTTCCCCCCCAGTATATAAGAGCAAATATTGAGCCTTCAGGCAAAGCGGCTTTGAGTCACTTACAAAGCTGAGCTGTACCCGACCAAAGGGATTCTTTTCCTCTGGCATCAGGATTACTGTTAATGATGGAGGGGAAGAGCACTGGTTATTATTGGTGACTTTTATCTGGGGAAGCCTTCTGCATATTTACTTAACCTCCTCAAGGAGAGCTACTTTGCCATAGTAGCTGTCTATAATATATATTTAATTTTGTGTTGTGCACAGCAGATCATTTCGCATATATTTATTTCAACTTCAGAAATGGTGCCCTCTTAAATAATAAATTAACATTTAGATGTATTTCTCTCTTATATATGAAATAGTTCTGCATGTTTACTTGTAGTTAATATTTAAAAAACTGCACCGGTGCGGGGGTTATTCCAGCGAGCACCACGGAATGATCTACTTCCGGGGCAGACGCATGTGCAGTAGAATGAAATAGCCGACTTGTTCAGATTTTCACGCTACTGCCCATGCACACCCGCAAGAAAAATTAAAAAAACTGAAGAAGATCGTTCCGTGGTGCTCGCTGGAAGAATCCCAGGCCGATGCAGTTTTCTTCTGATAGGAGCACTGGTGTCAGGTAAGTACATACGATCGATTGGGGGTGCCTAACTTTTAGCACCACCAAGTTAAAAGACCTTTCCTTCTTCTTTAAAGCCGACTGCAAGTAGAACAATGAATGCAACAGTCTGATTGGTTGTCATAGGTTAATGCCCATGGGCAAATTTGCCTATTGTTAATAAATTAGTCCCCTTGTGTTATAACCAACAGAGACTGAAAACTCCCAGACCTGAGCAAGATTGTTGTCAGTCAATGAAAACTTTCCCCAAAATATGTTGTATGTATTAACTGAAAGCCTTCAGCTGCCCCATGTTTTTGGAGCCTCTCCCTGACTGGCTCATCAGTTTTAGAAAATGACAGATAATTGCCCAACATGATCACTCCTTCCACAGAATCCTGCGCATGTAAATAAATGTTCAGCTGAAGTGCACACAATTTTGTGGAAGGTATTTTATTATATTGAGCAGTTGTAAGCAAAAGGGGAAGAAGCACATTATATTAATAAATATGTTTGTAAACTCTTACATTTTTAGATTTATGGGTGAGCCACTGAGGAGTATATCAAAGGGCCTCCTTTAAAAACCTTAGCAATAAGCAGGGCAGCAATGCAATGCCAGGAGTCAACATATATGAGGGGAACTGGAAATATGGGACTGTATGCTGCATTCATTGTTACAGTTTTTATATATGTATGTATATATAGTAAAAATAAGTTAGAAAAGTCATTAGCACCATGTGGCCTGAGCATAGAGTTTAGGGTGCACTTCTACGCACTGCCTGCTACACAGTATTAACTAATCCCCTCCATTTGTATGAGTCGGATACACTCTCTCAGTATGCTGTTTGTAAACCCAATATCGCAGAACAAGGCTGAGGCTCCGGCTTGTAAATACTCACCAGTTAATGTTGCTCCATTCCTTCTGTTTTCATGATAGCAGAAACTGTAGACGAGAAGCCAGCAGACTCATTACAAGATCTCTACAGGGCCCTGGAGCAGGCCAGTTTGTCCCCACTCGGAGATCGGCGTCTTTCAACCAAAGTGGAGTACAAGAAGTCTTTTATTAAAAGATCTAGTGATCCAGTAGTCAATGACAAACTCCACAGACTGCGAATTTTGAAAAGCACTTTAAAGGTAGGATATTAGAAAAGACAAACTAGGCGAATCCCTGAAGTTCTGGAGAGCATAGTTTACTCCGTCCCAGCTGGAAAAAAAGGTTGTTACTTTCTTTCTGCTTACATGGAACCACATCAGGGTGGTGAAGAAATTCACTCATTGAAGTGAAGAAACAAACATTCACTCAGATATTTGTAGGTTCTAGCTACAAATTGAAATTTATTAACAAAATTTGTTTTTACAAATGTATTCTCCCTACCCTAACATGTGCTGAAACCAGCTTTTATTTACATGATAAATCTAGTTACTTTAAAAGAAGACCATCTTCATTTTACACCATATTCTGGGATCAAGAAGAACATTGGCTTTGCTTTTCAAAATGTGGTCATGGTGAGCAGTAAGAAGGGTAACCTACATAAGGAGATTTACTCCAGGGTCTAGTGTTGGTTACCTTTAGTCTGATTACTCTGTTACTATGTCTGACTGTGCTAATGATCGAGAGAATATATTAAGGTTGGAGTGTAAGCCTTGGTAGTTTACAGCTAGATGTCTATAAGCCATCCTATGACTGTGGTTCCATCCTATGACTGTGGTTCCATCCTATGACTGTGGTTCCATCCTATGACTGTCCTTTGGTAAGTTGTTCATGGCGTCTAAGGGGTTGGTACAAGTACCTTATCAAGGCCGCATGACTAGATTTTTGTTTTTCTATTGTTTCGTCATTGACAGTTGCTCTGTTAAGTTGTGATGTCATAGGGTATGTTGCTTAATGTTGCTTAATGTTACTAGTGACATGATGGACAATGTATTAGTATTGTATAGTGATATCATTATTGATATCATTTTGTCATGTAATGTCATGACTTTATCAGTGAGCGTGAGTAAGGATATGTACAATACAGAACTTATGAGCAGGGCCTTCTTTACCTCCTGTATTGGTCAGTATTTGTTCATCATCTGTATGTTTGATGGGTACATTCTTCTATTGTACAATGCTGTGTAATATGTTGGTGTTTAGGAAAAACAATGTTGCACTTCTTAATAACAATAATAATATCAGTTGTATTATTAATTAATAGCGACACTCTACCCACATGGACTCCTTTGGGTTTAGCAGGAAGTGTACTTTTGCAGCAGTATCGTACATCACAGCCTTACTCTTTATGGTATATTTCAACACACAGATGAGGTGTAAATAAATATCTTCCACTCTGAGTTTTGTATACAATGATTTCACCTAAAAATCCCCCTGATTTTGGACAAGCAAATACAGTGTGATATCACGCAAGGTGGTTTCTCTAATGTACATTTTTTGCTGTCTTGTTTGTGTATTATAATAAATAAAGTACCCCCAGTTGCAAAATATGAGGATATTAGAAGTATATAGAAGGATATTATAACATCCTTATATTTTACAAATTTCAGCGAGTAGAAAGGACATCCGAACTCTCCGTTTATAACTGATGACATCAGAACTCAACGTTTATAAGGATATCATTTACAAGATATTAAGCGCTTTTGTGGATTATATAGTGAATAAAGTACCCCCTCTTGTAAATTATAAGGATATTATAATTTACGGAGGAGTTTCATGACCATATAAAAACACGAGGCCGAAGGCCACAAGGTCATGGATCTCCGAGGTAACGTCTAATATCCTCATAATTTGCAACTGGGGGTACTTTATTTATTATAATACACAAATTTCAGTGAGTCATGTGACAAAAATGACATCAGCACTCACCGTTTATAACTGATGACATCAGAACTCACCGTTTATAACTGATGACATCAGAACTCACCGTTTAGGACATAAGGATATAATTTACAAGATATTCAGTGCTTTTGTGTATTATCACTATCACTATAATAGGCAATATAATAGGATGAATCAGCCATATTTATTCCTTAAAGGAAGAGCTTTGTACTCTTTATACAACAACTAAACCGTAGGCTTTAGTTGTTGCAATCAAAACATCTGTAACATGAGGAGAATACTTTTTAGGTAGGTGCTATAGTATTAGAACTATTGTGCCCTTTCTCATGACAATAATAGAATCTATAGTATCTATAAATAATATGGTAGCAATAGAATATAGCTATAGTACAGGGGTGGGATCTGTTATCCTGGAAACCTGTTATCCAGAAAAACGCCAAATTACGGAAAGGCCGTCTCCCATAGACTCCCATTTCATCCAAATAATCCATATTTTTAAATATGATCGACTTCTTCTTAGCTGTTGCTATTGTGACCATAACCAATTATCTTGCATTAAGGCTGTCCAGAGCTAAAGTAGAAAATAACTGGCTACAAATAAGTGTTTCACAAGAAACCAATCAAAGTGTCATTAGGTTTGAATTAAGGCAATCATGGAAATAAGCAATTATAAATATATTTTTTTTAGACTAATGCTTTGTTTAACCCAAAGACGACCTATCATTACCCATTGAATGGGCCAAGCTGAATGTCTGCTGTGAAAATAAATCCAAAATACTGTGTATAACCTGAGAGGCTACACATTCCTATCAAATCATTATATAGCTTTATAACTATATATTCATTTACATGGCATAACATGGGATAAAGCAAGTGATGTTCAGTGTACAGCTGCAACAGTGTTTGTGCACCCCTTCACATGTTTCCATAGACTTATGGCACTTGCAGCATAGTCTCTGCCACCCATTAATTTAAGGAAAAACCTTATCACCAGCGACAAGGGATTTTGGCCAGAAAATAACCAAAACAGGCTTCTGAGCAGGATTCAGCTGCTGAAATGTCTGGCCACACGAGCAGATTCGGAGAGATTAGTTGCCCCAGCGACAAATCTCTTCTTCTTCGGGCGACGATCTCCCCGAATTGCCTTCCCCCTGCCCACCACCGGCTAAAATGAAAATCGTGAGGCAACTTTGAGCGACTTCGGAAAACGAAGCGCCGCATGTGACTTCCCCCAGGCTATTTTAATTTTAGCCGGTGGAGAGCAGGGGGAAGGCAGTTCGGGGGGATTGACGCCCCGAAGACTAATCTCCCCGAATTTGCTCGTGTGGCCAGACCCTAAAAGTGTAGAACATGTCCCATCGACATGAGCTTTATTATTTTTATTCTAAAAAGATATTTTAACCTGAATATACCTGTAGTTTTACCGCCAGGGTTGTGTCTGGCCTTTATTAGAATGTACAATGTCTAAACAAAGTCCCGTCCAGATAAAAGATGGCTGATAGGATGCTGATAACAGAAACAGTGTGATAAAAATAAGAAACTTCTGTATCAAAGCAAAGGTATAATAAATCAATGTAATTTCTGGGGTTATTGACAATCTTGTAGTACTCAGAAGAAACCCTCAAAGCTATGGGTAACCCTACTGTAAGGTTTGAGGTTGTTTGGTTATATGGGCATCCATATTAGAACTATAAAATCTTTGCACACGTTTTGGTAAAAATATTTAAATAAATTATTAAATTTGCCAATATAATAATAGGCGTGCAGCATTAAACAATTAAAAAAAGAATGTCATAAATATCCATGTGTGGCCCTTATGATCTGACTTTTAAAAACAATGACAGGAGGAGTAGTAGTAATAAGCAGTAGTAAGTAGTAGTAGCAGTAGTAGGAAGTTAAACGGTGTGAATGCAGGGAATTATCAAGAAATATTGTTTTCCCTATAGAAATAGGCATCTGTTCAACACATTATGTTATGGGTGAAACTCTGATTTAAGCTTCTTAGAATTTCATTGTACCTGCAGTTTGCACAGGGGAAACGCTACTGTAATTTCTCATCAGTTTTAGCCGTAATGAGCGAAAAATCAATGCTTGGATTCCCAGGTTTTCTGTTTGTCTTTGCTATTATGTTGCCTCGTTGGTTCTCTAATTGTTTTTATTGAATGTAACTATTTGTGCGTATCTCAAAAGCTGAGCCATTATACATTTATACCCTGAAAAGGAGTAAAACAAATATCCATCTTTATCTGTTTCAGGCCAAAGAAGGAGAAGTAGCTATTATTGACAAACTTCTGGAAAAACAAGGATTCACGTCGAAGGACTTTCAGGAGTGGAAGAGCTCGTACCTTGAGCTTTTTTTGGACATCTGTCAAAAGAGTAACTCAAAGGACGTGGAAAGCGTCTCTTCAGAAGTAGATGCACTTATACAGTCTCTAGCGCACATGCACTCTTATATCGAAACGCATGTATAATCGTCTTTATTCATTCATGCCCCTGACCCCCGAAGAAATGGAATTTTCTATTAATATATGAAAAAAGTCTGGTAAATTATATTTTAATGTGTCTGATCTATGTGGAGTAACTCTTCTACAATCCCAATGCCATCCTCTTCGACTGGCATTGTATATTTTCTACGCTGGTAGTGCTTAGCTTTATGTTATTCCCGTGATTCGGTCAGTAAAGTGTACAGAAATGATTTGTTCAACTATACGATGGAGGCAGTTTTCTTAAGGCTTCATCTCCGGGCAAAGTTTTCTATTAACAGATTTACATTTTTTCTGGGTAAACGGGATCTTGGCGACCATGAAAAATACATTTTGTATTATTCTTCTTGAAACAGGTATCTAAGTATATATAAATGCTGCAGTTATATTTTTGATGATGTAGAAAAGAATAAAGAAGCTTATTTAAGAAAAAAAAACACGCAAAAAACAAAGAAATGGAAATATTGACAAAGACAAATGCATCGTCCTCATCCTCTGTTCCATTCTTGTTAATATCAGCCAGGAAGGGTAAAATTGATGTGATTTGTATCCAAGTGCCAATCATAAGTATGTGACCAGATCTAATTGATGATATTAAAAAAAAAAAAAAAAATGTCAGCATGGAGAATGAATTGCATGTTGTCATGTATTGTTATGTGTCCTCTCCTAGATGTGGAAGGCTTGGAAGGATTACAGCGCAAAAGCTGTTCAGTTTAATAATTAGAAATTATTTCACCCTCTAGTTCCTTTCTAAAAAATGGTTATGTTGATTCATTTCTCTTGCAGCGTTCAACACAACCCTTGTACATTTCCATGCATTGAGGGGTAGAAAGAATACATCGAGTTACATGAGACAGGCCCACCTAACTGAACAAGAAGTACTTTCTGAATAAATCGTTCATAAATATGTGATTTTATCAATTTAAGAAAGGCACTTGAATTCATACTAACCAGTAGCACTTACTTTACACGAAAGCGCACATAATCCATAGCCATATAAGCGTGGGCAGTCTCTAGATACCCTAACCCTCCGATGTCCATAATTACTAATAATCAATGACATCTTTTAAGAGAGATGTTGAAGTATTACACACTCATAGACTTGGTATTAACATAAGCTCAGACTTCATGTCCCTTACTCAAGTTCTCTCATACAGGCACACACAAGCTTTCTTTCACAGATACATGCACACAAGCACTCATATGTGGGCACATATAGGCACACACAAAGGCACAGGGAAATACACTACACAATCATGAACTGTATAAGCCAAACATACCCAGAAATAAATTCTTTTACTGTATATATCTAGCAACGTGTGGGCCGGCCTGAAACCTGCTGAACCCATGGGTTTGGCAGGTTTGGACTGACTCCAACACAATCTGCAGTGCCCAGCTTCCGACTCCATCTGCCGCTTTATATAGGCTTGCACCTGTGAGCCCCACCCCTTCTGTGACATAAGAACTAGGGAATGCCCCGAATCCAGGATTTGGCCTTTTTCAGCAGGATTCGGATTTGGCTGAATCCTTTGGGCCAAATTGAATTTGCATGTGCAAATTAGGGGCAGGGAGGGAAACCAGATGACTTTTTTTGTCGCAAAACAAGGAAGGAAAAAATGTTTCCCCTTCCCACCCCTAATTCGCATGATTAATCAAATTAGAATTTGGTTTGGTATTCGGCCAAATCTTTCACAAAGGATTCGGGGGTTCAGGCGAATCCAAAATAGTGGATTCGGTGCATCCCTAATAAGAAGGGGGTGGTTCAGCCGTGGATCTATACATCCTTGGGCTCATTTAAAAACACTGAGCAAATTTGTACCTGGGCAGTAACCCATAGCAAACAATCAGTGATTGGCTTTTTTTTCAGCAAATTTGCGCACTGTTTATAAATGACCTCCACTGAGTCGGGTGCTGGATCATGAACAGGGGGGGTCAGGGTTTTGTGTGGGTCGACTTTTTGCCACCCTGCACAGCTATATTATGAAGACTGAGGTTTGCAACCTTCCCTGTAGCAGCCTGCATTGGAAGGGACGAGATCAAGGTTTTATTTGGGTCAGGATAGGGAGCTGGATGTGGTAGAAGTAGAGATGGAGGGCTTAGATGGGCAGATAGAGAAGGCTAGGAAGGAATTACATATGTACCAGCCAATTTATGACACTGACCCTAGCTGGTAATTACGAGTTGGGTGGCAAATCTAAAACATAAAAGCGCTCACACACAGGCACACAAGCACTTTTTACACAGGCACAAAATACACAATGAATCATTCATTAGGAAGTCACAAGCAGACAGACAAACACTGATAAGTACACTTTCATGACAAAAAAAAAAGATCACTTCTGCACTTCACTCCTATGAATTTCTTCGTGGCACAATTCACCTCCTGTCCCTAGATTATTTCTGACTTTCTGAATCAAAAGTGATTTGCAATGCAAACATTTTCAGGTATGGCACAAATCAAAGTTTTCTATTGTAAGTGTCCTTTGTAGGAAAGCACAAACTGAATATTTAAGATATAGTCTTTGACCAACCTTCCTATTTTAACATGTTTGTTGTAGCAATTTTTAATTTTATTGAGATCACAACGTGATGAATACAGGCCGGTTTCTAGTCATAATGAGTGGTATCTACTCACAGTTAAGCACTAACCTTGCTTTAGCCCTGGACAGTCTCTGCTTCCCTTTTTAGAACTGAATAGTCCAATCTGCTGTAACTTTACTGTGTCAGCCAATATCAGTTATACATTTATATAGTTTGTGCATATTTGTGCAAGCAGCTGCATGAGTGAGTGATTTGCTCTGTATTAATTCTATAGAGTACGGCTGATACTCAATATAAAGGTCAAGCAAGAGCTTAGAGCATTAGAATGCGTTGCAGAACATGCTTCTATATTTTTGCAATAAGCATTTGCCTGTGCATCTCACAGAATGTATTTAAACCTTAGATGATGCTTTTGTCTATATTTGTTATAAAAATGAAGATGTTTTGATTTTCCTGCTACACAGCCATTCCATTCTAAATATTTTATAAATATTGCATACTTGCACAGGGGAATGAGTGGCCTTCCTTGGCTGTCTTTCACTTAACTATCATCAAAGCCAAACGTTTTCAGAAATAAATATTTAATTTTGTTGGAAAAAAAAAAAACTAGATCCAGGGTATTATTTGTATTATTTAGGGAACAAGGAAACTGATTAAATAAAATAGCCATTTTTTGTGCATGACTACAGATTGTTCATTAAACTGTTATGCAGCTTTGTATTTTTTTCCCATGAAAAATGGTTTGTGCTCATGGTTTGTGCGTTGAGATTTATTGTTTTACGGGACGAAAAGGAAACTCTATATATATATATATATATATATATATATATATATATATATATATATATATATATATACACACACACATATAAATATATAAATACTCATTTAAAACAAATCCAGGATTGTTGTTGCGTAATTATTGTGCATCGAATGTAGCAACACAAATCCCCGACACAGGACAATAAAAACTTTTCACCACCTGGGCCAGTGTTGATGACATCGGGGCGGGTGTGTGACACCAGGGGGGGGGGTATGGTAACAATTCGTGAAAGGGAATCTGACATCAGGGGGCAGAACTATGACTTCATAGTCCTGTTTGGATTTCCTAATTTGGAAATCTTTACAGGCAAACCCCAGAGGGAAAACCAGACAGCTGGCGAATGCCTCAACTCGCCTCATTGGCGGAGCGCCCCTGGGCAGGTTTAAAAATCCCAGCGGACAAGAACCACAAAGGTGCATGATGTGGACCTCGCCCTTCAGGTCCTCATAGACCCACGTTATTATCAAATATTAAGCACTCAGATTTACGTCATTTTCTTTGAATCAGTAATGCCCAAGAATGCAAATTTTAAGTGAAGATAAAACATTCAAAAAAAATGAAATACCATTCGATATGATTGAGTAGTCAATAAAAAATATCTTTATTCTTTTATTCTCTTTTAACCAAGAGGTCTAGGAACATCTATGCCCACATTGCTTTGTCTTAAGGTGGCCATACACTGAGAGATCCGCTCGTTTGGCGATGCCGCCAAATGAGCGGATCTCTCTCCGATATGCCCACCCTGAGGTATGGGCCCGTGTATGGCCACCTTTACCCTTACCTAGTAGGGGCCTAGCATGGGAATATAATTCGAGTCACCCTCAACTTCCATATACTGTAACCCTTGGACAAATAGGCAGGAAGTTATGGAAGTTTTCCCCAATTACTCACAATTGCCGTCACTGAAACTGGTTGGGTCCATCACAACATTTACAGTTTCAAATAAATGTTTACCTGAACCTCACCAACCCACTACAAACGTAGCAAATCAATTTCCCAGAGTAGTAAATGATAATAAATATGTTTTATTATTCGATCTGTTAGAATATAAGTGGCAGGTTATGAACAACAAAATAAAAGGGTAATGATAGTAAAAGGATGAAATATTATGCATTTAATACATGCGATTGTTTTTTAAATGTACACAGTATGTGGTATACAGTTTGCAGTCTGTCCTATCATATCCCCTCTAAGTAGTCTGTTCTAGAAATAGTATCCACCATTTCTCCAGTTGTTCATTGTAAAAGTTAGATCATCCATTCTACTTTTGGAGACAGTTGGCAAAAACTGTAACCCATACACAAAAGGAGACTGGTACATATGTATAAACCACATATTTATGAAGCACCATCATATTCTACAGTATTGTGCAATAAAACAGAACATGCCTTTTTTAAAACATGTTAAAGTTCTTTTACATCAATTTCTACATACATTTAAATACTCTATATTAGGGATGCACCGAATCCAGGATTTGGTTCGTGGATTCAGCCAGTATTCAGATTCAGCTGAATCCATCTGCCTGGACGAACCGAATCCGAACCCTGCAAATTAGGGGCAGGGAGGGAAATCACGTGACTTTTTGTCACAAAACAAGGAAGTAAAAAATGTTTTCCCCCTTCTCACCCTATTTGCATATGCAAATTAGGATTCGGATTCAGTTCAGTATTCAGCCGAATATTTGGTGAAGGATTCGGGGGTTCGGCCGAATCTAAAATAGTGGATTTGCTGCATCCCTACTCTATATAGGGAGCACACATTCATGATAAATACCATCATATATATTATACAATATATATATATATGCAATAGACAATATATTATATTTGCTGAAATTTGGGAAATTCTACTTTGGTTTCAAGATATATGAATGCTATTGCCCACCCTACAGAGAAAAATATCAAACAAATTATTGTATGCATAAAATAACAACCAAATTGGAAGGTGTCTTGTCTCCTGAAATTATACATCAAAAACCCTTCAGCAGTACAATACTTAAATCTCAAAGCACCACACCAGAAATAAGCATCCTTTAGATTTCAAGGCTTAAAAGACCCCTAACAGTAAATTGACCCCAGAAAATGTATATATTATTGGAACATACATTTTCGGATGCATGTAAAATATTTTTGTACTTGAAGCTGTCTTATCTTGATGTCCTAAGATAAACTCCGAAAAATGAATGTCAGGGATCTTCTGAACAGTTTGATGCCCAGTAATCATATAACTACAGGTATGGAACCTGTTTTCTGGACTGGGGTTTTCCAGATAAAGAATCTTACCATAATCTGGATATTCATACCATAAGATTTTTTAAAATTTTTTAAACCTTTAATAAACCCAATAGGATGGGTTTTGTCCCCAAGAGACCTCAAAATGTAAGTAGTTTATACAAAAGTTATTGGCGTGCATTTTTCCTGCAAACCAAGCAAAGTGCCTGTCTTTTATGTGTCTTAACATTAAGCTGACCCCGGAATATATTACAGAAGCACAATGCCTGCATTGTATGTGTGACAATATAACATAAATATAACATAAACCATACATGTATTTTTAGAAGTTAACAAATTCTGACAAATTTAATATGGCCACCAATGTTTTTCCAATCAAAATTATAATGTTGGCATATTTTAAAATATATTTCTAATCTTTGCAGAATCTGTTCTGCCAAATCTTATACAGTACAAAGATAAAACATTGTAAACCGTGTTGGACTGGCCCACTGGGATACCAGGAAAACTCCCGGTGGGCCCAGGTGTCAGTGGGCCCTCATGCTGCTAAACTTTTGGCCTATTTCATGGCCATTCTCTATTTCTATGAGAACAAAGAGGCTAAATAGATGGAATAATTGATTATAGTATGTAAAGAAAAGAGACTAAGATAATAGAGGTTGATTGAATAGATGAAGAATAATATTACGGAGAGTGGCCCCTGGTCTAAGGTTTTTGGGTGGGGCCCTGGTGTCCCAGTCCGACACTGATTGTAAATGATCAATGGAGCAGGGCGTGAGGAGGGGCTGCATCTTCACTTCTTTTAGACTGTCCAATGGAAAATTTCTGCTACAGCCGATACTCCCTCGTCCAGCACGATCACACCTTTATCTAATTTGCCCGACTTGCCGTACATGCCCAGGTGGTCAGACAGTATGATCAAAATCAGCCCTTTCAAATCTGAGAATAGCTTTAGATTGTAAACCTGGAAGCAGGACCTTCTGAAGGCCACCATCCATGGTTTCATTATTTTTCAACAAACTCTAATTGTACAGTGCAAAATCAATTTTTCTGAACCATAATAGTAAAAATGACCCTATATAATTCAAATATTATATGAAAATCACCCACAGGAAGCGATTGGTGAATCTGACCTGTTTTGCCGAAATGCATTGACGTCTATAGGGCGATAACATTTTTGATGTGCAACAATTTTTTTCACCCATTGGCATCTATGTGCGTCATTTTCGCTGGGAAACTTGGCGAAAAACTTTGCTCATCACTACCCACAGTCTTAGCGGTCAGTCAGCCCATGCAATGCCACCTTAAACCAAATACATGAGATAACTTTGTATATGGGGGCAAAGCAGTGTTGATTCTGCATTTAGCAATGTATAACTTTAGAGAGGCTGAAGTAAAAAGAAAAAGTGAATAGTAAATATTGTAGGATGTATTTTCTTCCATTTGCAACAACCTTTTGCAACTCTTTCCAATTACTTCATTATCAAACATTAATTTTTATTTAATAGCTTATACTGTATTTTATTTTATAGTTTATACTGTACATTTTCAAGCTCTCTACCTGACCTTATTGTCCTTTTTTTCGAGCATACGCTTTAGAGCATTTCTCATCGTTTTCTGTTACATCTGACAGTTGCAGAACTGAACACTGTAAACCACTAAAAGGAAAAGCCAGACTACATATTTCTTCCCAGCAGTCATTGTCTGTGTCATAACCTACAATATTCTGAGTTGGCACCTCTTGAGAGTCTTGCCACTTTTTGCCTCCAAGAAGAAGAACCGTTTGCTCCACCACGACCAAGCCATAGCAAAATCGATCAAAAGGCAACGGCCTCAGGCGGGTCCATTGATTGTGTTTGGGATCATACTTTTCTATGTCTGAAAATGGCTCATAAATTCCAAGAAATGTAAAGATCGCATCTTTCACGGTAGCCATTTGATGCCCGAACCTTGCGATGCTCATAGGAGCTTGCTTTTTCCATTGGCCCTCTAACCTGTTCCATGAATAGACATCCTTACTGCTGTTGACTTGAGTATCAGTCTTGCCCCCTGAAATGTAAATGATATTGTTATGCACAGTGCTAGCGTGGCCGTGCATCTTAAATGGCAAATCTTTAGACTTTGTCCACGTATCTCTGTTAATATCATAGAGTTCCACAGATGATAAAATTGTCTGCTGATCACCTCTGCCACCTATTGCAAATATGTAGTTATCAATGATACAAGAGGAGAACTGGGCCCTATTCTCTAACATACCAGAAACTTGTAGCCATTGGTCAAACCTTGGATCATACCGATAAACAATATTCGTTATAGATAACGAGGAATCCTTGGTACCATTCTGTGACCTTTCTGGAGTTTCTCCCCCGACTACAAAAAGGAAGTTTCCAATTACACAGGTGCAGTGATGCTGAACTTTGAGGGGTAGGCTGGTTACTGAACGCCATTTGTGGCTGTACACATCAAATCCAAGCACGTTTTCAACAAAGGTGCCGTTCGCAGTCCCTCCAACGAGCATTATCCATCCCTTCTGATTTCTCAGGGTGCTGTATTTATCTTGCAAAAGGGGTTGCTTTGAAGGAACAGAATGGTAATTGATTGCTTTGATAATCATACATTTAATGGATGCTGTCAGAGGTACATCAGTCTGAGTATAGAGTTTGCGTAATTTATCCAGTGGCAGCAGTCCATATCGAATATTGTCAAAGAGCACTTTAGCATAAGCAAGTCTACTATGATCGTATTGGAGCCAGTTCAGCACTAGAGTCAAAAGGCATTTCTCAGAAACCCTAGGGATATCATTTGACTTTATAATATTTACCATTGATTTTACATTTAATTCAAGCAACTCAGTGTCATGCAAGTCTTCCTGTAACAGCCTCCAGAGATTATTAATGATGTATTTTTCAGCCTCGGTCAATGTGTCGGTCAGGTAAAACTTGGATGCAATATTGGCAGAAAAACAGCAGCTTTCCAAGTCACACGTGTTAATGAGAAACTGACTGCACAAGGGTATGGCATCCAGGACCTGGAGATAACTGGCAGCTTCCAAAGTATCCTCCAAAGTGTTCAATGAAAGAGACAGCCATGAAGTGTAGATGAAATCCAGAATGTTTTGCAGGCCCGTGGTCGAGATCACTTTAAGGTGGATGACCGTGGCCTTCGATTCTTTAGTATAGTCCTTGAACATAGCTCGGAAATAATCACTTGAACAAGCAAGCAGGGACTTGTGTGCGGGGAATTCATTCCCATCCACTATGAGAGAAACATCGCACAGTTGTCTCTGGGCTCTGAGCATCTGGTACTGAGTAAACACCATCCCACGATGGGACTTGCGATAAGCCAAAAAATAACTCATGATGCATAATGAGCGTAAGCAAGAAGGAAAGAAATGTGTAACTTTAGCAATAGTTCTTCCTAGTACAGTAAAAGCCTGATGCAATTTCAGCCCCTGTCAATAACGTGCTTAATGAATCATTTTAACAGGCCGGTTAGTTCTTTTTCTTTTCTCACCTCCAGCTGCAATACTTGTAAAAAAAAATGAATACCGTGGCTTTGCCGTCAGAAGCTTGAATATAATGATGAGACGTACTGTCCAGAAAGCATTAGCAGTCTCTCTTTCCTGCAGGCATCATCTCTGCTGAGTGATAGTATCCAGCCCCCCGACGGGTTATAAACAAGTTCAGCTTGTGCCTTGTAACGTTCTTTCGGATGACCCTTTTGTCTTTCCAATTGTACGCATTGGTTTAAACATCAAATGATTCGCAGCGGGTTACAGATGGACTTACCAAATTTAGAAGACTATAGTAAATATCCTGATTAGTCATTGCTTTAACTTGACACGTGTATCCCAGCCGGAGCTGAATGATATCACCATAGCTCACAGCTACAGGAATAGAATGCAAACAGAAGGCAGCACCGCATAGTTTCCTGAGATCAGAGCTAAGCCGTGGGACACAGAGGGCTGGAACATAACAAATAATCACTTCAACAACACGGCCAAAAAAGCAATAGATCTAAATGTTATGGGTATTATCTGACTTGATTCTATCAGCCGTATCTATCAGTACATGCATTAAGCTTGATTCTCCCCAATTATTTGGCATGATGCTCCATATGTATTGCCTGCAGCGCAATTCCTGAGATTTAGCACCAGTTAATGTAGGCAAACAGGACATAAACAAAAATAAAAAGCCTTTTCTGCTGCTGGGGAGCTCTCACAGCCTAGCAAAATGCTTCCAATAGTCAGTATTTTCTTTTGGTTTAGTTTCCACTTCAGCTGCAAATCTTTATCACACTGAGGATACCCAGACAGTGGAAATAGATGTCTGACTGTTTTCTGGCACAGTTCTCTGCCTGGCTGTAAACTTAGGTGCACTGCTGATAAATATTTAAAGGGACACAGATGCTGTTTTTTTGTTTGTTTTGTTTTCAAATCATTATCTATTGGAGCAGGCTAATTAGAATAATGTATTGGCTAATCCACAGCTGCAGTTCTGTTTTTATCGGAACAGTGGGCAGGTATATATACGTTCTTCATTCTGTGATGTGCAGAAGACAACAGAATCCAGGAAAAGTGTCTAGTTGCTCATGGATAGATGTGTTTTATTAGAAAATATTCCGATGGCGGAAGCTTTGTTTTGACCCATGACATCTGGAAATCTGCAGCGCAACCTGGTAGGCACAAATATGATCTGATCAGACACAAAAGCCTTTATGCATAAGGTATTAAAATAAAATATTGTGCTTAGTGATGTGTTGGGAGCACTACAGGTGCCTAGAGACCCCAATTAAAACAATGAGGAGTGAGCGCTGGCTATACCCACCATGTTCACTCAGAAATGTTCACATACTTCATCTCTCAGTAATTCTTTTAGAAGGTTGTATGTCTGTAAGGAGCATGTTTTCTTTGTTACCTGCCAGGAGTTAAATGGATTCTGTCATGATTTTTATGATGTCGTTTTTATTTCTAAATTACACTGTTTACACTGCATAATAATAATTCACTCTACAATATAAATAAATGGCTTTTGTGAACATGCACAGTGTATGTAATAACATTTTACAAAGCGTTTTTTTTGCGACAAAATTATTTAAGGAAACTCCAGAGCAGGTGTTAACACTAACATTTGCTTACCGTTCATTAGCGATGTTGTATTCGAGGCGACTAATCTCCCTGAAATCTTCCCGTGTGGCCCTAGCCCTAAGCATTAGCTAAAACACATTTTAAACAGCGCTTGCCATTTTAATTTCATGTCTCCCACATGCTTAGGTGAAGGCATAGCAGGCTCAGGGGTGATCCGCGATGCCGCCCCCCTCTCCCGCTCCGCGCTTAAAAGTTTAGCGTCGGAGCGGGTCAAAAGGGGCTGCATCACTAGCGCAGAAGCGCTTTCTGCACAAGCAGAGCCAAATTTCTGGTTTAAAAACCGGAAATTCGGCTCTTAAAGTTATAGGAGGCGGCTTTTTGCCGCCCCTTGTAACTGGCCGTTCACTGCCGCCTGAGGCAAGGTTAAACTTACCTCATGGCAGGAGCAGGATGCTCAATACTTGCTAGGCAGGGCGATGGAATTTGATTTAAATGAATTGCCTCTGGGGAGGGTGGATGCGAGTAGTACTGGTGGTGGTTGCTGCTGGAAAAAATGGAAATATAGGCAGTGCGCCAGTTATTGCACTTATCTCTGACTATATGGGCAATTTTGTTAACTCCGTGGGGAGGGGGAAGTGCCGCAAATGAGTTATCAATGTGGTTACGTTACACCACAGCAAAAGTAACCAAATTAACCTTCCTCTTTATGGTAATATAGGCAGGAGTTGTTGATACGGCTCATGTATACACCCATAAGGGTACCAGGTTATACTCCCCCTTACACATATGAGACAGATTAACTCCTGTTTGTAATAGCCCTCACCTAACCTCCGTAACTCTGGGAAATCCAGTAATACTGCGACTTGATGCAGTGACCATCCGTAATCCCTTTTACAACACTTCCATGAGAGGATGACAATGTACTGACTTTGACAAGTTATGTAAAGGCATTGGACCCTCTATTATCTGTCTGCAAACTAGTGACTACAGAGTCTGTTTAACTTCCCTCCTAATATTTTTGAACCTTTTTGTTTATTTTGGACATACCTTTATAATTTAATAACAGTTATGTTTTAACCTTGGGAAATCCAATGGGTCTTTCTTTTTCTCCTCTTTGTTCAATTAATATTCCATTTTGACCCTGCACGCTGGTTATTTGTATATGTTTTCTATCTGATGGAAGATGCTCCCTATATCACATTTGGTCTATCTGTTATATGCTCAATATAGTAATATTTTTGTTTGTTTGAAACATGATTACTTTTTTTTTTGTTCTAATGAGGTACACAATCACAAGCCTAAATTATCTACAACTTGAAGTGATGCATTATATGTTCTGTTATACTGTTGTTTCTCTTTATATACTTGCCTATGTCATCATAGTTACTAAACGGTCATTTACATTTATTAGAAAATGGCTTTATAGTCATAAACCAATTCAAAATAAGTTAATTAGCAATCTAGATCATATCATGTTTGCATTCTAATAATCAAAATAAAAAATGTGTTGAATATATTGAGATAGTATACTGTTAGTATATGGTGACTTCTGTTTGCAATTGCAAATAAGGTTTTACTGAAATGGTTCAAAATGAAGAATAGCTCAAAAAATGTACACAGAGTTTGGCTTCTTGCTCTCACAGATGGAGGTTTTGCACTTTACAACAATGGCTTTATACTTTGCATTTCCCACTATAAAAATAAGCCGTGAAGTGTTTATGTATTATTTGTACAACCCGGCTTCCAAAATAGTTCGGACAGTGGGAAAAATATAAAGAAAATCAGAATGGTATTATTTTCAAATGATTTAAACTCCGCATTGCATTCAAAATAGTACAAAGACGAAATTTTTTATTTTGATGTCTCATAACACTTTTCCTATTGTGTTGCAACTGCTCTTCTTTTAACAACACGGTGGAATTGAGGAGGGAGACCAATGTCCCATTTTTACTGCTCTCCAGTTCTGGGTTTACTTTGTTGTATTTTTCCTTTCATAAAATTGCCAATGTGTGACAAGATGGGACTGCAGGCAGGGGACCAGTTTATCACCCAAATTCTTTTTCTGAAATAAGCAAGGCCTTTCCTGAAAAATATCCCAGCTGGATGGTCCTTATTCTTCTCTTTGGCCTGACGGATTTGGTGTCCATGGTCTCCTTAAAGAATTTAAAATTTTAAAGGAGAAGGAAAGGCTTCATGTACTTGGCGGTGGCAAATGTTAGGCACCCCAAGTGATTGTATTGACTTACCTGTAACCCCAGGCTGTTGCTCCTATCAGCAGAAATCTGCACCGGCCCAGAGTTATACCAGTGAGCACCACGGATCCATTCCCGGGGCAGACGCATGCACAGTAGAACAAAATAGTTGCCTTTTTAGTTAAAGTTCGTCTGTTCACTCTAAGAAAGAAGAAGCCGGAAGAAGATCGCTCCGTGGTGCTCACTGGTATAACCCCGGACCGGTGCAGTTTTCTGCCGATAGGAGCACCGTCCCGGGGTTTCAGGTAAGTAACTACAATCACTTGGGGGTGCCTAACATTTGTCACTCTCAAGTTTGAAACAACTTTCCTTCTCCTTTAAGTTGTGCATATGAAAAATAGGAATCTTGTCAGTATTACTTAGAAAAATCATAAGCAATATTTTTTCATTAAAATTCCACCCATTATCGTCTGCCGGCCCCTAAATACTTTAGAATATCTGAATTTCTTAACCCATAATATTGATTTATTGGCACTTAATAGCAGGCTGGGCTGCAGCAATAATAGTCTGGTTTTGTTGTTCTCCAGCACCGTCTAAGGCCAGCACAATGGAGGGATGTGAGATTTCAAGAACTGGAGCCTGATTTGTTGCAGTATTTCTGGACAGGGAGATGGTAAAGAATAAAGGAAAGTGATCTCATTGCTCCAATAAATCATTTTCAATCTTTAATTGGTATTTGTCATTATTTATTTTTTTTATTTTATTTAAAACTGAAGGCAATTTCCTAACTAGAAGAGAGAGTGATTTAACACAATTAGTGGAAAGTAAAAAGGCTAAGGGGCAGATGCATCAAGGGTTGAATATCGAGGGTTAATTAACCCTCGATATTCGACTGGGGAATGAAAATCCTTCGACTTTGAATAGCGAAGTCGAAGGATTTTGCGCAAAAAGTTTGATCGAACGATCGAAGGAATAATCGTTAGATCGAACGATCGAAGGAATAATCGTTAGATCGAACGATTAAATCCTTCTAATCTAACGATTCGAAGGATTTTAATCCAACGATCGAAGGATTATCCTTCGACCAAAAAAAGTTAGGCAAGCCTATGGGGACCTTCCCCATAGGCTAACATTGGGTTCGGTAGCTTTTAGGTGGCGAACTACGGGGGTCGAAGTTTTTTCTTAAAGAGACGGTACTTCGACTATCGAATGGTCGAATAGTCGAACGATTTTTAGTTCAAATCCTTTGATTCGTAGTCGAAGGTCGAAGTAGCCCATTCGATGGTCGAAGCAGCCCAAAAAACACTTCGAAATTCAAAGTTTTTTTACTTCGAATCCTTCACTCGAAGTTAATGAATTGGCCCCTAAGTGAGACATCATCAGAAAAAGAACAAAATCTACTAAACCAATATTAAGACTTTTCCATGATGCCAGTACTTACTCAAGGCTCTAATAAAACACAACAATATAAAGTACATTGTATTGGGGTTTTATCATAAAAGCAGAGTTTGGCAAAGTGCAGTTACTTATAACAACTAATAATCAGGAAGCATTCCCTGATTTGCTCTTTAAAACAAACTTCTTATTGGCTGCCACTGCAATTGGGCAAACGTTTTGCCCTTCATTACATATTGTGAATACTATTTCTGTTTAATAGTAATAGATCAAATAATCTGAATGAAACCATTACAAACAATGAATTGTGTTTTATTGAGTATACAGTATATGGATTGTGTTGATTTTTGTGTTGATTTTTAAGGAATGCCAGCGTTAAGTCTTCTATAAACTCTTCATACGTTCAAATATGTTTTCAACAAGGTGCACTGCTACATCTTATTTTTCAGACTCGTCTCAAAACATATTTTGCTGTTGCTGATATATCAGCAGATGCTTAGGTTTCTCCTGACTCCCAGGCTTATCATCGAGATGATCTAGTTTCTAATACCAGAATTGATATAGCGACTGCCTGTGCTGTACAGTCATGTGATGCTAAAGTTTCCAGGAACTGATATGGGAGGGTTAGGGGTTACACATGGACATATTTGTGTTATAGTTTAGATAATGTTTTTCTACTTTGTCCAAAACAATGTCTGTCAATGTGAATCTCTAGAACAGGGATCCCCAACCTTGTTTTACCTTTCACATTCAGATGTAAAAAGAGTAGGGGAGCAACACAAGCAGTGGCGGAACTAGATGTTTCTGGGCCCCACAGCAAAAACATTTTAGGGCCCCAACAAATCCAGAGGTTGTCCTGTTTTTCCAATTAGTGTTGAAATTTCTCATTAATTAGGGCCTCATGGGGCCCCTTATATCTCCTGGGCCCCCCTGCACCCGCAGGGTCTGCTTCCTCTGTAGTTACGCCCCTGAACACAAGCATGAAAAATGTTCCTGGGTGGTGCCAAATAAGTGATGTGATTGGCTATTTAGTAGTCCCTATGTGGACTGGCAGCCTATAGGAGGCTCTGTTAGGCAGAACTGCTGTTTTTTATGCAACCACAACTTGCCTACAAACCAGGAAAATAAGCACCTGCTTTGAGGCCACTGGGAGCAACATCCAATGGGTTGTGAGCAACATGTTGCTTAAAGGAGAAGGAAAAGTTAAAATGAAGTAAGCTTAATCAGAAAGGTCTATATAAATACACCAGTAAATCCTCAACATAGTGCTGCTCTGAGTCCTCTGTCAGAAGAAACACTGGATTTCTTTCCTTCTATTGTGTACACATGGGCTTCTGTATCAGACTTCCTGCCTTCAGCTTAAACACTCCAGGGCTAGGGCTTGAGCATGCTCAGTTTGCTCCTCTTTCTCTCTCCCCCTGCCTTCCCCCTCCCTGCTGTAATCTGAGCCTAGAGCTATAAGTGAGCAGGGAGTAACTCAGGCAGGAAATGATGCCACACCAAGCTAATATGGCAGCTACTATCCTAAAAAAACAGAGAGAGCTTCTAGAGCTGTTTACTCAGGTATAGTAAAGCATTCTGCAGAATAAATATAGTGTTATAGCTTGCACTATTGTGGCTAATCTATTGGCAATAAACTGCTTCAGATGCTTTCCTTCTCCTTTAAGAGCCACTGGTTGGGGATCACTGTACTAGAATAACATACAAATATACTTATTATATAACCATATTACTTTATAACCATATAACTTTCTATTATGATATGCTGTACTTATTCCAGGTTACCAGAGTTGTCTGTATATGGATGAAAAGGGGGTAAATGTCCTGAGCAATACACATAGTGGGGGCTGTAGAACAGCAGATGTATCAGTAAATAGTTAAAGTAAGTATAGTTTGTACATTGGAATTAGGCCATGATAGCAAAGTAACAGTTGCTGAATAAGATTTCAATACACAGTTGCATAATGTACATATATATACATATATAATGGCAGTTATCATAGGAACCATGGCCATATTTATGTGTATTATTTTGTGAAATCCCTAGACCTCTGGTGCTAAATTCGCTATTTTGGGAACAAGATAAGAATACTATCGTATGAAATAGACTGAATTAATACATTTATAGTTTTCCATTTCCTTTTAAAGAAAAGGTCAAAATGAACGTGATTAATATCTTGTACACAGCAGAAAAAGATGAACCTTGGCAGGAGCAGAGAGGAATCCCCCGGAGCAGAAGCAGTGTTTCTCTATGACATTATGTCCTTCTGTATCTACATTACTGGTGTTTGTGACTGGACCCAAAGCCTCATTCTTTTATTCAAATACTCACACACACGCAAGCATAACACAATTAAATCTGATCACTTACCTACATTAAACTAGGGATGAAAGGAAAAATAATGATGAAAAATGGAAATACATAGATATTAAATCCTCCCTAAGCCACTGACCTGGTTTTCCTACACAATAAGGGGGACATTTACTAAGCTCGAGTGAAGGATTCGAAGTAAAAAAAACTTCGAATTTCAAAGTATTTTTTTGGGTCTCTAGGCACATTGACATTATCACTGAGGAAAAAAAGATATTTCTAAGATCATGTCACTTAGCTATGACTGGTGGGCAGATAAAGAGCCTTGGTTAGTACTTTAGTACAGGTATCCAGAATGCTGGGGACCTGGGGTTTTCCGGATAACAGATCTTTCTGTAATTTGGATCTTCGTAGCTTAAGTCTACTAGAAAATCATGTAAACATCAAATAAACCCAATAGGCTGGTTTTGCTTCCAATAAGGATTAATTATACATACAAACATTTCCTAACATATGGTACATAAACTATACACTGGGCTCATGTGTAGGACAATATAACAACTCTATTTTATTTTATTAAGGTTCCCTGTGCTTGTGTAGTGTAATGTATTTGCTGCAACATATATGTCCATTCTACTTTAACTTCCCGCCTTATGCAAATTAGCCAACGCTAGCGTTACTTCGCTCTGCTTGCCGAATTAACACTATTGAAACTTCGCCATCGTTCGGTGACCTGGACGCATCGCATCTTAGTGAATTAGCGTTTACCAGGCGAATCTACGCCTGGCGAAGTGTTACGATGTGAGCGAAGCCATCGCTGGTGAATTTTTGGAGGTTAGTAAATTTGCCCCATATGTGAAGTTGGGTTTATGGGCTCTAAAATGACTACCAGAGCTAGCAATATATTCCATGCCATAACATATTTTAAATATTACTGGAAAAATGTAAAGAATTTGGCCTATTTTACCAACAACATTTCATTATGCCTAAGATTATTATAATATCAGGATTTGGCTAATATCGTCATAATATATTCTATTGTTCTTATAAAGGTATGGGACTTGTTATCCAGAATGCTCAGGACCTGGGGCTTTACAGATAAGAGGTATTTCTGTAACTTAGATCACAATAACTTAAGTCTGCTTAAAATCATTAAATAAGCTCAATTGGCTGGTTTTACTTCCAATAAGAATTAATTATATCTTAGTTGGGATCAACTTTAAGGTACAAGTATGGGACCTGTTATACAGAATGCTCAGGATCTGGGGTTTTCTGGATAATGGATCTTTCCGTAATTTGGATCTTCATACATTTAAGGGCAGATTTATCTAGGGTCGAATTTCGAAGTGAAATTCGACCATCGAATAGGTTAGTCCACATTCGAAGTTGAAGGATTTTTAAGATCGTACGATTTTACAAAAAAATTCTTTGACTTCTCAAAACTTAGCCAAATACTGGCTATAGGTTCTAGGAGGTCCCCATGGGCTAACATAGCATTTCGGCAGGTTTATGGTGGCGAAGTCGAAGTTTTTTAAAGAGACTTTGTGAAGTATTTTCAATTCGAATCAAAGTCAAAGGCGAATTTGGCCTATTCGATGGTCGAAGTACCCAAAAATTACTTTGAAATTCAACGTTTTTTCATTTGAAAATTCACTTCGACCCTTAGTAAATGGGCCCCTAAGTCTACTAGACGATCATGTAAGTATTAAATAAACACAATAGGTTGGTTTTGCTTCCAATAAGGATTGATTATATTTTGGTTTAAATGAAGTACAAGGTACTGTTTTATTATTACAGAGAAAAAGAAAATCATTTTTAAAAATCTTGATTATTTTATTAAAATGGTGTCTATGGGAGATGGCCTTTCCTTATATCTAAGCTTTCTGGATAATGGGTTTCCGGATAATGGATCCCATACATGTACTGTTTTATTATTACGTTGAAAAAGGAAATATTTATTTTAAATTTGGATTATTTGATTATAATGGAGTCTATGGATTACAGCCTTTCCGTAATTCAGAGATTTTTGGATAGCCGGTTTCCGAATAACGGATCCCATACCAGAACCTTACATAAATATCTCTACATCTGCTGATGTACCACATACTGTATTCCGAATGCTACTTACCCTGAGCTGGAGCTTTCTGGATAACCGGTTTCTGGAGAACGGTTCCTGTAGCTTTTTATTTTTCAAAAATGTGATCATGGAAAAACCAAATTGCAACAGATGTCATGCAGGTTTCTTTCCAAAATGTTTACCCCCGTTAAAAAAACTTAAAATCACATTGTTCCATTTGAGGCTGTAAAAGCTCAACTAGTTTAATAAACTCAGAGAAAAATCAACTTGCAAAAATGAGAAAAAAACCCTCAAATATACCGCACGTGATTTGTCCAAATTGTGCGGGAAAATAATGATAAATGTGTGCATTTTTTGTAACGACAAAAATGAATGAATAAAGCCTTAACTAGTGAACACTGTGTGCCCTTCAGTACATTTTTCAGTAACTTCAACAAACATTTGGCAGCAGAAAAAGATAAATGTAAAACAAAAAAAGGAGATTCCAAATGACCATCTAGGAGCAAAATACCTAGGGGGTATTGGTTTTCCTTTAAATACTGAAACTGGTTCATGATCAGAGCTTGTCAGCAGGTCAGAAATCACAGTGTAGCAATCTGGGAAGATCACAGCACGGCATTTCATTCCCAATCTCTGTCCTGTTGATGGAGCTCAGTTCCATTGATGGATCAACTCTGTTTCTTTTGAAATACCAGCAAGTCACGCGTGAAACAAGCAAATGTACTGCAAGAGTAAAGCAGGGCTTCTCTGGTATAAAATAAAGGGTTATACTTAAAGTCTAAAATAGAATAAGGGTAGAAATGCTGTATTTTGTATACTAAATATAAACATGAACTTACTGCACCACAAGCCTAATCAAACAAATAATTTATGCTTTCAAAGTTGGCTACAGGGGGTCACCACCTTGTAACTTTGTTAAACATCTTTGCAAGACTAAGACTGTGCACATGCTCAGTGTGGTCTGGGCTGCTTAGGGATAGTAATAAACAAAGCTGCTTGAGTTCTGCATGGCTGGGAAGTAAGGCGGGGGCTCCCCCTGCTGTTCATAAGTATGATTGTTTTCCTGCTCAGCAGTTAGGGACCGTCTGACAATTCCTATCCACAGCAGTAAATGAAGGGAGAATTTCACTGCATACAGTCAGGTTTCTTATAAAAACGGTACACATTTTTTAATTAAAGTATATTGGAGATAGGTTTCTTTTTCATTAAAGAAAGTAAAAATGGGATTTTATTTTTTCACCTTTACATGCCCTTTAATGAATCAAGAGTAGGGATGAATAAAATATTTCACCACGTTCCATCCATACATAATGTCTAGTAAAAATAAAAAAGTCACACGAAAAAATGGCCATTGACATCACTAATAAGCAGGAGGAGAAAGAGAAGGAAAGGCATCCTGCAATTGGGGCAGCCAAATGTTAGGCACCCCCAAGTCATTGTATTGACTATCTTGAAACCCCGGGTGGGGTTATACCAGTGAGCACTATGGAGAGATCCACTGCCGGCTTCTTCTTTCTCAAATTTCCCTGGGCAGACGCATGCGCAGTAGAACAGAATAGTGAATTTTTAGTCAAAGTTTGGCTTTTCTCTTGGGCTTGTGCAGCCGCACGAAGGAAAGGGGGAAATGGAAGAATATCGCTCCGTGGTGCTAACTGGTATAGCCCGGAGTTTTCTGCTGATAGGAGCACTGGCCCAGGGTTTCAAGTAAATAAATACAATCACTTGATGGTGCCTAACATTTGGCACACCCAAGTGCAGGATGCCTTTCCTTCTCCTTTAATGGATTAGAGCTGTGTGGGCAGGTCTAAAGCTGCCTATAGACGTCTAGATATACCTGCCACTAACCTTTGAGATCAAATAAAGTAGTAAAAGAACAGATCTGTCGATGTTCTGCCCCTGACAGTCTCCCACTGATATCGGCAATACATGCAGAGATATTATCGGTAGCCGACAGAAATTTTCTAACCTGTCCGACCGACTGGTCACCCTACATAATAGACTTTTGCTAACAAAACAGTCAGAACATAGGGTGAAGGGGGATTGTACACTGGTCATCTAATTAGCTAACTCTCAAAAACCAAACCTGGAGTAGCTTCATTTTTCCCTGTTTTTTATTGGTGGCTATTCATTATTGAGAGACTTCCAAAGTCCAGATTCCTCATTAGCAGTCACATCGTCCTTTACTATTGTTTGAGGTCCTTTCCTGGTGTTTAGCATTGCAGTAAAGTACATCTGTGTTGCATCTTTTCCTATTCTTGCCCTTGAGAACCTTCACTTCTCTCTCTTACTCTCTCTTTTCTAAGTAATTGACATGTAAGCTTTCAACAACAAAAAAAATATGGCATCTTTCATCAAGATGGATCAGTGCAAAGCTGTACTGAAATGCTAATTCTAAAATCTATATGCAAATAGTTTATGTCTCAAAAGGGCCAAAACAGGTCACTCCAATATTCCTCTAATAAGTAAGAGCTTTGTGTAAGTTAATGATTAAAGGTGAAAACAGATGCAGGGTGACATGAATTATACCAGAGACAATGCAGGCTTTGAACTTGTGACATGAAGTGCTGAGAGCGAACATTAGATCATCGCTAAACACAAATGTTTGTTGGTAGGAGGGCAAATGCAACCTGTTATTTCTGTTGTTCCTGACTAGTGAGTCATTCTCTTAATAATACACTTACATCGCTGCCCCCTTGTATCACTAGGCAAATACTCTTCCATATCAGGACACAGTGTGGTGTAGTGGAGATTGGTTCTGTTTGCATTATAGTTTGCACAAAATAAAATTACATATGAATAATTAATCTTTTTATTTTTATTATTATTACGCATAATTCACACTGGCCCTGCCGTAGTACAGCTTGCCATCTACTGTCCCTATCACATTCACCAAGGGTCAGTTTAATCGGAAGAACAGAAATGTCTCACATTTGAAATGATATTAAATCAAAACTGTTCTCAATTTATTCCCTTTAGAATTAACAAGTCACCTACAACGAGCCAAGGTCATCCTACCTCCACTGCACATTAGAGGTTCATATGAATCTGTTGGGCTCTGCTGGGATTCGAGCCAAGGACCTTTGGGTTTCTGGTTCGATACCTTAACCATTTGACCAGATGAGCAGAATGCAGGTTTGTTCACTATATGTTACCTGGCCTCTGCAGCCCCAGCCCAGCAGCAGTCTAATTGGTTGCAGTCAGCCAATCAGGGCTGACTCTGCCCTATTTAGGGCCAGCCCTCCAAACACTCTTTGCCTGAGCATTGGTTCCCATCCTAGCAGTGGGGCATTGTCCCAAGCTACGGGTTCCTGTTCTGGCCTTCCTTTTCTGCCTTGCCTTACTTTGTCTTATCTTGTCTGAACTCTTCCCTGTCTTGTTCTGCCTGGCTCTGAACCTTGTCCTGTCTTTATCTGCCTTGCCTTACCTTCCCCTTCCAGTTGTGCTCCAGTCCTGCTTTATACAGTGATCTTTCCTTGCTTAAACTTGCCTTGACCTTGCCCTGTCCAGCTTTCCTTGCTATACTGAATCTTGCTCTGCTCCTGCTCCAAACCTGATCTTGCCTTGACCTTGACCTGACCTTGTCTTTCTGGTTCCTGCTTCCTGTTCTGTTCTGACCTGTACCCTGTGCCTGTCTTTATCTTCCCTCCTCTCGCTCTGCATCTTGCACTGCCTTATCCAGTCCTCTTCTTGCTTTCCGCTATCCAGTCCTTTCCTGCTATCTGCTCCAGTCTCCTCCTGCTATCCAGTCCTCCTGTTCCTGATCTCAAGTCTGCTCCCGAGCTACGCCTGCACCGTCCTGTCTTATACTTATAGTCTGCTCCTGATCTACGCCGGCACCGTCCAGACCTAATCCAGTCTGTTCCTGTCCTGACCTTCACCCTCTTCATCCTGTCTAGTCCAGTCCTGATCTTCGCCTTCTCCGTCCTGTTCAGCTCTGCTCCTGTTCCAGTCTGGCTCATCACCCTCTTCAACCTGTTCCTGCCTCCCTTTACGTGTTCCCTAGGCACATACAGCTCCCACCTCAAGTACTCGCCCTTGCCTCATCAGTCTCTACAGTGCCCCCTACCTAATCCTTGACAGAATGGAGCTGAGGTACTGATTGAATCAGCTTCTCCTAGCGTGAAAAAAATATGCAGGTTGACACCAGCAGAGTTAACACCCCTTGTGCACTTGGCCTTACTGCTTTACAGCAAATTGTAGTGATATCACCCTCCCCTTTCCCCCCAGCAGCCCATCAGGAGAACAATGGGAAGGTAACAGGATAACAGCTCCCTGACATCTGCATTGCTAAAAGTGCTCCCATGAGAAGTATGGGAATAAGATTCAACAATCCCACCACAACTCCTTTAGTTACATTGAGTTGGAGAAACAATAGCTTATCTGAAATCAGTTCCATTGTGAAGTGCTGGCTCTTGCTGAAATCACATAACCAGGCAAAATGCACTGAGATGGCTGCCTACACATCAATATTACAACTTATAAGTACATCTGTTGGTTCAGGAATAACATTGTATGCCGTAAAGTGAATTATTTGCAGTGTAAACAGTGTATTTTAGAAATAAAAACTACACCATAAAAATCATTACAGAATCCCTTTCAGTGTATATAATAGAGGAGCCCAAGTTTCAAGACCCACCTAATAGGGGGACCGAGGTAGCTCATCTCAATCTAGTCAGTGGTAGGATATGGTATATAAAGGTTTGCTCAAAATGAATGTGAAAAAGGCACCAGTGCCAGATGGAATACACCCTCATGTAGTGAGAGAGCTTAGTTCATTTTTAGCCAGGCTTCTGTTTATGAGGCTTTCTTTCATCTGGTATGGTACCTATGGGTTGGAGGATCAACTGGTGTAATTCCAATATTTAAAAAGGGATTACAGTCTCAGACTGTCAATTATAGGCCAGTAAATTGACATCCATGGTGGAGAAGTTATTTGAAGGCACATTCAAAATTATGTCCTAGTGAATGGCATTATGAGTAGTAATCAGCATGGCTTTATGAAGGAAAGGTCATGTCAGACAAATTTGATTGCTTTTTATTATGAGGTAAGTAAGATGCTGGACAGTGGGGGGGGGGCAGTAGATGTGATCTATTTGGATGTTGCCAAAGCATTTGATACTGTGCCCCACAATGACTGCTTTCTAAACTAAGGTCTTAATGAAGTCGTTTGCACATGGATAGGAAACTGGCTACAGGATCGGGTACAGAGGGTGGTTGTTAATGGTACATTATCACAAAACTATTCAGCCCAATTAATTCCATCCAGGATGTGACATCCTTGCAACTGGCAATCTGGGCAGCTAAGTGGCATATGAGATTCAATGTCAATAAATTTAAGGTCATGCACCTGGGATGTAAAAATATGCAAGCCACTTATACCCTTAATAGAACTGTGTCAAGCAAATCCATAATGGAGAAGGACATTAAAGTCCTAGTAGATAATAAACCTGGCTGTAGAAAGCAATGCCAGTCAGTAACTGCAAGAAGAAGCAAGGTATTGAGCTGTATTAAAAGGAGCAAATCTTGGTCAATTGAGTACTGTTATCATTAATATTCAGTTAATTCAAAATGCTAGATTACTATGCTTTTCATAAGGAGCCTAATTTTACCTTTGCATAGAGGTAAAAGTCCCAAATGGTTGCCTTCTTTACTGGACACCATAAGGTTCATCTGAAAGAATTAGGGAAGTCAAGAATAGAAGCTGGACACTGCTCCTTCCTAGATTAATACTATAAGTCAAAGTATATTTAATGGACATTTTTAGATATCCTGACTAGTGATGGGCGAATCTGTCCCGTTGTCCTGAAAAATTCGTGAAACGCATTGAAGTCAATGGGCATCAAAATGATTTTGACGCGCGTCGATTTTTACAAAAGTGACTATTTTGTCCAAATGTGTTAAAGTCAATGGGCATCCGAATAATTTTGACACGCGCCAATTTTTTTCTGGTGTGGTCGAGTTTTTCACAGGCAAATTTTTGCCGCAGTTTCACGAAAACATTCCCAGGCGGTGAAATGTGAAAATTCTCCGAGAATCCATGCCTGGCGAATAAATTCTCCCATAACTAATCGTGTCAAGTTTGACAAGGACCTGTTGACAATGATACAAGGTAATTTACTAATGTGGGAAGGGAACATATCAGGTACCAATGTGTTAGAACTCCTAATGCTAGTAGAGCATGGTAACCTGATATTGGTATACTGGATACTGTACAGTGGGTGCCTGATTTTTAAGTAAATCATTCATCTCAGCTCTCTCTTATATGCTATGACAATCATTCTGCACTGCCAAAAAAAAAACAAAAACAACTGAAGCTCAGACAAGTCATTCCAAGCGTAATAAAGTAGCTGAAATGAGCGAAAGCAAATATGTTAGATCAGGGGTCCCCAACCGCCGGGCCGCAGTCTTCAACTGGACCGTCAAATTGGACACAGGCTCTCCAGAATTGGATGCCGACCCCTCCTGACCCCCGGCCCCCAACCCCTCCCTTGGTCCACCGGTTCCCAGGCCAAAAAAGGTTGGGTACCCCTGTGTTAGATCATTCATTGGAAGCCATTCAGTGTTAAAGCATGCACAGAAGGTATAATACAAGAAATACATGGCCATCTCCGCTACATTTTTATATCCAATGTGGGTTTTATATCTAATGAGATTTGTTCATGTGCATTGTAAAAAATTCAAATTTAACATTGCAAATGTAAACCAGTGCCATGATATAAGCATGTCTGGGTCAAGAATCTGTCAAATCTTGCATAAAATATTAAAGTGCCAGTTGCACATTTTATCGGTAATATTTTGTCTCATATTGACATGAACTCTTTTCAATATATTTAAATACAAACATTGAGGACCTTTACTGCAGATATGATCTTCTGACATCAGTCCCCATACTCTCCTATTGCGGTTCTCATTTTCTAAAAACTGTTTAAATGTCTGAAAACAAACGCAATTAAGGACCTTTCCTGCAGACAGCCTCTTCTGACCTCATTCCCCGTTCATTTCATCTGGTCATGGGGATTAGAAGAGATTAGGTGTGAGTGCTGTAAATATGTGACCTTGAAATTATATGGGGACGGGGATATAAAATATGGAAACTGAACCTTCTCACCCTTCAGGGCAAGAGATTTATGTATAAAGAACCTCACACCAATTAGTTGGCATTTGAACCTCAATAAACAAGCAAATCCAATCCTCTTCCTTTTCTGTGAGTCTGTGCTATGGCAGTCTTTCTTTTTTCAGAATGTAATCAATATTATTTATGGAAGAGGCAAGTATATACAGTACAGGAACATCCCAGGTAGTGATGCTCAGGTTGACATGAAACCTGCGGTGACCCATGGGTTTACAACTGGTAGGGAAGGTTGGGGTTGACTTTTTGGGCAGCCATTGCAGGTTAGGGTTGGGTGCTGGTGACTGGGGAAGGACACTCCTCCTCTGCTCCCTGTCTTGGAACCTGATGCAAGCACAGAAGAAGCATAGAGAGTGGAAAAGCTTATGTATGGGTTGGGTTTGGGTCCCACATTTTGCAGGTTAGGGTTGGGTGTGGGTTAAGGTTTTGCATGTTAGGATTGAGTTTTCCCTGACCCCCACATCACTAATCCCAAACTATTCTGCAGTCTCAGACCAGGGTGACACACAGACAAGAAAGATGCCGACATTAGCCCTATCTCATGAAGTTGGTAAGTTAGTTAGAAGATGCAGCTGCCTTTCACTAGAGCACTAGAGATGCAGACATTGTGCCATGCCAATTTTTAATGGGGACCTGTCACCAGCAATTGAGATTAAGATTTTAACATTTTACCATGAGTATGGGGAAATGCTTCTTGCTGTGTTCGTTGAAGTCTGATTGCAACCATGGTGGGTGGGGGCCTTCAAAACACTTTTGGAGATTTTATTGAGTAGATCTACAGCAGGGGTGTCCAAACTGCGGCCGGAGGGCCACACGCAGCCCAGGATGCATATGAATGCGGCCAAGCTTGATACGCTGGGTTCAAGAGGAAATAGGAGGAGGGGGGACTTCGTGTTTGTGTATTTCATGTATGGCCCCAGACAATTTTTCTTTTTCCAATGTGGCCCGGCGAGCCAAAAGTTTGGACACCCCTGATCTACAGTCTGTGTCTGATAAGGTAGAATACAGTATCTCTCCTGCCTGCGCCTCAATTAATTTTGAGCCTCACCTTTGAGTTGCTGATAATAAGCTCTTGAGAATTCCATTAACCAATTTCACTCTCAGTAAAGAAACCCTTGTTCCATAGTTCATAGAGAAAATCCTTGCCTTCATCAGTTTTCTCACTCAAAAAGCTTTTTATATAAAAATAAGGTATTTTTACGTGTCATGCCAGCATAGCCCAAGGTTTCTTTTTTTAGGTTGATACGACCCCTTATAACACTTTTTACAAATAGAGGAAAGTGGTATACACATTGTACAGTGAGTCCAGGTAAATATGCCTATGATTAATTGCCCCATGTAGGCATGAAACGCGTAAGGCTATGATCTTTTTGCACAATGTAAGGAGTGTTGGAAACTCTTTTAAATAAAAATTAAACAATAGACTGTGGTCCAGTTTTGTGCCAGCCTGACGTCTTACATTGGTTTTATGATACTGCACCGTAAATACATAAAAAGCCAGAGGCCGGTGTCTGAGATGGTTCGTTTTATATGTTATTTGCTGCTCACTCTGTGCTCACTTCCTGGATTGTCACTGTGAGGGCCCCGCAGATACAAGAGCTCAAGTGACTGAACACAAGTTACACATGTTTGTTTAGTACTTTTGAAATCAAACACCTTCTTAATATGTTATTAAGGTTGTTAGTTCACAGCTGCTAATGGAAAAAACAGACTAGAACTAAATAAAGCTTCTGCCACAGCCCGAATTATAGAGCCTGAGTCACTCTTTCACAATTTTGGACCATGGCAGTCAGTAGCACAACCAGGTCACAAGGACACAGAGATACATGTGACATTTAGCAGAAATGGTGACCCTGATATAACACAGTGTCGCTTCATTATCTAAAGGACAAACTAGAAAAGGCTTGAGCAGAGCCTGCTGGCCTACAGTTTTAAATGAATTAATAGGTTCATTGATAACACACAGGCATAAATAGGAGGGTAAATGTGCACATATATATATACATATAATTATATAATTATACACATATATATATATATATATATATATATATATATATATATATATATATATATATATATATATATATATATATATATATATATAGATAGTGAAAAAGTTGTTTGTTTGTTTTTGCTCCTGACGAAGATCCCTGTGGGGGATCGAAACGTTGAGGCTTAATAATAAAACATTTTTTGTTTTTTCACTAAAACCCTGTGAGTGCCGCAATCCTTTTTCACTGCTTGTTTCCCATGCTGGCACCCAGGTATTAATGTTGTCTACGGAGTGCACCATTCCTTTGGTTATATATATATCTATATATATATATATATATATATATATATATATATATATATATATATATATATATATATATATATATATCTATATAAATAGATAGATAGATAGATAGATAGAGATAGATAGATAGATATATATATATATATATATATATATTACTCATGTCTGTTTTTTATTTGGCTTCCACTAGTAATGGACGAAAAATTCGCAAAAATGCGCGAAACACGAAAATTTGCTCCCGTCTCAATTTTGACGCTGGGTGTCCGAATAATGCTGACAAAATTTTTTGGACACACGTCCAAAATTTGTTAACGCCGACTGCTAAACGAATTAATTCGCCCACCACTAGCTTCCATCGAATGGAAATAGGTTACACTAAAAGTTAAAGGAACAGTAACATCAAGAAATTAGTGTTTTTATAGTAATCAAAATATAATGTACCGTTGTGCTGCACTGATACAACTAATGTGTTTGCATCAGAAACACTTGCACAAGTCCTTACACAGAACTCTAAACCCATTGTATTCTGCAGAGCTTATCTGCTATGTAACCTGAGCCTTCTATTCTTTTTCAGACTAAATAACTACCCCCAAGGCTACACAGCAGCTTCTTTATATAAACAATAGTAGTGTTTCTGAAGCAAATGCAGCAGTTTTAGGGTTAGGCCACACTGGGCCTTTTGGGGAGATTTGGTCGCCTGGCGATTAGTTTTCCGAAATCACCCGAAGTTTCCTCATGAGGCAACTTCGGAAAACGAATCACCGCATGTGATTAGTGCCGGGGTTTTTTAATTTTAGTCCGCGCAGAGTCAGGGAAGGCGTTTGGGGAGATTGGTCGCCGCAAAGACAAGGCGATTAGTCGCCAGGTGACCAAATCTCCCCAAAACGCCCAGTGTGGACTTACCCTTACCAGAGAAGGACAACACTGCATGATATTTTAGTTACTTAAAAATTATTTAGTTTTTTGGTGTTACTGTTGCTGTGGGGGTGCTACTATACAGTACCATATTTGGTTTACATAAACATTTGGTGAAAGGTTGTGTTGCACGAAGGGCCAGTCTATGGACAATATGATATAAAGTTTAAAATATTTTAGTTATGTCCTACCCAACCACCCACAAGTAATGGGAAGAGTGTCAAGACTATGACCCTGTCTGGTATGGGGTGCTGCTACCATGATGGTAAGTTGAGAATCACAGAGGGCAGTGCCCCACCAGTTACAAGGGACATTCCTGTTGAATTTGAGAGCTAAAATTCAAATTGGAAGGGAGTGCAGAACAAAATTGGGCTCTCTGCACTAGTGATGCTGCCTTCCCCTTGACCTATGTCATAGCTCCTAAAAGTAAGTGTGAGTGGTGGGGTATAGGAAAGCCTGCCTCAGGGCAACCTAGAACATCCCTGTGTTTGGTTATGGAAAGGTACAGAAAAGTCCACCTTGGAGATCGTGGGATGCAGAAGTACCACCATTTACTTGTTGATGCCAACAACCCCACCTAGCACAAGGCTTGAGAACAGGGGTCAAGATCCTGAGTCAATTACAGCTTAAAAGTATTTGTAACACATTTGTCCCCAATACCTTGTTTATTATGAACACTCCTCCTGGTAAGAGAAGTGGAGTTAAGGGCATGACCTTCTTTGTGATGGAAGGATATACAAGAACTGCTATTTGCTTCTTCATGCCAACCACTCCGCCCAGAAAAAGGCAAGAAAAATGGAGTCAAAGGCGTGAGCTCCTGGCAGCCTGATGTTGTAGCCCCAGTGGGCCCCTGACACCCCAGTCCCATGGTGAATATATTCTTAAAACTATATTATTTCTTACTAAGAAAATGAAATGTAAAGTAATAAGGTAGAATGATGAACTATGAACTATTTAAATGAGTGTGTTGCTGAATGCTGATTACATTTCTACCGATGCCCAAGACGCATTAGAACTCACTAATACTCTGTGATGTCCGGAATTCATTAATTAATTGTTTTACTTTTTACTGGCTCCTCCATCCTTCACCAAAGACATATTTCAGACAGCATGTGAAAAAGCACTGATAGATGTACAAGGACGTTCCGTTCTAATAGATTCTGCATCTCTGCATTTTGTGGGTCAGGATGAATTTTCTTGTAAAGGAAGTAAATTAATAATATTCATTTTAAGCTTTACATTATTTTGTAATGGAATTTTTCTTCAGCATTGTCATATGTGCTTTGCCTCTACACATCAGGACTGCATTAGGATCACTAGGGATGTGGTACACCTTAAAATTAACTTTTAGTATGTTCTTGAATGGCTAATTCTAAGCAACTTTTCAATTCAAACCTTCATTTTTTCTTTTGTATAGTTTTGAATAATCTGCCTTCTTCTTCTTCTGACTATTTCCAGCTTTCAAATGGGGGTCGCTGACCCCATCTAAAAACAAATGCTCCATAAAGCTACAATTTTATTGTTATTGATTCTTTGTATTACTCATCTTTCTATTCAAATCTCTCCTATTCTTATTCCAGTCTCTTGTTCACATCAATGCATGGTTGCTGCAAACTGAAGAGCTGATGAAATAAAAGCTAAATAACTCAAAAACCTTCTTCTGACTCGTTCCAGCTTTCCAATTGGGGTCACTGACCCCATCTGAAAAAAAAATGTTCTGCTACTTTCTATCACACATCTTTTTTTAATTAGGCGCTCTCCTATATATATTCCAGTCTCTTATTCAAATCAGTGCAGGGCAATATGAACCCTAGCAACCAGATTGCCGAAATTGCAAAATGAAGATCTGCTGAATAAAAAGCTAAATAACTCAAAAACCACAAATAATAAAAAAATGAAAATTAATTGCAAATGGTCTCAGAATATCACTCTCTATGTCATGCTAAATGTTAATTTAAAAGTGAACCACCCATTTAAGGGGTGTATAAGGAGACGTGGCTTTACTCATCTGACAATCTTATGTTGTTTAAAGGGCATGTAAAGTCTAAAATAGAATAAGGCTAGAAATGCTGTATTTTATATACTAAATATAAACATGAACTTAATGCACCACAAGCCTAATCAAACAAATAATTTATGCTTTCAAAGTTGGCTACAGGGGGTCACCATCTTGTAACTTTGTTAAACATCTTTGCAAGACTAAGACTGTGCACATGCTCATTGGGTCTGGGCTGCTTAGGGATCGTCATAAACAAAGTTGCTTGAGTTCTGCATGGCTGGGAAGTAAGGCGGGGGCTCCCCCTGCTGTTCATAAGTATGATTGTTTCCCTGCTCAACAGTTAGGGACCATCTTACAATTCCTATCCACAGCAGTAAATGAAGGGAGAATTTCACTGCATACAGTCAGGTTTCTTATAAAAACAGTACGCAAATTAAAGTATATTGGAGATAGGTTTCTTTTTCATTAAAGAAAGTAAAAATGGGATTTTATTTTTTCGCCTTTACATGCCCTTTAAGGGATTTGCCTAGTGAATCTTCAGAACAGCTAGAATATGAAAAAGCGAATGAAAAAAATCCATATAAATCAGAGAAACAGAAACTTCCCCTTGCGAGTTATATGTTTTAATAAAAGTGCTTGGCCATCAAAGGAAAACCACAACATTATGTTTTTTTGGCAAGGAAATGAAGCTTATGAATGAAAGTTCTCATTAGTTAAGAGAACAAAATGAAGGGCAAATCTCTATATTTAAGAAGGGAGGAATGACTTTACTACTCAGCAATTATAAGAATGTTATTTACAGTAGAACATTGAGTTCATAGACTATATAAAAATAAAGCAGCCCTGATTTTCCTAATCTACAAAGCCATTTAAGTTAACCATGTAGACTGTACAAAAAGATGCTATTAATATCAAGGGGAGATCTATACACTGAAATAAGCCTCATTCAATGTAACATAAAAAATATGTTCAGCTTTTAAAACTATATTTGGTGAAACTGGGGTGCTTAAAGGGGCTGTTCACCTTTAAATGTACTTTTAGAATCATGTAGAGAGTGATATTCTGGAACAATTTGCAATTGGTTTTCATTTTTTATTATTTGTATTTTGTAGTTATTTATCTTTTAATTCAGCAGCTCTTTAATTTTAGTTCAACTTCCCCTAGCAACCATGCACTGATTTGAATAAGAATAGAAGAGGTCTGAATAGAAATATGAGTAATAAAAAGTAGTAATAACAATACATTTGTAGCCTTACAGAGTATTTGTTTTTTTAAGGGTCTATGACCCCCATTTGAAAGCTGGAAAGAGTCAGAAGGAGAAGGTAAATAATTCAAAAACTGTAAAAAAACGAAGCCCAATTGAAAAGTTGCTTAGAATTAACCATTCTATAACATACTAAAAGCTAACTTAAAGGTGTATCACCCCTTTAATAATATCCCACCTTTAATAATATAGCCTATGATGAAGTGCCTGTGTGCACAAAAAACGTAAGGCTGTGTGTTTTCCACCTTTTGCCTGAAATAAAATCTGAAGTTCCTTTACTTTGCCTATCGTGGTATCTGGGAATGCCTGCTGTTCAGTGATGGGCGAATAAATTCGCCAGGCGTGAATATGCACCGAATTTCCACGTTTTGCCACTGACGGCAAAATTGACGTGAGCATCAGAATTGGGGCGGGCGTCAAAATTGAGGCGGGTGTCAAAATTCTTATTTCGCTAATTTTTCACCAATTAATATAATTTTGCAGGAAATTCATGAATTTTTCGCCAACAAATTCGCCCATCACTACTGCTGTTTTTTTTTTCTGGTTGAATATCTCCACCTTCGTTTTTTCCAATAGTGTGATCCTTAATAACAAGTCAGTGTTCCAAGAAAGGCTCAGTTGATAAATATCGACATCTATTGAATTAACAGGAAGAAAGGTGATCATTGCCCATAGCCTTCTATGGGATTCCACATCCCAGACCAGTTGATCTTTTGACGAGTCTGGATAACAATTTTGTTTGCTGAATATTCTTTGAGTTGATTGCAGAGGCCTTTCAAATTGATCAAATCACTTGAATCCATTAATAAAGATGCTATCAAAGTCTGTGTATTTTGTGATTGACCTGGGATAAATGTCCCCTTGTGTGTTCAGTAATACAATTTTTTTTTTTTTTAAAAAATTGCTGGTTTCTTTTACGGGTCAATATACTTAATATTATTTTATTAGGAAATCTTGTCTATGAACAATGCATATATATGTACAAAGTATTTGCTGCCTACAATATGCAAGAATTTAGGTAGTATACAGTATTTATACAAATGTATAAAATATTTTGCTGGTTTCCATTCTTCATATAGAGGCTTCTCTCTGGATATTCTTGCCAGATCTGCAGGTCAAAAAAGAGATAGTTACATTGAGATGTCGTAAAAAACACTTTATTTCATTTTCTTAAAGGAGAAGGAAAGTCGTTAACCACTTGGGGGTGCCAAATGTTAGGCATTTAAGAGGATCGCTCCGTGGTGCTCACTGGAATAACCCTGGGTTGGTGCAGTTTTCTGCTGTTAGGAGCACCAGCCCAGGGTTTCAGGTAAGTCAATACAATCACTTGGGGTGCCTAACATTTGTCCCTCCCACGTGGTTAACGACTTTCCTTCTCCTTTAAAGGGGATGTAAACTCAAATAATGATGTTCAAATAATTTTTCTGTACTGCGTCGCATATTAACAGTTATAAGTGCATCCTGGGAGATTATTATTACATTATTATTACATTTTCCTGAAAATTTGCTTTGCGGGAAAAAATCTGATTTTCGAGATTTTTTCGGATTTTTCATCCGATTTTTTCTGGTTTTTCATCCGATTTTTTTCAGGTTTTTCATCAGATTTTTTTGGATTTTTCACCCGAAAACTCGATTTTCATATTCTGACTTTTCCATCCTCGTGGTTTCATAAATTCCAAAAAATTAGTGTTTTTTTTAAAAGTCTGATTTTATAAAAAAAAAAATAATCACATTTTTCGGGATTTTTGCATTCAGAGTTCAGTAAATAACCCCCTAAGTATGTTATACTGGTTAAAAAAGTTAATTGTCTTTGTACTTGACATTTTTCTAATGTTTCCTGCCTATGGGTCTTATGACCTGTATGAAGACTCGAGGTCACACATACCGTGGCGCTACAAACACAGACTCATGTTACTGATACATGATTTATTACAATTTTCAAAGCTACCATTGATGTATTGTAAGAGATAATATATGTATTAATGAAATATCTACAGGGTTAAAAGAAAGGTCACCTTGGAGTGAAAGTACTTAGGCTGCATTATAATTCAATTATTAATAATAAATGGAACAGGTTTCATCTAATGTGACCTCAATTTCTAAAGAAGAGACACATTCAGCCCAGGAAGAAATATGAACTGAATAAAGGGATATATCACCATTTTTAATTTCCCTGTTTCAGTATATGCTTAAAAATTCATGAGCTGCTTTCTTTGGCTTAATATATGCTGTTTTCCTGTAACAACATAACATCATGCTGTCAACTATGGTTTTGGTTCCTCTACTTTACAATTACTCAGATAATCTAGATAATCTAGAATTCCATAATGCATGAAAAACTGACTAAACAATACTGAAAGTGGCCCTTGCATCCCTGGGCTGATAGGTTGGTCCAGTGTTCCAGATTGACCTGTGAATGGTTGCCTTAAATCATTGATCCCCAACCTTATTTACCCGTGAGCCACATTTTCATTAAAATTAGTTTGAGAGCAACACAAGCAGGCAAAAAACTCCTGAGAGTTCCAGTTATGGCTGTGATTGGTGATAGGAGGCTCTGTTCTGCAGTACATCTGTTTTTTATGCAACCAATAGTTGCCTACAAACTCAAAATTCAAAAATAAGCACCTGCTTTGGTGACACTGGGAGCAACATCCAAGGAGTTGGTGAGCAACACGTTGCTCACGAGCTACTGGTCGGGGATCACTGTTAAATGCACGATACTAACTAAATGGAACATCAAAAGAAACACTTGGATACAATATACTGTTAATTTAAAGGGCATGTAAAGGCAAAAAAATAAAATCCCATTTTTACTTTCTTTAATGAAAAAGAAACCTATCTCCAATATACTTTAATTAATTAATGTGTACCGTTTTTATAAGAAACCTGACTGTATGCAGTGAAATTCTTCCTTCATTTACTGCTGTGGATAGGAATTGTCAGATGGTCCCTAACTGCTGAGCAGGAAAACAATCATACTTATGAACAGCAGGGGGAGCCCCCGCCTTACTTACCAGCCATGCAGAACTCAAGCAGCTTTGTTTATGATGATCCCTAAGCAGCCCAGACCACACTGAGCATGTGCACAGTCTTAGTCTTACAAAGATATTTAACAGTTACAAGATGGTGACCCCCTGTAGCCAACTTTGAAAGCATAAATTATTTGTTTGATTAGGCTTGTGGTGCAGTAAGTACATGTTTATATTTAGTATACAAAATACACCTATCTCCAATATACTTTAATTAATAAATGTGTACCGTTTTTATAAGAAACCTGACTGTATGCAGTGAAATTCTCCCTTCATTTACTGATGTGGATAGGAATTGTCAGATGGTCCCTAACTGCTGAGCAGGAAAACAATCATACTTATGAACAGCAGGGGGAGCCCCCGCCTTACTTCTCAGCCATGCAGAACTCAAGCAGCCCAGACCACACTGAGCATGTGCACAGTCTTAGTCTTGCAAAGATATTTAACAAAGTTACAAGATGGTGACCCCCTGTAGCCAACTTTGAAAGCATAAATTATTTGTTTGATTAGGCTTGTGGTGCAGTAAGTTCATGTTTATATTTAGTATACAAAATACAGCATTTCTACCCTTATTCTATTTTAGACTTTACAAGCGCTTTAATTTTACAACACCTTTTAAAGCATTTCTATCTTTTCAGTCAACAAATAGTAACAACTAGCTGAATAATGAGGAACAATTTTTTTAAATGACGAGAAAGATCAGCAAAAATGAACTCAAGGCATTGGCCTCCCTTTCATGTAGTTTAGCTTCTAGTCTCCAGAATCATCTAACATTTGAAGTTTTCATTACAGAAAAGAATTCTGAAAAGAAAAAAGGTTCATTCATGAAGTTTAACTGACTGAGTTTTCGGATGAAAATTCTAAAAAATCATGAAAATCAGATGGAAAAATCTGAAAAAAAACGTGAAAATCAGAAGTCAATGGGAGCTGTCCTTTGTAAATTGATAAATCTTTCTCTGCTTTGAGCTTTTGGATGTTTTCTGGTGGAAATTCTTACAAAAATAAGGATTTCAAGGTTTTATTATTCTTATTCAGGTTTGTTCCACATTTTTATTCATTCGTGCTTTTTATATTTGAATATTTGAATAAACAAGTAGACATTAAAGATTTTTTTTAAAATGTGGGTTTAGTTGAGGGTGAAAACACCTCTAAAACTACACAAATTCCAATTTTGATAAATAGGCCTCAGAGTCTCCAAGGAAAAACTTCCACATCCAACTATTGCCCACCTACTAAGTGGAATTGTCCTTTGTTCTGGGAAATGTTAAATTTCCTCGGACCCATTTCACAGGAGAGGGTGTACGTGTAATAGATCCTATGTTGAAAATGAAAGGATATTACAAGACAATATGGATTTTAAAGACCTGCAGAGGGCTCCAAGTCCACAAACACAGCTTCAAACTAATGACCTTCTTGTTTTTAAAAATTAACCAAATAACCCATTTCAACCCTATATAAATGTTTCTGGAAAGAGTCCTTGAAAAAAACATATCCATACAGGTTTTTTTCCATATCAAGCAGAATAGGAACACTCATACAATTCAATGATGATAGCATACCTCAATCCTTCTACAAAAACATTATTAAGTTCCATCTCACACTAGATATATGAGACATTATTGTAAGTCTTGCCTACAAATCAAACCCAATTGGGTGAAAGCAGAGTCGATGATAAGCAGCATCATTGGCACCTAAGTCATCTTTGCTCTGCTACACTGCTTCTTGAAATACCACCAAGATTTAAACATCTCCCTCAAAAAAACAGCCTGAAATGGAAGAGAACAAGTAGTCTTCATATAAGGATTTGCTACAAAAATATAAGGAATATTTGTCAACTTTAGGAAATAAGAGCATCATTTCCAAAATGCTACAGAAGAATTTTAGGGGAATTCCAAAGCATATGTCCTATATTATGCACAGCAGAGGTGGTGCCCTCTTATTTCCCCCAACATGTAACCAGTGGAGTGGGAGCATACTAACAGCTTCCAGACAAGGAACAAAAAAATACATTACTTGATACAAGACTACATTTCTAGTTTGTGATAGCCTTCAAATTTCAAGCCTTTTATAATATGGAGCCTGGCTTTGAATAGGCAGCAGAATTACTCAAAATATTTGAGAAAGAGGGGTCCTACGGGCCCACATTTTTTGTTTTTATCCACACCTTGTCCCTTTGCCAATGGAGTGGTCCCAGCAGCACCCTTGTTTAATTAGCAGGCAACAGAGATAATTTAATTGTGGCTAATTCATATGTCTTTTTGGTAGAAGGAAGTGTGAAGTGGAGCAGAGGGGACAAGCATCAGAAAATAACGTTTCATTAATAAGCCCCTAAATCTTGATAAGAAACATCTTGCTCTGAACATATTTTCTCACATAATGTTGTGTCATTGACAAACACTCAGTGCCAGCTACAAGGTCATTAATAAAGGCATTGAAAAGAAAGCAGCTGACTACAGAAGCCCAAGTTAATCCACTTGTAACATTTGTCCAGCTAATGAATGTTCCATTTATCACAAATCTCTCTTTGGCTTCTGTCACTCAGGGTTTTTTTATTGTGTCCTCCAACAGCAAATAGTAAGAATTATAATCCAGTCCTTGGCAAGAACACACGGGATATTCATCTGGTGCTCTATGGCTCAATTAGAGCCAATTAAAGTCTTAAATTATCTGGTTAAGCGGTACGTTTATTTAGGAGGTTGTGGGTGTTATAAAACTCTGCTGTCTTCACCTTTTCTGGAATTAATTCTGGAGGGCCAAAAACAGATTTACAAAACTGAAGAAACTGCATTAAGTGATTGATGCCATTGTATTAAGTAGATTTATCAATGGTCAAATTTCGAATTGAATAAAAACTTCGAAAGTCTAATTCAAAAAGACCAAGTTTTTTTGGGTTGAATAGGTCCATTTCGATCGAATAGGTTCGTATTGGGCCCGAATTCAGATTTTTCGAGAAAACAGCCCTAGTCTTCTGGAAAGTCATGTAAATATTAAGGGGCATATTTATCAAGGGTCGAATTTCGAATTGAAAAAACTTCAAAATTCAAAAAGACCAACTGAAATTAAGTTGAAGGTTTTTTTTTGGAATAGGTTAGTTTTTGGGCGAAATCGAATTGTTCAAATCGAAGGAATAGCGTATTCGATCGAATTCGATTCAAAGTATTTCCTAAAAAAAACCTTTGATTTTTCAAAGTCCACCAATTGACTCCAAATAGGTTCTGGGAGGTCCCCATAGGCTACAACAGCAATTCGGCAGATTTTTAGACGGTGAATGGTCGAAGTCGAATTTTTGCAAATTCAAATCGAATTTGGACTATTCCCTAGTCGAAGTACACAAAAATAGCTTGAAATTCGAATCTTTTCAATTCAAAAATTCACCTCAACCTTCGATAAATCTGCCCCTTAGTGTAGTTAAGTTTAATAAGTTAATGTAATAGGTTTGTATGGCTGTTATGGTGAAACATGTAAGGGGTTGTTTATTATTATTGCCATGTTTTCTGCACTTTTGCACCCAGCCCTGTTGTTGAGCACCACACTCCTGTCCTTTCTGCATGAATACAGCACTGCCATTGAGAGGCAATACTATATTCGTTGAACTGGGCACAAAGGTGACTTCTTGCCAACCCCTTATCAGTCATCTATGTGCAAGTAGGGAACACCTATGGAAAGGGCTACCTTGTACCTTCTAGCTATACACTCTGCACCATGCACCACCAGATTATAGATGAACCCAGATGCAAACATTTCTAATGGCCTATCTCACGTACACCTGTATGTTGTCGTTTTACCAAAGCCTGAAAAATCATTTTCTAAGAAAAAATTAATTTGCAAAAAGAAAGTGTTTTCTGCCTCTAGGTTCACATGTATATATATGTAATAATCTGATCGATTTATGTTAAACTCCCATTAAAGCCAAAATGTTAATAAAATGCCTGATTGAGACATGATATGCTCAGGGGGTTATTTGCTACAAAAAGCTTGAATCCGAAAACCTGGCATCTCAAAGCAGTCGAGCTCGTGTATAAGTCAATGGCAGATGTCCCTATCCCAGTTTGAAGATATTGTGGTCTGGGCTGGGTTTCGCCCAGTAATCCTAAAAATTTGGGGTTTTGATGCAATAATCCAAAACAATAGAGCAATTACCAAGTAAATTCTGAAAAATTTGTACAATTCGGGTTTTCACGTGACTTTGTCAAGTGTTTTCCTGACCTGACTTTTTCGAGTCATTTTATTGATAAATAAGGTAAAATTGTGGATGGGAGTTTGGTCGAGCTTTGTTTAATAAAGGAAAGAGATAAATTTGAATTTTAGTATACAACCCCCTTAAACTTTGTTCTATGTATTTTTTATGTATTACAGGTATGGGATCCATTATCCAGAAACCCATTATCCGGAAAGCTAAAAATTACGGAAAGGCCATCTCCCATAGACTCCATTTTATCCAAATAATCCAAATTATCAAAAGTGATTTCCTATTTCTCGGTAACAATAAAACAGTACCTTGTAATTGGTCCAAACTAAGATATAATTTTTTTTTTATTGGAAGCAAAAACCAGCCTATTGGGTTTATTTAATGTTTACATGACTTTCCAGAAGACTAGGCCTGTTTTCTCGAAAAGTTTTTCAGGGCTAGTTTCGCTAAAAAACTCACATTTTTCGAGATTTATTATGCCCCGCAGCTGCTAAAAGTCCGAATCTGAAAATATTCCAGCTAAAACCTGTCGAACTCATGTAAAGGTCAATGGCAGAGGTCCCTTTAAATGTTTGATGATGTTTTTTACCTTCATGAATTTTGGGTGTTTTACGCTCGGAAACGCTCTGTGGTTTGCACTCAAAAACTCAATATATTCAAGGTATTCAAGGTTTTTTAGCCTATAAACTCGAAAAAAAAAATTTACATTCTGATCTTTTCATAAATAAGCAAAGATTCAAGTTTGTGAGCTTATTCGAGGTAGAATAATGCACAAACTCAACCTTTAATAAATAACCCCATAAAGGTATGGAGATCCATATTGTGAGAAGATCTGTTATTCAGATAAACTCGGTCCCAAGCATTCTTTATAGCAAGTCCCATACCTGTATTCTACATTATAAACCAAATTTACTGTATATTGCCCAAAGTGAAGGAATCTAGTGCAGAACATCCCAAGTTTTCCAAATGTTTTCTGTACAAAATAAATGAAAGCTAGTGCCTTCCTTATCACCAGATTCCTTGATGCTGCTCTGAATACAAACTATTTACAAACAAATGAGCAGCCACACTTCTCAGGGATGATCCGGCAGCTGTAATGTCACCATGGGGTGAGAGTAAGTCAGGCGCCTGGCATTGACGAAAGATGTACTTGCCAGCGACGTGCCATCACAGAGATAACAGGACTATCTTGTTATCAGTGTCACGCTATGAACACACCTGTTTTTTTGCCCTTGAAAATCCTTTGAATTGACCTTTTCCCTCTAAAACAACAATCCTGTATACTACAAATCACAAATCTTTTATTTTAGGTTTAATGAAATAAATGATAATTAAAATCTTACTTATTGCTTAAAAAGATTTAAGCTGTAGGTAATAACAAGTACAACCTGGTAATTATTACAATTATACAGCATAGCTAATGGATTCAATTTAATTGCGTAATTTGTAAACCTATCAAGTTCACAAAGCTGTATTAACTGGTTCACTTTATTGCACCACTTTAAGCAAAATGATCTATGCAGTCATTTATTTATTTCCATGTAATAATACCAGTGCAACTTTGTGCTGCACAGTAACCCATTACATCTATAGGTATGGAACCCGTTAACCAGAAACTCATTATCCAGAAAGGCCATCTCCTCTAGAGTGCATTTTAAGAAAATCGATATTTTAAAAATGATTTCCTTTATGCCTATAATAATAAAATAGGACCTTGTACTTAATTCCAACTAAGACATAATTGATCCTTATTGAAAATAGAACAATCCTATTGGGTTTAATTAAGATTAAGATTTTTTAGTAGTATGGAGATCCACATTATGGAAACATCCTTATCTAGAAAACCCCAGGTCCTGAGCATTCTGGATAACAGGTCCCATACCTGTACTTGGATATTTGCTATTATTAAGAAAGAGAAAGGCAAATAAAGGGCATAGGAATACATGGTACATGTAAATGGCACGTACCTGGGGGCAAGGCGTGTGTTTATATGGAATAAAATTAAATAAATGATGAGTTTAATATCTCGCTCTCGGGATGCGTTATTCTGAAACTCGATATCCAGAAATCCTGGAATTACAGGATGCCTGTCTCCCAAAGACTCCATTTTATCCAAATGATCCAAATAATTTTTCTAAAGGATCCCTTTTCTCTGTAATAATAAAACAGTACCTTGTACTTGATCCCAACTAAGATATAATTAATCCTTATTGGAAGCAAAACCAGCCTATTGGGTTTATTTAATGTTTAAATGATTTTCTAGTAGACTTAAGGTATGAAGATCCAAATTAGGAAAGATCTTATCCGGAAAACCCCAGGTCCCGAGCATTCTGGATAACAGGTCCCATACTTGAATACAAGCAGTCCTGTCCGTGTATTTAGTCTCAAATATTCATACTTGTTCTGTATACAAAGTAAGTTATAAAGTAAAAAGCTTGATACATCTATGTATATGTATTTGGAATATATTTTTTACACAAGGTTTTTGGTAATTACCTGGGATTTAATTGAGTGACTGTTTTACCCTTGCATATTTTCTTTTTGCTATATGACATATTGAATAAAAAATGGTTACAAGTATGGGATCTATTATATTAGTGTGGCAAAAAAAATGAAACATGAAATGTACCCAATCGGACTAATTGTTACCAATATGGATTCATGCAGCTTAGTTATCTTCAAGTTCAAGGTACTGTTTTATTATCAATAGGGATCCCATACCTGTACTATGTGTGGAGTGATATGTGGTGACTTAATGAAATATGGAAGACCCAAGATACTTAAGGAGATAACTGACGTTATTTACATGAGTATCTGGTATGCAGGGGCACGGTAACCATATAGGAACTTGAGGGTCTGTGCCTAGGGCAGCCCTTGGATATCTATATGGAAAATAAAACTTTTATTCAAAAAAAAAAAAAAAATAACCTCTTCCCCTGCTGCCAGTTTTCCATGAAATCTGGTGGCAGAGGTGGAGGGGGTAAAGAGGTCCAATGCCTAGGACATCACCGGACCAAAAAACAGCCATGCTGGTTAGTAAGTAACGGCCCCATTCAGTATTCCAATGTAACTGGCCCTGGAAATGAGGTTTTGTATCAGTCCGAAGTGACTTATATGTGCATATTTCACAAGCTACAGTATATCCAGTGTGCACCTTACACTTTTGTCTAGTGTATTAAGGTGCAATTCCAACTTCCTTGTTTGATTTTAAGGATATTAAAGAATGAGGTCACTTAGTTCATTGAGTATTATCGTCATTGTATCTGTATGGTATTATATCAGGGGAGTTTTGTTTTGTTTTTTGCAGGCTTTTCCCACTTTTCCAGAGATCTATTCGCTATTACTATTTGAAATATACTAGATTGGTCAAAAGCCATTGCTGGTTGTTGCTATGGGTGCTTCCTCTGGGGAAGAAACTAAAGAAAACGTCTTTATGACCTGTAACTCCATTTTACAACCCACCTCCATCTTTACTTGAACTTTAGGATGGAAGTTGCTAAAATTGGTTTGATTTCCCAAAGGATTTCCTTACTTTGGCACTTTGCAAAATGGGGTAGTCTATTTTGGACAACCAATTCCCACAGTTTTATCTGTAATCTGGAGCAGAAGGTACATGTTTGTGTGGAGGCCACAAGTGGCCGTCCATTATGATGCAGGTGGGAAACATTTTCCTTGGTGGGTCATGTCCCACATCCAACCACTTCACGGCCAGTACAAAAGTAAATGAAATATAGTATAGGATGCCTATAGGAATAAAAGGCAAAAGTTTGCATAGGTGTAGTAACCAATAATAACCAGTAAGATGTGTTTATATAGGTGACCAATAAATGTTACTGGCTGATTGGCTGCTGTAGGTGGCTTAACCTATAACAAACTTTGAACCTTTTATTCCATAACCCCTTGTGTTTTCAAAACTTGCAAATTATTGTACCATGACTAAAATCAGGAGTGAGGCAACTCTCGTCATAGTTAGTAGAAATTCTTACAAAAATTGCAGAATGTAGCTTTAACTAAAGCAAAGGCTACATCCAAATTTGATTAAAATAATAATAACACGGATGAATAATGTTGTGCCATGACCTTACCTTTCATATAAAACTATTGTTCCTCTGCTTTTGGTACAAATTTAAGTACACTTTTTACATTCTGGATTTCTGAGAGGTTGAACGCCGGCCCTGGAAGTTTTACTGCTCCTGGAATAGGTTTCTTTTCTTCACTCTTTTCTTCAGATTCTGGCGTTGGGACATGCTATAAGAAATGAGGGACACATAGTTGAGACAGAGAACAGAGAACTTTTTATTTATTTGAAGACATGACTGTAGATATTGCAATAACTATAACAAACAGGGGAAAGTTGTGCTCACCACTAGTTTTTAAAATCATTAGGCGGGGGTGTCTATATGTTTTTTGTGGTCACACCCTCATTGCACCCCCGCCTAATGATTTTAAAAACTAGTGGTGAGCACAACTTTCCCTTGTTTGTTATAGTTATACAGGAGCAGTGACCAGCTCCATGTTGTAGCTCCCACCCCCTCCAACTATAGTCAGGTGATCCCACTGGTGTCTAATAAAAGGGCAGCCAAGTTTGGGAGTTTTACTTTGAAAGCAGCTAGTAAGTTGCAGGTAAAACGTATTCGTCCCTTTTATAAAATGTATAATTAAACCATAGAATTCTTAATGAATCAGATGAAAATTAAGCGTAGGACTGGCCAGATATGGGATGACTTTGACGTAGTTGGCCAGCTTAAATATATTGCAATATATGGACAAACAATCCCCGTTTTGTTTAAAGGGTAAGGCATTTTTCAGTAGCAGTATGCACAAAATGTCGCTGTCTTAAATATATTGATAATGGGTTGAGTGCAGAGGAATCTTGTATTTGTCTATATATATATATATATATATATATATATATATATATATATATATATATATATACATAAAAATTGTAGAACGCCTCCTGCACTCACTTATCTGGGTTTGTTGCCCTGGTGCTAACAGAATATATGTATAAAAATCGAATGAAAGCTGTTGCACAACAGGGTCTTGCAAAAAAAGTAATAATTTATTATTGCACAGATCGACGTTTCGACCCTCACTGTGGCCTTTGTCATTCGATTTTTATATATATATATAAATATATATATATATATATATATATATATATATATATATATATATATATATATATTGGAAAGACCCGCACTCCAATTTGTAGTTAATTAAACAAAATCTTTATTTAGTGATAAAGATTTTGTTGAATTAACTACTAATTGGAGTGTGGGTCTTTCCAATAAATCTATGTGCAACATATTTGACCCTGCACCCGCATATACTAGTGGAAGTCCGGATTTGAGTGTGGCTGTTTACTATTGACTATAATACTGTGTGTGTGTGTGTATATATATATATATATATATATATATATATATATATATATATATATATATATATATATATATATATATATATATTCATATGTTATATTTTTGTGTGTATCTTTAGGATGAAAATAGTTCTATCCCTAGAATGTATGTTAGTGGTAGCTTAAATTCCAAGAACCAGAGATCAATTTGTGGTTCTTCATTGATTTGGTTCTTTTGTTGTAATTCCCCCAGGGTCAAAAATGTTCAGGAAATTTAAACCCCTTGAATATGGAGCCTCTATATATATATTTTCCACGTTTCTACTATTGTAAGACTCTAGCTCTAATTATCATCCCAGCAAGATAAAGAACAACGGGATAAACATAGGTGCTGGTAGATAATTATATTCAAATCCTGACCCAGGGGGAAATATATTTACTTGGATTACATTGATGTTTCAGGCTGTATTAGAGGCATCACTCTCCCTATTGTGCTGCAGTACAGGGACTTTCAAAAGCCTGGCAAAATAAGGAGCAAGTGCATAGTGGACTAATACGTCCTGTATATAACCTATAGCCAGTAATACCAGGTTATATTGAAAAGATCGTACATATTCAATCGTGCATAATTATACAGTTATGGGACCTGTTATCCAGAATGCTCGGGACCTGGGATTTTCTGCATAAGGAATCATTCCATAATTTGGATCTCCATACCTGAAGTCTGCTCAAAAATCATTTAAACATTATTAAAACCCAATAGGATTGTTTTGCCTTTAATAACGATGAATCATAATTCAGAGATTTCTGGATAACAGATATACCAGTACTATATGAACATGGTGGCACCAAGCAATCATACTGATACAATTGCTTTATTGCAGCAATAATACAATCCCACTGTAAAATGGGCTGTACATCCATCTTGCTGGATGTCATTTACACTACACAATTTTCCCTTATACTTTATGACTAATTAGGACTGAATTTAGGTTAACAAATCTGACACATGCAAACAATTTTGAAATTTGTGGTGTTAATATAGCCTTGAGCTTACCCTTATAGGGCAATGTAATAAAAGTCACAAAGTTCTAGTAACCCATAGCAACCAACCAGTAGATATAATTTACCTGGTTACCTGTTCCAAAAGGAAACATCCGATAAATTGCTATTATTAGCATTACCCCCTACGATTTGTGGTCATCAATATACATACACATGATCATTTTGTGGCAGAGGTTTGAGAACATATGATTTAAAGTGATTCACCTTTAAACTTTTAGTATGATGTAGAGAGTAATATTCTGAGACAAATTGCAATTGTTTTTTATTTTTTATTATTTGTATTTCTTTTAGTTGTTTAGCTTTTTATTCAGCAGCTCTCCAGTTTGCAATGTCAGCAATCTGGTAACTAGGGTACAAATAACCCTAAAAGCCATGCACTGATTTGAATAAGAGATTGGAATTTGAATAGGAGAGGGTCTAAACAGAAAGATGATTAATAATAAGTAACAATAACAATACATGTGTAGTCTTACAGAGCATTTGTTCTTTAGATTGGGTCAGTGACCCCTATTTGAAAGATGGAAAGAGTCAGAAGAAGAAGGCAAATAATTAAAAAACTATATAAAAAAGAAATAACGTAGAACAATTGAAAAGTTGCTTAGAATTGGCCATTCTATAACATACTAAAAGATCATTTAAAGGTAAACAAGTCACTAAACCCTGAAGCTGACAAAGCTTGCAATGTGCTTTTGTTTCTCTTTTTTGCGTTTTGTAAAAGTGACACTTAACAATAGAAAATCAGTATTAAACGTGTCATATATCTATCTATGTATAAATATATATATATATATATATATATATATATATATATATATATATATATATATATATATATATATATATATATATAGCAGGATTATAGAAAAATACCCGCACTCCTTCACATGCGTTTTTATGCCGGGTGCATGGCCAAATATGGTTATATAGAAAAATGGCAAAAAAGGACCAGCACTCCGTGTTCCAAGAAAGTCAAAATGGTTTATTCAAAACTCACAGTGTCTCCAACGTTTCGACCCTCTTTGGGGTCTTTATCAAGGATAAAGTGCTGTGTTTTACAAATCTTTAAATACCCACAAACCCTCCACAAGTGACGCCCTTTTAAAGATTTGTAAAACACAGCACTTTATCCTTGATAAAGACCCCAAAGAGGGTCGAAACGTTGGAGACACTGTGAGTTTTGAATAAACCATTTTGACTTTCTTGGAACACGGAGTGCTGGTCCTTTTTTGCCATTTTTCTATATATATATATATATATATATATATATATATATATATATATATATATATATATATATATATATATATCAAGTAGTAGAACCGGCACTCACCCTCAGAACGTCAGGCCCCGGGTGCTACTTCAGAAATTAGCATATTGGATCATTTAAGAGCACTCACGGGTGTTGTGAAGAATACTTTTTATTGGAGTGTTACAATCTACCCCATATCAACGCGTTTCTGTTCGGTTCATCCTGACGACGGTTCAGAGAGAACCGAAACGCGTTGATGTGGGGTAGATTGTAACACTCCAATAAAAAGTATTCTTCACAACACCCGTGAGTGCTCTTAAATGATCCAATATATATATATATATATATATATATATATATATATATATATATATATATATATATATATATATATAGATTTACAAACAGACACAGATATGTTTTTCCTTCACTCTGTGCTTGATGCTTTATTTAAGACAACCTATAACCTAAGTGAGTGGGAATGTTTACTTGCATTACTTGTGTTCAGAGGTCTAACTCCCAAATGGGATTTTTCAGCCTTTCTTATTAAACAAAATATCTGCATTATTAATTAATTTATTAATTAACTTATTTTTCTACCAAAATTGAAATACCTAATATTGAAAGTATTCATTAATTTATTAGTTTACCTAATATTGAAAGTATTCATTAGAGCTTTACGTTGCCCCCTACAATCCTACCCCCCCCCTGCAACTGCAGGGTCTGCTTCCTCTGTAGTTACACCCCTGGTGAAATCCTGAGTCCAAGAGGGCAACTGCACTAGTCCCTGGGTCAACTCTGTGCCAAGAATGAATTGCAATAATTTAGGGGCCTATTTATTATACTGTGTAAAAAGTGGAGTGAAACATTACCTGTTTACCTGTGATATTGCCCTGAACAACCAATCAGCAATTAGATTTCAAGAGTTAGAAAACTAAAGCAAATATCTGATTGTTTGCTATGAGCAACATCATTGGTAATGTTTCACTCCACTTTTTACACAGCGTAATAAAGAGGCCCCTAAATTATTGCAATTCATTCTTAGCACATAGTTGATCCTAGTTGTCCTATATATATTCCAGGATCTCATTCAAATGTCTGCCTGGTTGCTAGGGTAAATAAAACCCTAGCAACCATGTGGCTGCTGAAATACCAAACTGGAGAGCTGCTGAACAAAAAACTGAAAAACCATAAAAGATAAAACATGAAGACCAAATGCAAACTGTCTTAGAATTTCATCATACTAAAAGTTAATTTAAAGGTAAACTACCACTTAAGATTTTTCCTCTCCTTTCCTCTAAATGAAGTATGCCTTCACCTGCGATTGAAGGATCTAATGGTGAATAATGCAGGGATAAAACCCTTCCCTCATAACTTTTATCAGCTTGGCTGCTATTTGGACTTTCTACATGGGGCCTTACCACTGCTTTGTAAAGGGGAAGAATTTCCCTCTCCTCTCATTTATCTATACCCCTTTTAAAACAGGACAATACAGGTATGGGATCCATTATCCAGAAACCCATTATCTAGAAAGTGACAAATTACGGGAAGGCCGTCTCCCTTTGACTAATTATATTTCCAAATAATCCAAATTTTTCAAAATGAATTCCCTTTTCTCTGTAATAATAATAATACAGTACCGTGTATTTGATCCAAACTAAGATATAAAATCAGCCTATGAGGTTTATTTAATTTTTAAATGATTTTCTAGGAGACTTAAAGGGGAGCCGTCACCAACAAAAAATTATTCCAAATCCTATTTTATCATGTTAGTCAAGCAAAATTAACTTTAATTACACTGTATAAATTATCTGAATCTTGTTTTTATCAGTCTGGGAATTCATAATTACAGCAAGTAGGCAGGAGCCATTTTGTGGACACTGTTATTAATGCAAGCCTTGCATTATCTCAGAATCTTGTTTGTGCACCAGAATGGGGGACCTGATGTCCATCCCCATGCCCTGGTTACACAATTATATGGTTAAGAGAAATGGGGGAATGTGTGGAGAGCAGTGACATCTAGGAAGTGCTGAATGGAAAGTGAAAGTAATTGTCTGCCCCGCCTCTATGCGGCATAGAGGAGGGGCAGACAATATTTGATTGACAGCTGAGATTTTTAAATGAGTTTACAACAGCTATAAACACTTTAACAGAAAAAAGAATTTGACAAGGACTTATTATACAGCTTTTTATGTGTGTGTGACAGGTCCACTTTAAGGTATGAAGATTCACATTCTGGATAACAGGTCCTATACCTGTACCTTGCTGGCCGTTCCTGCTGGTGGATTCCATTTTTGTCAACAAGTACAATAATTATATAGGTCTATTGCCTACAAATGTATGGAAGAAAAAAAGCAAAAATCGCCACTTATTTCTATTGGTGCATAAAAATTGCCAGTACTGACATTTTCACAATTCCAGCGATGCAAGATGGTAAAGGGCAATATAGGGTGCTGCATTTTGCACAGAGAAATCATATAGCAGGCAAACCTTTAATATAGTCTCTGTGTATGCAGTACTTGCTGCTTTAACATCTCTCAATATAGAAGCTCTCCAGTAGGTATGTTAACACATTCTCCGTCATTAAAACTCTCAGACAGTGTGTTAGGCTTAGAGGTCCTTAAATCAAATCTATTCCAGCCGTAATAAAATTACTTTAATAGCAATACCTTCACAACGACATAGTTGTCAGGAAAATCACCGGGAAGAAATTATTTCTAAAAGCATATACTCAAAGGTAAATTAGATTTTTTCCCCCTAAAAGAACTTTAGCAATAACCTAATTTACATAAGAATAGAATTCAGTGCGATTCCCACTGGAACATGGCCTGGTTCAGCTCTCTGAGGAATTTGTATAAATATTCCATGTAGTCTTACATCAGAGGTTTCTGGCTGAGGCAACACTGTCACCCTGTGGCATCAACTGGAAATGCAGTTTACTTTCTGTCATGTTCTCATGTCGAATACAGAATTTAAATCAAATTATGACTGGTAGAGACAATCATTTCCTAATGTTTTTTTTTTTTTTTTAATTTTCCTTTGTATTTCTCGAACTGAAAGATTTAGGGTTGAATTTATAATTATATAAGAAGTACCGTAAGCAGGTTTGGCCTACAATGGACTGCCCTATCTCTGAGTTTGATCAACTTTTGCTTTTGAGGCAGTTTGTAAAATAGATAAAGAGGCAGGGGCGTAACTACAGAGGTGACCAGGAGGTATAGAGGCACCATGAGACCCTATATAATGAGCAATTTCAACAAATATTAGTAAAAAAAAGGACAACATCTGGATATGTTGGAGGCCCTTAAAATGTATTTGCTGTGGGGCCCAGTACCATCTAGTTAGGCCACTGTACAGATGATTGTGGTGGTGTTACAATAAAATAACTTTTTTTATTCTCCATTTGAAAAGATGTAAATCCTTCTCTAGTTTCTGTAAATCTCGTTAATTTTTAAACCATGTTCCAGGCTTAACTGTGTATGGCTGTGTTGTGCGATAGGTGTTGCTAAAACTCTTCTGGAAATCACACCAAGGAGGATGACACTTCTAATATTGGCATGTAAATGACCTGGTTGTTTGGTCTTACTTTTCCTATAGCTGGGGATGCACCAAATCCAGGATTTAGGTCGTATTCTGCCTTTTTCGTCAGGATTCAGATTCGGCCGAATCATTGTGCCTGCCTGGTTCAGTATTCAGCAGAATCTTTCAAAAAGGTTTCTGGGGTTCAGCAGAATCCCAAAATAGTGGATTAGGTGCATCCGTACATTACCAGCCAGATAAGGTGTGATAGTCAGAAGGGAATATGAATTGAAAGAAGAATAAGTAAAAAGTTTAAAAAAAAAAGTAACTAAATAACATTTTACGTCTGCAGCTAGAAAGAATAGGAAAGCAATGCATTAAATAAAACCATGACAATATAATAGAATCGATGGCAAATTGAAAAGTAGCTACAACTAGAACATTATTGAAAGTTATTGTAAAAGTGAACGTCTCCTTTTAATGCTTTAACCCTATAGATAGATTATAATATCTACAGCAATGGCATTGAAGTTAATGGCAACATTTATTGTTCAGTTAGATGTTAACTTGAAAGCCCTTTCCTTTTATGACCATAATTAGAGTGGACTGAGAGGGCCCTGAGTAGCCCTTAAAAAATTTAGAACTTCCAAATATGTTTTGTAACAATTGTTAGGTGTTGTCAGAATATACATAAGGGATGTCCATCTGCCAGGAAGAGCTGAATTCACAATAGATTCACAACAGGTGAAAGGTCACACGTTGGCATCTTTGATTATAGGCCGATCCCCCCCCCCAGATTGGAACCTCAATGCTCCTTCATAGCTCAGGGTCCTTTTCCCGGTTCCAAATTCAGCCCTGAGTCTATTTATAATACCTACATTTCTACATACTGTAAATAGAAAGGGTTCTCACCTGCTCTTCTTCAGTTGAAAATTCTTTTCTTTTGGGTGGCTGGCCAGCACCAGGTCGAAATGCCCCCATAGGAATATTGATATTAGCCTTTTTTTTTAGAAATGAAAAGTATCAGCAATTAGTTTACATTTAACACATTTAAAGCCAGCTACAAATAACAGTCTGGAAATGATATAGGCATTTCAATTACTGTAACATTTTTACAGGAATTACATTTGGGCTGCCTAATTGGGAAGTGGGAAGACAGAAAAGAGTACGTTTTAAGAATTGTTCCCCTTTATGTGGGAAACTCTATAAAATGTGACCATTACTCCAAGATACAGTAATTGCAGGATTATCATATAATGACTGGGCCATTGGCTTTAAGAGTTATGTCAAGCAGTGTTTCTGTAGAAATACAGCCCTGATATCTTGTCTACATCTCACTAAAATACATAGGGGCACATTTACTTAGGGTTAGATATCTAGGGTAGCCAATTCGATGGTCGAAGTAGCCAAAAAAAACATTCGAAATTCGAAGTATTTTTTCTTCAATTCCTTCGCTCAAGCTAAGTAAATGTGCCCCATAATGTACCTGTGGATGCAACTACAAGGTTTCTGGACAACAGTTCCCACCATAATTGAAGTCCAGCTATATTTAGACCAATCAGAGCTGCTGTGGCAGGTTTATGATAGAGATGCACCAAATCGACTATTTTGGCATTCAGCCGAATCCCAAATCCTTCATGAAAGGTTCCGCCAAATCCCAAACCAAGTCCTCATTGGCATAAGCAAATTAGCACCAGGAAGGGTTAAAAAGTGTTCTACTTCCTTGATTGTGTGACATAAAAATCACGTGATTTTAATGATTCGCATTCAGTTTGGCCAGGTGCTTGGATTCAACCGAATCCAAATCCTGCTGAAAAGGGCAACTTTCAAATGCGGGTCACTGACCCCATCTAATTACAAATGCTCTGTAAGGCTACAAATGTATTGTTATTATTACTTTTTATTACTGGTCTTTCTATTCAGGCCCTATGCTGTTTATATTTCAGCCTCTTATTTAAATCAATGCATGGTGGGTAGGATAATTTGGACCCTAGCAACAAGATTGCTGAAATTACAAGCTGGAGAGCTGCTGAATAAAAAGCGAAACTGAAACTCAAAAAAACACAAACAATAAAAAATAAAAACCAATTGCAAATTGTCTCAGAATATCACTCTCTACAGGATACTAAAAGTTAATTTAAAGCTGAACTGTGGCGTGTGTGAGAAAGGTTTTATATTTCATCATACCACTGCACATCACAGACCCCACACCAATCACAAAATGTTATTCTACCTGCCGTGTGACACGCGAACAAGACTTTGCTGTCGCCATTGTTTCTGCATGCCCCCACTGAAAGTTAGAAATAAAAAATGTCTGGCTCTATAGAAACAAGTCAAACTACTCTCACTGTTTTCATTCTTCAGATAATTTAAATGCCGATAAAGAATGCCATCGTTTATGCTACCATGAATAGATACAGCTAGTAGCAGGAATGCATTCAGCTGTGCTATTAAATCTCTAGATGTAAAATTGTCTTCATACACTGGCGACAAATGACATTTCTGTACTGCCATTACTCGTTGGTATATGGAAGCAAAGATTGTGTATAATAGGGAAACACTGTTTGTTGGCCATTTGCCAAGGCACCCCGGCTGATTAGAATGGCTGCTAGCAGTGTCAGACTGGGACACCAGAGGCCCACCCAAAAACCTTAGACCAGGGGCCCACCATAAAACCTTAGACCAGTGGCCCACTCTCAGTACTAATATTCTCCCTCTCCTCAATCAATCTTTATTCTCCTAGTCTCTTTTCTTTACATACTATAATCAATTACTCCATCTATTTCGCCTCTTTTTTCTCTTAAAAATAGGGAATGGCCATGAAATAGGCCAAAAGTTTAGCAGCATGAGGGCCCCCTGACACCTTGGCCCACCGGGAGTTTTCCTGATATCCCGGTGGGCCAGTCCAACACTGGCTGCTAGTACTTGATTCTGGGGTACATTCAACAAGAAGATTAAATAAGTTAATGAACACAAATTGACTCTGCTAATCAATATAAAACCTTCATTTAATAGCCATGAAGCTAAAACACTAGGACATAAAGTAAAATAGCTTATGTAATAAAAGGCACTAAGTTTGCCCAGGGGCAGTAAACCATAGCAACCAATCAGAAGGTAGGAATTTACTGCAAACATCTTATTGGTTGCTATAAGTAACTGCTCCTGGGCAAGCTTAGCGCCTTATATTACATATGGGGGTAAGAATCTCAGAATTATGCATTCAATGTATGAGTGATATTCTGAGACAATTTGCAATTGGTTTTAGTTTTTTATTATTTGTGGTTTTTGGGTAATTTAGCTTTTTGTTCTCCAGTTTGCAGTTTCAGTGGTCCAAATTACCCTAGCAACCATGCATTGATTTGAATAAGAGACTGGAATATGAATAGGATATGGAATATGAATAGGAGAGAGCCTGAATAGAAAGATGAGTAATAAAAAGTAGCAATAAGAACAAATCTGTAGCCTTGCAGAGCATTTGTTTTTAGATGGAGTCAGTGACCCCCATTTGAATGCTGAAAAGAGTCACACGAAGAAGGCAAATAATTCAAATATATAAGAAATAGGGATGCACCGAATCCAGGATTCGGCCTTTTTCAGCGGGATTCGGATTCAGCCGAATCCTTGTGCCTGGCCGAACCGAATCCAAATCCTAATTTGCATATGTAAATTAAAGGCGGGTAGGGAAATCACGTGACATTTCATCACAAAAGAAGAATTTGTTACACTTTTTCCTTTCCTGTCTCTAATTTGCATATGCAAATTAGGATTCGGATTTGGTTTGGTATTCGGCCAAATCTTTCACCAAGGATTTGGGGATTCAGCCGAATCTCAAATAGTGGATCCGGTGCATCCCTAATAAGAAAGAACAAATGAAGGCCAATTCAAAAGTTGCTTAGAATTGGCCATTTTATAACAGACTAAGGGGGTTATATACTAAACTCCAAATGCAAAAATCACGAAAAATTCGTGATTTTTTTTTCAATCGGACTTTTAAAAAAAATCACAATTTTTCGGGAATTTATTAAACCCTGAGGATGGAAAAGTCCGAATCAGAAAATCCGGCATCTCAGACCTGTTGAGGTTGCATATAAGTCAATAGGTTTCTTTTTCATTAAAGAAAGTAAAAATGGGATTTTATTTTTTTGCCTTTACATGCCCTTTAAATGCAATTGGGCAAAGTTTGTACCTGAGAGTTTCAGATTTGCCAAATACTCCATTGTTTTATAACTGCCTGCTCAACTCCTCCTTATCAACTCCTCTAACCATCTTTTACTTCTACAAAAAAGCAGGGGGCTTGGCCTAGCATGTGAGATGGTAGGACCTAATATTATAGATGATATAATATAGAGATTTATAGCGATAATAGAGAAAGAGTCAAAAACAGAAACTTTCTGAGCAAATCGGTATATCATAACCTTTCATTAGCAGCATAGGCAGAACTTTATTTGGTTAATGATTGGGATTATGTAATAAAAGGAACTTCATTTGCCCAGGAGCAGTAACCCATAGCAACCAATCAGCAGGAAGCATTTATTGGTCACCTGTTTAAAGCAAACATCTTATTGGTTGCTATGGGTTACTGCTCCTGGGCAAATGTAGTGCCTTTTATTACATATGGGGAGAATGCATTGCATTTTTAATGCTTGCAAGATTGAGGCAAGTGTTGCCAATTGTTCATATTTTATTTTCTACGGAGAAAAACATGGTTCCCATGATGGTTAGTAAAATATTCTGCAGAATAAGAATTCATATGTGCCCTTCAGGTCCGGACTGGGATTCCCAATAGGCCCTGGCATTCCAAGTACACAGAGGCCAAAGTAGGCCCCAACCAGCCCAATAAATAATGCCTGTCTGTGGCAACTTACAGCAGCCCCTCCAGCATTTGCCAGAACTCACAGATTGCCAGTCCGGGCCTGGTGCCCTTCAATAAGCACTGACTAGTTATTTATAGAAAAGATATATATGGCAATGCTATGAATAAAGAGTCACTGGCGGAAAGATTCTGTGCAACTGTGCTATTAAAACATTTCATCTCATCCCAGGAGACAACTGTTCCAGGACTTCAGGAGCACTAATTAGGCTACAGGATATCACAAGATCAGTGAGGGGACAATACATCAAACTAGGGATCCTTGGTGTTCAGCCAAACTGAATCCATATCCTTAGGGAGAGATTTATATATCAATTGAAGCTACAGTTCTTATATAATGATGTCAGAAAATAGAAGCAGGTTCTTTAACCCCCTCACATTTTCTGGCATCAATCGTGCAGGATTTCCCCTATTATCATGTTTTTTTTTTTTGTTTAAATTAAATATGTTACCGCCATAAAGCATAAAACAACTGCTAATTTGCTCAATATCCCTTTAAAGTATAAGAAACCTGTTAGGTAACCCATGTTCTGTACAGTAATCCAGAATGTGACTTTGATAAAAAATTTATGAAAACTTGCATTACATAAATTTATTTATTATGTTTCATTCAAGAAATTAAGGAAACTCATTAATATGTGAAGCTCAAGTTATGGGAGGCACCTCGGACACTGAAAAGGTTACAGGAGATAAATATAATTATTACACAGTCCATGTTTATTCTGAGCTAAAACCTGCTGATGATTGATAGTGACATGAAGTATGATACAGCCTACTAGTAAGGTACAGCAAATCCACGGCCGTGTAACTAAGCACTTCTTACTAATATTATTCACATTATGTCATATTGTATCTGCTGAAAGATATGCGTTTCTTTAGGAACGAGATGGATAATATAAGTGTTAAACTGCAGCTTCATTTATTAACCACAGTAGGGTTCTGCGTCACAGTTTATAAAAAAATACTCAATCAAACTATAGGAGGTTATATATTAAGGGGGTTATTTATAAAAGGTCAAATTTTAGAGTTTTTTTATACAGATATGGAATCCGTTATTAGGAAACCCAGAAAGCTCAGAATTACAGAAAGGCCATCTCCCATAGACTCCATTTTATCCAAATAATCCAGATTTTTAAAAATGATTTCCTTTTTCTCTGTAATAATAAAACAGTACCTTGTATTTGATCCAAACTAAGATATAATTAATCCTTATTGGAAGCAAAACCAGCCTATTGGGTTTATTTGATATTTACGAGATTTTCTAGTAGACTTAAGGTATGAAGATCCAAATTATGGAAAGATCCGTTATCCAAAAAAACCCAGGTCCCGAGCATTCTGGATAACAGGTCCCATACCTGTACCTCGAATGAACTCACAACGTGAATTGTTTTATATTTTAAGAAAAAAGTAGAATGGAAAAAAACTCAAATTAGCAATTTCAGGGTGAATTACCTGAAAACTCAAATAAACGAGTTTTCAGTGGGAAAAAACTCACTCGAATTGAGTCTTCGGCAAAACCATCCAAAAAACTTGTACATCATTAAGGCTATTAACATCCTCAAATGGCTCAAGGGACCTCTGCCATTGATGTCTACGAGACCTTGACAGCTTTTAGATGGTGTATTTTTGGATTCAAACTGTTTCCAGGGTCAGGGTATGATAGATCTCGAGGGTTTTTTTAAACTCTAATATTCTAGTTTTTTTTAACCCGAAAATTGATTTCTGACAAAAAAAAACCTTGAAAACACGAATTTTCACAGAAAACACAGATCCTTAATAAATCTGCCCCTAAAGGACGAGTTGTTTGTTCTTGAAAAATTTGAGTTTTTTTTTTACTATTACTTTTCAGGGAAAAAAAGTAATAGTAGAGGTTTTAACTAAACTTGTATTGCACTGCACTGGTGCAATTGACTTGGATCAAATAATCTTGTTGGATCCGAAACATAACAGATTTCCTATTTCTCTCTTTAGCTCAATCCTGCTGTACAAAACTTTCAGGGAAAAGTCATATAAGCTTTAATACTTGTAAACTATGCTGGGTAACTAGGGGTAATTCTTAGTAGTTGCCTGATTATGTTATCTAAACACTACATTAATCTTATAAGACACGTATATATTCATTTGAAAGGTTCGTTTAAAATGAAGTTTAAGTAATCATTGAATTAGTTTTAGGAGCTTACTAGGAACTGTACCAAGAAGTAATCACTAGTAAAATTCATGCTAGTAAAGTGCAGTCTGTGGCTACAGTCCTAAGTGGGAGGGTCATAAGTTGCTTAACCTTGGTGTAGTATATTCTATATAGGTATCGGATACTATGTCCTCAAACCCGTTATTCAGAAAGCTCCTATTACGAAAAAGCGTCTCCCATTTTATCCAAATATATCTGTAATAATAAAACAGTAGCTTGTACTTGATCCAAAGTAAGATATAATTAAGCAAAACCAGCCTATTGGGTTTTTAACGCTTATTTATTATTAAATTTTCTCGAAAATTTGCTTTGCGGGAAAAGCTCAGATCTTCACTATTTTATTCATGAATTTTCTCCGAAGCCCCGAAAACATTGTGAAATTGGCCAAAACCCCCGACACAACCAAAAATCAATGGGACTGTTCTCATTGACTTTAATGCAACCTCGACAGGTTTGAGATGCCGTGGTTTTATATTCGGGCTTTTTAGCCCTCGGGGTTTAATAAATTCCGAAAAATACGTGATTTTTTTTAAAAGTCCCATTTTATAAAAAAAATCAAGAATTTTTCAGATTTCGGGGAATTTCGGGTATTCGAAGCTTAGTAAATAACCCTCTAAGTATTTCTCTCTGTTAATTTGTATTTAGGAATGATTCAATGAGCTGCGGTACAAATGATGGCATAACACACCCCTTAGACTACAGGATACTCCCCTATTTCAGCTTCTTGTTACGGGTCTTAAAGGGATTGTTTGCCTTTGAGTTAACTTTTAGGGGGTTCTTTACCAAGCTCCAAATACCTGAAATTCCCCGAAATCTGAAAAATTTGTGATTTTTTTTTTTATAAAATCAGACTTTAAAAAAAATCACTCATTTTTAAACCCCGAGGACTAAAAAAGCAAATGTTTGGGAAAATTTAATAATAAATAAGCGTTAAAAACCTAAGCGGGTTAGGTCGGAGTTTGTAGCAGCCAATATTGAGATAAATTCGGACCTTGATAAATAACCGCTTTAGTGTGATGAAGAGAGTGATATTCTGAGACAATATGCATTTGTTTTTTATTTCTTATTATTTGTTATTTATGAGTTATTTAGCTTGTTATTACTTACCCTAGCAACCATGCATTGAATTGAATAATAGACTGGAATATGAATAGGAGAGGCCTGAATAGAAAGTTGAGTAATAAAAAGTAGCAATAATAATACATTTGTAGCCTTACAGAGCATTTGTTTTTTAAATGGGGGCAAATAATTTAAAAACTCTAAAAATGAAGACCGATTAAAGAGTTGCTTAGAGACCAATAGAAGGCCTATGGGAGGTAAGGAGGAGACAACAGTAACTTCCAAAGAAAGACTTTCACAGAAGCTAGAAGAGAAATAGGAATATAATTATATTAACATCATAATTTTCAAAAGACAAATCTATAGCAGCCCTTATCGTTTGGGTGCTGCCAACCCATGGACCCCCTGCTTCTATCCCACCAAAGCAAAGTTTATATAGAACACTGCTCTGCGGGTAGTGGACACAATATGTATGCATTGTGCCTTTAGAGATAAGGAATAAGAGAGACCTAATTATGGAACAAAACGCCACAGAAGGCTGAACTTTTGACTGTATTTTAGGAGATACAGCTTTCTGCCCATGAAAAGTGATTCATATTCCCTATGTCATAATTCAATAAAACAAGCCTATATTTAGATGGGATTTCAAGCAGGATTATAGGAAATGTTTTAAGGGGTTGTTTACCTTCCAAGCACTTTTTTCAGTTCAGTTGTTTTCAGATTGTTCCCCAGAAATAAAGACTTTTTCCAATTACTTTCCATTTTTTATTCCTGACCGTTTTAGGGACAGGGCCGGGTTTCTATTTCAGACGCCCCTAAACCGCCAGTAGTCTGTCTGCTACCCCACCCCCTGTTTACCCCAGGTGCGTATACACACATGCGCACACATACATAAGACATAGGCCTTTCTATTCCACATACCCTACTTATGCACCCATAAACTTGCATTAATTTCGCTGCTCTTCCATCCCTTTCATTCTCCATCTCTCCCATTAATCCCCACTCATGCTTGTCTCTCTCAGTCACATAGCCACCTCTTAGCAGCAGACACCCGCCCGCACACATTCCCTCTGTCCACAACATGTACCTCCTCATCATCGTCCCCCTCCAGACCACTGAAGCTCCACACCACCAGTCTTGTATGAGCAGAAGTACTAGTGCAGCACCAGCTAACAGTTTGTATAAGAGGCCGAGATTCAGTCACTGGGCACTTGGCTCCATCCTTTCAGGGACCATCCTAGTGATATGGGTCTGGGACAGCCTATCTGTCTGCTTCCCGCCCCACTGCCTACCCCAGGTGCGTATGCGAACATACGCACACACTTTACTGAGGACTGCGCGCACGGCTAAGTATAGTTTTGATTGCACTTAGTCCTCAGTGCTTTAGGAAAGTTATGCGGCTGGGCAGCATGCCGCCCCTGGAATTGTGCCACCCTAGGCCCGGGCCTTTGTGGCCTCACCACAAATCCGGGCCTGTTTAGGGATGCACCAAATCTACTATGTTGGATTTAGCCAGACCCCTGAATCCTTTGTAAAAGATTTGGCTGAATACCGAACTGAATCCTAATTTACAAATGTAAACTTGGGGCAGCGCACTGCCTGTGCGGTTAAACGTTTTATTACTTCATTGTTTTTTGCAGAAAACTCAATGATTTTAATGTGGTTCGGCCAGGCACAAGGATTCAACATAATCCTGTTTAAAAAAGGCCAAATCCTGACCCAAATACTGAACCAAATCCAAAATTGACGTTTAATGTTCATGTCTCCGGTGTTTAAGTCTGGCAGCTCAGTAATTCAGGTGCAGATTCTGAACTGTTACAGTTTGCTTCATTAGTTTATCCATTTTTCTGCAGCATCTCTGGAATATTAGCAACTAGTGCTTTACTAATGCGGGTCTACTTTTAGTGATGTTGTCCCATCATGATCTACATCCATAATATCAATTGTGTTCCATGGAAAATATTAGTTAAATATTATATTGATTTATGAGAGGATTTGTATTGCTGTAGTTAATAAACAACTATTTGTGATTTAACCTTAGCAGAATAAATATCTGAAATAAAGCATGAAACAGGAGAGTGAGTTAGGCAAGCTGTTTGTTGACAGTCTCTTGAGATCTACTGATCATCAGCTAAAGGTCTACTGGTAGATCTCAATTTACCTTTTGGGCCCCTTTGAACTACTGTATCAATTCTAACAGCTGCCTTTAATGAAACTGAGGGATTCTGCTCAGCAGGGACAAAGTTAAGAAATGTATCAGCTAATGTGTCAATTTAGAACAGTTTACAGAGTCGGCAACCCCTCCCCCGAGCTGCTTTAGAAAGACATAAAAAGGTGAAAATTTAAACTTTAAACGTTATTATTAGAAAAATGGTCACAAAAAGAAAATAGAGAGTAATTGAAAAAGTCTTTATTTCTGGTGAACTATCTTGAAACAACTGAAATGAAAAAAGTGTTGGAAGGTGAACAACCCCTTTAATATCTTTAAACTTTGGTTATTCCATGATCATATTTCAGGAAGAATTGATGGCTGTAACGAAACTTCCGAGACAGATATTTCTCCTCTCAACCATATCTTATCTAGTGAATAACACCTACCTGAATAGATCTGATATTGGATGCCGGCTGCTTAGACATTTTAATCCGTAGGGTCTTCTTTCTGCAACAGAGTTACAACAATCAGAATTAATGTATTTAGTTAATGATTACCAGTATGGATACACATTCAGTTTCAGTTATAGCAGTACTTTGATACTCCTACAGATATGTGGCCAAGATATCTCACTTGAGCTTATGTGATTATATGAAAAAAAAAACAGTGACCTTTGGTACTTACATACATCTTAGAATTGGCCCTTCATTTAATGTGTTATTTTTTTTACATTCTGCCTATATCTCTGTTATATTCACTGTACATTCATACATGTAATGTAAAAAGGCGTTTTGATCACCTTTAAGTGCATGCTATGTAATATATTTGACCTCTGCTAGGTCATGTGCTGTATCATTAATGTTCTCCAAGTTTACGAATCCCCACCTAATTTAACTTTCACTACTTTGCACCTAAGATTATCCGTAAAGACCCATAAGTTCACTGCTGGTTCTTGTCCTGGAGCTGTAGAATCAATACTAAATTATGAGTAAATGCTATGTAAATGCTAGGTAGGCATGAAACGTGTTAGTTTTTCGTGGACATGTAATTTGAATAAAATACTTTTTAAAATGTTTACGCCTGTACACTTTTAAGAGTACAAGTAAGTCTAGTATCAATTCTACAGTGTTCTGCTCCCTTTAGCTGAAGGTTAAGATGGCCATAGAAGCAAAGATCTGATCGTACGAATTGAGGATTCGTACAATTTTCGTACTGTGTGTGGAGAGTCCCGACATTTTTGTCCGGCGGAGATCATTCGTTTGGTCGATCTGACAGGTTAAAAGATTTCTGTCGGCTGCGGGTAATATCTCTGCATGTATTGCCGATCATACGATTTTCAGTGTGAGACTGTCACTAGCTTTGGTCGGAGATAAATTTCGTACGATTGCTGTCAGGGGCAGAACATCGGCTGATCTGTTCTTTTCTACTTGATTTGATCAGAATGGTTAGTGGCAGGTCGGGAGATGGGGAAGTCCAATCATACGATCGGATCTTTGCGTCTGTGGCCAGCCTTAGCGACACCCCAAACCCAACGTGTATACTGGTGAGCATTACTGATTATAGACTTGGAATCTTTAGTTTGGATTCTTACACAGGGGTATTAAAATGCTGTGTTTGGGAAACTGCTATACAGTTTGCAATCTATATTAGTGTCTACCCTAAATTATGGTATCATGCTAACCAGTTACAGTGGGCTTCCTCAAACCAGAGTTTTCTCTGTAGAAAGCCATACTACAGCCAGTCAAAACCATCTACATGGAATGTTACAGTAGAACCTACTAGGGCTCATTTGTCTACTTGGCAAATCTGCTTGTAAGCAATAACCCATAGCAACCAATCAGTGATTATCTTTTTTTGTCAGCCCACTGCAGGTAAAACAATGAATGCATGGTCCGTACCAGGGTCCGCCCCAACCTAGCTATGTTACTGCCCCCTCCCTTCCCCCCCCAGCAGCCCATCAGCAGAACAATGGATAGGTAACCAGATAGCAGCCTCCCAACACAAGATAACTGCTCGCTGGTAGATCTAAGAACAGCGCTCAATAGTAAAATCCAGGTCCCACTGAGTCACATTCAGTTACATTGAGTAGGAGAAACGACAGCCTGCCACAAAGCAGTTCCATCCTAAAGTGCTGACTGTCTCTGAAAGCACATGACCAGGCAAAATGACCTGAGATGGCTGCCTACACACCAATTACAACGAAAACAATACACTTGCTGGTTCAGGAATGACATTTTATATTGTAGAGTGAATTATTTGCAGTTTAAACAGCGTAATTTAGAAATAAAAAATAAATCATAAAAATCATGACAGAATCCATTTAATGTCTTTTTCAGGCTCATTATGTTTGTTATTTTTTCTAAACATTACATAACATGAAAAATACATAATGTTGAGTAAACTGCCTTGTATTTGTATTATAGGTATGTATATTTACATGAATGGATTCAGTGCTTTACAAGGCATAAACACAAACATGGATACAGTTATTATAACCAGACATTAATACACAGTGAGAACAAATACTTGAGTGCTAGAAGTTTCAATATACAGTAGGAATGTGGCCTCTACCTCAAGAAGCTTACAATCTATCAAATGTAATGATGGGCTAAAACACTTTAGCAGCTGTAATCCCTGCTATATAGAGGATAACTAAAGGATTGCCCACATTCCCTCCACTGTTTTAGTAGTTTAATGTAATGTCCATGCATTTGGAGAAAAACTTTTAGCAGTAGATTTCCAAAACCTTCATTACGTTTCTACAAATAAGCCAATCCATTAGATTTTAAAGCACAGGCAGGGTGATTACAAGTCAGATCAAAGTTATAACCCAGCCTTTCCTTTACTGGGGCTCATCAGTGTAGTAGAGTTTTCTGATCAGCATATGCAGAGTCAGGGAAGAGTTTTAGGGGAGGGATAATACACCACACAACGCCAGGCTTTGCCGTGTAAAAAACGGTGTAAAATGTTTACAGGTTTTTTCTTGAAGTGGTATTTGCAAGGTGTAAAATTAAACACACCATGCAATATTTTACACAGCTTTTTACACTGCTTTTTTGCTGATTTTCATTTAACACAGCATAATAAATGTGCCTCTTAAAGTGAGGAAACCCTCTCCTTATTTGTATGCAAAACAACACAAGTCCTAAGAAAGAAACCACAATGGGAGGCATCTTTCCATGATATGTAGTATTTGAATTGCCTCTGTGAAGCAGCATCATTTAAAATACTTTAGCCTGGAATACTGTATACTCTTATACTGTATCTGCTTGATTGCCAAGAACTCTGCCTGACTTGGTCCATAGACTTTGGGTCTATGGAGACCACCGGACAAGGATTGCATTACTGCGTCAATGCAGTTGCCGTCCAATGGAATTTTAAAATCTGTCCAATAGATATCTGGCAAATATTTGGCCATATAGTGACTAGACAGGCAGCAGTTGGGCTGCCAACTTGGCCCAAATCGGCAGTCTATAATGGCCAATATATGGGCAGCTATAGAGACAATTTATTGACATAGCAGTTATTGCACTGTATCACTTAACTACAAGCCAGAAGATGAAAGCAATGGAGTAATTTGTTTTTATGGATCACTAAGATGGTATAGTATTAGTAAATTGTGCTATAACCCTGAAACAGAGGGAAAAGTCAAGTACCCCTATTTAAAGTTTGTAGACCCTCAATATGGACTAACATCAATTTTACAGATGCAAAAGGATTAACCAGTAAGATTACATTTCAAAGCCCCTGTAAGACAGATGTACTTAGGGTGGAGGGCATTCCAAGCTGCTTACAGAGAACTAAATCAGTCTCGCATAGCAAATCCAACAATGCACTTTCCACAAAGCAAATATGTCCAAAGCTACAGCAGTTTATTTTGGCCAGTGCTGGGTGAAAACTTAATGTGCTTCTCGTTATTTGCCTCATCCCCTCCTGCACAACACTGTTTTTTGTCAAGTAGCACAATGAATGTCCCCTGATACTAACACATGTTACAGAAGGGACAGAGCTTGGGGTAGGCAGACAGAAGAGCTACATGTCTGGAACCCCCCTCCCCCAAAATTGTACCCTAGGCACCTGCCTCTTTTTCCTACCCCTAGTTCCAGCCCTGATTTTGCCAAGATCTCACAAAAATTTTTTACCTTTAGGCACATTGTTTGCATATAAACTTCAGCATGCTGTTATTTAATGTACGGAAGGGGATATTTACCACGAGGAAGGCAAGGACCGTTACCACTGTTTTATATACTGGATCTTGGACCCTTGGGGTCCTTGTAGAGAGCACTAGCCTCATGTCGTGAATAAAATCCAGTTCAAGCCAGCCCTGTGCTTGTCTCAATCCTGTGGATGCCCACATGTCACTCATCCCCTCTGAGTGCAAATGCCAGGAGGCAGCATTGTATTTTGAGCTAGGTGCAACCTTTTGTGCTCCTGGAGTAGAAAGTGTAGTCCATGAACAGTACAGACTAAATTGGTGGAGCAAAATAGGATGAGATCACTCCTTATATGCTGGTTATTAGGAGGCTAAAGGGTACTTCACGAGAGCCTAATTTATGATATTATTGCCCATAGTGTCTGAAGTTGGGAAGATACTGTGGTTGCTATAAAAGTATCTCAGCTTGGTCTGTTTAGTTGAACTTTGAAATATTTATTCCTGTGCATGTATAGGATCTGTTATCCAGAATGCTTGTGACCTGAGGTTTTCTGGATAGTTACGTAGTTAAATTTGGGTTGAAAAAGACAAAGTCCATCAAGTTCAACCCCTCCAAATGAAAACCTAGCATCCATACACACACCCCTCCCTAATTTCACATAATCAAGGATAAGGGATCTTTCCATAATTCGGAACACCATATCTTGTCTGCTAAAAATTATTTAAACATTAAATAAACCCTATAGGATTGTTTTGCCAACAACATGCAGCTTAGTTTGAATCAAGTACCATGTAGTTTTGTTCTTACAGAAAAAAATAAATGCACTTTTAAAAAATTATAGCTATTTTGCTTAAAGGGACAGTAACACCAAACACCAAAAAAAATAAAGTTTTTCATACTGTAGTAGTTCATACTGTATATAATATATTGTTACCCTGCACTGGTAAAAGCTGTGTGTTTGCTCCAGAAAGACATGTAGTTGTAGTTTATATAAACAAGCTGCTGTGTAGCTATGGGAGCAGCCACTCAAGCTGGAAAAGGGAGAAATGGCACAGGTTACACAGCACATAACAGATAAGCCTGATCCAATACAATAGTGTCTTATCTGTTATCTGCTGTGTAACCTGTGCCTTTTCTCCTTTTTCCAGCTTGAGTGGCTACTCCCATGGCTACACAACAGCTTGTTTATATAAACTACAATAGTCTTTCTGAAGCAAACACACAGCTTTTACCAGTGCAGAGTAATGGTACAATATATTTTAATTACTTTGATACACTTTAATTTTTTGGTGTCACTGTATGGCCTTCCCATAATTCAGAGCTTTCTGGAGTGTCACTGACACTCAAAAGATGGCCTAAGAGGAGCAGACAATGGAGAGCTACTGTGGGCAAATTTGCAGGCCTAGATTATTATTGTTATATGGCTACTGAGCCTTTGGGTTTGTACAGAATGTTCAGTTTAAAAAAATCATATTCTTTTTTTAAGTTTTGGGATTTTTGTTGGGTTTTTTGGTTCTTTAGTCAGTAGCATTATTTCCTGTCCAATGGAACTTACAACTAAATTTCCTTAACATACAGCACATACAGTAACCAAAAGAGTACAGGTATGAGACCTGTTATACAGAATGCTTGGGAACTGGGGTCTGGATAACGTAAATTGAGTCTATGGAGATCACTAATTTATAATTTGGATTTTTTGGATTTCCAGATAACAGATCCATAGGTTGAGTATTACATGAACAGTTTCTTCACCAGTGATTTTCCACTGGAATAGAAGCAGCTGATTTAGGCCAATATTACGAGCATTGGCTAAGGTTGTAATTCACCTGTTTCTGAGCACACAGGGTAGGGATTTGTGTCTAAAAATTCTCATCATAGGTTGGCCTATGATTAAGTGTTGTGAGAACACGAGATGTGTAAAGCTGTGATCCACGCTTGTACCTCAATAAAAAGACCTGTTTTTTTTACTACTACTGCCTGGAGGATTGCTCTTTGAGTGCCTACCCTACAAAACAATACGGTGATATCTGCTCCCTTATGCTGAAGGCTTGGGGCAGAGCACCTGAACCTCCTCATTCACATGGTGAGTCTCTCTAAAGAAATGTCTATATGATGAGATTATGAATTAGACAATCACCACATACATACTTGCTAGTTCACACTTACAACCTAATTGTGCTTGGCACGCAGATCGTCTCTTTAGTTTCCCCGATCCGAAATATTGAAATTACATCACTTGAGTCACCTGTAATCTGTCAGGTAGGGAGTAGGGACAAGCTTAAGAAGACACAACAGTCACAGGATTTGTTTCTCTTTTTCTTTCTTTTTTTGAAAGGGCTTTTTTTGACAAACAGGTTTGGGAAGGCTAATGGTGGCCACAGGTAAAATATGCAACTCTCCACACAGACAGATTCAACACCAGAACTCCAGTGCCGTGAGGCATCCAGGGTAATCACTATTGCAAAATACTGCCCAAATTGAGCTTTAACAGATACTCTATGCACCATGCTCTGTTTACATCTTTATTAAATAATGCCAAGTGCCAGCTCCTTCTCCTCCAAGACTGCCAGCTTTGTGTATGGAGCTCTGTGTAAAACACTACTGATTTCTTCCAGATGCATAATGGCTGCTCTCAGTTTGCAACAAAATCATCCGTCACTTTTAAGTCATGGAAAAATAATGCCTGCATCCCAAAGAGGTTCACTGCTTCACTGTTTTCGTGTAGAAAAGAGTGAATCGAATTATTTACTTGTAAATTATTTACTATCATTTACATCCCACTTGAGTGCAATTCACAGAATATTAGCATGCATTTGACAAATCAGCATGATGCACTAATTGGTGACTAATTCAGTGTATTTTTAATAATGCTATATTAAATGACACTAAAAATGCTTGTCTGTATTGACCTATTTGCATGTGATCAGAGCATGTTCTTTTCAACTATCAGTAACTGTAATTGTTTGATTCTACCCAGTCCATATTGTAAATCTAATCAGTCACTACAGACCTACCCTTCTTATAATAAAATGGATTAGGGGTACAATGGAAATAGTGCATCATGTGACTGGTATAACTTTTGCAGGACCAACATTCTTACAAATGTCCTAGAAAAATGAGCTGGCAATAAAAATTAGTTACTATAAATGTACTGTAGATCTTTCCTCTGACAATTCTTTACAGAAATGAAATAAGGTTAATAAAAGTTAAATATAGTTTGTGGGGAAGTACAGAATGATGTGCAGCTGTTTTCATCTAGTGTCAAGTAACCTGGCAGTCATAGGAGAGCACTTTTCCAGATATACTCAATGCACAAAATTTAATGTGAATGTATTACTTTGATTGTCACGTTTTTTTCCCCAAAGTTTTTATCAAAGGTAATAAGGTACATAACAACGCAATACACAAGTTTGTATGTCAAAACATCAAGAAAGTAACATTCAGTGCTGGTAACTTCCATGTCTTATGTTTTGTTATTGGGAGTAAAAGGAGAGAGGGGGTTGGGGAGGAGAAGGGGTAGAAAGGGAAGTATTATAGGTCAGGATCTGTTCTTTATAGATGCCTGACATCAATTTATATGATATTGTTCACTTTTAAACATGGTATCTAATGACACTGTATACAGTAAAATAATGTAATTGTAATGTATTATTACCATGTATTTTTAGAGCGCCAACATATTGAGCAGCGCTGATGTAGTAGGAGTCCAAAAATGAAAGGTAAAGATTAACTTTTTTTTACAGAACAATAAATATGATCAACACTTACGAATAATGGGTCAGGGTGGTGCCTCCTTAAGCTCCTCTCTGGGTCTCAGGGTTCACAGGACCCCCCCCCCCCCCGTGTGTGTAGACACACAGATGCACCAGTGTTGTGAAGATCCTCCAGGACCTACGATTTTTCATCAGTGTAAAGTGCAGCAGGCAGGGGGTGCAAGTGCTTAAGCCCTAAAGGGACACTCTTGAGGTTCTTAAATGACCCCTAAAGTCCAAGTGTGCTAGTTTACATTAAGGCACCATAGTTAAGCACACCAAATAGTCAACAATCAGTCATTGCTGCCAACAGTTCCCATCAGTCATTACTGTTTTTGCCACACAGAGATTCTTGATGCTTTGAACATTGACCTTGTGACCATGTATTCTGATTAAACTAGAACTAATATAGGGCTTCTTTTGACATCATAACCCTTCCCATCTACCTCATGTCCGTGCACTCAGTTGCTATTTATTTACAACCCCTTGCAACATGTAAAAAACAGCAGGAGGTTAGCAAGTTATCTACAGTGAACTCTTCAAAGGCATATGTTCCACAATATCTACATAGTAACACACAGGTTTTTGTTATATACAGGTTTTTGTTATATAAATTGAGTTTCCTACCCTAACAACCATGTGGTGCACAACTATTTACAGCTAAATTGTAATCTTCTATTCATATAGAAAAATCACCAATTTGTATATGTATGCTTTAAAGGACTGCACTTGACTACTTACAAATCACAAACTTCTACTCGCTCCACCCAAGTTGACGTCAAGAGTTCCTGTATTTGACATTTCTCCAGAAAACTAAAACTGTTTCATTGGAGGTTGAATATAGTAAAGCACCATACAGGACTAACCAATCCAACTGTAAATGAATCTGTTCATGGGTATCATGCTTGAAGTAGAGTCATTCAAGGAGCTGCTTTAAAGGAATTGTTCAGTGTAAAAATAAAAACTGGGTAAATAGATAGGCTGTGCAAAATAAAAAATGTTTCTAATATAGTTAGTTAGCCAAAAATGTAATGTATAAAGGCTGGAGTGATTTAATTCCTGTGTTGGAATCTAATAACGATTGCAAAGGCTACCATGTGCGCTTATATGCTTTCCAAAAAAAAACTTTTTTGGTGTTGTTGGTTTATCAAATCTTGGTGTGCTATTGAATTTACCACAACTGTCCAGTTTTTATGTTACCAAAATGTCTCAACCCTAGCACAAGACCAGGAGGGAAGGAAAGATTGTGCACAGAGACTGGGGGACCCCAAATGAAGGCTGGCACTAGAACAGGCTATCCGCTGATGAGAGACAGAGTAGGAAAGAGGTGGATTTTAGGAGGGTCCTATGAGATACTTCAAGATGAACTTTGCCCGGTGTCTTTCTGTGCTCTGCAAAATTTTTTTATTAAAAAACATAAACAGATTATATTAAATCAATAAACATAAAATATTTTATGTAATATGCAGATTAGTGTTTAAGGAAAATAAATGCTGGGTTTCCCTGTCCATTTGTACACCTATTTACCTACACCACTAGAAAAGAACAGATTATTTCAGTGCCCCATAAGCACTTTTGCAACATATATATTAATAATGGTATTCTAATGCAAAAATAGTGTTCTGCCATTCAAATTGCACTCACATTGGGAGAGAAGTCAAGTTAATTATGTGCTTGGCACCGGAATCAAGGTACATAATGCATTCTGTGCCAAGCTTATAAATAAAGTATATACCAAATTCTGATTGATGGCATTAGTTACAAAAGCTAACCATTGAGAAAGATCAGCAAATCATATCCCAATTGGAGAATGCCATTTGCATGGGAATGAGAGATGAGATTTAAAGGGGGGTGTAAATCCTTCTTTAAAACTCGCTTACTTGCACTCCATAGCTCTGCAAAGAAGTTATCTCAGACCTAATTACAGCTACAAGTGGATTCTACAATAAGATACCAGTGCTAAATCAGAAATCTCAATGTTATTTTAGTGATGTAACTTGCTTACCGTCCATATAATAATACACCTGAAGGGAGGATATAGTATTGTTAAGGTGTTTGGAGCTAAAGAAAAACTTCCAACTATGATTGATCTGCCAAAAAACATGGATCTGTGTATACACAGTGTTCTCTGCAGGACCCTCTTCCACTGAAAGGGTCACTGGCCCTTTTAAACTTGGTGAAAAGATTAATCAAGTAATGTTGATTTAAGATTTCAGGCTACAGCTCCCAGTATCCTTTAACGCTTGATCACATGCTGCAATATCCTAAGAGTTCTAATTCAGCAACATTTGGAGCAACACCGTTAGCAAACGTTTATGCTCCTTCAATGTAAGAAAATAAATAATGCAATCAAATCAAACGAATGATAACTAAATAATAATGATATTAATATTCAGTGGTATTCTTTTTACTTTATGCTGATGGTTTATGTGTTGCTGTAAGTCTAAATGAAAGTTGAGACAATTCATCAGTTTGAGGTAATCAATATAGTTAGAAGCATATTCCTGTATTAAGAATAATAATTGTATCTGGTTTATGTATGCCAGAGTGACCTTATATTTGTGCAAAAAAAAGGAACCACAGCCTTTTTGTCTATCCACGCACACAACCCTCCTGTTCTCCAGGAGATTTATTTTGTGTCCACAAGAGATTACTGTAAGGGGCACATTCACTAAGGGTCGAATAACGAGGGTTAATTAACCCTCGATATTCGACCATCAAAGTAAAATCCTTCGACTTCGAATATCGAAGTCGAAGGATTTACCGCATTTACTTCGATCAAACGATTCGAAGGATTTTAATCTATCGATCAAACGATTTTCCTTCGATCAGAAATTACTTAGAAAGCTTATGGGGAAGGTCCCCATGGGCTAACATTGGTGCTCGGTAGGTTTTAGGTGGCGAAGTAGGTAGTCAAAGTTTTTTTTAAAGAGACAGTACTTCGACTATCGAATGGTCGTATAGTCGAACGATTTTTAGTTTGAATCGTTCAATTCAAAGTCGTAGTCGAAGGTCGAAGTAGCCAATTCGATGGTCGAAGTAGCCCAAAAAAACCTTTCGAAATTCGAAGTTTTTTTCATTCTAATCCTTCACTCGAGCTTAGTAAATGTGCCCCTAAGTGTTTACAGGATTGCGAAAGCCTTGAAAAAACAATCTGCAGTAGATTTACAATATCTGTACAATGCAGCAGAGGTATTAGGGGGTCATTCAGGCCCGGATCTGAATGCGGCTGGGCACATCTTCAGAAAAATAGAAAAAATAGAAAAAATAGAAAAAATTGGGGAAGGTATTGGTACTGGCCTCTTCCACCGCCAGCTGGGCACATCTTGACAAAGAGTCGTAAGACTCGAAACATTTTATGCAAATAAATCACTTTTGAGCAGAATACCCGCCTCATAAGCTATTCCATACTACTACTACAAATTTTGCCCCTGAAATTCTGCCACCCTAGGCCTTGCCACAAATCTGGGCCTGGGGTCAAGTATGTTTCAGAAGCAGTGTGCAAAGTGCAAAAAATATTACTTTTGTTTGCACACTGTGATCTCCTGTTGCAGAATGTCTTTTTCAGAGCACAGAGACCTGCGTCTAGCCCCATGAATAGAGTTCTGTCTGTGTTAGGCAATATTCTATACAAGGGGATGGGTGGAGGAAGGAATATAGATGTCTCTCCTCTTATCTTTCCTCTAACTTGCGTACCATTCAACACGTTATCTGCCTGTCAGTGCAGCAAAAACACAAAACTATACATTTACCCCAGCAGGAAATTAGCTCTAATGACATAGACATATGGGACTGATTTAGCCTGTATTCATTTAGCATTCATTAAAAAATATACAGATTGACATTTACGTAATGATTTTAAAGAGCTATAATGAATTATTTACCCTCATGGGCTAATTTTAACACACTGATCATTCATTTTTGGGGTTTTATATTTTGGTGGCATGTTAGAGTTTGGAATCACAGCTCTGCTCTAACGCTTCCATAGCACAGAGTGAACTTAAAATGCTCAAAGCAGCCAAACACATTCTGATGAACCAACACATTGATTAAAGAAGTAAATGCTTAGAGAACTGCAGATTAGAAAAAAATTGTCAGGAAGGTGTAAATTCAAAAAGCATAACCAGCTCAAAAAGTTCAATATTTTGTAAATCTAAGAAAATTTTAATCTAAACATGTTTTCTTTATGGTTCACCTTTAAAGGGATCCTGTCATCGGAAAACATGTTTTTTTCAAAATGAATCAGTTAATAGTGCTACTCCAGCAGAATGCTGCACTGAAATCCATTTCTCAAAAGAGCAAACAGATTTTTTTATATTCAATTTTGAAATCTGACATGGGGCTAGACATTTTGTCACTTTGCCAGCTGCCCCTGGTCATGTGACTTGTGCCTGCACTTTAGGAGAGAAATTGAATTTTCCTAACCTGAAAAAAAAATTTTTGGAAGCACTGTAATTTTCAATGTCTTTCATAATGAGAAATATAATAACAATGCACTTCAAGTTTGGCTAATTTGTTATAGGTTATAATTAGAAATAGAGCCTAAATAAGATTCTTCATTTGTTTGTATGCTTTCACTTTTCTTGGAGGCCTATGTATCAAAATTCTGATTTGTGACATTATTGTGACTTTGAATAAATTCACAGTTAAAAATAAAACATTCATTTTACCATATTTATTAAAAAAAATCTCAATAAAAAAACTAGAATCAATAAAATTACGGGAAAACACTTAGGGGCAGATTTATCAAGGGTCGAAGTGAAAATTCTAATTTTTAAATTTGAATTTCGAGGTAATTTTAGTGTAGTTTGACTAGTGAATAGTCCAAATTCGAATCGAATTTGAAATTTGAAAAAAATGCGAAAATTTGAATATCGTAGAGTACTATCTCTTTAAAAATTCGACTTCAACTATTCACCATCTAAAACCTGCAGAATTGCTGTTTTAGCCTATGTGGAACCTCCTAGAACCCATTCTGAGTCATTTGGTGAAAATCAAAGGGTTTTTTTTTTTGAAAATACTTTGAATCTAATTTGATCGAATACTATCCAAATTCGATTTGAACGATCGAATACAGCCTATTCACCCAAAGTTAAAAAACTCAATTTTTTTCAATGAATTTCGGTTGGTCTTTTTTATTTGAATTTGGAGTTGATGGGAGTTGAAAAAAATTCGACCCTTGATAAATCTGCCCCTATGAATAATTACAGTTTTGTAATCTACTCATTATTTTTACAAGCTCAAAAATAATGTGAAAAATGCAAATTTAATAAAGATTTAATGGGAGGACAGTTCCCATTGGCTACTACATGACTTTGCAAGCTTGCCAATTTTTTGCCTAATAAAAATCAGACATTTGTGGTTTTAAAACCATTATTCACACTCATGATTTTTGGAGCAAAATATTTTAAATTGCATAAAAAGATACAAACATGGATAAATAACGCCTGTAGTGCTATAACCATAATTAATTCAAAACAACATTGTCTTCCCCTAAACATGGCAATATTTAACTACAATGTTCCAAAATTAATTTTCACCTGCTTAAGTCCTGTAATAATGTATGTCTCCTTTTAAATGGCACTTTAAAGTGAGTGTACTCACTAGCAGAGACATAGAAACAGGACAGTTCTAAAATTAACTTTTGAATTCCACAGCGAAATTATAAAGGGTGAAGGGCGTATGACACATACATCATTTTGAATAAATAAATTACCTAACATGAACTATACAGTGCAGATCTATTTAAAACTGAAGTTCTAACACGTTGTAATAACAATGGAAAATTATGAGAACGGCGTCTTATAATTATTGTTTTTTTCTCCTAGGAGTATAATCTCCTGTGAATATCTGAAAACCAAGCAATATAGAGTAGCAGACAGCAGTAGAATAAATTCAGCTTTGCGTGAACTGTTCTGCTTTATTAATACCTTATTATTATTATTGTTGTACTGGTATAGGATCTGTTATCCAGAAAGCTCAGAATTACAGGAAGGTCGCCTCCTATAGACTTGATCTTAATAAAATACATTTTAAAATGTTATAACATATTTCCTTTTTCTCTGTAATAACAAAACAACACCTTGTACTTGGTCCCAATTATAATGAATCCTTATTGGTGGGGAAACAATCCTATTGGGTTTATTTAATGTTGAAATAATTGCAGACTTAAGGCATGAAGTTCCCAATTACGGAAAGACCTCTTATTCGGGATACCCATGGTCCGAGCATTCTGCATTTGTGTGCTACTACACACGAATCAAACAATATAGAATATCTGAATTCAGTGGAACAAGTTGTTTTGCATGAACTGTTTTATTTTATTATTATTATTATTATTATTATTATTATTATTATTATTATTATTATTATTATTATTATTATGTTATTGCTTTCTCTACCCTGCTGTTCTATGTCCTGCGAGTACCCAGGAATCAAACAGTATAGAATATCAAAATTCAGTGGATTTGTTTAGCAAAAATATGTTCTATATTATTATTTTATTGCTTTCTCTCCTAAGAGTTTTATCTCCTCTAAGTACCCGAGAACAAAGAAATATAATACAACAGTTGTTCAGCTGAACAAATCAGTTTTGCAAGGGCTGTGCTGTGCTAAAGTCAAATGTGTCCTATGGAATAACAGACCCTCTTAACTTGTAGTAGAGCCCCTGTTCTCTGACCTTGATAATCTGAGCAGAAAATTACAATAGATATGAGTACATACAGGAAGGGAATGAATAAAACATTTTTTAAGTATGTTTCTGCTTACCTTCACCTTTCTTCCTTGGAAGGAGAACAGCCAAGCCAAAACCAACCCTTGATAAAAGAGCAAGACCTCTAGTATCTCACTTCTTCCTTTTAAGTGGCCGGTTGGGATCTCTGCCAGGGATCCTTTTAGCTGCGCAGAGACACACTTCTGGAGAGCTTTGTTTTCTGTGTTAGACTCAGAGCTGCCTCCGGGCTTGGAGATAAACCCAGTTTGGTAGTGTAAGTGTAAAAGGCATTCCTTCCATAGCAAAGAGTTGTTCTTCCTAAATATAGAGCTCTTAACACTTGGTATAATCTCCCACCATTAGATTAAACAGTTGTAAAAAAAAGGGTCTTGTTTCAGCACACACCTCACAAGGCAGGCACAGGCAACAGTAATAACACAATAGCACAGGTTGTTGCCAGTAGTTGCTCGGTCACCTGCTCAGCTAACAGTGGTTTAGGTTTCCAGGCAAACAATAATACATGTTTAGCAAGCTGCTGCCCAGAGGCAATAGTCTTTTAAGCACCTGCCAACATGCAGGGTAGGGCCAAAGCCCCAAAAGGGAATTTTGGGATTGGTATTCATTTTGTAACAGGAACAGATTTTTAGATGCAGACAATGAATTCAGCAAAGTTTACAGCTAATTGTTTAGCTGATCTCCCGAAAATTATATTTGTTTTCATTAAGCAAAACCTTATATTTTGGGTTTCAAATCCACCAACTGGAAGGCTGCAGGTTGGAAATCCTTGATATACATGCTCTCCCACAAACTCTGGAAGAGTATGTTGTGCTACTGATGCTCATTTGTGGTATGTGGTTTTGGGTCTTTTTCCATATTTCTTAAAGGGCATGTAAAGTCTAAAATAGAATAAGGCTAGAAATGCTGTATTTTGTATACTAAATATAAACATGAACTTACTGCACCACAAACCTAATCAAACAAATAATTTATGCTTTCAAAGTTGGCTACAGGAGGTCACCATCTTGTAACTTTGTTAAACTTCTTTGCAAGACTGTGCACATGCTCAGTGTGGTCTGGGCTGCTTAGGGATCGTCGTAAACAAAGCTGTTTGAGTTCTGCATGGCTGAGAAGTAAGGCTGCGGCTCCCCCTGCTGTTCATAAGTATGATTGTTTTCCTGCTCAACAGTTTGGGACCATCTGACAATTCCTATCCACAGCAGTAAATGAAGGGAGAATTTCACTGAATACAGTCAGGTTTCTTATAAAAATGGTACACATTTTTTAATTAAAGTATATTGGAGATAGGTTTCTTTTTCATTAAAGAAAGTAAAAATGGGATTTTATGTTTTTACCTTTACATGCCATTTAAGAGCACTGCTGTTGTTCTCAGGGACTGGAAAGTCATCCCTTCTGTCAGTGGAGTAACTAGATGTTACTGGGCTAGGGTTGCCACCTGGCCGGTATTTTACCGGCTTGGCCGGTATAAATGATGGTTGATCCCAATGTTATTAATAGGGAAAACAGATAAGTATATAGGAAGGCTGGTATTTTTTTCCAGAATAGGTGGCAACCCTATACTGGGCCCCCACAGCAAATTAATTTTAGTGCACCCAGTGGTTATCCATTTTACCAATAAATGTTGAAATTGTTCATTAATTAGGGCTTCGTGGCCCCCCCATACCTCCTGGGCCCCCTGCAGCCACAGGGTCTGCTTCCTCTTACATCCCTTCCTACCACTATGAAACCAAGAAAAACAGACATGCATCACAGCAAAAACAGTGCAGGCTGTATACCAGGCATCCAGGGGCATAACTTCTTTATGAGAGACAATGTATACCCCTGGTAATGTATAAATATCACTGCAGAATTAATGACTCAGTTTAAAAGTTTTTTAATCTGTGCTCTGTGTGCAATAATTCCAGTGTAAGGCATATTGATTTTCTTAGTTTTCCTGACAGCTTCCAAAGTTTTAATGCCCCTGCTATTATAGATAAATAAAGCCACCGGCTCTTTTGGGCGGCCCCGTCAGTCCAGATCCGCTCCTTGTACTTCCTCCTTAGCTCTCAGACCAGTAAAAGATATGCGCGCGCATGCGGGGCCAAAGTACATACTTAGGTCCAGGAGGTAAGGAGGAAGGGCAGGGAGCATGCAAGAGGGCAGGGAGCAAAAGGTATGTGTATGCATGGGAAGAGGGAGGGGAGGTGGTTTGCCGGAAGATTGACTTTGCGGCTGGGGGGCCCGGAGGACGGTGTCCATTGGAGAACCTTTAACAGCAGGCCAACTCTTCAAACTATTTTTCCTTCTCTGTTCACTCACTTTCTTTGTTTTCTTAATCACTCCTCCTTACATATTAGCATCTATGTTTTCTTCCATTTCTTCTTTGTAAATGTAAATCTGTATGTTCAGTGTACACACCCATTTACTGTGTTGGCGCTTTGCAAATATGTGATGATAATAATAACAACAATTTGTTTTGCATTATAATCCTAATAAACCCTATAATCCATACACTTGTCTTTACATGTATTTATTTATTTGCAAGAAGGTGTTGATTGAAGTGTGTATACAGTATATCTTAGAGTTAGTCCTTTCAGTTTTCTTTGGCCCTTATCTCTGGCTTTTTTCCTTCAGAATCACCAGTCAGTTAAAGTTTGGCTCTCTAAATAATCCTTATTGTGAACACCAAGACTTTATGACCTGCTGCTTCCTTTCTTTTACCCTCTGTGCAGGAATCCCAAAATGTATTAGGCAAAAGGATCCCCCTACCCCCTTTCGATTGTGTTTACCACCGACCTAATAAAAACACAGAGACTTGTTATGGTGGCAAAATCTGTGGAGGTCACATTTTTTATTTAACAATTTTATATTTAAAGGACTAGGTACACCCTGACCACCAGCTGCGGCTCCTATACTCGTGAAGAACATGGGACTGCTGCCCATACCGTAACCAAACGTTTTAAGGGAGCAGGGATCATGGGGCAGAGCGCCCTCTGTTGACCAACGAGTAGCCCATCCTCCTGCTCCCCCATCATGTGCAATACTGGCGCTAACCCAGCCTCTCGCATGACTCAGACAAGACCGTGCAGTCAAAGTCTGCTCCACACTCGTGACTTCCCAAGGATAGGCCTGCACTTCACTGAAAACCATCCATCTTCCTGGAGCCGCAGTTGTGTCATGGGAGTACCTATTTGACCAACACAGATAATGGTACCCCAGAGGAAGGCAAAAAACTCAGGTGCTTTCAGCCAATTAGCAGCCTGATGAAAAAATTCCTTCCTGACCCCCTTCAAGGCGATCGGTTGCGAGAACCCTGGAGCACCGTCTTTCGTATACTTCTTCCTATTGACCTGGGCTGGGAGGGTAGGAGAAAGAAAAAACAAAGTTATCTGTCTTGCTGCCACTTTGCCTCTCCTTAAGAACCCCTTCCTGGCTTACAGCCCCCTGGCCCGGCCCTCCAGCCCGCCCCCTTTTTTCCCGCCGAAAGTCCTGGGCCATTGTTCTACCCCCAGCAGGGGGGGAGGGCTGAGAGGGACCGAAACTACACGTTCTCATCTACAGGGGGGAAGGGACCCTGCCTAACTTCACATCAGCCTTATGCAGGCCTCGTTCCCCTAAGTTGTAGTTGAGCTACAAGGAAGCACACAACATGAGCATACCTCACAATATTTTAACCACGCTTATGTTACCCTTAAATACCACATCCATTTTACATAATTTGGCAGGTTATGGAAAGTCTGAACACATTTCTGGGGGTTTTAAGATGGCCATAAACACAAAGATTCAGTTGCATGAAATGAAGATTCATACAATTTTTTGATCGTGTGTATAGCATCCCGACATTTTTCGTTTCATGGCAATCGGTCGTTTTGTCATTCAACGGGTTAAAAGATTTATATCGGCTACCAATAATATCTTTGCAAGTACTGCCTATCTGATGATATCAATGAGAGTCACAACTATTTGTTGAACATAACTTTCAAACGGTTGCTGTCTGTCAATTAATGGCCAGAACATAGTCTGATTTGCTCTTTGTACAACTTTATTCATCTGAATGGTTAATCTGCTCGTCTATGGCCAGCTTTATGGTCAGTTTTTATGTGTCATTACTGTTTTGCTAATGAAGGTGAATTGCCCTTTAAACTGCAAGTCACAGTTTCCCCTAAAGACCTGCTTATCGTAAATTGTTACAATTGTCCCTTTGCGTATCTTGGATACTTACAAATGCATCTAATGTAGGTGTCAATTATTCCAAGCTCTCTGCCAAAAGGCCTCTTATTTAATTACATTTCAGAAACATTGTATCTTTTCTGGCCATTCAGCGTAGGAGATCAAAGAGAAACTCGGGACATTCAATCATAATCCGGGACTGCGGGCTGAGTTGTCAAAATCGGGACAGTCCCGCGTTTGAGTAATGTATATAGTGCTGTATTTTGATGCAAATCTTAAAAACACGCCACCCACACACTAGTGTGATTGTAAAAAACGTGATGTCACACTCACAGCACATCTGGTGGTGGTGTGTTTTTCCTTGTGTGCCTCCTTTTTTTTCCTTCAGAATGTCTAGTTTTAACCTGATTAGTTATACCCAAACAGAAACTATAGCAATGCACAGGTGCCTATAGTCAAAACAAAAGAAATAACAGAAATCCGTGTTTAACAAACCTGTTTAGCACAACACTGACATTTATCTTTCCAGTGGCTACTCAGACTTATATGAATAAACCACATCACATATCCCTGCTGACTCCCCATATAGGTTTTCATTGCTACATTAAGTTGACATGAGCAAACATCTATTTTTGGAGGACATTTGCACTGTGCTTCCCTCTCATAATATTGTGGTAAGACTAATCAATCAAGTGACTGAAAATGCAGTCATTGTATAAGGCATAAGAAGATGATAGCAATTTTGTTATGTTACAGTATCAACGGTATTTAATATACAGGTATGGGACCCATCATCTGGAAAACGTTATTCAGGCCATCTCCCATAAATTCCATTATACACTTTTTCTCTGTAATAATAAAACAGTACCTCATACTTGATCCACACTAAGATATAATTAATCCTTACTGGAGACAAAACTATCCTATTGAGTTTATTTAATGTTTAAATGATTTCTTATTAACTTAAAGTATAGGGATCCAAATTATGGAAAGACCTCTAATGCCAAAATCCCAGGTCTCGAGCATTCTGGATAACAGGTCCCATAACTGTACTTTGAATACTATATGCGTAGTTTAGGTGAAGAGTAAGTAGGTTTGATCCTTTTTCTAAATCACTTGCTTTCACTGGCAGCAGCAGCAGTAAGAAATATCCTATCAGAGAAGCCTTACTTGTTTACTGCAAACATGGATAGTAGGTACAACACCCTCAGGGAGTTTTACTTATGGAAACTAGGATGCGCTCAGAGCACCATGAGTCCTATGACACAGCATAAGCAGAGTTGTAACGAAACACCTTCTACCTACCACATATTCACATAAGTGTCTCTGAGCCATATGTCCTTTGAATTATTTCATTACCTCTGCTCTAAAACTGGAAAATGTGTGAGAGATAAGGATTTGTTTTTTACTTATAAGTTGCAGTATTTTTATTTTTGTATTAAAAACGAAAGTGCATTAGTACAGATTGTACTGTGTCACTGTAGATAGCTACAGATTTCTTGGGTAGATTGGTACTGCATTTTTAAAAGAAGATATAAATAACCACAAAAAAGTAACATTATGACAATTTCGGGTAAGTAATGTATGCATGTAGTGAAACAAGTATAACTGAAATAATATACTGTAATTACTACCCTGCACACGAAAATGCATCAAACAAACAATTATATTAAATATTGTTCCACAAAAGAAAGCACTGACAACCATCAGAGTCTGCTTATATGCATGTTGCCAGAAGAACTCAGTGGGATCTCATTGTCGTTTCTCAGGCCTAGGGTTTGCACTCTCATGGCTCAACTACAGTGTTGAGCATACACTTACCACTGACTGGGGCTCATTTATCAACACTGGGCAAATTTGCCCATGGGCAGTTACCCATAGCAACCAATCAGTGAATAGCTTTTTAAAGCCAGCTGCAAGTAGAACAATGAATGCAGCAATTTGATTGGTTGCCATGGGTTACTGCCCATGGGCAAATTTGCCCAGTGTTGATAAATGACCCCCAGTGTGTTCAAAAGGCTGATAAAGGCACAGATTTCAGTATATTATAGTCATGTATAGCCAAATGTGGTGTCTAAAATCAAGACTGGCTTTGCAACTGGTGTATCACATTTATGCAAAGAATAGAGATTGATATAGACAAGGCTTATACTGACAAGCAAGGAGTTCATTTTCTGAAGCCTTTATGAGTTATCAAGGTGTTTATAAGCACAACCTATTGCATATTGCTGCAATAGGTGCAAATGCACTAAATCATAGTTGGTGGTACCATTGATGGTACTATGCAGCAGATTTATAATCGTGTGAAATGAGACCTCGCTAGAATAAAATTGCACCACTCTCTATTAATTTCTAAGGTATTATTAGTGGTGTATTTATCAAACAGTGAACGCTAACTTTCACCCATTGATAAATACATCTCTCTTTAAAAGTCCTACAGAAATGAATAGAAAATGGTGGAATTTTACTGTGGTGAGCTCTCATTTCACACTATTATAAATCTGCCCATATATGTCATAGTGAGGTAAGACTGTGGGGCAAATTCACAAACAGGTGAAAATTCGCCAGCAACGGCTACGCCAGCATTAGTCACTTCGCCCTTTAGTAAATTTACCCCTGTATTTTTTAATATGTTAATAAATGATATTTATTATAAGTTATTACACTAGTTACTAATACCACAATACCACATACAGTACCACATCTCTCATCCACTTAATTCTGATTTTGCCCACTCCCATACCTATGTCTTATTCCCTTCCTTTTAGATTGCAAGCCCTCTTGCACAGGACCTTCCTCACCTTTTGTACCTGTTTTGTTTGTGATGTATTTAACTTCATAAGTTCTACGTATGTGATTTAGCTGTATAAACACATTTACTTTATAGTGCTGCGAAATATGTTGGGGCTCTATAAATACATGTTAATAATAATAGTATAAGGATCAAATACTGGTGAGATGAGGTGATATTTACAAAAGACCATAAGGGATTGATGCTCTTTTTGACCATTGCTACAATGCATTTTAAAATGTGGTTGACGTGACGTTAAGGCACTACTACTGCTCCAGTGGTAAATTAGGAAAGCAACTGCAGCCATTCTTCATACCCTTAAAATTACAGGAGAGCTCAGCTGATGCAGAATTATATGCCGTTACGGAGTTCCATTATATATACACCGTGCAATAGTTAAATCGTTTTCATATTGATAGCTGGAGCTGAATGACATTTTTTTCATCTATATTGTAATAGAGTTATTTCCACACCAGACAGCAAACATTTATCACAGAATAACATTTATAAATTGTGTCAGATATGTCTGGCTAGATATAAAAGAGGGCTCTGTTGTAAAGTGCAAAGGCTGGGGTCCTAAAGGTGGCATTATATAAAGGTGATGGGCAAACTGTTTTTCTCAGCATTCTACTGGCACCTATTTGCACTTTAACAATAGATGGAGGACTGCAGGTTGCCGGTTGGGCATCCTTTAATGGGGTGGTTCAAATGTTATAGAGTTGCTAATTTTAAGCAACTTTTCAATTGGTCTTCATTTTTTATTTATTTTTTCTAATTATTTGTCTTTTTCTTCTGACTCGTTTTAGCTTTCAAATGGGGGTCATATCTATCTATCTATCTATCTATCTATCTATCTATCTATCTATCTATCTATCTATCTATCTATCTATCTATCTATCTATCTATATATAGTAACATTTTGCAACCTCTATTATGCAGTGTACAACCTTTGTGCCGGTATCTACTTCCCTCCACACTTGAGTTTACTATGAGGCAAAAATACCCTGATTTCAAGCGCTGTAATAAACCTAATGTTATGTTAATAACTCAATGGCCCTTTGGGCGCCCTAATCTCCATTGGTTCCTTCCCCATCAGTCGCAGTCACAGAGTCTGCATCCTCTATAGCTAATGTTGTTATTAGCAGGTAGATGGCAAACTGTTGCTAGATTCCAGCACATATCAGAATTTATTCTTTATTAACCATAAATAATACAAGACTTGCAAAATACATCCGCTTTCTTACAAACGGATACAGTAGCAGTCACTTGTATTTATATTAGGCTGAGGCTGGCTTAGCCTGAACATTCTCTTCCGCCAGTAACAAACATGGAAGAATGCGGTTTTCGCTGACAGCCAATAAGAGAAGCATTCTGATAGGTACTATGTCCGGAAACGTCCCATGTGGAACAAACACATAGATCAGGAGGATACCGGGAGTTATTCGTTCCGCTGCTATAGAATTTGAATATTCTCAATGGCTCTGCTTCTGGTTCTTCCGCAATGATTCCGATATCGCTGGTTGTGGTGGTTCTCGGGGGATGGTGCGCAATTTACTTGGCTGACACCTTTCTGACGGTGAGGCATTTAAAGGCCGGACTGTTCCACGTATAATGAGAGGCGGGGAGGTATTCATGGTGTCACACGCGGGTTTATCAACTTTAGGGTGACAACAGTGCAAAAGGCTAAATACCTCCTCCTCATGGACAATTGTCATCACCGAAATGTGCTTCCTTGGGGGCAGACTGGCAGTTGACCCCATGAAGTCTATGGACAAGTATATAGTCTATGGACAAGTATATAATCAAGTATATAGTATATGGACAAGTATATAGTCAAGTGTATAGTCTATGGACAAGTATATAATCAAGTATATAGTTTATGGACAAGTATATAGTCAATTGTATAGTCTATGTACAAGTATATAGTCAAGTATGGACAAGTATATAATTAAGTATATAGTCTATGGACAAGTATATAGTCTATGAACAAGTATATAGTCTATGGACAAGTATATAATCAAGTAGATAGTTTATGGACAAGTATATAATCAAGTAGATAGTCTATGGACAAGTATATAATCAAGTATATAGTTTATGGACAAGTATATAGTCAAGTGTATAGTCTATGGACAAGTATATAGTCTATGAACAAGTATATAGTTTATGGACAAGTATATAGTCAAGTGTATAGTCTATGGACAAGTATATAATCAAGTATATAGTTTATGGACAAGTATATAATCAAGTATATAGTCTATGGACAAGTATATAGTCTATGGACAAGTGTTTCATGAACCTGCTGGCTGTTATTTTCCTACATCTGACTTATTTGGAAAATCTGGTAGTTGCAGTTTAGCAACATTAGGCAACTTCATTCTAGGGGACTGTACCTCACTCCTTCATATCCAAACACACATCGTGGCTATGGTGGGCCCCTGGCACTGGCAGAGATGGCTTTTATGTACTGACCTCATGCCATTAGGGTGATCATTTTTAACTTTAAAATGACAGTGTCCAGTTTAGGTCTTGCTTATTAGAACATGTGTACCTGAACCTTATCCATTCTGGTCCCTCCCAGTAATAAGGCCTTAGTTGTTGGGGCTGCATGTGTGCTCATACCTCCTCCATGATCTTTCAGGCCTCCTCCTGCGTGCATTCTTCCCCTTACACTAATGCTCTCTCTGAACCCAACTTTAAAAGTGCAATCTTATGGTAAGTGATCCGGGTAATGGTGGATGATGAAGACTAGGTGACAGATAATGGAGTAAGGAGCATGGAGGTCAGAGAAGTGCTGACAACTGATGCCTAAAACTAGGGAAGCACCAAATCCAGGATTCGGTTCAGGATTCGGCCTTTTTCAGCAGTGACTTTTTGTCACAAAACAAGGAAGTAAAATTGTTTTGCCCTTCCCACTCCTAATTTGCATATGCAAATTAGGGTTTGGATTCGGTTCGGTATTGGCCGAATCTTTCACAAAGAATTCAGGGGTTCGGCAAAATCCAAAATAGTGGATTCGGTGCATCCCTACCTAAAACAGAAGCAGAATGGATCGCAATGTATGCATAAAATCATAACTATTAACTACAGAGGAAGCAGACCGTGTCGCTGCAGGGGATTAAAATAAAGCCAGGATCATTATCACCATTATGGGGAGCCATAGGACACTGTATAAAATAAGCCAGGATCATTATCACCATTATGAATAGGACATGGGGGTTAGTTGACATCTCTCTGAGTTCCAGCAGCCTCCCCCACCCCTCAAAATTGTAGCAGTTCTGTTCAAACCTCACTTAATACACATTTTATTTTTGATGACTGTCTGCCAGGAATCTATTACATGAAATTTACGTTTTATGATTGGTTCTCTCTCTTTAGGATTTTTTTTGTTACATAATGTAGTTTGTCATATTTTCAGGTAATGTTTTAGCATATGTAACCCATTTTGTCCATTCCACTGTCCTTGTCCACCCTGTTGGGGGTATAATTCAGGGTGTCCTGCAATAAATATGGGAGGGGTGACAGGTCTGTAATTCATTGGATTTATCTTTTATTTGCATTGTATGTACATTTTATAGCACTGTCAATGTACAAACTCTAGTTGGACTGCATGCTCTTTGTGCTCAAGGTTAATAATGCAGAGCTCTGAGTAAGTATTTTTTTTCTAAAAAGGTAATATGATAGAGATTTTCCAGTTGATTGAAATAAGGGTTTGCTGTATCTGAACGAAGTTTATGATGATGGACCTGGGCAAATGTTCATTAATCAAAGCAGCCCTGGATGTCTTTAAAAAAATTCAGTAAAGCTCATTGCCAATTAATGTGGCTGCATTCTGCAGATTACTCTATTTCTTGGAATCCAAGCAGAATGTGTACTAAGCCATTCAGCGATGGATTATATAGTTAGGCCCATAAATATTTGGACAGAGACAACTTTTTTCTAATTTTGGTTCTGTACATTACCACAATGAATTTTCAATGAAACAACTCAGATGCAGTTGAACTGCAGACTTTCAGCTTTAATTCAGTGGGATGAACAAAAAGATTGCATAAAAATGGGAGGAACTAAAGCCTAAAGTTTCAGCTTGTCAATAGCAGCAATGATCCAGGACTTCAAACTTGTCACAGGGGGTCACAATCTTGGAAAGTGTCTGTGACACTCACATGTTCAGTGGGCTCTGAGCAGCTGTTGAGAAGCTAAGCTTAGGGGTCATCACAAATTATCCAGCAGAAAATTATGTTTGACTGTAATATAAGATGATTCTACAGGGCTGATTATTAAATTCTGATGCTAATTGCACTGGTGACGTAATAATTATCTGTATTCATTACTAATCAGCCTTATATGGTGACATTTATATTCTATGTGTACTGTATATTGTCCCTAAGCTCAGTAAGTGACAGCAGCACAGAGCATGTGCAGTGAGTCAGCAGAAAGAAGATGGGGAGCTACTGGGGCATCTTCAGAGGCACAAATCTTTACTACTAAAGGGTTCTGGTAGCCTTGGGCTGGTACAGAAGCCCAAAACATAATGTACAACATTTCTAGCTTCTTTAGTTAGGCTTTAGTTCTCCTTTAAACATTGGACAATGCACAGCACTACTTGTATGCAAAACATTAATATTTTAATAGTTAAATAACATAGCAGCTGTGTTTTTTATGTTTATGACACCTATAATAGCAGTAAAAATGCACTAACATCCTAGTCCTTTGTCTTTCAGTCATCTCAGTCACTGAAGAACTCCTATGAAGAATGGCTGGCGTCTCACGGGCTCAGTATTTTGCCATTTCATATACGCTGGCAAACCACACTTTTTAATCGCCTCTTCTATAAGTGGGGCCGTTGGAAGCCTAATTTCCTCTATATATGGTATGTTTTAATTCTGTTTTTGTGGAAAATATTTCCAGTTAAGTTGTGATTTTTGCAATGTAGAGGGCAGAAAATTTACAACTTTACAAATTTTATTATAAAAAAAATCATTTAATGCCTCTCCTAGCTACATGATTTAGTAGAACGGTATTTTCTTTACCCTGTATCTAAAAGTAAATTAAAGGTTTTCTTTAAATCAGGTGACCAGTAAATGCTACCTTCACTCTCCCTTTCTACTTGATCTGGTGCATACAATGTCACTTTTATCGCACTTTTTTGGATCATCAGTCCAAGCATACCCCAACAAAATGTATATTTTCTTTGTATGCGCTCCTTGAGCTATTCTATCTTTGATTTTCTACATGCAGAATTCTTTGTAAGCTAAATATAAATCTGCAGCTTTTCCTGAATACAAATCCCAGCATGTCTGAGCGCACTTAAAGGTGCAACCACCAAAAAAAAAAAAAACTGGAGCAAAGCATAAGGGCAATTGTAGTTGAATGTTAAATGCCTGTCTTGAAGCTTATCCGTCTCTACCCCCCCTCCATTTGACAAATTATGGAGGGGGGGTATAACTTTTTTAAATGATGTAGTATGTACGTCATTGAAGAAGTCTGCTAAATTTACACACTATAATCCCCATTATAAATCATGAAATATAAATCTGCAACTTCTAAATAGAATTATAAAGCAAATGGTTTGGGTGTATATAAATGTGCAATCACCAATTACCCCTAAAAAAAAGCAGTGCATAATGGCAATTCCAAATGAGAATTTGAAGGGGGAACCTCTTAGGGGGTTATTTAACAAAGTCTGAATTTATCTCACAATTTGCTTCGCGAGAAAAAATCAGATTTTCATGAATATTTCGACTTTTTCACAGTTTTTCATAATTTTCACCCGAAAACTCAGAAAACTAGGGAGGTTTTGCCCAAAACCCAGCGTACATCAAAAAATCACTGAGACTTCTCCCATTGACTTATATGCAACCTTGACAGGTATGAGATGCCGGATTTTCAGATAAAGACTTTTCCATCCTCTGGGTTTAATAAATTCTGAAAACATTTTAAAAAGTCTGATTTTTTTTTTATAAAAAAAAAATAACGAATTTTTTCGGGATTTTTGCATTCAGAATTTAGTAAATAACCCCCTTAGTGTACACCTTTCAGTTTATCAGTCCTTGTGATATACCCCTACAAAGAATATTAAATAATAAAAAAACTTACCTTCTAGTGATGCGCAGGTTAACTGTTTTTTTTAAACTGCACCCAAACCTAAACCACCAGCTCCCAACCTGTGCCCAACCTGACCCAGTGGATCAGCTGTTTCTATAAACCCGCTCACAACCAGCCCATCTGTGATGGCAATGGGTGGGAGTGTGACTATAAATACAGGCTAATGGAAGTGGAATTGGGTCATTGTAGGGTCTCGGGTGGAAGAAAACGTACAAAATACAGGGTATAACTGAAAATTTATGGGATGGTTCTGGATATTCTGCATGCAGTTTTTCTAACTAAGATACTTTTACCCCAAGACACCCCACAAAAACATACATTTTCAGGTTTTCATTTTGAGCTATCCTTTTTTTCTATATGCAGATTTCTGGACACAAGTCTTTGCAGAAGTATTTTGTGCAAATCCACACACTAAGCAGTCTAAAATACATAATGTAAATGTAATAAAAACATAATCAAAAAGGGGCCAAAATACCTGTTCCACTAATAACTTACATTGATTTTTTTAAAGGCAAGAACACATACTTAACAACACAAAGCAAAAAGGATAAGTAAACCTTTAAATTAAGTGACTGTAAAATTGATGATTGTGCTATTCTAAGCACTTTTGTAATGTACATTCATTATTTATTTTGTTTTTATACCAAGATATTAAGGGATATGTGTACTGTTAAAATTAATGAATTTTGTTACAAAAGTGCCACCTGCTGGTCAGTTTCCAACCATTCTGACCACCAAGTAGTCAAGGAAGTTGTCAGGAGAAAGAGGCTGCTCTGGTGTCCTTCTGCTTAGGAAATACAAATTAGAAACCTTTCTCACCTGTTTCTTAAGCAGAAGAACATTAGAGCAGCCTCTTTCTTTCTTCTGACAACTTTCTTGACTACTTGGTGGTCAGAATGGTCAGAAATCAACCAGCAGATGGTGTTATTGTAACTTAATTCATTATTTTGAAGGTTAACTTATCCCAGAATATCTGGCAGAGCTGAAAAAAGTATGTATTTTGTGCGTAAAAACAGGCAGATGGCCAGCAGGTTCAGGCAAGGCAAACAAGAACCATAGAAGCATTAGCAACTTAGGACTGTGCCTTTCTGTGCTTGCTGCTTATAGGGTTGCATACAGTTTTCTGTGTCTGTCATTTTATAATCTACTGCACTGCCACCATGGTGCTAGGCTCTTTGTGCCAGACTATTTTATGATCTATATTGTCCTGTTTATTTTCAGGTTTACATTAGGTATGGTGTTTGGAATCATCGCAATGTTTGGTTCCATGTTTCTTCTGGGTAAAACACTCGTGCAGACTCTGAATCAGATGATGGCTGAGAGCCCAGCCACCCAGAATGATCGCATGCTGCAAGTTGTGGTGAGACATTATACCTAATTAAAATTATTACGTTTGCCCAGTAGCAGTAACCCACAGCAACCAATATGATGCTTGCTTTTAAACAGATGACTAGTATATTCTACCCATTGATTGGGTGCTATGGGTTACTGCTCCTGGGCAAACTCTGTTTCAGAGCACAGAGACCTGCTACTAACCCACTAAATAGAGAGCTGCACTCTGTCTTAGATGAAGCGGGGGAGGCACATAGGCATCCACCTCCCATCCGCTAACTATCTCCATCAGTTAAGATGTGCAATTAGAAAGGTGCAGGCCTCAATGGGGCTATGTCTTTACTGCCTGCCCTAGGGACACTGGGGGGGTGCCTGTCATTATCACCCTTCAGTGATTACAACTCACGTTCTTCTTTGAGGGGTAATGTATTCTGGTAGGCTCAAGGGAGATCTGAATAATTGTCATTTTGCCTGTAGTAAATATCAAGAAAACGTTTCATTTTTTTTCCAGTGAAGACAAATCCCAGATAGTCCCTATACTGAAAATGGTTCCCGATAAGAAAACATAAGCAGTATATTGAATAGGTAGAGAAAGAGATGGCCTTGCCTAGACGGTCAAGCTCATATTACCTTACAGCTGGTGCCCAGGTTGATATATTGCATTTGTTGAGTAGTGTCTCTGATCCTGTATTTGGTTCTGTTGTCATGCCTACTGAAACAGGTGCCTGGTGTAAATCTGCCCATCAGCCAGCTGTCATATTTCTTCTCTGCGATCTTCATCAGTGGAGTTCTACATGAAATGGGACATGGAGTAGCAGCCGTAAGGTAACTGGATACTATTTTATTCAGTTCATTCTGTATCCACCAGTACTCAAACAGTGCTCTTTGTTTACATCAGTATTTAAGAATGTAAATGCTCCCTATATGTTTGTCTAATGGAAATAATTATGTATCAAAATGTATATTATCAATTTACTTTATTTCCATTAAGCTTCTATGAAAGTATCTCTGTCTCAGCTTCCAATTTTAGCTTTATCACTCACAGCAGACAAGCCACAAGCTAATTATCAGCTAAGTATAAATCACTAGTGTATTTGTTATCCCATTATGAGGGTAAAACTGATGGTCCAAATAGAGGTACAATGTCCCCGGTACATGGCTAATGTAACAGGGCATTCTACTCGGTAGTATTAAGAGGTAGTAGTGTTATAACATACATCCCAAGTGCAATGGACTGATAAAGTTTATCAAAACACTCATTTGTTACGCAATATCCGTTAACACAAATCATGTGGAGTATGTTCATCTTCCAATTGTAGCAGACACAATACACAAATCATCCAACACACAATATTAATATTTACACTGTTGCCAATACAGTGCAACATATATTAAGACCGCATCATGCAGACTCACCTATAACCTTATCAATTAAAAAAGCTAGCAAAGGTAGTGCCTTCTCTTTAGGTTAAAAGTACAGGTATGGGTTACGTTATCTGGAAACCCAGTATCCAGAAAGCGCTGAATAATGAAAAGCCTATCTCCCATAGACTCCATTTTATCCATATAATCTGAATTTTTAAAAATAAATTTTCTCTGAAAAAATAAAACAGTACCTTGTAATTGACCCAAACTAAGATATAATAAATCCTTATTGGAAACAAAACCAGCCTATTGGGTTTATTTAATGTTTACATGGTTTTCTTGTAGGCTTAGGGTATGAAGACCAAATTATAGAAAGATCTATCCGGAAAACCCCAGGTCCCAAGCATTCTGGATAACAGGTCCCATACCTGTACCTTCATAATAAACTTCAGGCATCTTTTCTTTGTGATAAGTGAGCTGGTCTGTTCTACCCAACTAGAGGTCAAGCAATCCAGAGGCACACAGAACTGATGCAAGCAAGGAACACCTTGCACATTTATTGCGATATAGCAGTGCAACGTTTAGGGGTCAGGCCCCTTTATCAAGTTGCCGGATTTGGGGTTGCCGGACCTCTACCATTGTGCACCAGACAGCACTAATATTATCTCACACAAGGGTGTGAGAGAGACAGATTTCTTTACCCAACTAGAGGCCCATTAATCACATATCAAACCCAAGGGGCCATGATCTCCATAATCTTTTGTATTATTTCAAAGAATATTATGTGACAGTGTAAGATTCTGTTGTATATTTGATCACTTGCCAACAGTGTTCAAACTGAATCCCAGCTGCCACCTACTTCATATACCTTTTAGGTTCTCTTCCTCCCAGGTTGTCTCTGTCCAGGCCCTCATAGATAGATAAAATAGAGTGGAAGGCCCGATAGCAGGATTAAACGGTAAGTGCTTTTATGTTTCGGACTGTAGTGCAGTTTTTCTGTTGCCTGAAACATTTTGCGTAAGCGATAAAAAAAACTTTTGCTGTTGATTTCTGCAATCGGGTCATCCTCCTCCTCTTTTTCATTTGCAACAGCATGGTTAAATTTGGACCCTAGAAGTAATAATGATTCTCTCATTTAAAATTTGAGGGTGGTATTGGATCTAAAAGTAATCCTGCATTGGTGTATTCTTTGTTACAATGTACTTGGCAATTGATATTCATCTATGTAATTTTCTTTTAAGAGAAACCGTGCGTTTTAATGGCTTTGGCATGTTTATCTTCATCGTGTACCCTGGAGCATTTGTTGATCTTTTCACGACTCACCTACAACTGGTTTCCCCTGTGCAACAGTTGCGGATATTTTGTGCAGGTAGATTATAATTCTCTCTACTTTATTTACTCAATATTTCTTTAAATAACTGATTTATGCATGTCTGAATAATATCCAAGAACCTGTATTCTGGAAATGCTTGAAAGTAAAGATTCCATACTTTAGTTAAGCTATTATTCGCCTCTTCTACGGGCCTTCTCCTCGAAAAGTCTTCCTGCCAGCTAGAATCTAAATCGCCGGCGGCATGGCACTCGGAGCGATTCGTTTTCCGAAGTCGCCCAAAGTTTCCTCGTGAGACGGCTTTGGAAACGAAGCCATCCTGCTGGCGATTTCGATTCTAGCCGACAGGAAGGCTTTTCGGAGAGATTAGCTGCCCTAGGAAGAGGCGATTTGTCGCCAGCGACTAAATCTCCCCGAATCTTAGCGTGTTCCCTAAAGGGCAATTCACCTTCATTAGCAAAACTGTAATAACACATAAAAACCACAGAAATATGTTCAAACTTTCATAACCTGACAAATTTTGTAAAATGAACTTGGTAATTAGGGGTGTGGCCACAAAAATGGGCATGGTCAAAACATCTTTTTGTCCCTCTTTCTATTGGTGTGCGAGTGGCGCTGACCACAACTATACGGAAGTTCAAAAAACACATTTGCCTTTAATGAAAGTGGTTTTATGTGCAGCTGAGACCACAACTGAACTTGTGTACACGTATGAGCCGTTTTATATGTCTTCTTGCATTGGTGTGCTCAAAATGATATACACTTGTATGTGTGTGTTAGTATTTTTGTAGTAAGTCACATACAAATAATGCCACATAAATAAAAATACATATATTTTTGCAGTTTGAGTGTAAATCACCTGTAAGTCACATACAAATAATGCCACATAAATAAAAATACATATATTTTTGTAGTTTGAGTGTAAATCAACTGTAAGTCACTTACAAATAATGCCACATAAATATAAATACATATATTTTTGCAGTTTGAGTGTATTGTCCCTGCAGTTCAAGCATGTATCCATTAGAGGGCAAGCAAGATCTGTTTTCTTACAGTTCAGTGAGATATTTGGAATCGGTCGTTCTATGTAGAGGCATTATTGTTCTTATTATTAAAAAAAATCTTCCCTGAACTGTGAACACAATGCAGGAAGCAGGAAACAGTCAAGAATGTCATTGTACGCTGTAGCATTAAAGTTGGCTTTTAATGGAACCAGGGGCCCTGGCCCAAAACATAGAAACCCTGACCATTCTTCTTCCTACACCAGAATTTACAGTCAGCATTATACATTCAGGCAGACAGCAGTGTGGATAATCAGCATATTAACCCCAGATGTGCCAGTATAATTACTACATTACATAGATAATCAGCATATTAACCCCAGTTGAGCCCTTTTTCATAATACAAAAAAAATTGGAAAATTGGCATATTAACTCCAGATGTGTCAGTATAATGACTACAGAAAATGGACAATGCACATTCTATTCCACAAAGTGCTAGAATAATTACTACAGAAAATTGAAAACGAGCATATTAACTCCAAGATATGCGAGTGTAATCAATGACCAATGAGCACTTCATTAACCCCAGACATGCCAGTAAGATCACTGAAAAATGTCCAATAAGCACTCCATTAACTCCAGACAAGGCAGTATAATTATTGAAGTAATAGCCAATGATCACTCCATTAGCCAGTAAATCAGAAAATAGTAAAAACAGAAGGAGAACCACAATCTGGAATAAAAGTTTTGCTGGATATCTCCTTGCTTTTTTTTTTTACTATTTTCTGATTTATTGGCACTGTGGAGTTGTTGGCACAGAGCAACTTATATGGAAATACAACATACAACTTCGTCGAGCTGTACAGACCAACAAAAACCCTTTTACTTTTGATCACTCTATTAGTTCCAGACATGCCAGTAAGATGAATGTAGAAATGGACAGATTGAAAGCATTACCTCACCTACACTTGCACAAGCAGAATACCAACACCAAAATTCTTCCTCTTGCTGCTCATATGCTGCTTGTCTCTCACTCTCCCTCTGCCTGGCTCCTGTAAAAAAAAAAAAAAAGATGATGAAGTCTTAAGATGGTTGTGCATTCCACAGTGGAACACATGGCCATCTTAGATTTTTTTCTCTAGGTGCAGCCAGGGTGCTGAGAATAACAGAAGATAAATGGAATTAGAGCATTTAAACATCAACCCAGGACAGAGAGTGTGATTTAGTCCCGCCCTGTCTCTGCTCCCAACCTGACTGAATACTGCCCTATGTCTCCTGTGATTACTGCAAGATTTATTAATTTATTTTCCCCCATGGATTTTATTTGATCATGTTTTTTAGATTTACATTTTTCTCATCATACAGTACATAATCAAGTTTGCTACAATTTCAAGTTTATTCAAATGAACAAAAAAACTCTAATATTCACAATTTCGAATTTTGATAAATAGGTCTCCTCGTGTCTCCTTTAATACTGTATTTTGGGATTCTCTCAGCCTCAGAGCTGTTCACGCAAATGTAAAGCGGTTTGTGCTGTTGAGGCAACATTAAAGCAGCATTGAAAGTGTCATGTGACATTATCATGATGATGTCATACTATGAGGAGAGATAACCAGATGGTAGTCCTGGTTCAATTCCAACCTGGGCCCTTTCTGTAAGGAGTTTTTATGTTCTCTCGGTGCTTGTGTGAGTTCCCACTCAGAATCCAATAACAAACAGCTAGGTAGGCTGGTAAGATTAAATAAAATAGGATAAGCATTAGGTTAGGGATGGTAAGGCAGCAGTATAGGATTGTAGGTTGGTTTAGCTAGCATACCCTGCTTGTCTCCCAGAGCCAATAAATGGCCAGCTTGGTTGCTGAGGCACTTCTAATTGTACAAGCTCAGACAGGAGGGTTCCCCATAGGATAGGATAGCTGCAACACAATGTGTCTTGGGTACACTTGGGCAGTCAGTAGCCACTCTGTCCTTGTGGTGCCGATATCCAGTGCTTTTTGTTGAATAATGTCCTAAAATGATAACTGATGTCACATTATTATATGGTAGAAATTCTATGCCTTTACCCCTCACCCTCAATGTGCACTGTATACTGCCTCCTTCTAATCTATGTACTTACAAGATTCATCCTGCAGCCCCATCTAGTGTTCAACTACACCTCTCAATATCCCTAGACAGGCAAAGCCATATAGTGGGTTTTATTTGAATAAAATGGATATTAAAAGGGAAAATTGAAGCTACTCCATGTCTGGTCCTTGCAAGGTAGATAATTAGATTCCAAGTTTCCCCTTTGTTGTCAGTGTTTTCAAAGCAACAGTGTCTTATTCAGGGGAAATGAGCCCTACACTTACCCATGCTTGAGAAAGGGGTTGCGCCCCGAAACGTTGCATCCGCAAATAAACGAGCAAGGTCAAATCCTGCTAGAATTATCCATGTTGTGCTGGTGTGTCTTGTATCTACACCATCTTGCCACTAGCCATAGGCAAAGAAATTCCTTGGCATTTTGTTTATTTATTACTGGCTACAACCAGAGACTCATCATAAAAACTAGAACAGCTTCCGTCACTCATATACCTGCCCCGGATATTCAATTCTAGAGCATTCACTACCAGGGACCTAACTGCCAGCACAATAATTGCTCTTTCTGTGTATATGTGAAATAAGCAGAGAGGTATGCTCAAAGTGTCTGGGTAAGTAAAGGGTTAAATAGTCTCCCCAAACACAAAAATCACCCTTGGCCCATGGAGAATGGCTTTGGAAGCTTATCGTACACATTTCTTTTTGGAATAGGTCATGTTTCACTAATTAGTGAGTGCATAATCATTTCAATGGTTTTAAGTGGATTCAGAGAAGATATAAGCTTAAAGCCTCTGGATATGCTTTATTCTGTTTATTTTCTAGGCCTCGTTCCCATTTGAAATATAACTAATTCTGCATTAATCCAATTCTGGGAGCATTGAAAATGGATCCTCATTTAAAATCCCCTGATTGATCTGATGTCGTTTTCATATGGACGCCAGGGTGATTGCATTGGTCTGAAGCGGCAGCATTTCTGTCCCTTTATATCAGTTTAACTTAATTACAAGATGATTCTAATTATTATCACTGTGATTTTATTTTGCAGGAGTCTGGCACAACTTCGTTCTTGGCATTTTAGGAATCTTAATTCTGTTACCTCTCCCTGCTCTTCTGTTTCCATTCTACTACACAGGAGTTGGTGCTCTTGTCACGGAAGTTGTAGAGGTAAGCAAGCTTTTTTTTTGTTTGAAATAGAACTGAAATTTTAAAATAATTTTGGGGCTTGTCTGCTAAGACTGGGAAAATTTGCACCAGCGAAGTAACCCATGGAGACAAAACATGTACTTTATTATCAACTGACCAAAGCTAATTGCTGATTGGTTACAAAAAGAGAAAATTTCCCAGCGCTCGGTTTGCCTTTAAAACTTACATAATGCATCTCTCTGTTGTGATGGCAAAAAAAATCCTGCCCAACTCAACAGGTTAGGGTTAAAGCACATCAGAGACAATCGTTTGACACAACCGAGTTGTCTTGCCACCAGCACCCCTTGTTCATCTGCAGTTCGCCATACCTAGTTCTATTTGCAGCGGGCTCAATGAGGTGGGAGCAGATGGAAACCATACAAACCCTCCCCCCAAGAACACGCTCCCCCAAGCTGGGTACAAGGCATCTGTCAGCCTCTAGTTCGAGTCCTGAAACATCCATACTTGAATGGAGTATAATTTATTTGTAATTTAACTGTGGGTGCATCTAATAAATGAGAATGGCACATAAACAGGAGGAGAGGACTGATAAAAGCACCATAATAACAAAGAAAACAGATCAATTCTTTAAATATTATAGAAGTGTTTGGAACACGAATATGAATGAAAGAAACCATAAATAATTTGGACACCTAATTTTCTTCTTGCTACATTGTAATTCCAAATGTCTGTGTGCACATCTGGTTAAATAAATATATTGGAATGGCTGCATATTTACAGTATATCTAGGCTCCCACTGTTCCGTTTAAATTTAGGTTTGTCCAGCAGAATGTATATGCCATTAATGCAGTACTATGGATTAAATGCAGCTATACTCCATTGCTGCATTAATCAAACCTTAAATACAGTTTCCCCAATTTAATAAGACTTAAGCTGGCCATAGACGCAAAGATCTGATTGTACGAATCGAGGATTCGTACGATTTTCGGAACGTGTGTGGAGAGTCCCGACATTTTTCGTCCGGCAGAGATCGGTCGTTTGGTCGATCGGACAGGTTAGAAAATTTCAGCTGCCAATAATATCTCTGCGTGTATTGCCGATCGTACGATTTTCAGTGGGAGACTGTCACTAGCTTTGGTTGGACATAGATATCGTACGATTGCTGTCAGGGGCAGAACATTGCTGATCTGTTCTTTTACTAATCTGACTGGTAAGACTTTGATCTGAATGGTTAGTGGCGGGTCGGGAGATGGGAAAGTCCGATCGTACGATGATTCGTACGATCGGATCTTTGCCTCTATGGCCAGCTTTAGAATATATTTATGGACAGCTTCCTAGGCTTCTAACACATGTGTGATGCTTTCCTGCTCTTTGAATGGCCACTTATTGCAAGTCAGGCACTGAGTAGCAGGTAGAAGAGGAAACACAGTAAAAAATTGCCTTTTATAAAATAAAAAATATTTTTTTATTAAAATATAATATTGGGTACAGTCTTAATTTTCAATGAGGAAACTATATTTCAGTTTTAGTTTTTTTTATGCTGTGTCCCCTTTAAGTTTACAGAATTGCACCAGACTTCCAAAGGCCTTGTGTTCTTTGCTCTTGTCTGCTATTATTTCCGTATATAGTATTATTCATTTATTTTCACATATGTATTTCATTTACTTGAATAGTGCCTGAAGGGTTGGCTTATTGACTGTAGAGCCATTCTTTAATAAAGCAGCAAAATCTAGTTTGGTCACATGCACAAATGCAAACACACTGAGATGAAATGTTGTGTGCAAACATTAAGCTGTTCCCTCGTACTTTTGGGAAGATAACTATTAGCGATAGCTATGTTAAAGGGGACCTGTCACCCGAAAAAATTATTCCAACTCCTAATTTGAATCTTGTTTCCTTCAGTCTGGGAATTCAGAATTAAGGAAAGCCTTGCATCATCTCAAAATCTTTCTTGTGTGCCAGAATGGGGAACCTGATGATGTCCATCCCCATGCTCTGGCTACACAATTAAATGGTAACGAGAGAGGGGGAATGTGGGGAGTAGAGTCCTTCAGCGGGTCGGGTACCCGCAAAAAAAGCAGGCACACTGCAGAATGAGGGAAGGATTTTCAGATGCTGCTCGTTGGATTGCTCGTTGGATTGCGGGTCACATCGAAATGTCTTATCTTATGTATTATTGTCTATATTTTACTCCTTTTAAAGTTTTACAAAACAGGTTTCTGCCCCGCCCACTTTTGATGGCATAACATCCGGTTTGCAGCACCATCACTTCCTGTTTGATGGTGGTCAGTGGGTTGCGGGTCAGGTTGCAGATAAGGCCGTTGCAGGTCCAGGTCGGGTAGCGGATCAAAGTGGCTTAATATGTGGATTGCAGTTTGGTCGCGGGCTTCGGGTCCGGGTCTTAGAAATTGGTTCCTCGCTGGACTCTAGTGGGGAGTGTAGTGATATCTAGTAAGTGAATGGAAGTGAAAGTAAGGCATAGAGGAGGGGCTGGAAATATTTGATTGACAGCTGAGATTTTTAAATGTTTTTACAATAGCTATGAATTGTTTAATTTAAAAAGGACTTTTATTATACAGATTTTTATGTCCGGGTGACAGGTTTGCTGAACTGTGCGCTTGTATATGAAGAATGGTCCTGCTTCTCACTGTGCAAGCAAGATCAATATCTGACTCATAAATCTTAGGATTGTAACAAAAAAAGGCTTGAAGATTAATCAAATTATTGCACAGTAACTGGCTCAGTAAGCCAAAGTGAGAAAATATACTCAGGGCCCCCAAAGCTCTTAAAACACAGACAGGACACAAGTTGTTTTGATTGTTATGAAAGGGGCAGAAATATTACAGTGTATAAGCCAGAGTATGATCAGCATTATATAGTGAATAATGTACCATTATTGTAAAATATAATAATATTATAAGTCACTGAGGACTTCCATGAGCATATAAAGGCAAAACTTACTGAAACTTATGTATAATAGTACAGGTATCGGACCTCCAGAATGCTCGGAACCTGCGGTTTTCCAGATAACAGATCTTTCCGTAATTTGTATCTTAAGTCTACTAGAAAATCATGTAAATATTAAATAAACCCAATAGGCTGGTTTTGCTTCCAATAAGGATTAATTCTATCTTAGTTTGGATCATCTACAAGGTACTGTTTTATTATTACAGAGAAAAAGAAAATCTATGGGATACAGCCTTTCCGTAATTCAGAGCTTTATGGATAACGGGTTTCCCTACAGTATAATGGATCCCATACCTTTACTCCCATACCTTTAGTGAGTCATGTGACAAATGACATGGCTTAGCGGCAATTAGAATTGATGGCATCACTAAGCACTGTTTTTAAGGATATAATATACAGGATATTCATGGCTCTTGTATATTATACAGGTATGGGACCTGTTTTCAAGAATGCTCAGGACCTGGGGGTTTCCAGATAAGGGGGCCTTTCTGTAATTTGGGTCTCCATACCTTAAGTCTACAAAACATCATTAAATAAACATAAAATAAATCCAATGAGATTATATACAGTATTTTAGTTTGGATCAAGTACAAGGAACTATTTTATTATTACAGAGAAAAAAAAATCATTTTTAAAAATATCAATATTTGATTAGGAGATAACCTGTCCGTAATTCGGAGATTTCTGGAAAACTGCTTTCAGGATAACGGATCCCATACCTGTAGAAGAATAAAGAAACAAAATTAAAATGATATACAGGTATTTGATCTGTTATCTAGAAACCCATTATCCAGAAATTATGGAAGGGCCATCTACCATAGACTCCATTTTATCCAAATAATCCTGATTTTTAAAAACGATTTTGTAATAATAAAACTACCTTGTACTTGATCCAAACTAAGATATAATTAATCCTGATCGGAAGCAAAACCAGCCTATTGGGTTTATTTGATGTTCACATGATTTTCTAGTAGATTTAAGATCCAAATTACGGAAAGATCTGTTATCCGGAAAACCCCAGATCCCGAGCATTCTGGATAACACATGCCATGTCTGTACGTCTAATAAATAACTTTATATACAATACACATTGACTCTGTTATGTATTTCTCCTCTCTCAGTCTCACACACACAAATATTAGGATGCATGCTTTTATAATTATGGTTTTGTTTGTTTTTTGCTATGTTTTGGGTTCATTTTGTGCAGTATCTGGAAAGCTATTTCAGCAGTATGATATATTCAGCAACCTGTAACAGACAGCTCTTACACTTAATCTATAAACGAGTCAAGGACCCCTAAAAGGCCTGGATTTAAGATTATCCTTCCTTGAACGCAGATGAATTTACCAAAGGTCATGCAGATGGTCAGTCATATTAACTGACTAATCTTTTTTCAACCGCATAATCTTTCATTTCATGCTTGCTAGGGTTACTTTACAGCCTTTTGGGACCTGCTGATGTCTGCTATGACGTTGCTATTCTGTGATGCTTAATATTCTAAAATTGTATGCATAAAACTTTATAGATAAACTGTTCTGAAAACATACATACAGAGAGAAGAATATGCTGTAATATAAAATTGCAGTACTAATGTAAATCCTTTTATGGCTCAAAGTAATGATAGAGTTTGTTGGAGAAGCATTAATCACAAAAATGAATACAACTCTGGGTTCTCACTACAGGGGGGATGGTTCCTAGAAAGATCTGTGGTCCTATACATATTTAACAAGAGCAGGGTACTCCTAATGTAAAAAAAAAAAAGGTAATTTATTTAGCACAGACAGGTTCCAACCATTAAGGGTTTTCTCAGGGGAGGAAGACAAAAGAAAAATAAGCAGCCTTTGGAACAGTGGGGATGGTCTGAGACACAGGGGAAATGCTTCTGTTCTAGATTCTCCTGGGACCCTAGCATAAAGTTTAATTAAGTTCCACACTGGAGGGACATTCTGTCCTAGATATCCATGACTGATACAGTAATCTTTTCATTTGTCTGTAACATATTTATGAGATAAGGAAGGCTAATGTGAACCCAAAAAGTCTGAAAACAGCTACTGTAGAGAAGTTGTTTGCAAACTATGGGGCTGCTCTTCCTAGCAGTGGCGTAACTACCGGGGGAGCAGGACCCGCACCCCCTCAGGGCCCCCCCGGCAGCTCACACGCCACGATTCCCAGGCGGTTCCGGGTGTACGGAGGGGGGCGGGGGGCCCGGCAGCGCGTCCCGCGCCAGGGCCCGCCCCTCTCTAGTTACATCACTGCCTCCTAGGTTGGTCTGGTGTTGGGGCAGCTTAACCTGAAGTCCAGTTAGGGTGAGGTTTGGGGGGGGGAAAGCCTACTTGCTCTACTAAGTACTCCTGAACTCGAAGTTTGAATGTCCATTATTTTTCAATTTCGGATAAAAAAATTATTTTATTCTTTTATTTCTGGAACTATGAGGGGGAATTGTAATTAAAGTCGCAAAGAGCAAAACAATTCGCACCAATAAGAATAAAAATCCACATCTCGCAATGTTATATTGTTCCTTAAACTGTTATTGCATTGCGAATTTTAATTGCGCACAGCGAATTTTAATTGCGCACTCTTAAGAAGTGCTTGAAGGTGTTGTAATCTTTTGGAGCAAACATAACGACTTTTTCAGTAAGAAGTTTTATTACATTTACTGCAAATTGTCGGATGTGGTCGCAAAACAGTTTCCGGGTTCTCAAAAGCTATATTAAATTCACGCAAAGCAGAATTTGTTAGCTTTTTGCATTGCGAATAGTTTTTCTGTTACCGACTTTTATTACATTCCCCCGTATGTCTTAATGGCTGATATAATGCTGTAGATCTGTAATGTTATCATAAGCTAAGGGACAGATTTTGAACCTAAAATGGGGACATAAACTGAAAAGGATTCAGAATAACTGCGCTAGAGAATGATGATTTGTTTGCTTGCAACCTGATACTCTTTTGGTTTTGGATGGGTACAAGCTACCCAAACCTGAATGAGAAAGCTAGCACAATACCATGTATACTAATCTGAAACTGAAAAGAATACAGATCTATATATACATTAATAAGAGTGTAGGGCGGCTGTCAGATTGCCGATACAACTGCTCTCTGTCATGCTAGCATTATGGACACAGCCATAAATCAATATTACAAAACTGAATTTAAAAATATACTACAAAAATACTTTTTTGGGGGTTAATGCTTTAGAACAGAGCTTCTGTGATACCGAGGGCCGGATTTTTTGTGGCCTACGTGGTGGAACGACGATAATGGACTTCAAGTGCCAGAATCGACTCATTAGCCGAGTGCAGTTAGCTCTGCTGGATTGGTTTTGCATATGGCGTTCTAAGGGCTGCAATTTTGTCCTTAAATGAGAAGGAAAGGTATTAAACAACTTGCTATTTAGAGATAGGTCTTATGCTCTGGTCTTGTAGTTTTCTTCACCATCTTCTGCACCTAAACCTCAGTCCGCTCTGATTCTAACGTGGCCTCTATCGTATAGGCGGTGTGCATATAAAACTAATTCTTGTTGTTAATACTACTACAGGTATGGGGTCCCTTATTCGGAAACCCGTTATCCAAAAAAACCTCAAAGTACAGAAATGCCATCCCCCCTAGACTCCATTTTATCAAAATAATACAAATTTTTAAGAATTATTTACTTTTTCTCTGTAATCATAAAACAGTGCCTTGTATGTGATCCAAACTAAGATATATACACATATAAACATATACATATATAAACATATCATAAGCAGCAGGCTATGTATGCAGTAGCACTACCACTCCCATGATGTGAGATAAAACCATACAGTCTGATGACAATGTTTATCTGTAAACACTGCAAGTCGGCCGAATTTACTAAACATTTGTTTTTAGATATCAAAAAACAACAAGAGAGAAGGAGAATCTCTCTCCTGACTGTAAATCCCTGGGGCATTGTTGGTTCTGTTTGTGCGTAATATTCCCTGTCACTTGAGGAACTTGTTATTGTTATGACTGTAGGGCTTTAGGTGTGTTTGCCACTGCCTTAATTGGCAAATACTTGTCACCACTTCCAGTAGTGATTTATGCCTAAAGCAGCCGTAGCAATGACAGGTGGTCCTTCGGTTGGGGGTTTTTGAGCAGTGTTATGAGTGCCACCACTATGTGTGCAACACATCTTTCATTGATATTTTCTGGGAGCAATGACAGACCAGTAGGGGTGTTTTCAGTCTTTGACCTGACGTCTAAAGGCAAGAGATCATTTAGCAAATTGAAATTATACTTGTAGGCAAATCGGGATTTACTGAGAGTTTTTAATGATTTAACTGTTTCTCCTAATACAATGTTATTGATTTAACATCTACGGTATGTCTGTTCCGTGGTGCTGCACAGAATATCTCCTAAGTAGCACATACAGTCGTTTAAAGGCAGAAATTGAGACAAACAGAGGCCACCTTTTTTGGAATTGGATTAACGCACTTACACTTGCAGCCATTATGAAACTGCCCCTGTCCATCAAACCCCAGTGAAATATTCTGGGTTATGACTAGGGGGAGCCCCCAAGAGAGCTGGGATTCGTTATAGAAGTCTTGCGGCAATTGTATGGACAATTTCACTACTGCGAAGGCACCCCGTATGATGTATTTTACAAAGATTGTTATGCTTCCTCTTAAGCTGGTCAGATACAAGCCATTAGCTGCTGATTTGGACCCTTCATAACAAGTCTTATTGGCCTTTTTAAATTACAAAAATGTCAGCCTGGTGCATCAATATCTGCCTTTAGATCTGCTGAATAACTATAGGGCAGGATTAAAAATGCAACAGTAGAGTCAGCCCCTTGTGATTATGATGATAATGGCTTTTTGAGGCCCCTCCATAACAGATATTTTAGGAAATACAGGTATGGGATCTGATATTCGGAAATCTGTTATCCAGAAAGATCCAAATTACGGCAAGGCCACCCCTCCCATAGACTCAATACAGATTTTTAAAAATGATTTACTTTTTCTCTGTAATAATAATAAATCAGTTCCTTTTATTTGATCCAAACTAAGATATAATGAATCCTTATTGGAAGCAAAACCAGCCTATTGGGTTTATTTAATGTTTAAATTATTTTCTAGTAGACTTAAGGTATACAGATCCAAATTACGAAAAGATATGTTATCCGGAAATCCCCAGGCCCGAGCATTCTGGATAACAGGTCCCATACCTGTATATTCATAAACATTATGGAAGATTGTAAATAAAACCAGGATATTAAAACATTTTCTTTTTTTTCCCTTTTCCCTTTTTGTTTTAATCTATATTTAATTAACCAGAGTACCCAGCAACCCCAGGGACATACTTAAAGATTGCTTAGCAACTCCTTGCTAAAGCTCTCCTGTTTATTACAAGAAAGAAAAAAAAGCTACCAGTAATACCTCTGCACAGCACTCAAATCCATTCACCTGCTTCATTTTGTAATACTTATTATGATGTCACCCCATAAAAAGAAAGCATTGCATACATTTTAATTATATTTTACTAATAAAGGGATGGAGCCAATACTATATAATTAGTGACTTACAGGCAGATATTCAGATATATTTATATACAACATCTATACTACATTCTTGACCTGCATGCACACTATTCAATTTGATAACAAGCCAAATAGCCTTCCATTATGAATTTAGGAGACTAAAGCTGGACACCCACCTAAATACAAGGTGGAATGAAGCCAGCAATGATAACCACTGCTACACAATTTAATAAATCACCTGGTTATTGGAGAAAAGTCAGATCTATTTGATGCCATTCCTGCCCATTTTATAAGCATGCAATTGCTCTTTTTATCTATATACCTAGTATGCTCGGATCCCTCAATCACAACATATAGAAAAACACAATTCCCTGGTGCAAAGGTGGGTTTGTAGTTCAACCCAGAAGGTATGAAGGTGCTCTTTTGTACTCTTCTCTATAAATAAGTTACACATAGGACCGAGAGAACGAAACTGCTTTACCTGCACCCCGTGTTTTTATTAGGTGTTCGCAGCCATGATAAAAGTAATAGAACTGATACATTTTGCTGACTAATATAATAGATTTTTATATTACCAGCCAGTGTTGTCTGCCTGGAGGCCTGACTCAGACTGTCCAAGGTCTCCCTAGATATTTGTATGTCTTTATCGGTATGATCCGATAATTCAGCCCCTAAACATTTGATGTCTTGGATATTTAGACTAATTGTTGTCGCCGGGCGGAATCTGAGCTTGTGCCCTGACCCTTATGATACTTTATTGTTATTTATGCACAGGACTCTCCTGCAAGTGGACCAAGAGGACTCTTTGTTGAAGACCTGATCACCCAAGTGCAAGACTGCCAGGTGACTGGTGTGGATGACTGGCATGCATGTCTTACAGAGATCTCACAGATGCCACAGATCGGTTATTGTATAAACACAGTCACCCTTCAGCAACTTCACTTTCCCAGCAGAGGTACAGAATATGTGTATTCAGTGTATGGTTTATCTTTCACAAATGCCCATATCATTCTCTGTTTGCTGGGGTTATATGAAGTGCAGTATGTATGTTATGCAATGATACCATTTTTCATCTTCTAGTGTACAAGCGACTGGATGGTTCCATTGAATGCTGCAGTAACAATAGCCTTTCTGACATATGTTTCTCATATAACAGTAACAGCAATCAACAGCAGGTAAGAGTTGACATTTCTGCCATTGAGACGTATGTTTATTTTAAGTTAAATGGCTTACGAGGCAAATCGGAGAGAAATCAGAAGGGTTTTTTTTTCTTTAAAAAGCGGCTCCTAGTAAATTTAATAGCCTGATTTCCGGTTGTTAAACTCGAAATTCGGCTCTACTAGTACAGAAAGTGCTCTTAAATAAAGTAGTCTGGTTTTGCTTCCAATAATGATTAATTATATCTTAGTTTGGATCAAGTACTAGGTACTGTTTTATCATTACAGAGAAAAAGGAAATACATTTTAAAAATTTGGATTTATTTTGATAAAATAGAGTCGATGGGGTATATTTATCAAAGAGTGAAGTTAATAGTGAAGTTCCGCCACTAGAGTGAAATTCCGCCACTTCCCATTCATTTCTATGGGGTTTTTAAAGGCGTATTTAACAAAGGGTGAAATTTCACTTTCACCCATTGATAAATACGCCTTTTCAAAATCCCATAGAAATGATTGGAGAGCTGCGGAATTTCACTCTAGTGGGGGAACTTCACTCTTTGATAAATTTACCCCTATGGGAGACGGCCTTTCCGTAATTCGGAGCTTACTGGATAATCATTTCTGCATAATGGGTTTCCGGATATGGATACCTGTATAACTCTTAGGGGGTTATTTATCAAAGGTTGTTGTTTTTTCACGAAAAATTTGAGTTTGCGAGAGTATTTTTTGGTCAGAAATAGATTTTTTTGGTAAGAAAACCTTGAATTTTTCAAGATTTATTATACCCCGAACCTGGAAATTGCTTGAATCCAAAAATACACCATCTAAAACCTGTCAAGGTCACGTAGAAGTCAATGGCAGAGGTCCCTTGAACCATTTGAAGATGTTAATAGCCTTCATAATGTTCCAGTTTTTTTACATTTGAGAGATTCAAGTTTTTTTACCTCCGAAAACTCGATCAATTCGAGTATTTGGGTTTTGCCACTTGAATTCACTGATTCAAGTTTTTTTACATTTGAGTTTTTTCTTAAATTAGAAACCATTTGAGTTGTGATTTCATTCGAGGTCTAAAAAAGCTCACAAAGGTCTAAAATTTGACTTTTAGCTCCCCCTTAAAGTCTATATGAGCATATAAAATATCAATAAGAGAGCTACATTCATGATATTCACCAGGGAACATATAGCAACCCATAGCAACTAATCACTCTTGAGCTTTTTTTCAGCTAGCTGCAGCAGGTAGAACTATGAAAGCAAAAATGTGATTGAAAGCTATGGATTGCAGACCAGGTGTAAATGTGCAGTCCCATTTAGGCATTATATGATGAAGGATGCTTGAAGCTATAGCCATACAGGTATGGGACCTGTTATCCAGAATGCTCGGAACCTGGGGTTTTCCGGATAATGGATCTTTCCATAATTTGGGTCTTCATATCATAAGTGTACTAAAATAATCATTTAAACATTTAATAAACCCAATAGGCTGGTTTTGCTTCTTCCAATAAGGATTAATTATATCTTAGTTTGGATCAATTACAATGTACTGTTTAATTATTAATTTGGATTATTTGTATAAAATGGAATCTATGGGAGACAGCCTTTCCATAATTCTGAGCTTTCTGGATAACAAGTTTCCTGATAACAGATCCCATACCTGTATAGCTATCCTAACCGGGTATCTTAGAGTGAATTATTACATGACCCGTTTTGTACTGTACTGGAAGTAATGGAAATAGAATTTCTTGTTTTTCAAGGAATTGCAGTAAGAATGAACTGGCATTAGGCCAGGAGGACAATTTTTTTGTATTTTTTTAAATTATTTAGCTTTTTGTTCAGCAACTCTTCAGTTTGGAATTTCTGGTTGATTTTTTTTTTAAGCTATAGCTTTCCTTTACTTATCTAGTTCCTAGCTCTAGTGAGCATTTGTATTTTTGTGCGTATAGTGCACAGGATGTGTCAGCCCATATTTTGGTCTCTGATGCCTGTATTTTTTTTATAATTTTATAAAATTAAAATGCTCTTGTGACTATACAATATGGAATTACTCATTTTGTTTGTTTGTGTGTGGTTTTCATTGATTTATCTGTCAGATCTAACTGTTGTTTCTACTGCTGTATTGCAAACCATTACCTTGCCTTGATAAATTGCAGGTTTTTTTTATAAAGCTTTGTTGCGTATTTCAAATGCAAAGCACTAATCCTTTCTATCTTACCAACACTTAAATCAGCTCTGTCTGTGTACCGATCTTTTGTGTCCAAGCACCCAGCAAAGTATAGACCAGCAAGAAGTAGGATGGATGCTGCAAAAGCGCTAATGTGCAATTTTATTCCCTCCACACAATTCTTCACTAATCCTCTCTATTGCTTTGTTAATCTTTGCTGAGAAGTCATTATTTGGTTGAGATGCTAGGAAACTTAATTGGTTGGCTTGTTTTTATCAAACGTGGCAGTTTTCCCAGGAGAGACTGTTAACATAACAACATTATTTGTGTCTCACACAAATACTTCAGCTCTAAACAAACAGGAACAAATATATAATGGAGGTTTTGACTCAATATATATATTTATATAGTGAATAAAGTACCCCCTCTTGTAAAATATAAGGATATTATAAGTAACCAAGGAGTTTCATGACTATTTAAAAACACAAAGCAGAAGGCCGAGTGCTTTTATACAGTTCATGGAACTCCGAAGTAACTTCTATTATCCTCATATTTTGCAACTGAGGGTACTTTATTTATTATAATACACAAGTTTCAGTGAGTCATGTGACAGAAATGACATCAGAACTCACCATTTATAACTGATGACATCAGAACTCACCGTCTATAAGGATATAATTTGCAAGATATTCATGTGTATATATATATATATATATATATATATATATATATATATATATATATATATATATATATATATATATATATATATATATATATATATATATATATATATATATATATATATATATATATATAGTAGTTCCCCAAGATTGACGCACTCCAGGGCTTCATAATGCAGTTTAGAAAAGAAAATTTATTGTCAACGTTTTGGTCCCGTTCTGGGCCTTTCTCAAGACATTACTACACACACCCACACCCACACCCATCATCCAGAAAGCTCGGAATTACTGAAATGCCATCTCCCATAGACTCCATTGTAATCAAATATAATCCAGATTTTTCAAATTGATTTCCTTTTTCTCTGTAATAATAAAACAATACCTTGTACTTGATCCAAATTAATCCTTATTGGAAGCAAAACTAGTCTATTGGGTTTATTTACATGATTTTTTAGTAGACTTAAGGTATGAAGATCCAAATTACACACACACACACATATATATATATATATATATATATATATATATATTTTATCAGGCTCAGTTAAAGTAACTGATTTAATTTATTTAATAAAGAGACAAAATAAATTCCAACGTTTCGATCACATCTTTGTCATCTTCCTCAAGAAAAAAAACCCCCACACACTCACTCTCTCTCTCTGTCCCTGGGGAAGATATTCTTTATGGAAAAAATGTGCATATAAATACATGTGTGGAGGTACTACTCCATTATTTTAACTGGGTGTACTAACCTCTTCAATTGACTAAATTTTTAGTCAATTTGAGAAAAACATTTCAAATCAAAAATTCTAATTGAGTCCCTTTTTTTTAAGAATTTAAGTTATTGTAATCACTAGTTTAATTAGGAAGTCTATTAAACGAATGTAGTCATTGAAATGGTAAAAATTGATTGGCCGCTGTGATTCAATTGCAGTTTGCTTGCCTACCAGCAAGAAAGTCTATACACAGCAGCCAAGAATGTCGATCAAATATAGATTGTCAGAAGACCGATGCTGCCAGTGTCTGTGCTGTACCTTCCATTGAGAACCAAACTCGCTTGATCCGAGTGAAACATTCCCCTCAATTAGATATGTTATTCATTGGATACCCTGTGCACTTACAGTATGCAGGTGAGTAAATGCTGTAGGAGTCATGAAAGCAGATTTCTAGCTGTATATACTGTAAGCAGATACAATATTCTAGCTGTACTGAAAAAGATATATTACCCAAAGCCTGCCAGCAGTCTGCCCAAACCTCTCCCAAAGCCAATGACACCCTAAGCAGGTATTTTGTCCCCCATAATGCAGCCCATATGAATCAGGTTACATTGCATGTATGAAGCATTTTAAACTGAATCACTGTTGGCTGACCTGAAAATGTATGTGATATCTAGTTGAATGGAGCTATTCTTCCCCCAGAAATAAAATAGACAAGTTTCTGCACCTTTCTCTCTCTCTTTCATAACATGGTTATATCTAAGGTCAAACTGCAAGTTTTTCTCCTAAAATTAAATATTTCAATAGTGTTGCTGAGCATTCAAAAATAATGGCTGCACTGCACTTTTCCACACCACTTTGGCAGGGCAAATGGGACATAGATGTGCTTGTTTGCCCCCCCCCTCCCAGGCACACAATTGGATCTAAACAGCTTTAATTAAAAGATGGTATGTTTTGATTACTTAATGGTTTAATTTTTCTTTCAACAGTGAGCCTGAGCAGCTTCATTCCACGGCACAACATTTTTGGCATAAGTCTTCCTGTGGTTATTGAGACTTTTTGCAAGTATCCTTTGGTACAGCTACTCTTTTTAGGAAAGCAGAAATATAAAGGCACATTAATACACATAGTTCCTATATGAAACCAGTTCAAGCACCTTTCACAGATTAGTGTATAGAATTAAAGATATCTGGCCAGCTATTCACATACATTTTTGCGGGACAGTCCCGATTTTGACAGCTCAACCCGCAGTCCCGGATTGTTACTGAAACCCGACTTTCTCTTTGATCTCCTGTACCGAACAGCCAGAAAAAGATACAAAGTTTCTAAAACTTAATTGGCTTTTGGCAGAGAGCCCAGAATACGGTTCAGGTGCACTTAGATACTTGTGTAACAATTTTAGATAAGCAAAGAAGCAATTGTAACAATTTAAGATAAGCAGTTCTTGGGCAAACTGACTTGCAGGGACAGGTAAAGTGCCCTTTCCCCATCCCTTTAGGATGCAGGTTAACTGTTACTTTTTTAATTTGCCTTGTCTAGTTGTTACAATTTTAACCTTTTTACCTTGGTTAGTTTGTTGCCATATTTTTTTCTTTTAGATATGCACTTCTAAATTTCACCAATTGCAGCAATACGTGAAGACAAAATAAGGGACAAACAATTATGGACTTTAGTGGGTCTCTGGTTTATTATTGTCCTTTTAAATGGCATTTTGATACAAACTTTTTTCACTGCAAAGCTTTAGTATTGTCTTTTTAAATGGTATTTTGATGCAAACTTTTTTCACTGCAAAGCATATTATGCTTTTAAATGGTATTTTGCTACCGCAACTCCTGTGTGCCAGTGAAATTCTTCTTACCCTTGCAGCTTAAATGGCAATTCACCTTCATTTCATAACACATAAAAACTACAGAAATGTGTTCAAACTTTCATAATCCGCCACATTTTGTAAAATAAACATGGTAATTAGGGGGTTTATTTTACAAAATTTGTCAGATTATGAAAGTTTGAACACATTTCTGTAGTTGAAGGGAGGGTGTACCTCCCCGAAACATTGATATTTGTGGTGTTAGATAATAAAGAAAGGGGTACTTTCTCCGCTGCAGAAATAGTGTGTGTGCGGATCCACGAACTACGATTGTCGTTGCTATGGGACCTCGCCAGGTCTACGGATGACCAGCATCACCATTGCAGTATAAAGTAAATGCAGGATTTGCGGCGTATTTGAACAGAATTAGAGGGCTTGGCCACAAACATGGACTTGGTCCAAATGCAGGTGCAACATGGGGGCAAATTCACTAAGATTCGTAGTTGAGCCAGGCGTAACTTCGCCACACTTCGCCAGGCGTAGTTTCGCCAGCGCTCCGCAAATTCACTAAAATCTGAAGTTGCGCTCAGGGGTAGCGTAAGGTTGCGAAGTTGTGCTAGCGTTGATTCGCTAATCGAAACGAAGTTACGCTAGCGATGGTTAATTTGCATACGGCGCCAAATTCAAATTTCAATGGAGGAATATGTAGCAGCACTACAAATGCCTGGGAAACCTTCAAAACATCAAATAAAATGTTTATTTTACCCTACACATGTGCCCACTGTATAGTTAAGTTGCCATGAGTTAGGAAATGTAGGGGGGAAGGAGGGGAGCCCCGAAAAGAATTTCGATCTTTTTCAGCCTATCATCCATAATATAGAAAAAACGCCAGCGTTTTTTGGGACTTAGAAAAAATTTTAACTTTTTTTGAAGCAATCCCTATCTACTCTATTGCGCTTCGCCTGGTCTGAGGTGGCGAAGGAAGTCTAGCGTAAAAGGTAGCGTTCAGTACAATGCGCGTGTTAGTGAATTTGCGTAGTTACGTCCGTTGCGCAAATTTGCCAGGCGTAAGGGTGCGAAGTAACACTAGCGAATTTACGCCAGCGTTCGTTAGTGAATTTGCGAAGTAACGAAAATGCCCAACGCTAGCGAATTGACGCTAGCGTTAGGCGCTTCGGCGCTTAGTGAATTTGCCCATGGACTTTAGAATTCGTATTCTTGCACTGGATAAAAATTAACCTCTTTAGGACATATCCAAATGTCGGGTTAACAGCACAAATTTGCAAAAATTGTAATCATTATAAAACAGTTGCAGTATAAAGTAAATGCAGGAGTTGCGGTGTATTTGAACAGAATTAGGGGGTTTGGCCACAAACATGGGCTTGGTCCAAAAAAATTCGCCATACTCCGCTCGGCAAATCTTTTTGTCCCTCTTTCTACATCTAAAATGTTGGGAGGTATGTATTCAGGGGGCTATGCTATGTCCATTTGAAATTAAAACCCGATAATCTGTTACAATAGGAAAGTGTTAGGAGCAAAGGTACAGCTTGTATGAATTGATGGGTACATATGAAATGCAGGAGCAACAAGGACTTTAGAATTTGTATTCTTGCACTGGATAAAAATTAACCTCTTTAGGACATATCCAAGTGTCAGGTTAACAGCATTGCTAACTGCACAAATTTGCAAAGATTTTAATCATTATAAAACAGTTATTTAAATAGGAATCTTGTTTGGCAATCTAAGAGCCTACATTGTATAGGGAATAAAGTGAATTCCAATGTTATTATTGTGAAATTGAATTAACCATCAAAGCTGTGGATATTTTAGGTTGTGTGCCTCGCTCTTAGAGACCTCTTGCATGATTACAAATCCTTAAAGGAGAACTAAACCCCCTGCGATGTTAAGTCCCTACTGGCCCCCTCCCTGCTTCCCCCCCTGCACAGTCTTACCCCTCTTGAAATAGTGACGGGGGTCTTCGGGGGTAAGACTTTGCAGAGGGGAGACAGAGAGGGGGGCCAGTGGGGACTTAACATCGCGGGGGGGTTTCGTTCTCCTTCAAAGGGGTTTTTCACCTTTGAGTTAACTTTTAATATGATGTAGGTAGCGATATTCTGAGACAATATCTGATGGGTTTTCCTTTTTAATTATCTGTGGTTTTTGAGTTATTTAGCTTTTTATTCCGCAGCTCTCCAGTTTGCATTTTCAGCAATCAGGTTGCTAGGGTCCTAATTACCCTAGCAACCATGCATTGATTTGAATGAGAGACTGGAATTTGAATATGAGAGGGCCTGAATATATATTAGAACTTATATTAGATGAGTAATATAAAGTAGCAATAACAATAAATGTGTAGCCTTATAAGGCATTTGTTTTTTTAGATGGGGTCAGTGATCCTCATTTGAAAACTGTTAAGATTCAGAAGAAAAAGGCAAATCACTCAAAAACTATTAAAAAGAAAGAAATGAAGACCAATTGAAAAATTGCTTAAAATTCACCATTCTATAATATACTCAAATACTCAAAGTTAACCTGAAGGTGAATCACTCCTTTAATTTCCAGACAAAGTTTGAATCTAATGTTCCTTCAAGGCTCTCTAAAATTATATAGACCGATTTTTTTTTTTTTTTTTTAAAGATGACACAATTTTATAAATTTCGCTCATATTTGAAATGCACATTATTGTTAAGTTCTAAGTCAATAGTAGTGGAGAATTTGTTCTTTGGCTGAATCCAGCAGTGATGGATTCGGTACAGGTAATGGGATTGTGAGACTCAATAAGCCAAGTAAAAGGTGCCTAATTGATAGCAAGAGGGTGTGTGTAGTAATACATGTAGTATATGAATTAAATTAAATATATTCAGTTGAATAATTTTATGCTTCATTTGTAATGTGATGCTTCATTTGTAATGTGTGACTGCTTTCTTTCAGTTGTATTCCTTTATACTTCATCCCAGATATCTCATCTCTCTGTCCGGTGCTCTGGCTGTGATCAACGCTGTCCCTTGTTTTGCACTTGATGGACAATGGATTTTAAACGCTTTCATTGAAGCCACCCTGAGTTCCGTAATAGCCGAAAAACAAAACCGAGAGCTTTTGGCCTTTTTTATCCTCTTAGCAGGCAGTGCACTTCTAACTGCCAATGTAGTACTGGGACTCTGGATGGTTACAGCACGGTAGCTTTTTTTTGTTGTTGTTGTTGTTCCGCAGTCCTGAAACAGCAGAAAATGTAATTCAGTTATTTGTTTTGTACTTTGTTTATTGAAAATTCTGATGCACCAATTACAGTGTAATTCAACAGTGGCTGAAGTAAAGAAGCAGTAATTTATAACAATGAGACTTCCCTAACTGGAATTCTGTTGCACTCTGTCCTTCTGTTGGAAACGCTAAATGGGGGTTTATAATGTCATAAAGGTATATTGAAAGAACAGAAAGCAAATTATATCATGCGCTTCCACTGTCTTGCAAGGAACCATTCTCTAACTGCAAAAGTATTTTTCTTTTATACTATTATATATATGGATCTTCCTAAATTCTAACGTAAACTGTCAAAAACATGATCTTCCCCAATAAAGGCACAAGTCCTGCTGTGGAAGCAGTAGTTAAATGGTTGATTAATCAACTCGGACTTAGTTATAAGAAATGTACATTTATAGTTTGACCTTAAAGGAGAGAAATATTTACTTAAAACCCCTAGCCCCCCACGTAGACCCCCCCTCCCCCCGGGAAATGCCCATAACTTTTTACTTATCCCTTGGTGCAGAGTCACAGCATCAGGAGTTCACCGGAGCCATCTTATGGGTCTTCGTGTCTTCTTCCAGCTCTTCAGCAATTTCCGTCCTTTTCACAGTTGTCGCAAACAGGTAAATTGCTCCAACTGCATAAGCGCCGCTTCACTGGTCTCTGTCTCAGCTAACCGAAGACCCAGAAGATGGCTGCGGTGAACTCCGATGCTGTGACTCTGCACGAGGGGTAAGTAAAAAGTTAGGGGCATTTCCCCGGGGGGCAGCTAGGCTGGGATGGAGGGGGGTCTACGTGGGGTGGGGGGTAGGGGTTTTTTTTTGGTAAAGGGTTTGTTTCTCCTTTAAAGGAACAGTTCAGTGTAAAAATAAAAACTGGTTAAATAAATAGTATGTGCAAAATAAAAAATGTTTCTAATATAGTTATATTAATGTATAAAGAATAATGTAATGTATAAAGGCTGGAGTGACTCGATGTGTAACATAATAGCCAGAACACTACTTCCTGCTTTTCAGCTCTCTAACTTAGATTTAGTCAACGACTTTAAGGGGGGTCACATGGGACATAACTGTTCAATGAGTTTGCAGTTGATCGACAGCATTCAGCTCAGATTCAAAATCATACGGTTGTGACCCATGTGCCGCGCTTCCCCTCAAGTCATTGAATGGTTACTGCCTGGTAACTAATCAGTGGAAACCAAGAGACCTAAGTAATGTTCTGTTATGTTAGACATCCAGTCACTCCAGTCTTTAAACATTACATTTTTGGCTAACTAACTATATTAGAAACATTTTTTATTTTGCACAGCCTAAATAAAGCTCTTCTCCTGCTCTCCCCGCCCTCCACAGTCAAATGCCGGCTTCCAACTTTCGGGTTCTGCTTTTATAGACGCTGCGCCTGCTCGTCTCGCCCCTTTTGTGACGTCATTGGCAGGGCTCGCGGGTCTATAAAAGTGACCGGGGAAATCCCAACCCGCAAATCACTATTCTACAATGTACCTATATTGCTAATGTTTTTTAATCTTTGCTCTTGTCAGACTGTTATTGCTTCATAATCTGAACTAGGCATAGATGAGAGTAGACATATTCAGGTTTTGTGGCATATATTCAGGCATTTAGTAAATAGCTCTGAATTCCGAAAGCATTTGAACTGAAAGAGACCTCAAGTACTTATGAAGGCCAATTATATCCCGCAAAAGGCACCCATTATAGCAATAACACCTGCATACTCTAACTATGAAAATTTGCATCACTGAACTTGATAATTGTGAATTTCATGTGAGTCAGTGGAAAGTAAATATCCTTTTGGTCTTTGAAAGTCTTGTTATCTGAAGATAATAATTTTGGCCACGTTTTTGGAAGGAAACCGAGTACTCAAATAAAACCACAAAAGCATGGGGAGAACATATAAACTCTTTGTAGATAGGGTCCAGACTGTGTTGCCCTTTTACTGCATGCAATATCCATTTTACAGCTTTGCACAATGAGAATATCACATACAGGTATTGGATCAGTTATCCGGAAACCCATTTTCCAGAAAGCTCTGAATTACGGAAAGGCCATCTCCCATAGACTCCATTTTATCCAAATAATCCAGATTTTTAAAAATGATTACTTTTCTCTCTGTAATAATAAAACAGTACCTTGTACATGATCCAAACAGAGTCATAATTAATCCTTATTGGAAGTTAAACCAGCCTACTGGGTTTATTTGATGTTTACATGATTGTATAGTAGACTAAAGATATGACGATCCAAATCACGGAAAGATACATTATCTGGAAATCCCCAGGTCCAGAGCATTCTGCATAATGGGTCCCATAATTGTTCTATAATTTGATATTGAGACGTCTAAAGGCAACATTGTATCCATGACATAACGTAACTTGTAACTTTGATGTAACATACTCTACTATAGTAGAGTTTCTGTTATCAGTGCAGGGCAACAGTACATTAAATTGTCATTCCAATAAAACACTTTCATTTTTTGGTGTTACTGTTCCTTTAATGTAGAAGAATTTTCTCTTTTACACTGGCAGTTACACAGACCAGATATATGAGTGCATTGCCATCTGAACACAACAGTGCCTCCTACCTGTCATAGCTGATAACTGCCCATAATCAACACAAAAGGCAAGACTTGACCTTTACAAGGTATTCACAAGGCAGCAGAAATGTACTCAATATTTCCAAAAAATCCCACAAGCATGCTGTTATGATAGAAAATTCTTTTATTAGATCATTTTAAAATATCAAACAATCCTCACATGGAGCCTAACGCGTTTCATGCTTACCTAGCACTTAGTCATAGGCAATCTCTGATATGTCAAATACTTTCTAATGCTTAAATACCATCTCTGATAGACCCGCCCACAATTAAAAGCCAATCATAGTCCAACACATATTGTATATATCATCAATTAGAGCCTGGGCCATTGGCTCACTTATTTAGAAACACTTAGGGGGTTATTTATCAAGGTCTGAATTTATCTCAATATCGGCTGCTAAAAACTCCGATCTAACTAGCTCGGGTTTTTAACGCCTATTTATTATTACATTTTCCAGAAAATTTGCTTTGTGGGAAAAGCTCAGATTTTCACAATTTTTTCGTGAATTTCCCCCAAAATTTTTCGGAGTTTTTACCCGAAAGCTCCGAAAACATTGTGAAATTTCCCAAGACCCCCAACACAACCAAAAATCAATGGGACTGTTACCGTTGACTTTTACACAACCTCGACAGGTTTGAAATGCGTGTTTTTATATTCGGGCTTTATAGCTAAAAATAAAAACACGGCATCTCAAACCTGTTGAGGTTGCATAAAAGTCCCATTGATTTTTGGTTGTGTTGGGGGTCTCGGGCAATTTCACAATGTTTTCTGAGCTTTCGGGTGAGATTTTGGGGAAAATTCCGCAAAATTTGTGATTTTTTTGTGATTTTATAAAAAAAAATCACAAATTTTTTGGATTTCGGGGAATTCCGGGTATTCGGAGCTTAGTAAATAACCCCCTTAGTAATTGTATAATGTACAATCCATGTGACGAGGTACAAATTGAATATCGATTTAATAAATATAATTATACATGGCACGTGACATCAAAAGTAAAATTTAGTTAGTGATAGAGCAGAGATGTACACTTTGCATTAATGTTCATACTTATGGTTGCTGCAATTATTTCCACCATTAGAGATAAGCATCATGAATTGTGTTTGCAGAGATGTAATCATTACCTTGTGCTTACATACGCAAAATATATGCACTGGGCTGGTTAGTAAAGGGTAACGTTACTCCCAACATGCACATATAGTTGTTCCCTTTCAGACAGGGTATATTGAATTTAGTAGCATTGGAGGAGACACCCAGTTATGTTTCTTATCAGTTCCTCACATTCTGTGCTTTGGCCCAGACACAAACATACAATGTTACTGGTTGCATTCTTTTCATGGGAATTTGAGAGCTATTTAAGCACTAATTTAAATGAAGTAGGACACATGAAGTGAAGAAGGATATTGAGTGTCACAGAGTTTTATTGTGGCTGGGTGGTATTCTAGACAAAAAGAAATAAAAAGCTGTCTGGTCTCGTTTGCAGTGGTGCTGACACATTGCTTGCCAGTTGGAAGCTTTCTATCCGTTAATATTCATAACATTCCAGATATAAAGTTTGCATATGTATTAAGAAGATATGGTGATCATTGTTGCTTTCTGTTGCCCTTTAGGAGTCATGCTTGAAATGTTGGAGTAACTAGGCACCAATAAGGTTTTTTTTTTTTTTTATTGTAAGTTGAAATGAAGTGATCGTGTTAAAAAAAGGCTTTAGTTCTTCACATTTTTATGCAATCTTTTTGTTCAACCCACTGAATTAAAGCTGAAAGTCTGCAGTTCAACTGCATCTGAGTTGTTTCATTTAAAATTCATTGTGGTAATGTACAGAACCGAAATTAGAAAAAAAGTTGTCTGTCCAAATATTTATGGACCTAACTGTATTACAGAAGAGAGATCATTGCCAAGCATTCCTTTATTCAACAAAACTACCTCCAGATGGAACATTTGGGAAATGAGTTAATCTTATTGTAAGTAAAACCACTGGTTAATGAAATGTTGGACATGTCATATTGCTTAGAAATATCTATTTGAATGTCATTTGTGCTTTTCATCATTTGGTGTTGTAAGAATTTTGGTGGTCCAGTGGGGACGCCGTCGCGTTCGTCTCCTTTAGCGAGGTCCGGGTAGGTACTGTTCTTCCGGGTTCGCGTCGCTCGGTTATTTCCGGATTTATTCGGCACATCTGATGTCATCGCACCGGCGTGAAATTCAAATATTTAAAGGCGCAGGTGTCTTTCTGCATTGCCCACTGTAAAGGTCTTTAGTAGTTCCTGGGTGTGATTCTTGTGTTACCCTGCCAGTCCCTGGCCTTGTCTTGCTCACTTGTGTCTAAACATTCCTAAGTACACATTTCTCCATGAGCAACAAACTCCGGAAGTAAGGTCAACCAGACTTAGAAACCTTTATTTGCAGTTGCGTCTTGGAGATGTGCAAGTGCATTAATATTGATGTATTGCGTCAAGTGCAATGAACTTGAACTGCAACAACGCTAGAATTGTGGGGAAAACACTGCATTATGGGAAAAAATTACTTGCACTCAAAAGTCTACTTTGCTCACTTCACTTGCAGTAGTGAATGGTCATTTTGTTTTGTTTATTTGCCCAAAAGTCTTCTCTGTAGTAAAGACATAAGCTTGAGTTCTGTGCGGTTCTGGGTTGACAGACCCACTCCTGACCTGTCAACCCACACTACTACATCATTGCCAGACTTCACGACCCTGTGCCAATCAAGATCAAGATGGAGCTGAATTGTCCCCTGGTGTTCACGAGTGACCCCAAGTGTTGTCACATCATGGTTTGGAGACCATGTTCAAATCCCAACCTTTTTGCAGGTATTCTAGGGGTATTCGATCTACTGCATGACTTTAACATAAAATAAATAATGCAGTGGGATTTGCCCCTAACATTTTCGTTGCAGTGGCAAATTTCTGCATAAAAAATATGTTCAAAATGTTGTAGCTACATGAAATTTTCAAAAATATCTCTAGGATTAAAAAAAGATAGTCATACCCTCATTTTAACAAGAATTTTGCAGAATTAATGACAATAGCAGAAAAGTTTAGAAAATTTACTCTGATGTAATTTATCTGCACATTTTTCTCTACACACTTTTGTGGTGTTATAGTCTTGTGAAGTATTTGACAGATCCACCAGTTTATTTGTGTGTCATGTATATAAATGGCGCCATAATAAGCCTTTTGGGCAATAAATAATCCTCTCTCCATGGATTTCTCATGCATGTAAAAGCTGCTTTATTTCAGCCACTGCTTTGCATGTTCTGGTATGATAATTCTAGAGTGATTTTAAATTCTTATTAGATGTTTGTTCTTATTATAGACTATCATGTGATATTTCCAGTAGAGGGTAAATTATAGAGAATATCACATAATTCTGCTTCTGACTATATCATAATAATAATATCATAATAATTGTGCTTGGCAGTTCTGTAATTAGGATTAAATGTTACAGGACTCAAGCTCTCCACCTGTCGTCCCTCATAGTCACACACTACATCGGAACTTCGCCTTCATCCTCACCTCTCATTATTTATATAGCACCTTTGTCTCCTGCAGACAGTTTCTCAGCATGGGGATACAAACACAAGACATATTGGTTTACGTACATAATGACAATTTACTGAAGCAGGTACACATTGTAACGCATTGCGTATGGGGGAGGCCTTGCTGAGAAGAGCTTACAGTCTAAGCCTATTTACTAACATTTGAATTTTATTTTTTTTCATGAATCAAAATTTTTCTCTAAAACGTAGTGTTTTTTTAAATTTCTCTCTCTAAAAATTTGAGATTTATAAAGTGTAAAAACAACAAAAACAATCGAATCCAAAGCAGTTGAGGTCCTATAGAAGTCAATGGGAGCTGCACTGATCCTATTGGATCTTTTTTTTAACCATTCTGACTGAGATTTTAGGAATTTTTTCACTAGAAAGAAGAACTAAAACTTGTTTTCTTATTTTTTGAGCACACCATTTTTTTTTTGTTTGTACTTTTTATATTTGGATCTTTTAATAAATGACATGAGATTTGTGGTTTAAAGGAGAAGGAAAAGCTGTTTGCACCTGGTGGTGCCAAATGTTAGGCACCTCAAGTGATTGTATTCACTTACCTGAAACCCGGGTCAGTGCTCCTATCGGCAAAAAACTGCACCATCCCGGGGTTTCTAGCGAGCACCACGGAGAGATCTTCTTCCGTCTTCTTCAAATTTTCCCAGGCAAGCACATGTGCAGTAGAACGAAATAGACAACTTTTTAGTTAAAGGAGAAGGAAAGGCTAAAATTAAGTAAGCTTTATCAGAAAGGTCCACCTAAATATACCAGTAAACCCTCAAAGTAATGCTGCTCTGAGTCCTCTGTCAAAAGAAACACTGAATTTCTTTCCTTCTATTGTGTATACTTGGGCTTCTGTATCAGACTTCCTGTTTTCAGCATGAACCTCCTGGACAGGGCTTGAGCATGCGCAGTTTGCTCCTCTCTCCTCCCATCCCTGCTGTCATCTGAGCTCAGAGCTGTAAGTAAGCAGGGAGAGACTCAGGCAGGAAGTGATGTCACACCAAGTTTATATGGCAGCTTTTATCCTAAACAAAAAGAGACAGTGTCTACAGCTGTATGGTAAAGCATTCTGCAGAATAAATATAGCATTCTAGCTTGCACTATTGTGGCTTATCTGTTGCCAATAAACTGTATTGGAGCTTTCCTACTCCTATAAGGGATCATTTTCAACTGTAATAAGTGCAGCATACAAATTGTAATTTTCCATTAAATCACCCTGTTTTTTCTTTTTTTTAACCACAATGCAGCTTTGTAAACTCCAATGTAATTTTGGCCACACAGGGAGTTGTGCCCACCGCTGTAGTACCCAACGTGTCATAATGAATCCAATTGCGTGTGTGTGGTAGCTAGGGTTGCCACCTTTTATAAAAAAAAATACCGGCTGCTGGGGGCGGGGGCCTCAGATGGGCAGCTACATTGCCGGTAAATTTGTAATACCGGCCCCGGCCTTGGCAGGTATTTTACCGGCTAGGCCAGTAAAATACCGGCCGGGTGGCAACCCTAGTGGTAGCAAAGTCTGCTGCACACATGCAACCCATAGTGTGAACCCTGTTATTACCACTGTGCTCAGGGTGCTGGTAGCTGCAGAGTTCCACAGTGCCAATAGGTGCACTTGCCCACAATTCAGCAGAAGAAACGTTATGGAGGTGCAAGGCTTGTTTGGACTCAAGCAACTTTAATAAATGCCATCTGCCCTATCTGCTAGGCAACTCATTTACTTGACAAAAAAAAAATCAAAGCGTATCCTGATATTACCAATACACACACACAACATTTTAACAGTATATAGAGAAACTTCTACCATCTTGGGTCCTTCTCATGGGATCATTCCAAATGAACTGATCATTTATGGGTCATGAGACTTTTTCACAATAGTTCTTATATACTCTCCACTTCTGCAGAAATCCTATGTGTGTACTAGAGCCTTTAGGACGCTTACAAATGGGCATTTAATGCACCTGCATTTGGCACTTGGCTGCACATGTATGGGCACAGCGATAAGGAAGAATGAGCCGTGTTTCAGCCTGCACTCCCTTGTGGTGGAACGCAGGAACAATTCACCGCAGGAGAACACAGGGTGAAAGGCCTGTGTGTAAGGGCCCTTAAAGGGTTTTTTGAGTTATTTAGCTTTTTACTCAGCAGCTCTCCAGTTTGCAATGTCAGTGATCTGGTTACTATGGTCCAAATTACCCAAGCAACCATGCATTGATTTGAATAAGAAACTGGAATATGAATAAGAGAGAGGGCCTAAATAGAAAGACAAGTAATAAAAAGTAGCGATAACAATAAATTTGTAGACTTACAGAGCATTTGTTTTTAGATGGGGTCAGTGACCCTCATTTGAAAGCTGGAACGAATCAAATAATTTAAATACTATAAAAAAGAAAAAATGAAATGAAAAGTTGCTTAAAACTGGCCATTCTATAACATATTGTACTCCTTTGTGTAAGTACTGTATATCCATCATTGCATTTAACATCCTTCTTTGTAACACTTGTTGCAACTCTATCTCCTTGAGAACAAGTTTTAGACTCGTTACGCTTAATAAACGTATTTCTTTGTTTCATTTTTACCTTATTGGATCTTTAAGCAAGGGCGAATGGCCACTGATGCCTCAAGCAGAGTTGTTACTACAACCAAATGCCACAAACTTATTATGAAGCTTTGTTGGTTGGAAACACACTCTCAGGTTTCAAAAACATAATATTATGCATTATCATGCATTCCCAGAGTAAGATGAAGGGATAAGCAGTGAGTTCATGAGCTTGCTAGAGGTGAATGCTGCTGGGCAAGTAAATAACATCAGTCAGTGAAGAAGTTGAGACACAGGTCCTGACAATATTCATAGTCGAGGGGATCAGGGTCATGCAAACCAGAAATTCTAGTTTAAGAATGATTATAAAGGTACTAATCACGTTACACTTATTTTTGCTCATACAAGATTTAAATGATCCTGCTTGACAGTTCTGTAATTAATAAGAAAAGTTACACAGGCAAGTCCTCTTGAATGTGGCCAAGCCAAGTAGTAGAATGTGACTTTACAGCCAATTACAGATTTTGACCTGTTTAAAGGAACAGTAACCGTCAAAAAATAAAAGTGTTTTAACGTAATGAAAATATAATGCAGCGTTACCCTGCACTGGTAAAACTGATGTGTTTGCTTAAGAAACACTACTATTGTTTATATAAATAAGCTGCTGTATAGCAATGGGGGCAGCCACTCAAAGGAGAAAAGGCTCAGGTTACACAGCAGATAGCAAATAAGCTCTGTCTGTCTAATGGTGTTATCTGTTATCCATTAGTTAACCTGTGCCATATAGCCGTTTTTCAATTTCCGCCATTGCTCCACAGCAGCTTGTTTACATGAACTATTGTAGTGTTTCTGAAGCAAACAGATCAGTTTTACCAGTGCCGGGCAACAGTACATGATATTTTCATTACTTTAAAACACTTACATTTTTTGGTGTTACTGTTCCTTTAATGCGAGAAATGCCAAAAACCCATAAATAGTTCCTTATTAAACAAAAAACAATAGGCAACAAGTATGTTCAGCACAAGCCCTACTCATGTTGAAAATGGGAGATGATGCCAGAAAATAGAAGGAATAATGAATGGTGCGAAATAAATGGTGCGAAATACAGGGGAAATAGAGCAAGATAGCTTAGCAGCATACAAACTGAAGTTTAGGGAAAAGTTCATCTTTCACCTATGATCTGGGTGATACCAAACACAAAGATTTGACGAAGAAATGTCCCCAATATGTAGTGTTCTTGATTGATTGACATAATAAACACAGGGGCTTCTCTCCGCTTTACAGCATATCAATGTACCGGCTGTTTATTGTTTCCCAAACACAGAGCTAGTGGTGTTACTACCAGGCGGTGCGATTGCACCCTGACCTGAACCCCCTTGGAGCCAACCGGAGCTGCAATTAAACACTAATGCTGGAGGCAGGGTAAAGGGAGGGAATCTTTTAGGCGTGAGTCGGTGCACTAGTGATGTAACCCAACTGATTAGAATTCAAACTGACCAGTGCTTAAGCATTTATTTATATACCCGTGCCAGACCCAACTCTGATGTCACTGAGTAGCAGCTGTAAATAGACACAATTAGCAATGGAAGTGGGGTACAGTTAGGTTGCGGACCTAAATATTTTGTGCGATTGTCGGCCTGAACGCTCCTTCAGCTTCGAGCCGGCCCACTTATCACTATGGTGCATGATTCAGTAGTGGGGGATTGGGTGTATATTGACTAGTTTGGTGTAGGTTCTGCTGTCCAGCCCCCAATGCGCCCCTTCCTGTGCATGTCTGCCTATCCATTCTTTAGTTTCCTTCCACGACTGGGGGCTGGACTATCAGAGCTATCAAAATCTTCAGAACCCAGGCGCCCATGCTCCAGTACAGAGACAAATGCGGCTGGACGGCATGCCAGTTCTTGCCCTGGCCTTTGTGGTGTTACTAGTCACAAGGGCAATAAAAGGGCTCAAGCCACTTAATGCATAGGAAAGATAATCACATGGGTCCCCAGCCACTACTGGGTCTGTGATTTTAACTACTATGCCTCTGTCTAATACACTTTATCACAAAGATCTTGAGCACCTGACCAGTGCTGTATTTTGGTTCAGTTTGTACCCGTCAGTGCATGCACAGTGCCCTCAGCAGATAAGATGGCACGATACAATGTTACATCACTTCCACTCTTTTGGCACGGTACCCCCTAACCCCCACCTCTGCCACCAGATTTCAAATGAAGTTATCCAGTGGCAGGGGAAGAGGTTTTTTGTGTTCATTTTATCATATATCCCTGCCTGCTACTGCCCTAGATACAGGCTCTCAAATGTAAATACGGCCCTGGACCTGACGGGGACATTTTTTCTAATAAATTATTGTATATCCTGTATATTGGGCTTAGTGATTGGTGTTTTACTTTTTCTTCTAAGACCTGCAGATTTAAAAATAAAATGGCTATAAGAGACAAATGGTGAGTATTTAATTTACAGTTACTGAATTACTTGACTTCTGCTTCCAGCATTCAATATAGTCAATAGGGATGCACCAAATCCACTTTTTTGGATTCGGCCGAATCCCCGAATACTTGGCAAAAGATTCCGCCGAATACTGAATCTGAATCATAATTTTTATATGCAAATTAGGGGTGGGAAGGGGAAAAACTTTTTACTTCCTTGTTTTGTAAAAAAAAAGGCATGCGATTTACCTTCCCGCCCCTAATTTGCATATGCAAATTAGGATTTGGATTCGGTTTGGCCTGGCAGAAGGATTCGGCCGAATCCGAATCCTGCTGAAAAAGGCAGAATCCTGGCCGAATCCCGAACCGAATGCTGGATTTGGTGCATCCCTAATAGTCAATGAACCTAAAGCAGAAAAACTATTGCTATGTAATGCTACAGTTCTATTATCAATATTGATTATTAATTATGCTAATCTAGACCACTTCCTATTCATCTTTTAATTTGACAGGTAAACCACAACCTGGTTGTTAGGTTAATTTGGAAAACTGTTAACAAACAGCTGGAGAAAAATTAAAAATGAACAGCAGCTTATCAATATGTCAAATTGTTAAAAAAAACGCAAATAAAAACGTGAAGATAAATGCTAAATTGTCTTAGAATATGTCTACATCATAGTAAAAATTTAATAGGTGAACAATAGCTTTAGGTAAGAAAATATTGTGTTACTAATAATGCCAAATGTTAGGCACCCCCAAGTGATTTTAATGACTTACCTGAAACCCCAGCCGGTGCTCCTATCGGCAGAAAACTGCACTAGCCCGGGGTTATACCAGTGAGCACCACCGAATAATTTGGCTATTCTGTTCTACTGCTCATGCGTTTACCTGGGGAAATTTGAAGAAAGAAGACGCCGGAAGACGTTTGCTCCGTGCTGCTTGCTAGAAAAACCCCGGGTTTTCAGGTAAATCGGTACAATCACTTGGGCCTAACATTTGGCACCCCCAAGTGCTAACAGACTTTCTTCCTCCTTTAAGGTTCAAGTTGTGTTTTATTACCAAATTTATTACTAAAATTCGAGTTTTCAAGGTCAAAACATTTTTGGGTCTAAAATAAAAACTAGAATTTCTTTGAGATTTATTATAACTCCACCCCTGGAAATAGCTTGAATCCAAAAATACACCATCTAAAACCTATCGAAGTCATGTAGGCAGAGGTCCCTTGAACCATTTGAAGATGTTAATAACCTGTGTGATGTTGGAGGGTTTTTTTTGGATGGTTTTGCCCGAAAACTTGATCAATTTGAGTTTTTGGGTTTGGGAATCAAGTTTTTTCCATTCGGGTTTTTTCTTAATTAACCAACCATTCAAATTATGAGTTCATTTGAGGTATAAAAAACATTTGACCTTTGATAAATAACCACCTACAGGTTAAAGGGGTTGATGAGTTTAAAAATCACTTTGAATATCAGAGCGCTATTCTGAGTTTTTGAACATTGTTTTGAACATCAGACAGTCGTGTCTGATCAACGCTGCGACACCATGTCACAAAGCATTCACTTACCTTATTTCCGTCGCATGCGATTTGTTGCAGGAGTTTTGTCGCATCGCGTCGCCCCAAAATCATCCATGTAGTCCTACCCTTAAACAGGTCAAACCAGGAAACTGAAGCCACTCCATGTTTGGTCCTTGTAAGGTAGATAATAGGATTACCATTATACCCCCATCCTTTCCTATTTGTTGGGGTTGTTTTATTAGCAGGGGTGCATTATGTAGGGGGTTATTTGTGCACTGATAATCTCATTATCTTCCAAAAACATGAAGTAGCTTCAGTTACACTGTTTGGCCTGTTTAGCTCAAGAAATAACAAAATCCTTAGAAACAGGCAAGTCCAGCCAAACCCTGTTGATTAAACCAATGTTGAATGAGGGGTATACTGTCCTAGCGAGGCAATTTCGAGCGACAGTAGAGAAAAGATCGCCGCGTGTGTTTTTACGCTGGCGATTTTTCGCGATTCCCCATAGACGCCAGCGCAAAAGTTTCCCCAGCGATTGCGGCTTAAAAGTCGCGGCGAAAAGTCGCCGCGAGTCAAATCGCGGCGCTATCGCCTAGTGTGGCCTTAGCCTAAAGGTCAAGGAATGCTAGAATAGTAAAGAACTTTCTACTTATATAAATGAAACATGACAAAATGGTCCTGTAGGGTCACATTTAAATAGCAGATAACAGATAAGCTATTTAGAATACTATGACTTAAAGGACCAGTAACATAAATTAGTTTCTTCTAATCGAAAAAAAACACTTTTAACTTTAAATACACTTTAAAGTCTTTATAACTTACCGATTCTCCGCTTGCGCTCCTCTTCAGAAACGGCGACAGGGCAACGATCCATTGTGCGGCACTCGATTTCTCCTCCTTGGCTATCTCCTATAGAAGGCAGTATTGCAATACATGCAGAGTGCTTCATCTCTCTAGCCATGTACAGAAGTTTTCGGTAGGCAGATAAACTGGGCCCCTACACCGAAAGCTAGAGGGTACCTCCTCCAAACATGACCGGCTATCTTATAAGACAATACAACAACAGCATATTTAATGCATTTTATGTGGGTTATAAATAACTATGGGAAATACTGAGCAGGACAGAAAAAACATAATTTTTAATTACACAAAATATGTAAGAAGAAAACGTCAATTATTTTTTGAACAGGCAACAGTACAACAAAATGATATATCCTTGTTTTTTCAAACTGACTAATGACTAAAATTTGTGGATGGTAGTTAGGTTTAGTTTGCTTTATGAAAAAAATAGGAGAAAGTTGAGTTTTAGTAAATAACACCCCTTGTTTATTTCTATATATGAAGGGTAATAGTAACGCAGTTTGTAAAAAACTTCACCACTTGTTGGTTGGTTAACGTACATAAAATAGTCAAGGATATTGTTGATCAGGTTTTAAAAAGAAAGAGATGGGGGGGCTGATCTGATGATGTTTTGGATAGGAAATACATGAGAAAATGTATCAAAAGTTTATAATTTATTTCTTATCAGCCCATTTATTTTGTGCCAATAGCTTCCTGAACAAGGTCCTCAACCAGTTTGTATTTGGAAACTGATCAACAGGTGGTACTGTTATAATAAAATGCATTCATATTACCCTTAAAAGGCACCTGTTGCCAAAAGTAGCTTTTTTATAAAAAATTGCCCCCTGCCAGTGCTAGGACACCCACAAAAAGCTGTAGTAATTTGTCCATTATGTGCATATTAGTGATGTGCGGGCTGGCCCGATACCCCCGGGACCCTCGGGTTTGCCTGCTGGTCAGTTGGGTTCGGGACGACCTCGCACCCCCATTTGCATTTTTTTTGTTTTGTGGCAGCTACACTGTCGGCTTCCGGTTTTATAGCCGTGCACCTGCCCCTTTTATGACATCATCGGCAGGGCGGGTCAGCGTGGGTCTATAAAAGGAACCTGGAAGTCAGGCTTCAGCAGTCGGATATCGGGTGGGTGCAGGTCGGGAAAAACACAACCCGCACATCACTAGTGCATATGTGCCCCAACACTTAGGGTTGCCACCTTTCAATAAAAGGTGGGGGCGGTAAAAAAGAGGTGGGGTGTGATGTCAAAGGGGGCTGTGTCGCGGCGTGCGATTGGCCAGGCAGCGAAGACAAGGTACATTTTGAGCAGATTGGGGCAGGCCAAGGGCTTTAGTTTAGGGATATTACAAATTTACCGGCGACTACATTGCCGGGAAATTTGTAATACCGGCCCCAGCCTTGGCAGGTGTAAAAAAAACGGCCGGGTGGCAACCCTACAGTCGGACTGGGAGCTCCCACCTAGTGTCCTAGCACTGGCAGGGGGCAATTAAAAAATAAATAATACTAATACCCCCAACCGCAACATGGACTCTATTAGCCCACACCTTTGGTTGGGGATATTTTTTGGCAACAGGTGCCCTTACATTAAATTTTAGTACGATGTATTGTAGAGAGTGATATTCTGAGACAATTTGCATTTGATTTTAATTTTTTATTATTTGCGGTTTTTGCATTATTTTGCTTTTTATTCAGCAGCTCTTCAGTTTGCAATTTCAGCAATCTGGTTGCTAGGGTCCCAAATACCCTAACGACCACACATTGATTGAATATGAGACTGGAATATGAAGAGTAGAGGCCTGAATAGAAAGATGAGTAAAATAGCACCACATGCAAAATGAGCAGTGAAAAAATAGTAGTAAATAAGGTTGAAGTCAGTGGGAGGAGAAAGAAAAGTACAATGACTGAGGGGGGAGGTGGGAGGAAGGAGCATGGAAATAAAATATGCAATTTACACATGAGCACTAAATTGTATGGAGGGAGAGGGGAGGAGGGAGGTTTGAGGAAGGAGAGATGGTAAAAGACCACACTGAGGGGGGAAGGAAGGAGCAATGAGCACTGAGACAGGAGGAGGGAGATTGGAACATGATATGTGGGCAGGACGGAGGAGTGACTACTGCTTTTTGCGACGTCTGAGTGAAATCCCCACTGAGGCTGCATTCTGTTGCCAGTGGAGACTACATGCTGGAGAGTGATTTATCCTGAGGATGTCCTAATATGGCCACCGTAATGATTGGTTTGCCAGCAGTGCTGCCTGCTCCTCCCTCCTCAGTGCTCCTTGCAGAGCTGAATGAATTAGAGCCTATACAGGCTGGGCGGGCTGCTCTTCCTCCCCTTGGCTCTGGGAGCCCGGCCCCACCATCACTTGCAGCAGCAGCAGCAGCAACAACAACAGCAGCAGCAGCAGCAACAACACACAGTCTGTCTGTGACAAGCAGTGCACACACAGGGCAGTGCAGCAGCCGCCTCCCCAGGCATGGCACAGAGCTCACTATGGCAGCAGTGCAACAGAATACCCTTGACTTCCAGCTCAGTGTCACAGGTAACATGCAACAAGGAGTCACAGGGGTGCAGAGAGGCACCGGGGAGGGAGTAGGTATTTGCATTTCGGCAGCAGCAGGTTGGGTCAGTTTGGTGCAGGTTCCACTGACTGAGACTCTTACAAAACCACTGCTTTGTTTGTTTAGGTTCACGACTGGCTAAAACATGCAGGCGGGTGGAATGGCCCCCCCCTCACTTCTTCTCTGGAAGGCCTTCATGACAGGCACAGGCTCTGCTCGGGGATTAGACCTAGATTTCTGCCCGTTATTTGTAAGCTTTGTCAAAAGAAATGGAACAGCAGTTGGTAGCAATGCCCGGGCCCAGTGACAGCTCTGCTGGAGTCATGGATCCTTAATGCGGATCTGGGAGATTTATTAGGCATTGGTGTGTTTGATCTCACGCGACCTTTGTGCTTCTGGGCTGTAGATTCAGAGTGGAGCTATTGTGTGCAAAGTGCTGCCTTACTGCTTATATACCCATAGATATATAGCTAGATACATGTATAGCTGTATAAACACCCTGGAGACCTATGGGCTTTGATTTAGACAGCACTGCAACTTTCTTACATCAGCCAGGAATGACAGCAATGCTCTGGGCATCTATCCATGCAATACATTATGTGGGGTTACAACAGTGCACATTGTAGTGCTATATATCTCAAGGAATCATTGGCATATTAAAAAAAACATTGTGCATATGTGTATTTTTACATAGGTGTGCAATCTATAAGCAGGTATGGTATACTGTCATAATGATTTCCATGCAGCAGCTTCTCCCTGTTCTTAACTCACAGCATGACAAATATTGTTCACCCAATATGATATAATATATATGCATACATTGTTGACTTTCTCTCTCGCTCTCTCTCTCTATAAATATATATATATATATATATATATATATATATATATATATATATATATATATATATATATATATATATATATATATATATAGTGTAAATAGGGTTGACACCTTACCTGTATTTCATCGGCCTAGCCAGTAAATAGCAGCTAGTATTACAAATTTACCAGTTAATTTGGAATCCCTATTTGTTCTGACCCCGGCCCACCTCAGATCTGCCTGCAAAACCCGCTCTTCCCCCAAACCCTGCCTGCCTCAGTCCTGTCCTGGCCCAGCCAGCCCCTAAATGTCATGGCCCTGCCCCCAACAACATCACAAGTCGGCCCACAAAAATGTCAAAACCCCACCCCTACATACCCCACCCGCTCACCCCACATCACTGGTTGGTAAGGAAAAAGGTGGCAATCCTAATTGTAAAATGTAATGTTATTATAAGTCACAGAGGAGTTCCGTTATACAGGTCATGGAACTCAGCGATGACTTCTAATATTCTCATATTTTACAACAGGGGGTAGTTTATATATTAGAATGCTCAAGTTTCAGCGAGTCATGTGACAGAAATGACATCACTAAGCGCAGATAATAACTGATGACATCATCAAGCACCATTTACAATGATATTATTTGCAGGATATTCATGGCTCTTAGAGAGAGAGAGTCCAACAATAGACTTGCTCCAGGACTACCAAATGCAGTGAAAAGTAAACAAGAATTTATTGTCAATGTTTCGATTCCATTTCTGACCTTTCTCAAAACATTGTGACTTTCTGAGCCTTCAGCACAGCCATAGGTTAGCAGAGTGGCAGCACATGTAACACCACAGTGTCGTGCAGTTATTTTAGGAACCCAAATATGTTAATATAAAAGGAAATGGCCACAAGGGCAGAGAGCTGCACTAAACCTGGTGTCGCAGGACTGTTTATTTATCATGGCTACCCATGCTGAGCAGTGGGGGGCGCCACAGAGCACAGATTGCTTTGCATGACAAGGGTTTCACAAAACAGGGACCCTGGGGCCAACAAACACAGCATGGGTAGAAATTCAATGTGTTCAATATAAAGTGGCATACTCATGGCTTAGACATGAGGCAATGTCCCAGCACATTAGTAGAATGTATAATAAAAAAGAAACTGTTTCACAGAGAGATAAAAATCAGCAAATGAGAGACAAGTTATCCTATCACTGGAGGCAAATCGTGGTCATATGAGCTGCCAAGTAAAGAGCAATAGTGAGCTGATAGCATGAAGGGAATTGTAGTTGCTCACCATCAGAAATAGACAATCTGAGGCTAGGATGATGTGTTTATGGCAGGGTAACCAGTGGGGTCAGACAGAAAGAGAACGGGGAGAAAAAAGGAGAAAGAAAAAAGGATGAAATTGAAGAGAAGAAACTAATAACAGGGCCATGGTCATATTAAGTTGTCAGAGGTAAATCAAGAAAAGGCAATGGCTGGGCAAATCCTAAGTAGAATGCATCATAACAATATGATAGCAAAATAGATCATGTCCTATGTGGGCATAGGTTTTGCAAAGGACGTAATCTTAGAGACCTGTTGGTCTGTTCTAGTCTTCCTCCAGTGAAATGTTGACTTACACCATTAAAGTTTTGCACATAAATTAAGTCCCGTGAGTGCTCCGTGTTCTTCATGTTGATATTACTTTTAGTGGCAGCACCTGGGCTTTTTTTTCCTTTTTTAGGGGGAGTGCGATGCCCTTCAGACTCTTATCTCTCTATAAATTACTGGGATTCACAGAAGGCAAATATGAGTGTTTTGCAACCACCAGTATTAATTGTTTGAAAGGAACTGAAATGTGCAGATTGGTTTAGAAGCACTGGCTGGCCCCAGGCCCCTAGTCCAACACTGACTACAACTAAAGGGCATGTGAATACATGTGCACAGAAATGGGTGGGCATGCTTTGTAATCATCATTGTTTTTTCCAATAATAGATGGATAATCAAAGGAGATGATCCAAAACCCTGGAAAAATGAGGATTTGGTGATCTGGAAAGAGAATTTGAAGTTTCTCTACATTTTACAGTACACCAGTAATATAGGGAGGGCGAGGTTGGCAGAAAAGACTCTGGGCCTGGAAATTCTGCGTACACACTACCATCAGGGTAAAAAGCACAGGGGATATGCCAAATGGCCAGGAAAAGTGAAGGTAAGGAAGGCAAAATAAAATGAGAGAAATGAAGAAGAGGATGCAAGAGAAAAGCGGGTTGCAGAAAATGGAGCAATAAAAAGGAATGTGAAAGGGAATATTCTACAGGAGAGAATATGAAATAAAGGGAAACATATTACAGTGTAAAATGGCAAAAGCAACAGAATAAAAAGAAGAGAATATTGGCTGTTCCATTCATGGGTCACTATTGCTAATTTATATAAAAGCAAAGTTGTTGAGTATAAAACTACATTCTATTAGAGCCAAAAAGAGCCATTTAGTATTACTGGAAATTGGGTTGTTTTTGTCTGTACATAGTTGGAACATTTGTCCCACAATGCTTAAGTGCTTGATGGTCTTGGCAATATATTGCTATTTTCTCTGTATTTTAAAAGAGATTCTCTGGGTATCTTGTTGATACTGAATACAGAATGAGAAGACTAGTGGAATGTAAATAGACTTGCAGTCCTGCTGGCCGTTATTTGGCTTGGCTTATGACTCAAGCAAAGATCCTGTGTTGATAGCTTAGCCATTTCTCCAGGACAGTAACACATGAAACCCATCTATTTTATTATAAATATCATTTTTGGACAGCCTCAATGAGGCCGCTCAGAGGTGATGTTGTTGTTGTAGCAGGTCAACACAAATGTATCTTTCTGCTTGTTCTCTGTGTTGAACCTTTGCTATTTATGTCTCTGTACGCAGATACATAAGTGAGAGTGCTGGTCTTTTTTTTTATAGAATATAATCTTGTAATCATAGCATTGGTCATTTCTCTTTGCACTCCATTGCACTAGTGAATCTTTAATTTATAGTATTTTTCTCATCAACAACCTGATGTTAAAGGGCATCTATTATTGTACATGTATTTCCCCCAATTGTGGTGCCAGCTAATAGAGCCCACTCTGGGCTATTTTGGGCAGAAAATGCTCCTAGCGAGCGATATACCCGCACTTGGAGGGAGTTGCTGGTTTAGGCAGCCATGTTGAGACTCTAATCCCTGTTTTTACGTCACACAGATGTGCATAATGAGTGAGCCAGGTCTGTTAATTATGTGCATGCATGTGACCAAAGATGGCTGCATTGTATTGTTTCCCCCAGCTAGAGTACAGGTTCAAGTTTGGTATGATAGGTTTGGCATTTTTACCATTCTCCATCTTATTCAGATGACACTTGTTCACCTCCATTTTCAAACAGCCCCACAGGTTGCCAGCTGGATGAACATCAGGGCTGTGACTGGGCCATTGCAGGCAGGACTGGACTGGTGGGGCACCGGGAAAAAACCTGGTGGGCCCCGCCAACCCAGAGCCGATCATTATTCACATGACACTTGTTTGCCTCCATTTTTATTATTCAGATGACACTTGTTCACCTCGATTTTTCAAACAGCCCCACTGATTGCAAGCTGGATGAAGATAAGGGCTGTGACTAGGCCATTGCAGGCAGGATTGGACTGGACTGATGGGGCACCGGGAAAAAAACCTGGTGGGCCCCGCCAACCCAGAACCGATCCCCATCTGCTTTTCTGTTTCTTTCACCCCTCCTGTGCCTTCATTCCTCTGCAGCCCTGCCTCCCCCGATCGCTGCGAAAAAAGTACAAGGTACGTACATGGTAGGGGGAAGGGGCTGGCAGTGGATGAGCGAGTGTACAGGCAGGCAGAGGCTCCTGAGGGGGTGTTGGGGGCCACGGGGTTATAGCCCCGGTGTGCCTCGTACCCCCAGTCCGACCCTGATTGCAGGACATATTATTCCTGAGCCACTCCATTGTTACTTTGCCTCTTTGTTTGGGCATCGTTGTGCCTGCTGATGAAAAGCAGCCCCCGCAGTATGATGCTATAATAACTGACAAACATTCATTTTTAACCAAATTATACATCAATTTTTCTTAAAACACATACTTAATGGGTCCTTCATTAAAAAAAATGCATTGTATTGAATTTTGTTTTCTGATTATAGGATTCCAAAGACCTTACCTGTAGTTCAGTCTCATTGTTCATATAAACATATACAGGACATATTTTGTATCTCAAATATGTGAACTGAAATTGGAACTTGAATGCTTTTAGTGGCGTGCAATGTGCTTATGCTTATCACATGAGATTTGGGACTCGGCATGTGTAAATAGAGTTTGGGCGCCCTTAGAGCACTGGGTGTGGATCCCAAACATGTGACAGTGTTTCAGTGGTATAATCGAGTCACCCTTCAGCTCCATGTAATTTCCTTGCTGTGCAAAGCAGATAAAAATTCATAGATGAAATTATGTAATATGAACTGTTTTAATTTTGAATACAGTTGTATAGTGATATACCTGGTTACCATATGTCCCCCACAAGGCATTACAGACGCTATTGCCATGCAATAGTTTCATGGGTGAGGATGAATATTTAATGATGCTGAACAGTGAAGCCTTTGACAACCAAAGAGGATACTATGACTGGAATATTCAGTTCCCGTACATTAGAGCATATTGATTTTGGGTCAGCAAGCATGTGGATATAGATACAATCGTGGTAAGGGAGAGCTGAGTTGGCCTTTGGGCAAAGGCAGTAGTGGTATTCTCTATATTTAGTCAGTAAGCGTGAATGCTGAAATTGCAATGTATGTGCAATCGTATGTATTCTGTAGGGTACGGAAGTAGTCTTGTAAATGCTTTAGAGGACGATTAAAAGACACGGAAGAGGACGCTCAGCTGTTTCTCATAACACTGAGAATTTGGGCTGTTTACTGTTTTACAATGGAAGATTGCTGTCATTCTGAATCTGAACACAATGAACTAGTAAAGGGCAAAAAAATTAGTTTGTATCATAGTTGAATCCATGTTTCCCTTTTAATTTAATAGCAGTCTGGAAGTAAATAATGTTGCATAAGCAAAACAAACATACACCCATGCAGTTATTGCTCTAAAAGCCATTCTGTTTCTTTGTATTTACTGTATTTTACTTTGAGTACAGGTATTGAGTACAGAAATCTCAGAATTACAAAAAGGCCTTCTCCCATAGACTCCATTTTATCCAAATAATCCAAATCTTTAGAAATAATTTCCTTTTTCTCAGTAATAATAAAACCATAGCTTGTATTTGATCCAAATTTAGATGTAATTAATCCTTATATGAAGCAAAACCAGCCTATTGGGTTTATTTAATGTTTACAGGATTTTCTAGTAGACTTAAGGCATGAAGATCCAAATTATGGAAAGATCCGTTATCCCGAAAACCCCATGTCCCGAGCATTCTGGATAACTGGTCCCATATCTGTATAGTGATGAGGATGCTTTATCCTAGCAATCATGGCTGCTTTCAATTATACAAATATATTTGCAGAGATAAGTAGGGCTCAGTGAGCAGAACAACCTATGCTAATTTGGTTTTCTTTAAATAGAAACAATATATATTGTCCCTATACAAGTACATTTTGACTATGGGCTTACATTACTTCTCTTTCATGTTGTTGTTAATTATTCATATATAGATATATCCAGTAAACTGAATGCAGTAAGACATGCAACCAAACGGGAACATTTTAGTGGCAGCTCTCAAAAGTTGTGTTGAAAATATCTCTTTGTTTTAAGGTAAAGACCACCAGGTATTGGCAACTAATATCAGTTGTAACTACCCCTGTGGAACCACTGCAAATACTTAAAAGAGTATGGGGCAGATTTAGCAAGGGTCGCATTGAAATTTTTTTTATGGTCAAATCCAACTAGGGAGTTATTCAAATACGATTTGAGTTTTTCAAAATATTCGAATTCGGTTTTCGAGATTTATCATACTCTAGAACTGAAATTCGACTATTAGCCACCTAAAACATGCCAAATTGCTGTTTAAGTCAATGGGAGACGTCCAAGGAGAAATCTGAATCTAATCCGATTAGAGTTTTCGAGTTGATCCTATTCACACGTGTTTAAAAAGAATTAGATTTTTATAATAAATTTTAATTAGTCGAATTTCGAGTTCGTGAGAGTTTTAAGAAAACTCCCATGAATTCAAAATTCGATCCTTGATAAATATTCCTCCAGGTGTCTCCTTGGGAGCTTGACACTGTTATGGTTACTGTTTTCTGCCTACATGACTTTATATTGGCTGCTACAAATGTTGGCTTTTGTGTTGCTATTGTGTACTTTTGTTGTGGATACGTTTTTTTTCTCTTCCACACCATCTTCCCATTTATGCAGTGGAAATTTATGCAGGGATTATCACAAATCCTGATTTAATTTGTGATTTTTATTTTTGCTGGCAGAGTGCCCTAAATCTCTGTAATATTTTGTGTGAGCATTGTAAACCCTTAAGCACAGCTAAATAATAATTAAAATAAAAAGTACATTCTGCTCCCCTTATGTCAGGTCTGTCAGAAAATATATTCCCTATTATGTTTTTCATGAGTTGCATATGGTCCCCATAGACTTCTATCATTTCAAAAGTTGAGACTCCTCGAGTAGGTGAAGTAATACATATCTGAATTATAAACCTATGCTGTGCTCATTGGTTCAAATGGTATGGGACCTGTTATGCAGAATGCTCGGGACCTAGGGTTTCCTAGTTGAGGGATATTTCCATAATTTGAATCTCCATGCCTTAAAGGGGAACTCCGGCTTACAAACCAAAACTTGATAAAGAGGCCCACATAACACAGAAACCCCTAATATACATAATATATATAGTGAATAAAGAACCCCCTCTTGTAAAATATAAGGATATTATAAGTCACCGAGGAGTTTCATGACCATATAAAAACACGAGGCAAAAGGACGAGTGTTTTTATACAGGTCATGGAACTCCAAGGTAACTTCTTATATCCTCATATTTTACAACTGGGGGTACTTTATTTATTATAATACACAAGTTTCAACATATAACAGTTCTTCTCTTTCTGCATCATTTGAAATCCTGGGAGGGACTAAACACTGATAATTACAAATTGTAACAACTTCTCCACATCTTACAGACAGCATGCAGGAACTACATACCCCACAATGCATTGCACTATGATGTTCTCTTCCTTATTGAAATCACTTGTGCAGGGAATTGTGGGGTTTGTAGGATTCAGGCTGAGGACAGATGGCTGCTGATACAAAGTAACGGTAGTCAGCCAGCTCAGCAAAGTAGTCAGACAGATCAGCAGGAGAGCAGGGGGCTAGGCTTAGGGAACTGTCAGAAACCATTGAAAATCATGAAAAGTCTGCACATGTTTTAATTGATGTATATTGAAAAGTTGCTTGAAATTGTTTACTTTTCAAAAAGCTTAATTTATTATTGTGTGGAGTTCCCCTTTAAGTCTACTGAAAAATCATTTAAACCTTTATTATATGCAACAGGATTGTTTTTTCTCCAATAAGGATTAATTATATCTTAGTTAGGATCAAGTACAAGGTACTGTTTTATTACAGAGATTTTTTTTTTTTTTTAGTCAAAAATCTATTTTTCGGGTTAAAAAATAAATATTTTTTTCTAAAACTTGAACTTTATTAGATTTATTATACCCTGAAATAGCGTGAATTTAAAAATACACCATCTAAAACCCGTTGAGGTCATCCAGAAGTCAATGGCAGAGGTCCCTTGAGCCATTTGAAAATGTTGATAGCCTTCATGATGCTCCAGTTTTTTTCAGTGTGTTTTGCTTGAAAACTCAAACAATTCAAGGGTTTTTTGCCGAAAACTCGATCAATACGAGTTTTCTGGTATTTAACCCCTGAAGTTGATATTCAAGTTTTTTCCATTCGAGTTTTTTCTTAAATCAGAAACCATTCGAGTTGTAAGTTCATTCAAGTTCATTCGAGGTTTAAAAAAGCTCACAAATTCAACCTTTTATAAATAACCCCCTTACAGTTGGAAGTTTTGTGGTGCATGAAAGTGTTGAAGTGACCCTTAGAGCATCATGGCATGACAAATTCTAGCACACAAAAAGGTGGGGGGAAAATTGTCTGGCATATGACTTGTGTTTATCAGCACAATGTTTAAGTCATTGTATTCTAAATAGCTTATCTGTTATCTGCCATTTAAAGGTGACCCTACGGGGCTTTAATTTATATAAGTAGAATTATGAAAAAGTCCTTTACTAGCATTCCTTGACCTTTAGAGTAAGGGCACATGGGGAGATTAGTTGCCCGCGATTTTTAAAAGTGAGTTTTGGCGACAAGTCGTCGTTTTGTCTTTGCATGCAGCTACATGCAAATCGCCAGCTATTGTGCACACATCGCGATTTGAGATCGCCTGTAGCTCCAAAACGCACCGAGACCCTTTTTGGACTGATTTGTCAGAAATAGCATGTACATAGAGAAGTACTGAAATCTCCTACAAGCACACACACAGATTAATAGCCGCGACAGTATTTAAATTCTTGCGCTGGCGTAATGATGTGGATAATGAACGGCGAGACGACTCCCAGCTCTTGCGTGGGAGGAGACCGTAGCGTGAAGCACTATGGCATATAAATCTCTTGGAATCAAAAGTTGTGCGAAATCTTTCCTGCACAAAGACGATCACCTTGTTGCAGTGACTTCCTTTTTCAAAAATTGCAGACAACTAATCTCCCCGTGTGCCCCTACCCTAACTGGTACAATATACCCCTCATTCAGCATTGGTTTAATTAACTGGGTTTGGCTGGACTTGCCTGTTTTGGTTTTTGTTATTTCTTGAACTAAACAGACCAAACAGGGTAACTAAAGCTTCTCCATGTCCTTGGAAGATAATGAGATTATCAGTGCACAAATTACCCTCCTGCATAATGCACCCCTGCTAATAAATCAATCTCAACAAATGGGCAAGGATGTGTTTATAATGGTGATCTATTCATCTACCAGAGGCAAGACCTAATTCCTAATGCAACATTCCCCACAAGAAATCAGTTCTTTGGCCCAGGCTCCCATAGTTGAACTTCAAGAAAATGGATCCAAAGAAAGCCACTGGACATAATATGCCATGCCCAACCCTCCCTCTTTTCTCTGCAGGTAAATAATGCCCCTTTTTACTGGATTCAGCCTGTTCCCCCAGATTAACTGGAAGAACAGGCTGTTCCAACTTTCAGATAGGGGTGACTGACCCCATCTTTAACAAATACAGTGAAAAGCTACAAATTTATTAATATTGCTACTTTTTATTACTCCTTTTTCTATTCCGGCCCTCTTCTATTCATATTGCAGGCTCTTATTCAAAGCATTGCATGTTTCCCAGGCTAATTTGGGTCCTAGCAACCAGAAATTGTAGCCAAAATTGTAAACTGGAGAGCTGCTGAATAAAAAGTTGGATAAATCAAAAACAACAAATGATAAAAAATGAAACCAATTGCAAATTGTCTCACAATACGATTGTCTATATCTTCCTAAAAGTTAACTTGAAGAAGAATTTATCAATTTAGAACAGTTTACAATGTCTGCACCCCCCAAAGACATAAGAAGGTGAAAAATGAATCTTTCCACTTCAATATTAGACTAACGTTCACAGATAGAAAATAGAAAGTAAATGAAAAACAACTGAACTGAAAAAAGTGTTGGAAGGTGAACAACATGCAAATGGCTGATGGCAGAGAAAACACCAGTACCCCCTTAGCCTGTTAATAATAATATGCTTATTGCTTATTTACCTATACTAATCATGCTAGGCATGGTTGAAAAAACATGACATTAGAATGAATCTGGGGAATGGGACTGTGGAGGCCATTAAGCACAAGGAACCTTACACGTGTACTTTATATAGTTTATATAAGCGAGCTGTGGTATAACAATGGGGACAGCTATCAAGCACAGGATACACAGTAGATATTAGATAAGTTCTGAAGAATCCCATTGTATGCTACAGAGCTTAGTTATCAGCTGTATATCCCGTGCCTTTTCTCCATTTTCAACTTTGAATGGCTGCCTCAGTGACTACACAGCAGCTTCTTTATATAAGCTATAGTAGAGTTTCTAAAGCAAACACACCAGTTGTACCAGTGCAAGGCAACGGAACTTTATATTTTCATTACTTTAAACCACTTTAAATTTTTGGTGTTACTGTTCCTTTAAGAATGACCCTGGGGTACCCAAGGGATGGAATGATATAAAGTTATATATAGCAAAAACTACTTGTGAATAAAGCTGCTTAATATGTATGTGTTTTATCTCTCTGGTTATGACCTTCACAAAATTATAATCCGCATAATATGCACTAAAAGAGCAAATCATTCTCACTGAAATAAGAGGTACACTTGTTGGCACAATCATCTTGTTTTTTTTTGTTTTTTTTAATTTCCACCCGCATAATGGTGTATTATACAATCAAGTTACATTGTTTTAAGAAGATGTCTTTGGAGACCTTGGGAAGGCTCGGGGGCATCAGAGTTTTTCGGAAGGCAACATTTAGCCAGCAGGCCTCCCCTTTATCAGTGAATTGTTTATGATCATATGTCCCTGTGAATAATACTTTATAGAAAAATATTCATGTGGAGGAAGGATCAAATGTGCGCTTTTTATGTTACATTTCTATTAAAGTATTCTTGTTTCTAGGATAAGCTACAAAATCTTTTCCTAGCTTGGTTTGTGTAATATGACAAGGGAAATTAATTGGTGATAAATGTTATTATTTCTGTCATTTCTTTCCCGTGGAAAGCATCCAAGCAACTATGTTGAACAATGCTGGCATCATATTATCATTTGGCTCACGCTTCTGTTTGTTAGTTTAATGTTAACATTTTTATCTGCCGCCCTCCTTGCCTGGATTCCCACACTTGTGTTATGGAGGCCGCAACTATTGTTTCTTTTTTTTTTTCTACTTGGTTTTGCTTAGTTTTAAATTGCAATTGGTACGTGCGATGTACTTATGGTTTAAGGACAGTTCAGTTAGATGTGAAAATTAATATTCTCACAGTCCCCCTTCAGCATTGGAATGTACATGACTGCAACTCGCATTAGTGTATAATATAAATACCAGTTTGCCACCTGCCCACATTCATTGATTTGTCTAAGGAAATTCCTAATGCCTAAAATCAAACGTTGCATTACCCTACAAAGAACAGGGGTCCCCAACATTTTTTTTTACTAGTGAGCCACCACGTCAAGGTAAACCCCACATAGCGGTCCCTAACTTGTTTGCCTTTCGGCCATAGTATAAAAAGTCTTACTGCATAGTAGCATTACCTTGACGTGGTATGGTGGCTTTTCAACTTTATGATCATAACTTTGTAACTAAAAACCCCTGTTTTGTAAACTTACTTTTGAGACAGGGGCCCAGGGAATGTGCATTAAAACTAGCACTTCCTTTATACTTAAATATACTATTACTTAGCCTTTAGAGTGCTTCCACACCCCTATTTTTATACACTGTTTTATTATTATTATAATTATAAAGGAAATTATTTTTAAAAATTCTAATTATTTAATTACAATGGGAGATGGCCTTCCCGTAATTCAGATCTTTTTGGAAAATGGGTTGCCACGTAACTGATCCTATACTTGTTTATTCAATATTGCAACATAAGTGGGATATTAGAATATAAAAACCTTTAACATTTTTTTTACTAAAGCAAGGTCTTGATGATTTATAATTTATTTATAAAACAGCCTAACATTTTTTTTGGTAAAGATTTGGATAAAATGGAGTCTTCGAGAGACAGCCTTTCTGTAATTTGGAGTTTTATGGAGAATGAGTTTACGGATAACGGATCCTATACCTGTGCAACCTAAAGCAATAAGGGATTTGTGCATGACTGTATGAGGTGCAGACTAATTGGACTTGATTGTTTACAGACAGAACCCAAGCAAAATATGCATATGGTTAGTATTTTAAACCTCTTAATTTCACTAATACAGGTATGGGGCCTGTTACCAGGAATGCCCAGGATCTGGGGTTTTCCACATAAGGGGTCTTTCCATAATTTGGATCTCCATATCTTAAGTCTACTACTCATTTAAACATTAATTATACACAATAGGATTGCTCTGCCTCCAGTAAGGATTAATTGTATCTTGAGATCAAGTACAAGGTACTGTTTTATTATTACAGAGAAAAGGGAAATAATTATAAAAAATTTGAACAATTTGACTGCAGTGGAGTCTATGTGAGATGGCCTTTCCATAATTCTGAGCTTTCTGAATAATGGGTTTCCAGATACTGGACCCATACCTGTAATAACATTCAAAGAGGTCATTTTTTGGGATCATCAGGACAAAATTTTGGTGTAAAATCAGGGAAAATCACCCATTGAAATGCATTATAAATTGCACATTGGGGGAAGCAGATTCCTTTTGTACTCATTCTTTCATTTACTGTACATGATCTGCATGCTTCTATGGATTATTTTCATGAAGTTTTAGAATAGATTGAGGTACCATTGAAAGAAGGAGCTGCAAGCACTGAAAACTTGCAAAATATTTACAATTATCATGTATTGCATATATCTCTAGCACATAGTTTGTTGCCATCTTATAAAATATGTCAATATGTATTTCTTAGAAAATGTACCAAGGCCTCATTCCTACATGTGGTATTGAGGACATTTGTAAGAAATAAGTTTGTGTTTATCCACAGATTGTTTTCTCTTACTTTAATAAACATGTGCATTATTTATTGTAGCTTTGACTGCATTTTGCATTTGTAAATGTATTCAGTTCTCTCCATTTTTTCTCTGTAGCTGACGGGAACACCATTATTAAAGATCTACAGCCTATATTTCAAGAGCAGGAAATGACAGAAACAGTCCATGCTTGGGAAGATCATGGTTATTTGGCTACTTATACAGGAAAGAATGGGAGGTAAGCAAAACTGCATTGCATTGTCTGGTGTGTTCTCCAACATGTCCTCAAAATGCAACTAAACATAAAAAAGGCCTTCAGCAGTAGAGTATGTTTAAGGGGGTTGTTTACCTTTAAAGGAGAATTCAACCATTTTCAAGAAAACCCCTACCCCCCACCCCACGTAGACCCTCCTCCTCCCCCCAGCATAGCTGCCCCCCGGGGAAATGCCCCTAACTTTATACTTACCCCTCGGCGCAGATTCTGGTGTCGGAGTTCCACGCAGCCATCTTCTGGGCAGATCAGAGATCATTGCAGAGTCAGATTGATTAAGGCAAGGGTGTTTTAACTTTTTCCTCTTTATAGGAGAACTCAACCCCCTGCTAATAAAACTCCCTACCCAGTACCCTTCATAGTCCTTTGAAAATATAACAATGTTTTAACATTCCTTTAAAAATACTGAAATTTTATTATGGTTTTAATGAGTAGTGTCCCAGATACTTGAGAACTAATATAAAGTATTAAGCAGCATACACATAGTTCATAATAGCCACGGCAAATCAAGCTTAACTAGATATGGTAAAATACGGTATATATTAGGGATGCACCGAATCCACTATTTTGGAATTCAGTTGAATACTAAATTCAAATCATAATATGCATGCAAAAAGTTCAGGAAGGAAAAAAGAGAACCGATGAACATGCGGGTAAAATATTTTTACTTCCTTGTTTTTTAAAAAAGTCACGTGATTTTAAAGAGATACTGTCATGGGAAAACATGGGTTTTTTTTTTCCAAACTGCATCAATTAATAATGCTGCTCCAGCAGACTTCTGCACTGAAATCCAATTTCAAAAGAGCAAACTGATTTTTTAATATTTAATTTTGAAATCTGACATGGGGCTAGACATATTGTCAAATTTCCCAGGTACTCCCAGTAATGTCACTTGTGTGATAAACTTCAGTCACTGGTTGTGCTTCCAATAAGGATTAATTACATCTTAAAGGAAAAAAAGGAATTCCTTTTAAAAAAATTGTATTATTTTGATAAAATGGACTCTATGAGAGACAGCCTTTCCTTAATTCGGAGCTTTCTCAATAACTGGTTCCCGGATAACGGATCCCATACCTGTACTAGCTTTTATTGATGGTGAATGCCGTTGAGGAATGTCACAAAATTCAAAGCAGAAGCACATTTTGCAGATATGCTTAGAGAGAATAATACTTAACCCTCTAGTCCTGTTATACATTTGTTTTGACCATACCAAACTCTGCAACCATAAGGGCAGAGACACAAGTGGAGATTTGGGGAGATTAGTCACCCAGCGACAAATCGCCTCTTCTTTTTGGGCGACTAATCTCCCCGAACTGCCTTCCCGCTAGCTAGAATATAAATCCCCAGCGGGATGGCATTCGGAGCGATTTGTTTTCCGAATTTGCTTGAAATTGCCTAACGAGGAAAACTAAGCGATCCGAGTGACATCCCACTGGCAATTCCGATTTTAGCAGGCAGGAAGGCAGTTCTGGGAGATTAGTAGCCCGAAGAAGAGGCGATTTGACGATGGGAGACTAAATCTACACGAATCTCGACGTGTGTCTCTGCCCTTAATAATAGACTCTTCCAGTGCATTAATCTTTCCTTGGCGCAAGGGCTGGAATTTGTTTACACAAACATTTTTCATCTACCGCTTTACTGGATGGTTATTAATACTGCAGTACTTAAGGCTAGAGATAGGCGGGGCAGAAATCAACCTTCGGATTTTGTCAGGCTGATTTCTACCCCATCTGGCCCTAGCTCTACCTTATGGTCTTATTAAATATTTCATGGATACAACAGTAAATCCTGGATGATGTAATCTTGGAGTGAACAATAAAAATAGTGCTGACCCATGAAAGCTAAACTGGAACTATATAAATAGGAAGTGAGCCATCCATTATTTATGAGACTTTGATGCTGAATACCCTAAACCTACAGGGACCATGTTTCATAATGATACTGAAATCTCTAGAAATGTTTGAGAACCAATAAAGGGAGATAGATACTATAACCCATATAGCATGCTAAGAAATAATGGCCATAAACTATTGAGGATATTAAGAGGGTCCTTAATCCAAGCTAGATATCATGGAGATACATTATTAAAGGCCATGCACTTGATGAGCTGTGCTGAAGAGATCCAGCAGATTTAGATTAAGCTGTAGTTATATGAATATTAATATTGATAGATTTATTAGTCCATTAGTACTAAAATTGTATTTATTTTCATTTAAAATAAAAATAATTGATTGAAATTGATTACTATAGTGATGGAGGCCACTGTGGTGTAAGGTGTAATCAGGCTCAGTTTGTGGGTCTTTTGAATTACACATAGTGGCATTTCTTATTTTCCAAGCCTGCCAGCAAAACTTGTTTTTTTTTTTTATAGGACCCAGATTAAATCTTGAATTCTGCCTTGGTACCAAGATTTAGGTTAGAGTTAGTAACCTATCTACTTTTTAACCCTGACACATTTGCTGGGATCTCAATAAAAGTAACATTGCAGTCGTTGGGAATATGATTTGCAGTACTGATACTGGTACTAAATAGAGCACCACTCTCAGTAAAGTTTGACTCAAGTATTCGCTGTGCTGGAGAGTTTATGTGTTGTACTGCTCAGATGAAACTATTTTAACTGGCAGTATTTTCAGTGACGTGGATTAGGCAACTGTTTTGGTTGGATCTTAGGCAAAGAAGGGCAGCCGCTTGAATTCCATCATAGCAGTAGCATAACATGGAATGATTTTTTGAAAAGTGATTTTGAGAAAATATTTAAATGCAGTATAAGGAATTACTTTGCATAGTTAAGTTTATTTCTGTTATGTTAAATTAGTTTATAAATAAAATTACTGTATGTAGATAGATTTGATTGCATTTGCAAGTAGAAAATTGGGGGTTGGTGTAAGGGTGGGGGTTCATAAAATACTGCCAGGACCCCCAGTAACAGGGATCCTATGACTAATCTGATCTGACATCTCGCTGTTAATTGCAATTTACCCCTTGCACTTCAGAAGATATGTAAAATTGTAAGGTCTGTGGCATTCAAAATACCCTTGGTTAACTAAAGTCTAAAATAGCTAAAAAAGCTTTTTTTTCTATACTAAACATAAACATGAACTAACTGCACCACAAGCCTAATCAAACAAATGATTTATGCTTTCAAAGTTGGCCACAGGGGACTGTCATCTTGTAACTTTGTTAAACATCTTTTCATGCTCAGTGTGGTCTAGGTTGCTTAGGGATCGTCATAAATGATCAAAACAGCACAAGTCAAATAATATCTGCCAGAAGCCAATACCGCAAGACTGATTAATAATCAGAATATACAGACTGCACTGGGTCCTGTGTTGTCATGTAATCGAATGTGGATTTTAAAGTTTTTGTATTGTTTAATACAAACTTTCTCCAACTCTGCAGAACCAGTGGCTGCAGCAAAATAATCCTCCAAGTAGAATCCTAGTTTATCTGTTTAAATCTGGCTACATGATCTTTGTCCCTGCAGCTGGAGTTGGAAATATTAAATGGGGTGTAAAGGCAAAAATAAAATCCAATATGAATCTCTACACAGTCGCCGACTGCTCTACAGGGAAACAAACAAAGCTGCTTGAGTTCTGCATGGCTGGGAAGTAAGGCGGTGGCCCACCCTGCTGTTCATAAGTATGATTGTTTCCCTGCAGAGCAGTTAGGGGCCGTCTGACAATTAAAAAAAGTAAAAATGGGATTTTATTTTTTTGCCTTTACATGCCCTTTAATGAAAAAGAAACCTATCTCCAATATACTTTATTTTAAAATGTTGTACTGGTTTTATAAGAAATCTGATTGTATGCAGTGAAATCCCCCCTTTGTTTTACTTGCTCTGACTGCTGTGGATAGGAAACTTCAGATGGTCCCTAACTTCTCTGCAGGATGATCGTACTGCAATGTGCCGGGTTATTTTATGTTTTGTTTGCTTAACCTGGCTAGCCTTAGCTAATCTCTATATGAAACAGCCCTGCAGAACTCTGGTAGCTCTGTTTGTTTCCCTGAAGAGCAGCCGACAATCATGCAGAGATTCCCAGCAGTAACAGCAAGTAAACAAAGAAGGAATTGCACTGCATACAATCGGGTTTTTTATAAAAACGCTACAGATTTTTTTTAGCTGTAGTATATTGGGAATAGGTTTCTTTTTCAGTAAAGAAAGTAAAAAATGGGATTTTATTTTTTGCTTTTACATCCCGTTTATGACATTCTCCCCTTCTGATAGCAATGTATGGGATATGTTGAACCCACTGGCTTTTCTTACCAGTGTAAGTATCAGAGAGTAGTACCGAAGGGCAACCCACATCAGAATAATCATCACTGTCTGACTTTGGCATGTCTGCATTCCATTCTTCAGCAAACACGCTGAAAGAGTGTCACATAGTGACACTTGAAATGTTTCCTTTCCAAATTCATAAACACAATTTCTCTGTGTGTGTTTCTAACCTTCAGCAGAGCATTTAAGTCAGCTGCTGTCATATGATTTTTCTGACCTTGCTAGAGAGAGTTTGTTAGGCTTTTCGGTTTATTTAATCAGGCCTCAGGCTCCTGCATTATATACCCTGTGATTTTATTGGAGTTGGGCTTCATTAACTAAACCTCTCCGTGGCACCACATCAGGCATGCAAAGAATGTGATTATTTTGCACAGCGGCATCCAAATTGTGCTGAAATTAGGGAGAAGGATTTGGTGTGATAGGGAATTAAGGGTTGTTCTTCTTTCATGCTTGTGAAATGCTTGTGAATATGTTGCTGTAGAATGGAAAATATATCTGACTAAACTCTGGCCTTTCAGGTATACTTGCCTGTTGGTATAGCCATAGATTTGGAATCCATAAGTATCATCTATAGTCATTATACATGCACTGAGACCAAGATTCATAATAGGATTCTGACAAATTCTACTTCTTCGCTAGTGTGCAATTTCCAATTTGGCCAGCCTTTCTTTAGAAATGAGCCCTTCCAACCCCTTTACCATCCGTTTTGCTTGCTCTGAATTGGGCTTTCTCTGCTTCATTAAAGACAGGGAATGCAGTGTACACTGGTGGGTGCCAATTGTTAGGGCTGGAGCAGGGGCATAATTACAGAGGAAGCAGACCCTTCGGTTGCAGGGGGACCCAGAAGGTATAGGACCCATGAGGCCCAAATAATTTCCCCCAATATTTCAATATCTATTGGCAGAACAGGACAACCTCTGGATATATTTTGGGCCCTAAATCTAATTTGCTGCGGGGCCCAGTTACATCTAGTTACGCCACTGAGCTGGGGTTAAAAAACGCAGCTGCCTGAGCTCCATGCTGCCATCATTGTCTAGTGATCCCTTGCAGCTCTCTCAGACCATGCGCATGAACATCTTATTATTGGAATTTGGAGTTCAGAAATGAGAAGTTTTACTATACTGTGCCACAGTAAAGATGACAGTGTGGTCCTCAGTGCAAACGTACCCTGGTGCTTTTGCAAGAAAGTCGTTTTGGTTTTTTTTCTTTAAATGAGAAAAAAACTTGAAAAAATGAAAGACACTTTTGGCTGCTGATTTCTCAGAAATCACATTACATAGAAAATGAATGTGTTCTGAAGAATACTCATTTTGGGGTTTAGATCCCATTTAAGTGACACTATGCAATTTAACCTTCAAGCAGCACAATCAGTCCATTCTTTTGGCGAAAAAACACAGGCTGAGAATCAGCCCCTTACCTTACCTGCACCCGGATCCATTGTGTTTGCCTGGAATCAGGTACACGTGGTAGATTTTGGTGCCAAAACACAAGTTTGCTTTTCAGCTCCAAAATCTGCTGTGTTTCCCTGCATCCGGGCGATACAGTGAATCCGGGTGCAAGCTGAGTAATGGGCTTATTCCAGTGTAGGGGCTGAAACTCAGCCTGGATTTTTTAGTAGGGCAAGTTTCTGCCTTGTGTGACATTAGCCTAAAGGCCCACATATACGGGCCTATAAAAGCTGCCGAGTCTGCAGCTTATTGGCCCGTGTGTGTGTCCTCCGACGTGCTTCCCCGATCGATACCTGGCTGAAAGTTGGCCAGATCTCGATCGGGCAGGGTTATTAATCCTGTCGAATCGTGGTCGCTTCTGTTGATGCAATCCTGTGATCTGACCGCCCATATTACCTCCATTCTGATCCGTATGTTGGGCCCTAGGGCCCACAATCGGATCAGCTCGATATCGCCCACCTCATTGTGGGCATATCTGGGAGAGATCCGCTCGTTTGGCGACATCGTGTATGGCCTCCAGATTGCTCAGCAATAAAGATACAGTATCAAAAACAAAATGGAGTTTTGAGTAACTGCAAAGGCCAATTAATGTCTGATATAGTGAAATCTGGAACACTGCCATAAATTATCAGACTGGCATCTGCACCGTTATAGATTTAACCTTTAGTCTTGGCAAGCAGACCTTTGCAAAACATGATCCGAGTTCTTGCAATGTACATTCACTAACGGATATTTTTCTGTTTACATTCACTTTTATTTCACAGTAGAGTGATGTCTGGGTCATTTGGATGAAGTTAAGCCATTGTTATATTGTTCCTGTTCCCTTGTAAATAGCATTGTACAGAACACAATATTACTGGTATTGCATTGTTTAGAGGGGAAATGTCATTTAATACATGGAGCATCATTTATTTTTACAGATCACAGAAAAAAGTGCCAATTTTTTTTATGCAATTCATTTAAAGGGATTCTGCCATGCTTTTTATTTCTAAATTATACTGTTTACACTGCAAATAATTCACTCTACAATATACAATTTCATTCCTGAACCAGCAAGTGTATTTTTTTTTAGTTGTAATATTGGTGTGTAGACAGCCATTTTGTCTGGTCATGTGCTTTCAAATAGGGTCAGCACTTTAGGATGGAACTGCTTTCTGGCAGGCTGTTGTTTCTTGCAGTCTCCAACTCAATGAAACTACATGTGTCGCAGTGGGACCTGGATTTTACTATTGAGCGCTTATGATTAGCCAATGGCACATACTTATAATAAAGTATATTATTATGAAAATGGTTTTTTACATGAAGCAGGGTTTTACATATGAGCTGTTTTATGCAATATATTTTTATAGAGACCTACATTGTTCGGGGGGTATAATTTTCCTTTTAGTGGCATTATACCCTCTTTTTTCAGTGAATAGTGGCCGCTCAGTAGACTGCTGATTTATCCTCTCCTCTTTTGGCAGAACTGGAAGTAGAAAATGACTTTCACTTTCAGACTTTGCCCTATTTAGTACAAGAAATAACACAAACCATAGACATTTCAATAAAAAAAACTGGTGGAAAGTATGTTTTGCTCAAGCTACTATATGATGTTTGAGCAGGAATGTGCGAACAGCATTGCTCTGTTTGTTGTTAAGCTCTGAGGCTTGTTATAGTTTTCTGACATCCAGAGAACTGCAAGTTGCCTATCCTTGTGCTGGAGTTTTATGCTTTTTTGAAAGTATTTAAATCCATGATGATAATTTTAGAGCATGTTACATTTATGCAGCGTATTATATATATTGTATGTTTACTGCTGTATTGTCTAATGAAAACAAATCATACAAGTGTGACTTTTCTGTTGTGTAGCTTTGCTACTGTACGAATCTACCCTCGTGGCTTAGTGCTGATAGATGTGCAGTGCAGCGATGAGCCGCAGGAGAAGGCATCTGCACATCAGGTACGTATATATTGTCCTTAAACCTGCTGTTTTCTTCTTAAAGGGGTATTTCATCATTAAAGGGGTTGTTCACCTTTAAATTAACTTTTAATATAAGAGAATGATATTCTGAGATAATTTGCAATTTCTTTTAATTTTTTTTTCATTTGTGTTTTTTGAGTTATTTAGCTTTTTATTCAGCAGCTCTTCAATTTGCATCTTAACCAATCTGGTAACTAGGGTCCAAATTACCTTAGCAACCATGCATTGATTTGAATGAGAGACTGGAATATGAATAGGAGAGTCTTGAATAGAAGGATCAGTAATAAAAAGTAACAATAACAATACATTTGTTATTTCAGAAGCTATGTGGTTGCTATTGTCTTATTTACCTTAAAAGGGGAAAAATTTACATGGGTAAAAGTGCCAGTTTCATTCAATCTTTAACTGGAAATAATGCAACATTTTAGAAAATTTGACCCATAGATAGTTACATAGTAAGTAAGGTTGAAAAAAGACATCCATCCATCAAGTTCAATCTTCAAGTTTATAGATAACCTGCCTTACTGCTACATGAGCATTTATCAGTATGTGTTTATGGAGAGGTATTTTTATGTTTTCCCTGCAGATATTAAACAAGATAGAAGAAAAGATGCAAGAAATTCTGCACAATAGTATCAGGCAGGTGAAGAGGTGAGTTTTCTTATTGTGTGATTTCTTAACACTTGAAGGGAAATTTTATTTGATTTTGAAATCTGACATGGGTCTAGACATATTGTCTGTTTCCCAATTGACCCCAGTCATGTGGCTTGTGCTCTGATAAACTTCAGTCATTTTTTACTGCTGCACTGCAATTTGGAGTGATATCACCCCCCCCTCCCTTTCCTCCTCAGCAGCCCATCAGCAGAACAATGGGAAGGTAACCAGATAGCATCTGACAAGATAACACACAATAAAGGTCCCCATAGACCAGGGGTGCCCGAAAGGTAGATTGGGATCTACCAGTAGACCTTTAGCTGGTGATCAGTAGATCTCAAGACTGTCAACAAACAGCTTGTCTAAATCACCCTCCTATTTATGCTTTTCATTCAGATATTTATTATGTAAGAAATAGTAGTTTATTAAATGTAGCAATATAAATTCTCTCAATAAATCAATATAATATTTAAGTAATATGTTCCATGGAACAGAATGCTAACAATGTTTTTATGGATGTAGATCATAATGGGACAATATCACTAAAAGTAGACCTCGCATTAGTAAAGTATGGGCACTCTTGCCATATATGCAAAGATATTTCTTTGGCGAACAGCCGATTTTAACGTAATCCAACCAAATTATTGTGAAGTTAGTGGGAATCGAACGTACATTTTAAGATTTTTCGTCAAACATCTGTCTGTTGATCGGCCAGGTTAAAAATATTTTTATCGGTCCCAGTGCAATCTATCTATGTTTGCAGGGCCAAGCAGGCAGCTACCCTCAGTTTTCCTGGCAATATCGCATGAAATGGTATTTTTAGTAGATGGACAAATCGTACGTTTAAACGATTGTTTCGAGATAATCGTGGTCTCACGATAACGAAAAGATCTTTTAAAGATCTTTACATCTATGGCTGCCTGGTAGATCTAAGAACAGCACTCAATAATAAAATCCTGGACTCACTGTGATACATTCAGTTACATCGAGTAGGAGAAACAACAGCCTGCCAGAAAGCAGTTCCATCTCTTTCTGAAAGCACATGACCAGCCAAAATGACCTGAGATGGCTGCCTACACAAATATTACAACTAAAAAAAATAAACTTGCTGGTTCAGGAATTAAATTTTATATTGTAGAGTGAATTATTGGCAGTGTAAACCGTGTAATATAGAAACGAATGATATAAAAATCATGACAGAATCCCTTTTAAGGGCATGTAAAGTCTAAAATAGAATAAGGCTAGAAAAGCTGTATTTTGCATACTAAATATAAACATGAACTTACTGCACCACAAGCCTAATCAAACAAATAATTTATGCTTTCAAAGTTGGCTACAGGGGGTCACCATCTTGTAACTTTGTTAAACATCTTTGCAAGACGAACACTGTGCACATGCTCATTGGGTCTGGGCTGCTTAGGGATCGTCACAAACAAAGCTGCTTGAGTTCTGCATGGCCGAGAAGTAAGGCGGGGGCTCCCCCTGCTGTTCATAAGTATGATTGTTTCCCTGCTCAGCAGTTAGGGACCATCTGACAATTCCTATCCACAGCAGTAAATGAAGGGAGAATTTCAATGCATACAGTCAGGTTTCTTATTTTTAAATTAAAGTATATTGGAGATAGGTTTCTTTTTCAGTAAAGAAAGTAAAAATGGGATTTTATTTTTTTGCCTTTACATGCCCTTTAAGGAATAGCACCTTCTTCTAACTTTCTTATATATGAGCTTGTCTATGTAATGCGCGCAGAGTGGACAGATTCATTTTTTTTGTTTGTAACGTATCACTCAAATGAATTTCGGCCTAGTTCCTGCATGTAAAACAATAAATATAGGACAGGGCCTGTCTACAGGGAATTTGTTGAAGGTGAATCAAATAATGAAAACTGTAGACTCTACTTAAGTAAGGGGTTAATGATAAATAGGGTTAATGATAAATACCTTTGCAAGGAGCAAGCTTTCAGCTCTGGGCAGGTTTAGGCTTATTGGCACATTCCTTTAAAACAAAATGCGACTTTTCACATTTGTAAGTCAGATATTCAGAACTGAAACATGCTGCAGCAGTATATTGTCCCTGCTCCCACAGGCCAATACTCAACCATTCACTAATGCTTTCAGTGAAGCCACTAGTGACAGTTTGACACTGTCTTGCTTAATTTCAGAGGCCAACAATGATCTAGGTTAGAAGAATAGAAGGCACAGAAAAAAGGTGCTTCAGAGATCCATAAACAGCAGTGCAAGGAAAGTCATTCTTTATTGAGCATTTATGGTGGAAATAAAGGAGGTCTAGTCAGTTTATATTCTGTTTATTGTCAAAATTGCAGAAAGCCGTCAAGGTGCAAGCATTTCTAATAGGCTAGTAAGGTCTGAATGCCCAAGCTCTGTATAGTGATTATATTCCCTGGATTTCTTAACCTCTTGTGCCCCCTTGTGGTGAAACCTCTATAGTTTTAGATTTTTTTATGTGGAACTGGAATATTATTGGATGCCTACTGAAAAAAGAAGAATATCCTATTTGATAAAGGAACTGTGATTTTTCTGACAGCTTGCCAAAGCAAGCATTCTCAAGATCTCCCTTCATTACAGTAGAACCCCCATTTCACGTTTTTCAGGGGACCAGAAAAAAATGGTGTAAAATCCGGGAAAATGTAAAATCAGGGAAATATATTATGCATAATATATAGGTGGGAGCGCAAAACAGCAATGTAAAATGAGGGAATGTACTTATTTCCACTGGACATAAGCGTTGGCAGGTGGAGAACAGAGTTAAACCACCAGGTCACTTGAAATAGCTGTAGCAACTTTGATCTTGACTTTGCCGTGAATGGTATCATCACGAAACATGGAAGTGGAGTTCGGGTTGGCACCTGACCTGTCATAATGATGCATTACAACAATGTTATTATAGCAAAGATAAATTTCACATATAGGACAGCCAATATTTGTTTTTGGTGAAAACATGTCAACCCTAAGTAAAACCAGGTCAATGATACAATGTAAAATGGAGCCACATGATGGTGGCACACAATAAAGACACACGGTGACTTTTGGGTGGCATCAGTGCTTGTTAAGTTGTTAATTGATTGTGGTGATTGTAGTGTATGAATTACCTTAGCAGCTTCATTCACCATCTGCATCCTTTTGTATCAGTTCTCAGGGCTGGAACTAGGGGTAGGCAGAGTAGGCACGTGCCTAGGGCGCAAAACTGGGGGGGTTGCCTACCCCTTGTCCGGTCCCCTCACTTCCTGTCTTCTTGCGCTTCCGCGCATTCGCACACATCGTTTGACGCTTCTGCGCACGAACACCGCGTCAGTGCACGCATGCGCGCCGGTGTCAACCGGACAGCTTCAATTCGCGCATGCACGCGCTCAGCCGGCGCCGCGGCTGGCCAGGTTGCCTAGGTCGCCTGCCCGGTCTGGCCCGGCTCTGTCTGTTCTATACAAACGTATAGTCTCAGAGAAAAATAGTGGTGTAATAGGACTTCAGTCGTGCTGCTTTTGTCTAATGACTTTACAGTAAACTATAGCATGCAGAGTCCTATACAACTTTTTATATCAAATGCATGTGTTGGTCTTTATATATTGGTTCCTTTAAATGCATAGACATTATAATAAGAATAAGGATTTCTCTTTTTTTTTTTCTTTTATGTGTTTTTTCTCTCTTACAGATTACCAGCTCTTGTTCGAGGTGCCCCGGTAGACAGATACTGGCCCACTGCTGACGGACGCCTGGTTGAGTACGACATAGATGAAGTTGTTTACAGTAAAGAATCGCCTTATCAGAATATAAAAATAATGCACTCAAAGCAGTTTGGAAATATTCTTATTCTCAATGGAGATGTTAGTAAGTACAGCGCAGAAATTATACACAAAAGCAAATGGTAACTCACTGGATGTAAAATGAATATTAAGCGTAAACTACACTAACAGATATGTAATTTAATTTTTGGTAAAGACTGTACAGGTATTGGATACGTTATCCGGAAACCCTTTATCCAGAAATCTCTCATCTCCCAACTCCATTTTATCCAAATAACCCACATTTTTAAAAATTATTAAATTGTTCTTTATAATAATAAAACAGTAGCTTGTACTTGATCCCAACTAAGATATAATTAATCCTTAATGGAAGCAAAACCAGCCTATTGGGTTTATTTAATGTTTAAATGATTCTCCAGTAGACTTAAGGTATAAAGAAGTCCCTGATCATTCTGGATAACAGGTCCCATACCTTTATCAGCAATAGAGGAAACAATTAGCTAAAAGGCAACATTTGCATCCAATCAAACACTTGTCACAAAGTTATACACTCTTCTCTATCTATCTATTATGATCTGCATGGCGTCGAAGATGGGTGATCCTCCCATACCTGAGACATGCTGTGTTCTATGGCTTTGTACAGAACTACTGACTTCAATATATGAGCCAATGCTGCTAATTTTGGGGTCTCTTGGTAGACCTTTAAGTCCTCTAAATTAAGCAGTTGACTTTTATAAGATATATATTTATTATACTCACTTTAATGTTGCAATGCCTGTTCCCTGTCTTTATTCTGCAAATCCCATATTAGACACTTAAAGGCACATTTAGGAAAATTTAAGAATTGCCACAGTTTTCGTCACTTTGAAATGGCAAACCCCATCCCATGCCTTAAAGAGGTTGTTCTCCTTTGAGATCACTTTTATTATGATGTAGAGAATGATATTGTGACACAATTTGCAATTGGTTTTCATTTTTTATTATTTGTGGCTTTTGAGTTATTTTAGGCTTTTATTCAGCAGCTCTCCACTTTGCAATTTTATCAATCTGGTTGCTATGGTCCAAAGTACCCTAGCAACCGTGGATTGAATTGAAGAAGAGATTGGAATATGAATAGGAGAGGGCCTGAATAGACAGGTGATTAATAAAAAACAGCAGTAACAATACATTTACAGCCTTACAGAGCAGTCGTTTTTAGATATGGGTCAGTGACCCCCATTTGAAAGCTGGAAAAAGTCAGAAGAAGATGACAAATAATTAAAAGACTATAAAAAAGAAATAATGACCAATTGGAAAGTTGTTTGGAATTGGCAATTCTATAACATATTAAAAGTTAACTTACAGGGGAACCACCCCTTTAACTTGTGCATCATTCAGACCTGCAAGTTAGGGAACACCGGTGAGAGAGGGCTGCTACAGGGCCCTGTTCTTGGTGCAGAGCCAGACCCTAGTGTTTATAAAACCATTACTAAGAGAAGCAATCATGTATATGACTCCTCTATTATTTAGAAAGCATGAACTCACAGCTAATCTAAATACCAACCACCTGTTTTTCCCTTGTTGTTGCAGACTTGGCAGAAAGTGACCTCGCATACACCCACGCAATTATGGGCAGTGGCAAGGAAGACTACTATGGGAAGGAAGTGCTGATTCTGGGTGGAGGAGATGGAGGCATACTGTATGAGCTTGTCAAACTGAATCCAAAGATGGTCACCATGGTGGAGATATCCTTACCCATACATTGCACAAAATAACTACCCTTGAGTAGTAGACGGATGTGCAGTTTTCAGATTTCTTTGGGCCAGTGCTAATTTATTCAGAAAGGCCATGAAGATGATAAAAGTGATTTCCGTTATAGGTGGGAAGGAGAGATTTCTTTTAGGTTTGCAAAGACCCTCTAGGCTTTCCTACTCTCAAGTGTCCTTGCCTTTCTTGGCAACCATTTTCAAAGCCTGTTCCCAAGATTTCCTTCTGGGCAACTGATTTGCAGGCCAAACCTTGCTGTATGAGAACAAAATACACACGTTACACAGCTGAATTTAGCTGCACAGCAGCCAATTGATACATAACCTTAAAGCTTCTTAAAATGCTCAGTTAAAGGGTCTACTTCCCATAGGATACAGTCATATGAAAATGTTTGGGAACCCCTCTTAATTCTTTGTAGTTTTGTTTATCATTGGCTGAGCTTATAAAGTAGCAACTTCCTTTTAATATATAACATGCATTATGGAAGTAGTAGTAGTAGTATTTCAGCAGTGTCATAAAGTTTATTGGATTGACAGAAAATATGCAATATGCATCATAACAAAATTAGACAGGTGCATAAATTTGGGCACCCCAACAGAGATATTACATCAATAATTAGTTGAACCTCCTTTTGAAAATGTAACAGCCTCTAGATCAGGGGTGTCCAAACTTTTTGAAACAAGGGCCAGATTTGGTGAGGTGAAAATGTGTCAGGGCTGACTATTCAGCCTGACATTCTTTGAACCATTAACATAATTGAACCCATTTAAACAAGGAATCGCGTAGCCGTTATATTTGGGCACATTAGTGAAATGATCTGCCATTTGGTCTATACTGCTGCCTGTGTGCTGAAGGTACTGGTATGTAGTGATGCGCCGCTCTCGCATACGTCTTCATACTGTACTGGCACGTCAGTACGTCTATTTAAACCTTCAGCCATAAAGAAGTATGTGAGAGCGGTGCTCACTCCTTTCCAGTACGTGTCTATTACTAACACCTTCAGCACACAGGCAGCAGTATAGACCAAGTGGCAGATCATTTCACTAATGTGTCCAAATATTACTGCTACGGCTACGTGATTCCTGATTGCACTGTGCTGGTCGCATTTTTATTAATTTCATTGGAGGCTGATGGCCGGTGTAAATTTGAAAACGGGCCGCAATTGGCCCCGGTGCCTGACTTTGGACATGCCTGCTCTAGATGCCTCCTATAGCCATGAGTGTCTGGATTCTGGATGGCGGTATTTTTGACCATTTGTCCATACAAAATCTCTCCAGTTCAGTTACATTTGATGGCTGCTGAGCATGGACAGCCTGCTTCAAATCATCCCATAGATTTTCGATGATATTCAAGTCGGGGGACTGTGACGGCCATTCCAGAATATTCTACTTCTCCCTCTGCATAAATGCCTTTGTAGATTTCGAAGTGTGTTCAGGGTGATTGTCTTGTTGGAATATCCAACCCCTGCGTAACTTCAACTTTGTGACTGATGCTTTAATATTATCCTGAAGAATTTGTTGATATCGAGTTGAATTCATCCGACCCTCGACTTTAACAAGGGCCCCAGTCCCTGAACTAATCACACAGCCCCACAGCATGATGGAACCTCCACCAAATTTGACAGTAGGTAGCAGGTGTTTTTCTTGGAATGCGTTGTTCTTATTCCGCCATGCAAAGAACTTTTTGTTATGACCAAATAACTAAATTTTTGTCTCATCAGTCCAAAGCACTCCAAAAATTCCAAAATGACTGTGGCTTGTCTAAATGAGCTTTTGCATACAGCAAGCGACTCTGTTTGTGGCGTGAGTGCAGAAAGGGCTTCTTTCTCATCACCCTGCCATGCATTGACATTAGCAAAATTACAAGGGTACCCAAATTTTTGCACAGCCAGTTTTTCACATTTAATTTCATACAACTGAATACTGCTTCACTAAAAATCTTTGTTCAGAAAACACCCCAGTACTCAGATGTTCCTGGGAAATGAAAGACATACCACTGTTCTCTTTTTTGTTGAAAGTGGAGTGAATTATTATGCAGGCTGAGAGGGGTTCCCAGACTTTTTCATATGACTGTAAAATCACTTAGCAGCTAAGTTACCCACAGTAATGCTGGTTTATTGTGAGTATCAAATGCAGATGTGGGTTACAGAATAGTATTTTCTGTCCTATTTCTTATATAACCCTGCTTGATGGCATCAAGTCCTAGGTTTATCTTAATGGGACTTCTGGTTTATGATGATATTATTTCTGTTATTATGGTGAGAAGCTCAACCATGCTTTATACTGATAATTTAGGTTCATACTAAGACTATTAAGTGTATATTTTAAAAAATAGAAAAAACAAATAACCTACAATGAGTTCACCTTAACACTCTTTAAACATAGACCAGATGGTGATTGATGGATGTAGAGAATACATGCGCAAAACTTGTGGGGATGTGTTAGACAATCTCAAAGGTGACTGCTATCAGGTATGTCTTCTTTTCTTCACTCTGAACTCCCATTATATATGGATTTCTTGTATACCTGTAGCAGGATCAGGTGTTGCCATTATATATGGATTTACAATATGCCTGCCTCAAACTGTTTCTTTCTATGAAGAATAGTGATAAACCTGTGTCAGGGATGGGATTTCCAGAATGTGCAGTCAATGTATCTCTGTTCCAAAGGAAAATACTACTGTTACGTAAAGGTGCAAATATATATTTACCGGTAGATAAAAATAAAAGAAGTTCTTGACCCATAACACAAACTGGGTGCTTCTCGTAGCACTTTTGCAATTTTCATTTATTTCTGTTTTAGGGGTTTCTGAGATATAACACTAAACCTTTGACTCAACAGCTGTTCATGACAGTCTGAATCCGTAACCCTAGGGTTAACAGTTGATATTTGTAGAGAATTCTGTATTCAGCTGAATGCAAAAATGGTTGGTTCTGTCCATCGCTCGTACATACTTCATGCTGTACATTTCTGAAGGGCCATTTATCACAGCTGCATTAATGTATGTACTCTATTCTCTCAGACAGCTGGAATAACCATTGCACAAGTTCTCTATATATCTCCCTGCAGGCTGAATTAGCATTTACCATGCATTCTCTGTATATCCTTCTACCCATGACTAGTTATTACACGCATGCATTTTCTGTATATCTCCTGGGAGCCTGAATAACCAATAGAAATGTTGATACATGTTTAGCAATATGTCTGGTGCAGAGTAGGAGTCCATTTCCTCATGTCTCAGTATGCAGAGCTGTTTCTATCTTTATGAATGTTTGTGACAATTTTTTAAGGATAATGTTATAAAAGTTGAAAAGGTTTAATCAGTCAAGTAACCTAGAGCATCCAATCGGCAGTATAATGTAATGGCCACCTGTCTGAAAAGTAAAGACGGTTGAAGGCTATGGGCTACAAAACTGATTGTAATCTTTTCTGTAATCTCGGATACCATTTTTATTCTGTAACGCTTGTTTGTGAAATTGTGGTAAGATCCCTGTTTGTTATAAATAAATGAAAAGTGCTGCATACATTGCTGGAGCTAAATACATAAATGATAATGACTGCTACTTGCTTGTTATCCTCAGGTTTTGGTAGAAGACTGCGTACCAGTTTTGAAGATGTATGCCAAAGAAGGGAGGACGTTTGATTATGTAATTAATGATCTCACTGCTGTCCCAATCTCCACATCTCCAGAAGAAGGTTTGATACTGACATACCACACTTAAAAATATTCACTTTGGGTTGTAGCTATCACAGAGCATTCTTACAGTTCTCCTCTGACTCTTACTGCTAAAGTATCCTAAGATGTATGGTATTTTTTACCCAATATGACACTTTTTTGCAGTGCTGTACTTCACCCGTATAGATTAGTGATCATCCATTATTATTATCCATTATCAATATCAGTTATTAACTATTCTAGCAAATTTAATGTCCCATCACTAGGACATAAACTTCCATGCAATAATATAGCCCCAGTTCTACTGTATATAAGAAGGTTGTAGAGGAGTTCCATGACCATATTCCTTTGGCATCACCTAATCTTTAAAATGTCTGTTTGCAATTTGCAGATTCTACTTGGGAATTTTTGCACTTGATATTGGATCTTTCCATGAAAGTCTTAAAGGATGATGGGAAATATTTCACTCAGGTAAACAATTACCCTATTCCAGTTTTCTGAACAAAAGACCAGCAGGGTCCTATGTGAGCGATCTTTGCATTTGGAAGTAGCATGATTATAGTGTGACAATTTCAATCTAAAGTACATATACTGTAGTTGTCAATAAGTTCGACAATAAGTCTGTGTCTGTCTGCGTAAGTACCTCTGCTAAGAAGCTTTATAGTCTATGCCAGTGGTCCCCAACCAGTAGCTTGTGAGCAACATGTTGCTCTCTAACCCCTTGGATGTTGCTCCCAGTGACCTCAAAGCAGGAGCTTATTTTTGAATTCCAGGCTTGGAGGCAAGTTTTGGTTGTATAAAAACCAGGTGCACTGCCAAACAGAGCCTCAATGTAGGTTGACAATCCGCATAGGGGCTACCAAATGGCCAATCACAGCACTTATTTGGCACCCCAAGAACATTTTTCACGCTAGTGTTGCTCCCCAACTACTTTTACTTCTGTAGTAAATGTAATAAACTGGTACTTGTTCCTCTGTGGTTTAGTTTAGGTATCGCGGCACCTTGCTTCCATCCAAAGCCATCAATAGTGGTTCAAAAATTATAGGTGTCGATACAAAACAGCGCAGAGGTTCTGCTGCAAAAGTGCCTTTATTTAACACTAGCTACTTTTACTTCTGAAAGTTGCTCACGGGTTCAAACAATTTTTGCGCTAACGACCAATATTACATCCCCCCTTGGTGTCCAATACTTGGGCCACGGGTTTTCCATGTCTTCCATGTTCAAGCCTAAAATCTACTTAAACATGTGTAGAGGCCCATTTATCAGAGTCCGAATGTATCATTATTTTCTGAAAAATACTCTGACCATATAAGAGGTTTTTTCCCCTTTATATATCAATACATTTTCCCGAAATTTTTTTGTGCAGGAAAAAATCGTGAAAAAAATGAATTGTATGAATTTTTCTGATTTTCCACCCAAAAACTTTTTGCCCAAAAACCACACAATCTTCGGATTATTCCATGATATCCAGTGCAGATCAAGACCTCTTCGGGACTTCTCCCATTGAGAGCACTTCTGAGATGCCGGATTTTCGGATTCTGACTTTTTATATCCTCTGGGTATAATAAATCCCGAAAAATTTTACAAAAAAATTCCCCACTAAAAATGTGGATTTTATTGTAAAAAAAAAACATGAATTTTTGGGGTTTTTGGCATTCAGATTTAATAAATAACCCCCTTAAACATTGCAGATACTGATTCAGCCCCTCTGGCTGATTATCATCCTGCATATGTGCCTGTTAGTGATGTGTAGGTTGACCTGAAACCCATGGTGACCCATGGGCTGATCACTGGTTGGGCAGGTTCAGGTTGAAATTTGGCAAACCACTGCGGGTTAGGGTTGGTTGCGGAGTTACACTGGGGAAGTACACTCCTCCCCTAACCCCCGAAGATTCCATGTCTGTCTTGGAACCAGAGATGAGCACAGCAGTAGCATACAGAGCATCAAGACGCGGGTACAGGCCCTACTATAGCAACATTTTACGGGCTAGGGTCGGGTGTGGTTTGAGTTCTTCCAGACCCGCACATCACCACTGCCTATGTATGGGGCACTTTAATCTTATCCCAACTGATATTTGGATGAAAATACTATGTAATCTGATCTTTGGACAGCAATAGGTTCAGCCCAATTTGTCTCTCCATGAACTGAGATTATTTGCAACCTGGGCAGCCATGGATGGCAATGCTTTACTACTGTAAATGTAATTTAGTCACAATGTAAACATTATGTATTTTGTGCAGTGTGGCCACAAGAGGTCCCCAGAAGCACATAGGCTTCTTCCTAAAAAACCCAGAAAAGACTTGTTTACATTTAGAGAGCCATGTTATGACATTTCGTGTTTGCAAACATTTTTCTTGGCTTCAGTGAGAATAATTGTGCCTTAAAACATGTTTTTCTTTTTTATTTTAAGGAGTGGGTCTATTGGTTTATTTTAAATGGAGCATATTAATATGCTATTACCTGCAGCTGACTATAAAAAATATGATGTTGTGGCATATCATTAGGTTCAGAGCCATCCTTATTCATTGATCAGGTATTCATTTCGATAGCACTTGTGGGTAACAGAACAACAGTATTAGCTTTGACATTTTGGGGCATATTTGCTAAAGGATTAAAGTTAAATTTTGGAGTATGTTTGCCAAAGATGAAAATTCTCCAAACAATTAGCCAAGAGGAATGCTAATGTATTTATTTTCTATTATTTTATAATATAATATATTGTTTTAATGTTCAGCCATACAGATACAATATATAAATGAAAATTGGCATATCACTAGAAGCCCTGATGCATTCTAGGCTCATTCTTTGTGCCCCGATTATTTGTGTTTAAATGAGAAGCCGTTGCTGATATCACTGTATTCTAATGGGCACATTTTCAGAAGGCACAAATAAGCTCTGTTCTTAGCCATGTCACGCCAGAGAATTGCATATAGCAGAGCCACTCGTCTCAGGAACATTTGATTGAAATCCAGTGCCTGCTGGGGAGCAGACTCGTTAGAAACATACCAATGAAATTCATTAATGAGAAGATTGTACGTTTGCTTCAAATACTGTGTACATTTGTGCAGCATGTTTGGTTCTGTTTTCAGAGATATTTTATATTTGAATCATCATGCTCCATGTTATAAGGTAAAGTAAATGACTTCGGTTTTTATTCCAATTCCAACTTTTTGCTTGCTAAATGCTTACATAATTATCCAGGCAATACAGCTATATGTATCTGTTCTTTAAACATGCCTTAGTAGTGTACAAGAATTAATTTATAATACCGATGGAATGCAATCCATCTCAGATTCTAGGGGTGTAGGATAGAGTCCTACGCGGGTCCATGTTTTGAAACCTGTACCCACAACCCGAACCTGCAACCCACAGTTTGACCCGCATGTTTCCGCTACCCAACCCGCTATAGGGGGACACACAAAACCAGTGATGTCACATTTGCCTGGAAGTGACATCACTTTGGGGCCGAATCTCCCCCCAAAAAATTAAAAAATGTAAGAACCACAAGAGTGGGTGGGAGGGATCAAGCCCGTACCTTTGTTGGGTACCCAGCCGGGTTACCCGCGGACTGGCCGTACGGATAAGGAATCAGGGACTTTTTGCCAGAAACCGACTACATTGTGGGTATTCCTTGGGAACCTGACCTGATGCAGGACTCTAGTGTAGGAACTATATGGTAAGGACCACCTTCAAAAGCAATTGGAGATAAAATTTATATAGTGAAGTGTTTATTACACAAGCAATTTTGTCATCGTGTGTTCTTGAAAATTGTGCCATATGCATGTTCCCTTGTGATGAAACCGATGGAAGAAATGATTTATACACTGTGTAGTTATTATTATATCACTTGCCCCTGAGATGTCTCTGTCCGGGCCAAAGATTTACAGCTTTACCAAATCAGTGGACCTAGTAGTGTATGGGCAGTTTTAGACATGTCGTGGTTATGACTGAATTAGCTGCAGGTTGTGCCCTTTTTCGTGCACTCTTATAGTTACAGAGTCCTGCGGTTTGGGCTGCATTATAAAGGGCTGTGACTGCTCAGGCAATTTTAATTTCACATTGAAGGCAATGGCCAGTGATGGTTGCAGAAGTGTGAACTGTAGTCCCTGTGGGTTCCGCTGGAGAGGACTGTGATGGTCAAAACACCCTGGGCTCCATGAGACTGTGCCAAGGAGGGAGAAAAATATTCTAAGGTAGCAGAATACAAATATCTAGCATTGTTTTCTGTAGGGGCGAATATACTTTTTATGTTTTATGCCTGTATGACATATGTCTGCTAAGAGGTATAGGGTGAATGTCAGAATTCCTAATGCAGGTATGGGATCAGATAATAATCCAGATTTTTCAAAATTATTTTCTTTTTCATCTGTAATAATAAAACAGTACCTTGTACTTGATCCCAACTAAGATATAATTAATCCTTATTGGAAGCAAAACCAGCCTATTGGGTTTATTTAACATTTAAATGATTTTTCTAGTAGATTTAAGGTATGAAGATCAAATTACGGAAGAATCCATTATTCAGAAAACCGCAGATCCCGAGCATTCTGGGTGTCAGGTCGCAATACCTGTATAGTGTAAACATACTTTCAGTTTCTTTGATTTTCACCTAAAATACATGTGTTCATATCTATGATAAGAAACACTTTGGTAGCTGCCACAGCCAAAAGATTCTCATTAGAGAAGTAACAGGGGACTCGACTATGGCAAAAATCTGTGCAAAGGAAATCAGTATGTCATCTTCTTGTGAGTGTAGAGATGTGCAACTAAACTTGTTAGAGGGACGGAAGACTTCAATTATGAGGGTAGACTGTCACGGTTGGGGTTGTTTTCTCTGGAAAAAGGCACTTGCGAGGGGACATGATTACACTTTACAAGTACATTATAGGACATTATAGACAAATAGCAGGGGACCTTTTTACCCATGAAGAGGATTCCTGCACCAGAGGCCACCCCTTTAGACTAGAAGAAAAGAACTTTCATTTGAAGCAACGTAGGGGGTTCTTCACAGTCAGGACAGTGAGGTTGTGAAATGCACTGCCGGGTGATGTTGTGATGGCTGATTCAGTTAATGACTATAAGAATGGCTTGAATGATTTCTTGGACAGACATAATATCAAAGGCTCTTGTGATACTAAACTCTATAGTTAGTATAGATATGGGTACATATAATTTATTTGAAAGTATGGAGGGGTGTGTGTATGGATGCTGGGGATTTCAACCTGATCTAACTATGTAACTATATGTTTGAAGGAAAGCCATGTTTCCATGTCTTAGTGTTTTTTTTTTAAAAAACCCTGAACAGAGGAAATATTTTCCTTTTCCATGAGTATTGGATACTATGGTATAAGGATGTATATGCTGATAGATAAGAGCTCAACATCTGTAAAATTCACCCCAGCTGAACTAACACTAATCAGCATTTGTCACTTGTCAGCAGTCTGCAAGTTATCAGCTTTACATATCTGCTAGGGAGTTGGACTCTAATGGGCTTATGCAAGAAGTAATGAGAATTCTGCAATAAATAATACACTTTCCTCCTACAGAGTGCTCAGGCCTGCATTAGCAGTCACACAGTAAAAGTATGCAATGCCTTATGTGGGAGGCTTCAACTGTTGCTTTCCCACTGAAAACATTAAATACTAGTAGTAATGTATTGCTGTTTATATGGATTTTTTTTTATAGATGAGTTAAATTAAAACAAGTACAAAATGCTTCCTAAGCCTCATTTCCACTCACAAGCGCTGTGTGTAAAGGGCACAAATGAATGTGAGTTTAAGTGCATGTACTCTATTCATAAAACTATTTGCATCCATATTTTCCTCCTTTAAAATTGCAAAGGGCATCAATGCACCCATCCAGCCTAAATAACATGAAAGAGCATTTATTAATGCAACAGATCCTGGAATTACTGTCAACTTGGATCTGCTGGTAACCCCAGGGTTTCCTTAGCTGGTTGTGTCAGTGTCCATGTTACTGACTTCTGGCAAGTGAAATGGAAGCTAATGCAGTGTTATAGATTTTCCAGCTGGGTGGGCTGAAAATGTAGCCAGTTGGGGGGAAAAATACAAATACATGGGTAATCAGAGTATCGAGTGACTAAAATGGCAGAGGTGGAATCTTCCAGGCAGCTTAGAAATAATGCCCAGTTGAAGATCTGGAGAACATTGTTAAAGGGGGTGTTCACCTTTGAGTTAATTTTAGTATGACATAGAGGGTTTTTTTTTCTTTTTTAGATTTTTATCCAGCAGCTCTCCAGTTTGCAATTTCAGCAATCTAGTTGCTAGGGTCCAAATTACCCTGGAATATGAATAGAGGAATGAGGAATAAAAAGTAGCATTAACATTAAATGCGTAGCCTTACTGAGCATAGATAGGGTCACTGACCCCCATTTGAAAACTGGAAGAAAAGGGAAAAATACTGAAAAATCTACGAAAAAATAAATAAATAATGAAGACCAATAGAATTGGCCATTCTATAACATACTGAAAGGTGAACCACCCATTAATTATGTGCACTGCACAGGGCATGATACCAGTCCCAATTGATGGGGTAATAGTGGATATGGGATATATACTAAATAGTGGGTAAAAAGCATGGGGAAGAAATGTAATAAAAGTAATAACAGAAAAAAAAATTGAACAAATAAGCATTTTGCAATAGTCTTGACAATCTAGACCGTTATTGCGAATGTTAATTGCGCGTAGCACAACTTCTAAGGAATGCTTGAAAGTGGCATACTCTTGGTTTTTTTCAGTAAGAAGGTTTATTGCTTACACTGCACACTGGTACAAACTATAACATTTGCCATCTTTCTATCCGCATTCCCAAAAGCTGTTTTTCATTTTCACAGTGCTAATATTTTTCTGTGAACTATGTTTATTACAGGACCTCCTGTGGAGATATACCCCAAATGTAATAAAAGGTACTGCACCTGGGCAAACTTAGTGTTTTTTATTACATGACCCCATTAATTCCCTACATATGCATTTCTAAACCCATAGGTTTAGGTATCCTGTATCATTTGACAATGTATGAAGTCAGTCTCTTCCAATCATTATAACCACCCAGTATCTAATTCTAAAAAGTTGTGTTCAAGTTGTAATTGTCCTTCATTAGTGGACAGCCGGAGAACACTGGGTACAGAAAGGCATGTACTTTTACACTTTCATAGGCATCCAAGTTTAGACACAATTTACCTCCCTCATTTCCAGACAAGAGCTGCTATTTACAAAACTGCCTACCCACTGAATTTAACACATTTTTTATACTCTGCCCGCTTTTGACTGCCGACCCCCCCGTTAAAATTACTTTTGTCATCCGCAATGATTCTGAATAGTACTTGGCTGGGGCATGAGAGTGAACCAATATTCCAGCTACTGATTTCTCTCTTCTGTCTATAACCAAGCCTAGGATACCATTATGCAGAAGGGAAGGCAAGCAATCTGTGGGCCAATCATATAAAACATTTATTTGCAGGAAATAATGATGTGCGTTTGTCACATTGCTTTTTCAAAAAGCAATTTGTGAAAAACATATTGGTATTTCCTGCAAATAACTGTAGGAACACTTTGTGAAATAAGCAGACCCACCGTTTAGTCCTTTAAAAACGATTCAAACTTTTATTGTTTTCAGATTCCGTATTTAATTGTCCTACAATTCCATGCATTGTCCTAAAATGCCCCTGCATGTGATTAATGTGCTATAAGCAAAGAAAAATGTTCTTGGAATGGTGGGATGTTGTTTCATACAATTCCAATAAACAATAGGCTGTCAATATTCCATGTATAGTTTCTGCACCAGTGTAACAAAAACCTTAAGCCAGCAAGTGTGATGCAAACCTTTAATGAAATCCACATTTGCAGCCTTTTCATAGCCTTCACCATACAGTGCCAATTACATTTTAAGATACAGCTAAGGTGCCTGGATACTGTAAATCTTGTTTTTCTAACCTCATAATGTAATCAAATCATCATGTTGTAAGGCAGATGTGCCCTTTTACATTTTTACATGCTACAAGATATTTTGCAAGGCATCACCAGTCCAAAGCATGTCCATGCATTGTTCGGTTCTTGGGTAGTACTTTTTGTTCTGTACTTTTATTTTCTAAGCAAAAGAATGGGACACAAAATCAAACTGTGGAGTCCCAGCAGCTCTGCTGTATTGCATGTTATTTGTGAATCTATATTTATGACCGTTCATAAAAATGAAATCAGCTGCTTTGAGAAGTCAAATTCAGTTGTTTCCTACGGTAATTCTATTTTTAACATATATTACGTTATTTTACTAACTAACTGAAGATTATTTACTTTTTACCCATTATATTGGTGCATATATATATATATATATCTATATCTATATATATATATATATATATATATATGTACAAAAAGAAGTAGCAACAGCACTCACGCTTTACAGCAAGTTCAGCGGTGCACGTCCCTTGGGGATTCCGGCCAGTCCTCCACAATCTAGAAACGTAGTAACGGACAGCACTCGCTTGTAATGCTCACACACATTAGGGATGCACCGAATCCACTATTTTGGATTCGGCAGAACCCACGAATCCTTCGCAAAACATTCGGCCGAATACCGAACTGAATCTGAAAAACATTTTTTATCCCTTGTTCTGTGACAAAAAGTCACATGATTCTCGCCCCTAAATTGCATATGCAAATTAGGATTTGGTTCGGCCGGGCAGAGGAATTTCGCCGGATCTGAATCCTGCTTGAAAAGGCCAAATCCTAGCCGAATCTCGAACCAAATCTTGGATTCGGTGCATCCCTAATATATATATATATTCAGTATAGTCAGTACAGCGAGCACACTCTTTCCAGATTTAGAATATAGAGGGTGGTGCATTGGTCAAATTTTCATAATACAATAAGGATGCTTGAAAAAGGTCCCAGAGAGGACCGAAACGTTGGAGCACATCGATTTATTTCACCAAAATAAAGGAGTGCGGGTCCATTTACTAAGATATATATATATATATATATATATATATATATATATATATATATATATATATATATATATTCTATTATTTAGGAACACAGAATTGACCGTATCTTAAATTGACGTGGGTAACACAAAATTGTGCAAAAGGCTAAATTCTGTTCAGCAATATTGGGAGGTGAGAAATGGCAGTAGTGGGTAAAACGGGGGGGGGGAGTCTGTGAGGAATGGGTGGAGACACGAGATGTAATGAGGTGTGTTTCATAGAATGGTTTTAAAAATTATTTTGCTAAGTATTTTTAATTGTGGTGCCAAAAGTTAGGAACTTTTATATAGTTACCTAATACCCCAGTGCTCCTATCAGCAGAACAACTGCACTGGCCTAGTATAACAACTTCACTGGCCTAGTATTCTATCAGCGAGCACCACAGAGCTATCCTCTTTTCAATTTCTTCTTGCTTCAGATTTTCCTGGGCAGACACATGTACAGTCTCCATGATGCTCAGTGGAATAACCCTGGGTCGGTGCAGTTTTCTTCTGATAGGAGCACCAGCCCAGGGTATCAAGTAAGCAAATACAATTACTTGGGGTTGCCTAACTTTTGGCACTCCCAGTTAAAAGAAAAGACTTCTTCTTTAAATTTCTCCCTTCTTTTCTGTCTTTTAATTCATTTTTTCCAGTTTCTTCAGCCTTGCAGAGCATTTGAGTACACGCTGTTCTGATGTTTCAGACACGTTTAATTGCTTCTTCTTTTAGATTAAAAATGTGTATTTGTACAACTGCCGAGTGTTTGTTGGCAGGAGTCAGAACCCCTTACCTTACGTGAGCTGCAGCTCAGACCTCACTTGTCATACTAATTATGCATTTCACTGGCCATCAGTTTTATTTACTAATGGCCAATTTAACGCTTTTGAGACTAATGGTGAAAGTAAGCTGTTACAGACACACTCATAACTGCTAGCCTCATTGATGCTTGGTTGAATGGCATAATTATTAAAGTGATTGAGAGTCAAAGGTTTAGAAAGCCTTTTATAATGTTATAATGCTCACTAGAATAATCCTGTTTGTAGTACAGCCACTAAAAGTAATTTCTCCATTATATATATATATATATATATATATATATATATATATATATATATATATATATATATATATATATATATATATATATATATATATATATATATATATATATATTAAATCCAGCGAATAAGATCCGCACTCTCAGGTCTTAAAAATAATAAAAATGTATTGTTCAATCACAGACTGACGTTTCACTCCCCTCCAGGGCCTTTCTCTTTGACATACATGTGACTACCAACCAATTGAAATGCAGAAGGTAAATATAACAGACTAGTGTTCCCATCAGTCCTCATTTCAGGTGGACAGGAATGGAGGATGCTGGGACTTTGCTGCAAATCTTCCTTTATTAGGAGTGTAACAAACACTACGGGGCCGATTCACTAAGGGTCGAATATCGAGGGTTAATTAACCCTCAATATTCGACTAGGAACTAAAATCCTTCGACTTCGAATATCGAAGTCGAAGGATTTAGCGCAGATAGTTCGATCGAAGGATAATTCCTTCGATCGAACGATTCAAAGGATTTAAATCCAACGATCGAAGGAATATCCTGCGATCAAAAAAACTTAGCCAAGCCTATGGGGACCTTCCCCATAGGCTAACATTGACTTCAGTAGCTTTTAGATGGCGAACTAGGGGGTCGAAGTTTTTTTAAAGAGACAGTACTCCGACTATCGAATAGTCGAACGATTTTTACTTCGAATCCTTGGGTAGTCGAAGATCGAAGTAGCCCATTTGATGGTCGAAGTAGCCCAAAAAAAAACTTCGAAATTCGAAGTTTTTTACCTTCGAATCCTTCACTCGAAGTTAGTGAATCCGGCCCCTACATGTTTCGGGCAGACATGTCCTTTGTCAAGTGTACAACCCCTTATCACACAACACCTTAAATCACAGTAATAATCACCTGAAGCCCCACCTCTCGATGTCCATTGGTGCAATCAAAAAATCCAGTTATTTCGAACCTACAATAAATATTCAAATTTTAGGTTAAAAAGCATTATAGAAACTGCTCAATAGCCATAATATCATCTAAAAAACAAAGTGTTATGCTTTTATATTTTTTACAGTTTTACGATCTACTAACAACTGTAGCGATCCCCAAAAGGCAATTTCTGCGGGCTCGCAGAATAGCCTCTAGAGAAGAAAATTATAACCTAGCAGCTAGGTCACTAGAATCAAGATTTCTAGAAAAGGGATATGATGGACACTATCTTACTAAAATAAATAGGGAAGTGGCAAAAATCCCTAGAAAACAGTTGTTAGTAGATCGTAAAACTGTAAAAAATATAAAGCATAATAATCGCCCTGTATTTGTAAATCAATATGGGAATTTTAGTAAGAAAGTTGAAAAGGTAGTTAATCAATACTGGCCGATCTTACAAGATGATAAAGAATTTGGCAAATGTTTTCACGCTCCCCCGATGTTTAGTTATAAAAGCGGGAAAACATTGAGAGATGAGCTTTGCCCCGATGAACAAAACAAAAGTGAAGGTTTACAAACATTTATGGGTAAACCAAAATATGGTACAGCACCGTGTCTAAACTGTGTTTGCTGTTCTGGAGTGATAAAGGGGGATAAAATCCACCATCCTACTAAAGGACATAAAATTGCATTTAGGCATTTTGCAACCTGTGATACAAAACAGGTCATTTATTTACTTAATGACTTATGTATATATATATAGGCCAAACCATGAGGCCGGTGAAAACTAGGATACAGGAATATAAGAGAGACATACAAATTTTAAAGATAAAACAAGCACTGATATAGTAGTGTCTAGAAACTTTATGAAGCAAAGCATAATCAGGCCCAACTACGGTGGCAAGTCTTGATCTTTTGATTGCACCAATGGACACCGAGAGGTGGGGCTTTGGGTGATTATTACTGTGATTTAAGGTGGTTTGTGATAAGGGGTTGTACACTTGACAAAGGGCATGTCTGCCCGAAACATGTAGTGTTTGTTACACTCCTAATAAAGGAAGATTTGCAGCAGAGTTCTGTTACCTCATTTTTTCATATTAGAAACTTGGTCTTAGAGAATGTCCCCATTTTTTGTCTCGCCCGCCATATGATTGTGCTATATCTGGATCTTTGTGGCCTTGACCTTAAATTGGTTTGGTTAAGGGGACTAGTAAAAAAAAGAAATAGGCATGACCTAAATGCAAATTTTTTCAACTTACTTTGTGAGCAGGACTTTTAGAAGTGTCCCTGGATTTCACTTTTAAATTCGTACCAGACAATAGGAAAGCAGGAAGGAAATATGAGAAAATGCCTGCTGTTTTACTGTTGGCTGGATCTCAAGCCGTGTGGAGGTTTGCTTAGATGTATGATCTGCATCCTACCTAAGAACTAGAAAAAAATGACCACTTAGAACACGAAAGGGTCAAACGGTATATGTGAATGCTAAAAAAAAAATAGCTTTTTACTTCATTATTTTCTAATAGGTGTAGGGGGCAAATATAATTATTTTAGAAAATATAATTATGAAATGTATTTTAATATTTACAGTTTGTATCCCCTCTAAATCTAACAGAGAAATGTGTCATACTAAACAAGAAGGATTCCAGTGTATATAATCAGAAGTATGGGGTTAACTGTTAAACTCCAGACATACGTCTGACCAGGCCCGGACTGGCAATCTGTCGGTTCTGGCAAATGCCACAGGGGCTGCTATAAGGTGTCATAGGAAGTCAGTATTTAGTGGGCTGGAGTGGGCTGTTTGGGCCTCTGTGTACCTGAAATGCCAGGGCCTATTTTAATTCTCAGTCCCGACCTGCGTCTAACTGCTGATGATATGTGTATGTGGCTGGAGAACAGTCATGGTTATGACATTATTAGATGTGTATGTGGTTTGATCAACCTGGGCATAGATATCTAATTTGGTTTGAAAGAAAACATGTGGGTAGATGGAAAGCTGCTTGGTGACTAAATGGCAGATTATTTTGAGGGGGTATGATCAACCTTGCTCAACAAGAGTTCTAAAAATAGGGGAAATGCTAAATAGATTCATTGCTAGTTTAAATTTAGAAATACCTACTGTTATTTCTTGCAATAAACAGACAGTCAGGTTTAAACTATAGTTTAAAAGTTTTTTTTAGCAGCCTGAAGGAAATATCTGGATAATAAACAAACATGGGCGAGCCCCAGTTTTAGGATATGTCCTCTGGAAAATACAGCAGAGATGGACAGCAGGAACAGCGAGTGAGAGCCAGTAAGAATAGAGTGGTTTAATTTTTTTTCATCTCTCACTCATATGCATAGCATAATTTATACTTGTGATAAATGGCATGCAAATGAATGATGATAGCCAGAACATGTGCAGTAGTACTGTGCGAAATTCATCCACATTTCAAAATGTAATAGTAATAATAGTGTAGTTACAGCATAACAGGAACAGGTTCAGTAATTCCATGGTTTGCGACAGGACAGTTTTGGCCTTAAGGGATGACTATTTCAGAGATCACATGCAATTTGGGAGGAGGTACACCTCCTGCTGTTTCCTTTTGGTGAATAATATCCTACGCCCTTAACCAACAGGATTTTCATTCCTAAGCAAATAAGTCCTATACGACTTTACCTTGGATAGTTACAATGGTCAGTTGAGATACAGTATAAAAGACTCATTTTACCTAGTTTGGTCCTTTGAAACCAAAATGTATTACCATATCACACTTTGTAGTTATTTTGTGTATTTTTTATAGCAGTCCCTACTTCAGTGTAGCTTACAATCAAAGGTCCCTATCAGATTTACTCACACACATTGGCCAGTTGTATCAGGAGACAAATAACCTGCCTGTGTGTTTTATAGTGTGGCAATATGACTAAGCTGGGATAAGAAATTAGTCCTTTGGCAACAACAGTAGCACAATATAGAGAAAGTTCTTGACACAAAAATAGTCAAGAACACAAAGGTGATGCAGAGGATATTGGAAAGGGGCAGAGTGGGCAAAGGTTTGAGTAGCTGAAAAGGCATAGATCAACCAATGGTCAGAATAGGTAGTTAGAAAAGGATGAAGTAGGAAAAGGTTGGTAGGAATGGTGCAGTCTGGATAATGGAATGGAAAAATAAATAAGACTTATACAACTAGAAGCAAGTCAGGGACTGGGAGAGAACTAATGGCCATAAATTGAACAAGGATCCAGAACAGTGATCCCCTACCAGTAGCTCGCAAGCATCATGTTGCTCACTAACCCCTTGGGTGTTGCTTCCAGTGACCTCAAAGCAGGTGCTTATTTTTGAATTCCTAGTTTGGAGGCAAGTTTTGGTTGCATAAAAAACAATTGTACTGCCAGACAAAGCCTCCTGTAGACAGAGGGTCAACATATGGGCTACTAAAAGACAATCACAGCCCATAATTGGCACCCCGAGGAACTTTTTGCATACTTGTGTTTCTCTCCAACTTTTTTTACTTTTGAATGTGGCTCATGGGTAAAAAAGTTTGGGTATCCCTGATCCAGAGCAACAGAGCATGGCAAGGATCCAGAACGGGCACAGTAGGATACCAGGTTTGGACAACAAGTGCACATTGTGATTAGAGATGGGAATGCAATGCTTTAGCTTCAGAGTAGGAGAGGTTATGGTTTAAATAGACTTTACATGTATTGGTATTTGGGCAGCTGAGATTCGTTACACACTACGGGCATAGCAAACAATACATTACAGTTCACTTATAGTAATACCTTTTCACTGCATTTCTATTCAGCATGGCCAGAACTAGGGGTAGGCAGAAGAGACACCTGCCTAGTTCACAATTGATAGAGGGGTGCTGAGCAGGGACCTATTAAAGAGAATTCTGCCTACCCCTAGTCTGTGTTTGCTCTCCTCCCCTCTGTCGCTCTCCCACTCCTTCCTTCCATTGCTATCACCTGTATCACCATGCAGGGGACGTACGCAAAGTGGCCAGCCAGGTTGCCTAGAGCACCAGATCAGCTTCACCCAGCTCTGCTATCCAGTGCTTAAAGACAAGCAACATGACCCTGGTTAAAATACCAAGCAGTTCCTAACAGACAGAGCATAAAGTAATCATACAAACACACATTAGTAATAACTAATCAAAATTTGTAGTACAGGTATGGGATCTGTTATCAGAATGCTTGAGACCTGGGATTTTCCGGATAACAGGAAATAAGCCCAATAGGCTGGCTCTGCTTCCAATAAGGATTAATTATATCTTAGTTTGGATCAAGTACAATGTACTGTTTTATTATTAAAAAATTTGATAAAATGGAGTCTATCGGAGGGTGGCCTTTCTGTAATTCTGAGCATCCTGGATAACAGGTTTCCGGATAATGGATCCATTACCTATACCATCAAGAATGTGTGAAGCAATGGGGTAAAATTTAGAAAAAAGTTATAGGTTATATGATAACTATCTAAGAAAATGTCTTCTTGCAGATTGTGCATTTTGGAGACAATATATTGCCTTTCATAATACATAATACTCCCCAACTCTTCTGGACACAGCTTAATCTTATCTACGGAGAAGGACTTTATCACACAATCTAATCAGTTAGTTTAGGGACACATGGAAAACTTTTTTTTCTTATTTTAAAGGAAAAAAGTTTTCCATTTGTCCCTAAACTAACTGATTAGATTGTGTGATAAAGTCCTTCTCCGTAGATAAGATTAAGCTGTGTCCAGAAGAGTTGGGGAGTAAATGTCAGTAAGGAGCTTGCCGTGTACTGAAGAGTTGCAACCTTGAGTGATATCACTCTAAATTATATGCAGTGTTTTCCTCTGTCTATTCCAAGAAGAAAAATTACCTGGCTAGGCACGTTTATTCTTGTCCATCCGGCTGCATCCTACAGAAGATGTTTGTGGCTTCTCTGATCCACGGAAGCTGTTGTGAATTTTCAGCAATTCTAAATCCGGAACTATATTTGGTTCTGTGCGTAGAAGAAAAACAAACTGTCCCAGAAATAAACGGCTGTTTGGAGTAGAACACATGTTTAGCTGCAGTAACTATGCCAACTCTGTGGTGTTTGTATTTGTGGTCCTACCACACGTATGGACCATGAGCCAGAGAAACCTTGCTTTTTTAAAAAAGTAATAAATATTACACCCATGGTGATATCCTTGGATTACCCCTTCCACCGCTGCATGCAATCACAAGGGAGACATTTGCAGGGTGATTTGCTGACACACCAACTTGCACGTACCCAGTAGGTATAAATAGGAGAAAATGGCTACTTGTAATTGATTTAAAAGGAAATTAAATACTTTAATTAAAATATTTTTACAGTTCTATGCCCAGCTATGAATATATGAAAGCTGACAAATATACCAAACACACTTAAGATAATCATCTTTAACAAGTTCAATTTATGGGAAAAGTGGCGTATTGAACTCTTCTCTTCTCCTGATGTGGAGAAGAGAAGCGGATGCAGTGAAATCAGTGTCTACTGTATCTGCATTTATCTACTCAAAATGGAGAGCTGTTCGGGAAACATGAAAGCAGACATTTTGAAGCTGATCTTCACTCTGCTCGGCTGTATGCACACACACATGCGGAAACCATCATTTTAAATGCAGGTACAAGAAGTCGCTTTCAGCACATCAACAAAACTGTGTTCATAAAGTGTTTCCTAGAAGTTTAATAATGCAGCTTTAAGTATTTGTTTACACAAGTTGTTGCCTAAAGCAGCAGTTTCCAAAGTGTGGGGCTAATCTATAGTTGTTGCTAGAAGGATGGACATTCTGAAGCCCTGATGTTGGTGAGACTATTGGCCCTTCTAATCTCGGGATTAGGCCATTTCAGGCTAGGGCAGTGGCCGAAGGGGAGATTTGTCATCCCGCCATTATTTATGCCTGACTGCGGGCGTCCTATCCTGTCTCCCGAACATGCACCTCCATTGTAAATAACTGAAATCGCTGGAGGTAAAACAGACATTTTGCAATGTCGCACAAAGTTTCCTTCCGAGACCTTTTTGATAAGTTGGTTTTACTGCTAGCGATTTAAGTTGTTTCCAATGGAGACACATTTTTGGGAGATTTGTTGCTTGCAGTTGTGCATAAATAATCGTGGGCGGCCACTGCCCTTAAGTTTGTGGTTACACTTATTTACTGTTCTAGATTGCTAATACAGTAGCCTTCCAGGGGAGATTGAACTGAAAAAAACGATAGTAGGAATGCTCCAAATTCCGAATCCTTCATGAAAAATTTGTCAGTATGCTAAACTGAATCCAAATCCTAATTTGCATATGCAAATCTAGGTAAGGAAAAGAGAACCACGCGCACAGCACACAGTGAAGAATCTTCAACTTTCTTGTTTGTGTGACGCAAAGCCACATGATTGTAAGGATTTGTTTGGTTCAGGCAGGCACTTAAATTATACCGATCCTGAATCCTGCTGAAAATGACCAAATCCTGGATTCAGTGCATCCCTATATTATAGGCAATCATTGATAGAAATATTAAGATATTATATTTTTATATATATATATATATATATATATATATATATATATATATATATATATATATATATATATATATATATATAATATTTCACTAATATTTGATCTTCACAAAATTAATTTTCTCGATGTTCTGATATACTGGGACCAGGGTGGCCACCTACATACTTCTCTATTTACTAAACCTACAGACAGGAATCAGATTCTACACTATACGAGCTATCATCCACCTCATATAAAAAAATCAATCCCAATCACCCAGTTGTCCAGGGTACAGAGGCTAGTTAGTGACACAGAAGAAAGAGATATTCAGAGACAAACAATGTGCCAAAAGTTCAGGGATAGGGGTTATCCAGAAAAGACAATACAACAGGCCCAACTTAGGGTGGAATATCCTCAAACTAAGAAAAAACAGTTAAATAGGATACCATTTGTTACCCAATTTCATACAGACAGTGAGACTGTAGGTAAAGTATTATGTAGACACTGGTATTTATTACAAAATGCATATCCTACGATACAAGAGTTCAAGACAATGCCACGTATATCTTGCTGTAAAGGAAAAACCATAGGAGCACAGGTGACCTCAACCCAGATGAAAACTAAAATTAAAACAGTTGATAGAACATTTTTTTGATGTAGATCCAAGGGAATGTTTCCCTGTTTAGGATGCGCACAATGTCCTTTCGTTTTGAAAAATAAGGAGTTTATACATCCCCATACTGGTTATACAGTATAATTACGAGGCTATTTCACATGCATTTCAAAATTTGCGATATACGTGTTGATATGTCCGTGTGGTCTCATCTATATAGGTGAGACCACACAGATGGTCAAATCACGTATCTTTCAACATCGTTCCAGCATCAATCTAGGTAATATGACCTTGCCTGTATCCAAACATTTCCTGGAAAAAGGACATACCGCAGACCAGCTGAAATTTATGGTGTTGGAAACAGTACCTCCTTTGAAAAGAGGGGGTGATAGAGAATTAAAATTAAAACAGAGAGATGTGTGGTGCATTAAAAAACTTGGATCATCATATCCCTGAGGTCTCAATAAGGACTATGATCTATTTCTATTCCTCTAAATCCACTGAATGCATATATAGGGTTAAAACGAAGTGGTGATGGATGTGGACTAATCATTATGCAAATTATGAAGTCATTTCCTGTTTGTTGCTTTTAAAGATCACTTGTATAATGCTCATTTTTATTATGGCTTGATAAAAGCACTCACGTTTATAAGTATACCGTAAATTGCCTGGGTGCAGTATCAAAATTTGAATAAATAACCTGCAAAGAGGATGCGCACTCTCAGGTCTTATATAGATTTTAAAAAAGTTTTATTGTAACATGCAAAACTAACATTTCGGCCTCCCCCGAGGCCTTTCTCAAAGTCTTTTAGAAAGGCCTCGGAGGAGGCCGAAACGTTAGTTTCGCATGTTACAATAAAACTATATAGATATATATATAAGCATATTATAAAATGGAAACATACACATAACAGATTTACTTCTTGAGGCCAAACAAAGTTAATATGGCCCCTGACCTGACAATACACTGGAATCTGAATAATGGTTTAGATTCTGCAGTGCCAAGGCTCTGCCCTTGTCCACCCCCCCCCCCAATCTATCACATTATTCTTCTTGCTGTCTGTGTGTCCCTGTGTTTGTGAGTTTAAGGACAGTTCATGCACTTGCTATGCTTGCTTCATGTTTTTAACATTGGCTCCTACACATTCATAAAGGTCTTTTTTAAGCTAAAGCTCTCTGAATATTATTGATTTAAACAAGCAGGCTGCAGGGGAGAAACTATCTTTGCATGCTGTATGTAAAAGACAACCTATTTGTGCTAAAAATTATTCAGTGGCTTTGTCACTTTGTTCATCAGTTCTTGATGGTCAAGGATACGTTGTTTATTCTCGCTTCATTCTTGCTTCTCTGGCATCGAAAAAGTTGGTTGAATGTGGAACAGACAGACAGAGGCAGTGCAGACAGGGTTAGGGAAACGGCTGAAATGAGCAGACAACTAAAAGTGGAAAACAATACACATGTAAACAATAATTTGGAAAAATATATATCATCTGAAGGGGACAAACTGATAGGAATGGATGGGGAGCAGATATGAAAGGGAATATACTGAAGATACAGAATTTTGGTTTAGGTGATGATAGATGAAAAATTAATTTTTCATCTATAATAATTAATCCTGATTATTTATTTTTTTCATAATTTTTTAATTGTATGCCACCCTCTTCTGACATGATCTGCAAGGCTACAAATGTATTGTTATTACTACTTTTTATTGCTCGTCTTTCTATTCAGGCCCTCTCCTATTCACATTCCAGTCTTTTATCCAAATGAATGCATGGTTGCTAGGTCATTTGGACCAACCAGACAGCTGAAATTGCAAAAAGAAAGCAGCTAATTGAAAAGCTAAATAACTCAACAAAACACAAATAATAAAAAATGAAGACCAATTGCAAATTGTCTAAAAATACCACCTGCAGCTGGAATTTCTACTTAAATTACTTACAGTATATGTGATTGTTCCTTCTTTTAGCTCTTGCTGTCAGCCAATCAACATAACTCTGTAAAGGATAGCCAATGTGGTGCTTACAAACTCTAATCTGATGTATTAAAGGAGAAGAAAAGCTACTGAAGTAGTTTATTGCCAGTACAAAAGTGCAAGCTTTAAAAAGCTTGCAATGTGGTGTTTCTTTTGACAGAGGACTCCGAGCAGCATTACTTTGAGGGTTTACTGGTGTATTTATATAGACCTTTCTGATAAAGCTTACTTGGTTTCCTTCTCCTTTAAAAACAATAAAAATTAAGTTACAAAACAAAAAAAGAGCAGAAACATAAACTAAAGGCCAAACAGTGATTATAGAATTTTAGTGCCGTGCAAATTTCAGAATAACGATTGCAGCTTTAGGAGCCGATCACAACTTTATGGTGTATAAGGTTTAAATGTATAAAGAAGAGTGTCCACTGAGTTTATATGCATTGCTCAATACAAACCAATATCCCTTGGCAGATTTTATTTGGGCCTGGGACGTTGATTTCGCAAAGAAATTACAGCAAAACACATTTGTAAGAAATGATTTCAGTTTGATTCATACACCACAGGAATGCCTTAAAATCCAAGTCCTTACAGTGCCTCTCACTATTTGAATATATTAGGGCATTTAAGACTCATGCTCACTGATGGGCATTTAAATACCTTAATAGAAATGCTGACTGCACATTCTTACTGACCATAGCACTTGGAAATTCTTCTCATTCCTTCATATAGTCCTTCTGTTTGCTTTTTCTGCAGTATGCAATTATTCCAGCCAGACAGCTAGCACAGCAATTAGAAAATTCTCCTTTATTACACTTAATCCACAGTAATGTAGACTATATGTAAGCATGTGCACATCTGAATACTTCATGCTTCAAGGGTCACTACTTAGATTTGTTTGGTTAAAGTGTTTTCACTTTGGTTAAGTGTTTTCCCTCTACAGGTATGGGATCCATTATCTGGAAACCCGATATCCAGAAAGGCCATCTTCCATAGACTTTTAAATAATTCAAATTTGTAAAAATTATTTCCCTTTTCCCTCTAATAATAACAGTAGCTTGTACTTGATCCAAACTAAGATATAATTTATCCATTTTGGCGGCAAAATGACCCTATTGGGATTAATTAACATTAAAATGTTTTTTTAGCATACTTAAGGAATAGAGATCTAAATTACGGAAAACCCCAGGTCCTGAGCATTCTGTTTAACAGGTTCAATACCTGTATGGGAAAATTAAATGTTGTGCGTATAATTAAGTAACTTATTCTAAACTTAAAGGGAAGAAACAAAATGTATTAATGGAAATCTAATAACAATTAATAGTGTGCGCTGCCTCCATGTTGCAGTAAGTATGAAATATGGTATTGTTATTAAAAGGAGAACTATAGACTAAATAAAAAAGTAGGCTAGAAATGTTGTATATTATGTTTTAGGCTTCTGTACCACTCCAAAGCAAACACAGCCCTTTAGCAGTAAAGATCTGTGTCTCCAAAGATGCCCCAGTAGCTCCCCATCTTCTTTTCTGCTGATTCACTGCACATGCTCTGTGCTGCTGTCACTTACTGAGCTTAGGGACCCACTCACAAAGAATATAAATGTCACAATATAAGACTGATTAGTAATTAATACAGATAATTACTACATGGCAGCACAGAAACCAGTGCAACTACCATCAGAATTTAATAATCAGCCCTGTAGCATCAGCTTATATTACAGGCCAACCTCGTTTTTTGCTTGATAATTTGCGATGACCCATCATCTTAGCTTATTAACAGCTGCCCAGAGCCCACTGAGCATGCGAGTGTCACAGACACTTTCCAAATTGGTGACCCCCTGTGACAAGTTTGAAGTCCTGGATCATTGCTGCTATTGACAAGCTGACACTTTAGGCTGGTGCAATAAGTTCAGTCTATAAAATATGGCATTTTTAGCCATATTCATTTTTAGGATTTACTTCTCCTTTAAAAGTTGATGATAATGTTGGCCTCTGAGAAAACTAGCACATATGTTTTGTCTCTGATATAACAAAAGAATTGTATCTGTTGGTATTTTGGCACTGAAATAATGTTGAGAGGTATATATATTTATTTATATATATATATATATATATATATATATATATATATATATATATATATATATATATATATAGATAGATATATATATATATATATAGATATATATAGATAGATATAGATATATATAGATATAGATATATATATAGATATATATAGATATAGATATATATATAGATATTGCACTGAAATGTGTGAGTGATAATTGCATTCCATTACCTGTCAGACTGTGTGGAATAGAATACACTGAATATTAGAAAAAAGCACGCTTAAAGAACCAGTAACATCAAAAAATTAAATTGTGTTAAAGTAATAAAAATATAATGCAGTGTTGCCCTGCACTAGTAAAACTGCTGTGTTTGCTTCAGAAACACTACTATTGTTTATATAAATAAGCTACTGTGTAGCAATGGGGGCAGCCATTCAAAGGAGAAAAGGCTCAAGTTACACAGCAGATAGCAGATAAGCTCTGTAGAAAATAATGCTATCTTTTATCCATTAGTTAACCTGTGCCATATAGCCGTTTTTCAATTTCCGCCATTGCTACTCAGCAGCTTGTTTATATAAACTATAGTAGTGTTTCTGAAGCAAACACAGCAGTTTTACCAGTGCAGGGCAAAACTACAATATATTTTCATTACTTTAAAACACTTTCAGTTTTTGGTATTACTGTTCCTTTAAACCCAGTCATGGGGAATGACACATGGCAAATCATATCCTGACACTTTACAGTCTGGGAGCTAGGACTGAAAATGTGCAAATACATAGTGAGAAATGTTCCGTCGGAGAATGTGTGCTTTGAGCTTCAAATTGCAAGAAGCTTTGAATTGTTTCTGAAATGTACTTGATTTCATTTACATTAATTTGCCATCAATCAGGAATAATCTTACCGTTACAATATGTGTAGAGTAGTAGGGGGGGCTATTGGTATTTTCCATGTTTTAAGGAAAACTCTTGTGTGGTGTCCAGCATTGTTTGTGGTAGCACTCCTTGGGGTGGTTCACCTTTAATTAACTTTTAGTATAACATAGAGAGTATTATTCTGCAGCAATTTGCAATTGGTTTTCATTCATTATTATTTGTGTTTTTTGAGTTATTTAGCTTTTTATTCAGCAACTTTCCAGTTTGCAATTTCAGCAATCTGGTTGCTAGGGTCAAAATGACCCTAACAACCCCATTGCACGCTGCATTCCAAGTAGTAAATGACCCCTAGTATGTTGCTGTTCATTTTTGTTTGCCACAATGCCTAACCAGGGAAGGGGGGGGGGGGTTTACAGACAATAGCTAAGAATATGAGATATGCAATATAAAATATGCAAGCAGAATTGTTAACCCTATATAGAAGGCAAAATATTAATGGAATGGGATATCATTATATATCTTAATACTACCATTACACTACACTTACACTGTATATTGTTGTTTTGTTTTTTAGGGACCTATCTTCCATTTATGTGATCAATGGGAAGGCTGAAATAAACGATCAGGGCCGCCATTATAAATCACAGGGCCCCGAATTCTGGGCCCCCAAGCCCCACCCCCACACACATAGTTAAAAAGACCACACAGACATCAGCGCTAAAAATGGTTAAACCCACCCGCACACACAAGTTATAAAAAGCCATTGATGGTCAGGGCCCCCTTATGAGTTAAAAAGAAAACTGTGGTGCCAGGGCCCCCCATAAAAGTTTAAAAAAAAACAAAAAACATTGGTGGTCAAGGCTCTATAATTAAAAAAAAAAAAAAATGGTGACCAGGGCCCCTTATAAGTTAAAAAAAAACTTTGGCACCAGGGCTCCCCATAAAAGTTTTTTTTTTTTAATAACATTGGCACCAGGCCCCCACCTTACAAGTTAAAAAGAAACATTGGGGCCCTAGAGAATATTTTTTTTTCTAAACATTGGTGGCAGGGGCCTATAGGGTATCAAAACAATACATCGGAGGCCAGGGGTTTAATAAAATAAAAAAACACCATTGGTGTTCAGTACAACTGAACTTGTAGCTTCCTGGACTTCAACTTCGGATCTTTTTGCGGCTTCAGTACTTCAACTGAGGCTCCTTTTGTGGCTTCGGGTCTTTTCACAGGTCCCCTTTAGGCCCGGTACGATAGTACCTCCTGTGCCCCCCTTATGGCGGCCCTGTAAGCTATACAGAGAATTCTGCCATCAAATGTTTTCCTTATCAAGTATATCTGTACCCAGGCACTGGCACAGTGTGGCATTAGACAAAGTGGAACAAATATGTTATTGTCACTACCTCTTTAAACAAGCTTTCATCTCCAGCCTTACTGTAACAACATTGCAACAATATGTAATGCTCAAACTGGTCTCTGAGATCAGCTCCTGTGATGAATGGTGGCTTCCTATTTTGCTTTAGTTGCTGTCTTAAGCCCATCATTAATAATACTTGTCAATAAACTTCTTATTCACCTTTTCTTTCCTCTTCTGCTTCCTCCCACAGGGAAACTGTGTAAACCTGACTGAAGCTTTGACTCTCTATGAAGAACAGCTGAATATGCTTTCCTGCCCTGTGCAATTCTCTAAGGAGGTTGTGTGCGTTCCCTCCTACATGGAACTGTATCCTTTCTAAAAAATGTAGACTCAGCATCAGAAATATGTGAATGGGATTCAATAATGTGTGTATGTATGTATATATATATATATATATATATATATATATATATATATATATATATATATATATATATATATATATATATATACATACATACATACTAAAACAAGTTGTGCGAGTTGTGCTCACCAATAATTTTCAAAACCATTTGGCGGGGGTGCAATGAGGCTGTGACCACAAAATACATATAGTCAACTACAAGAGGTCCTCTGCACTCAACCCATTATCAATATATTTAAGACAGCGACATTTTGTGCATACTGCTACTGAGAAATGCCTTACCCTTTAAACAAAACAGGGATTGTTTGTCCATATATTGCAATATATTTAAGCTGGCCAACTACGTCAAAGTCATCCCATATCTGGCCACTACTCTCAATTTTTGTCTGATTCATTAAGAATTCTATTGCTACATTTTACACATGGACTAAGTTTTACCTGCAACTTAACTTGCTGCTTTCAAAGTAAAACTCCCAAACTTAGTTGCCCTTTTATTAGACACCAGTGGGATCACCTGGCTATAGCTGGGAAGGGTGGGAGCTGCAACATGGAGCTGGCCACTGCCCCTATATAAACTATAACAAACAAGGGAAAGTTGTGCTCACCACTATATTATATACAGACATAAAAGCAAATTGTCTCATGTAAGTTCATCAGTAATGCAGTAGTAGGCTTCAGCCCATATAGCAGGCTAATTACAGTATATAGGTGTGCTGACATTCATTATGATCCTGTGGCATTCTAAGAAGGTCTAGAGTTCTACATAACTCTGTGAAGAGTACATAGTATTGGCTGTACCTGCTTCAGGCCACTAAGAGCAACATCCATGGGGCTGGCGAGCAACATGCTCACAAGCCACTATTTAGGGATCACTGGTCTATAGTCATGTTTACAGCATTATAGATAAAATGATCTTCAGTCTTTTTCAGAGCACAACCATACCATAAAAATGTACTGTTGCATTGTCCTCAGGAAAAGTACCATGGTATTCTATAGACAGGCTGTGAGCAAATTTTATTCCTGTTCATATACTATGCCTGGACTGATAACGGCAACCTTTGGGTCTATAATGATAGACCCAAAGTGGTGACATCTTATAAGGACATAACAGGTAGGAAAATACAAAGTTTACAGGTAGCCATCCTGAGACAATAGAAATTTAGACAAGACTGAATCTTCAAGTAACACATTTACAGATCCTAGAAAAAACACGGCAATATGGCTTCATAATACGTGACCCTTAGTCAATAACTACTTAACATTTGGTTTGAAATGTAAGAATTAAACGAACCTTACAGAAGAGTGAGGGTCTAGAGCAGCGGTCCCCAACCTTTTTTCCCGTGAGCCATATTTAGATTTTAAACAAAGGTTGAGGAGCAACACAAGCAGGCAAAATGTTCCTGAAGGTGACAAATATAGGGCTGTGATTGGCTATTGGTAGCCTCTACATGGACTGTCAGCCTACAGGAGGCTCTGTTTGGCAGTACACTAAACCTGCCAAGCCTGAAATCCAAAAATAAACACCTGCTTTGAGGCCAATGCGATCAACATCAAAGGGCTTGGTGAGCAACATGTTGCTAGCGAGCCACTGGTTGAGAATCACTGGTCTAGAGTGTTACCAAATACTTATAAAATACTCATTAAAATAGGAGAGAGTAGCGAATAGTGTTAAATTGCAACCTTGACTTATGGGGGGTACTAAGCTTTTTTGGGGGGGACAGAATATTAGGAGATAGTCAGCCCCGTTATATACATTAAAACAGAATTTGTGAATGATTTAGAGTAGTGTTGATCATTGTTTACATGTTACATACATTATATTTTACATTTAGAACATATTTAATGGTCTGTTCTATAATGGCAGAAAAAGGGGTGATTGATCACTGCACATTCCCTGGTCCCCTGTCTCATAAGTAATTTAATATCTATGCATGTGCATGTATTTACAAAAACTGGGTTTTTTGTTACAAAGTTATGCCACCATACCATGTCAAGATAAACCCCATATGGTGGACCCTAACCATTTACCTCCAGTCATAGTATTCAAAGGCTGCACCTCCCTGCATGGTAGCATTTTATATATATTAAGGTACATCTGAAGTGACTTAAGTCTCTCCAACACATGTAAAGGATATCGCAGCCATTAGATGCTGAATATGTTCCAAAAACAGGAAATGAAACATTTTGTACCTGGAGGCATTTATCCATGTAACTGTGGCTAAAGCATTCCTGCATGCTCTCATACCCAAGAGAAGCACTGCAAATAAATACTGGTGGAAGGACACATTCCAACATTGTACTATATACAGTTAGGTCCATAAATATTTGGACAGACAACTTTTTTTCTAATTTTGGTTCTGTACATTACCACAATGAATTTTAAATGAAACAACTCAGATGCAGACTTTCAGCTTTAATTCAGTGGGTTGAACAAAAAGATTGCATAAAAATGGGAAGAACTAAAGCCTTTCTTTTAAAACAATCACTTCATTTTAGGGGCTGAAAAGTAATTGAACCAGGAGTTCAAAAGTGATTGGACAATTGACTGGGCAATTCCTTTGTTATGTCATTATCAATGAAGCAGATAAAAGCCCTGGAGTTGATTTGAGGGGGGGGGGTGCTTGTATGTGGAAGATTTTGCTGTGAACAAACAACATGCGGTCAAAGGAGCTCTCCATGCAGGTGAAACAAGCCATCCTTATGCTGCAAAAACAGAAAAAAAGCCCATACGAGAAATTACTACAATATTAGGAGTGGCAAAACCTACAGTTTGGTAAATCCTGAGAAAGAAAGAAAGCACTGGTGAACTCAGCTACGCAAAAAGACCTGGACGTCCACAGAAGACAACAGTGGTGGATGATTACAAAATAATTTCCATGGTGAAGAGAAACCCCTTCACAACAGCCAAACAAGTGAACAACACTCTCCAGGAGGTAGGTGTATCGATATCCAAGTCTACCATAAAGAGAAGACTGCATGAAAGTAAATACAGAGGGTGCACTGCACGGTGCAAGCCACTCATAAGCATCAAGAATAGAAAGGCTAGATTGGTTTACGTTGCTAAAAAACATCTAAAAAAGCCTGCACAGTTCTGTAAAAACATTCTTTAGACAGATTAAATAAAGATCAACCTCTACCAGAATGATGGCAAGAAAAAAGCATGAAGAAGGTGTGGAACAGCTCATGAGCCAAAGCATACCACATCATCTATAGAACATGGCAGAGGCAGTGGATGGCTTGGTCGTGCATGGCTGCCATTGGCACTGGGACACTAGAGTTTATCCATTATGTGACACAGGACAGAAGCAGCCAAATTAATTCTGAGGTTTTCAGAGACACTGTCTCTCAATGTGAGGCATTTCATAATGACCCAAAACATAGAGCCAAAGCAACCCAGGAGTTTATTAAAGCAAAGCAGTGTAATATTCTTGAATGGCCAAGTCAGTCACCTGATCTGAACCCAATTGAGCAGCATTTCATTTGTTGAAGACTAAACTTCGGATAGAAAGGCCCACAAACAAACAGCAACTGAAAGCCGCTGCAGTAAAGGCCTGGCAGAGCATTAAAAAGGAGGAAACCCAGAATCTGGTGATGTCCATGAGTTCAAGACTTCAGGCTGTCATTTCCAGCAAAGGGTTTTCAACCAAGTATTAGAAATTAAGATTTAATTTTCAGTTTTTTAATTTGTCCAGTTACTCTTGAGCCCCTGAAATGAAGTGATTGTGTTAAAAAGGCTTTAGTTCCTCACATTTTTACGCAATATTTTTGTTCAACCCACTGAATTAAAGCTGAAAGTCTGCAGTTCAACTGCATCTGAGTTGTTTCATTGAAAATTCATTGTGGTAATGTACAGAACCAAAATTAGAAAAAAGTTGTCTGTCCAAATATTTAAGGACATAACTGAACCAGGAGAGTAACTAGAGAGCCTGGGGTATTTGTGAAAAAGTTGGTGTGAAGACCTGTGTTTCCAGTGACTACCGTTGCTATCTAAAGGATCATTTATGCACAGCATTTGGATTGTGAACTAAAGTTATTTGTTCCCCAGAGCATGGGTGCAGTTGTCGTGTCTAGCTCCATTCCCAAATAGAAACTTGTAAATGGAGCTTCATGAGTGGATAACACACTAACCTATAAAAGCACTGTATAAAAGTGTCCATGGGGTTAGTAAGCCATACTCCAAAAACATGGTGGACATAATGCCTTTTCTGCCTATCGGCAAATCTAACATTAGTGAATGGAACCTCCCTCCCCCACCGTGTTAGTAGATTTTATTTGTAATTAAGAAGACTGGTCACTTTGCTTAGTGTATTAAACTAGTTCTGCTATGAGCACATGTGTAGGATCATCAGCTAAGTTGAAGGATGGTCCTCCTGCATTATCCAATTTTCCACGTGATGCAGGATGACTGGATGATGCTGTAGCCAAACTGGTCAGTCATTAGACCTTGGCCCATGTATGACAACACTGGAGCAACACTACTAGATGTACTGGAAATATTTTAATTCCTGTTGGTGTTCTTGTTTTTTTGCGGATATTTGAAGGCCTTTTTTTTTCAATTCAAATATGTGATAATGATCTGTCTAGCTTTTAAAATTAATAGTCATTTCTGGGTTATGTTAGGACACGTGACTCCCATGGTCCTGAACTATTGTAGAGGGTCAAGGACATGGTTCAGTTATCTGATTTCCTTGTGATTTCTTGTCTTTCGAGAATAACAATCTTATATTTTACATTCCTTCTTCATGAAGATTAAAATAAAGTCGTAGTTGAGGTCTCCTCAAGGTGTTTATTTATCCTTTGTGGTAATTTTTGATATATATATGGGCATCACAAATGTGTGACTTTTATCCTCATCTAACACTAGCCCAACTAACTAACTAGCCCAGTGTGATCGACTCCATAAACAAAATTCATTAGTTCAACTTTCTTTCTTAAAGGGGTAGTTTACCTTTTAGTTAACTTTTAGTATGTTCTAGAATGGGCAACTTTTAAACTGATCTTCATCTTATTAATATTTGTATAGTTTTTAAGTTATTTGCTTTTCCTCTTCTGAGTCTTCCCAGCTTTTAAATGGGGGTCATTGGCCCTGGCAGCCATAAACTATTGCTCTGTGATGCTACAATTTTAATGTTATTGTTACTTTTTATTATTTGTCTTTCTATCCAGACCTCTCCTATTCATATTCCAGCTTCTCATTCAAACTGCTGCCTGGTTGCTAGGGTAAATTGCACCCTAGCAATGCTGAAATTGCAAACCAGAGAGCTGTCAAAAAAGTACAAAAGCTAAATCAAAAACACAAAAAATGAAGACCAATTGCAAACTCTCTCGCAACAACACTTTCTATATCATACTAAAAGGTAATTTAAAGGTGAACAATCCCTTTTATAGAAGAGATTTTCAGTTCAAAGTTAAAATATTTTCTATGACGTTTTCTAAAATACTATTTATTACAGTAAAATATACTACATTTTGAGGACTTATATCAAAGTTAAAATATTTTCTATGACATTTTCCAAAAATACTATTTATTATAGTGCGTGCATATGGGTAGAATATTTGTTGGGGTTTATTCATTCTATATCAACAATCCTTAATCATATTGTACCTGCTTGTGTGTACCTCTAAATCCAGGTTTAAACATCCCAATGGTAAAGTGTACATAGCACTAGAAGAAAGTAAAAATGTATTTATTTTTTTTGTTAGATTTTTACTTTTTTGCTATTTGTAAGCATTAAGACAATATTCTTGCAAACACAACTATTTGTATTACTTTTTATGACGGACACAGGAACCAACAGACTCTCTGTACTCTAACGATGTATGTCCATTTTTACATTCATTTCTCCTTGACTTCATCATTTCAGATGGGTGTTTTACACCATTTGGAAGAAGAGATCCGGCTCCTAATCCTCTAAAAAGATCAAATTCTTCCACGCTGCATGAAGCATAAAGGCTTTGCACGTGCTGCATGTCAGCATTGTGAAATCCTTCAATTATACGTTGTAGATAATCCTAAATGTGCGTAGGCATTTTGGATATTATTTAAGTTCCTCGGAGAGTGGGGTGAAAATGAAAATATCGATGAGGTGGATTTGTTTTTGTTTTATTTTTTTTAATTTCTTGTTGTGTTTTTATTCTCAAAAATCATCTTAGAGATTGGCAGTGTCCTTTGCGCTGCTGAATGCACTGAACCTAAACAATGTGATCGTTTTTAGTCATATATATATATATATATATATATATATATATATATATATATATATATATATATATAACCAGATAACGCTGCAGGTCTGTCCAGACGGAATGCAATGACGTTGTAAAATCTGTCTCTAATTTTATGTTTTGCCCAGATCCACTGTTTTATTGTTATTTGCACTTGATTGATATTAGAGACGTTGACGTTTATTTCACACGTGGCCACAATCAGTACAACTGGAGTATGGTTAATTCTGCTGCCTGCAGGCTACCTTATAGTAACTCTTCTACCTAGAGCAAGTGAACGTGTAGAGTCCTACCATGTGAGATAGCAGAGCACTGCCGGTTGATTATACTTTCTGAAGTGCAGTGTAATGTAGATACATATAGAGGTTTGATTCTCATCTGATATGTCGTGAGCCATATTAACACGGTAGAGCAGGGGTTGGTTACCGAGCTGCCAGCATCGAGGCTGCACATTATTGCCTGGACTTGAAGTTCAAAGACAGCTTGCTTATGGCTGCACACATTGCGGGTTTTGTGTCCTATTCACGTTGTTTGGTGCTATGAGATTGTTTTATCTGAGTGCTTCCGTTCTAGACACTAGTAAGGAACCTTGTGTCTAAATCCCATTTTTAATATGCTCCTTTAAAATTCCTCTTTTTCTTTTTATTTGGCATAGGTAGACAAATGTGTTTTTTTTTCTTTGTAGAGTAAACTCTCTAGCTTCATAACCATAGTGTAAATGTTGCATTTGGTTTCTATAATACTGTATTCCAGAGGACAGTAGCTCTAGTAAATCATTAGAGAATTCGCTAGAAGATAGAAGTAAAGTATTATTTTGCCACTTTTGATTGCACTACAGCGTGGAAGCGCTTCTATGAGAACATCCAGAGATCTTCTTTGGCAATGGTTGCTACATTATGGTTGGCCTTTTTTTTTTTTGCACATAACTTTCTAGGCCAGTTCATTGGTCACCCCAGTTTGGTTTTGTTCTAAGAGTATCAAAATATAAAGCTAGATGAGTTGCTCTACTCAATATATAATAGTAGGGCATAGAAACCTTTGATTGAAAGAACAAATATAACCCGTTTATAATTAGAGTTTACCTAGTTATGCTCATATAACATTTATGTGTTTGCCATTATTTACTGAGGCATTCTCCGTAGACAGCTACACTAGTAACCGTCACCGGGTGGTGTAATGCAGTCTGTGGAAAGTCCACTGTTAGAGCCGGCTTCATGGCTATGCCTCCATATTTTGCATTAGAAATAAAGGGAAATCAAGAATAAGCTTTACTTATAAAAAGGGTATATTTTCATTCAAGAGCCTTCAACATGAAACAATAAAAGGCGTTGGGACTCAGTTTGCAAAGCAAATAACCAGCATGCAATCTGGAATATTTTTTTAAACTACTGAGGCGGAGAATTGTGATGGTGAAATGCCAGTCAAGACAGTCTGCAGATTAGGGTTGCCTTAGACAGTGGCATTCAGAGACCGTTTGCAAATGTACTTTCTTTTTGTTTGTTTTTTTAATCTTTGTAGTTTTTTTTTACTTTGTTATCTGGTTACTAGGGGTGCAGTTGCACTAGCAACCAGACTGAGGTTTGAATGATTGATTGGAACAGAGGAGTTAGGCTGTTTAGTAAGATAAGTAATAAAACAATTATAATAACAGTAAACATCAGGCCTCAATGTAACGTCCCAGTTCTAAGTTGATGTTACCGTTTTAACTTAAAGCAGCATAAATACAAAACAGGCCTTTCTGCAGCTATAACACTGGATAGAAGTAAATATGTGAATGTATAGAAACAGTACTTTGTTTTTAGTTATTAATAGGGACTGTAGTTCAGTTTTTTTGGGTTCCATCAGTATTATTGCACAACTTTTGTTTGGTGCATAGCCTAAGGCAAAGGCTTTAACAGTGCATCTGAAATGGCTTTACACTTAAGAGTTACAATAAGCTTATCTTTGTCATTTTGTCCATTACAAATAGATAGTAAAAGGGATGTCATCACCACATAATGTTTCACACTTGATAGAAACAACTTAGGGGTTGATTTATGAGTGGAAACCATACATATGCTACTCTTATTTCTGTTTAACAATGCATTTTTCCCTCTGTAACCATTGCATGCAGCATGCAAAATACTGGTCTGAATCAAGGATTGATTGGCAAGTGTTAGTGCTCAGGGCTGCGGCTGAGCAGCAGTGAGTAACGACGTCCAAATGAAATTATTGTGTTCTGGCAATTCAACAAATATCTGGTCAATGCGTCAATTCGTAACTCTCTAATGATAGTCATGAAAGTCTTGTTAGAAAGGAATTGAGATCTCTGGAAATCCTTTTGGCGAAAGATGAACAACTCCCTAAAGATCTTTATACACTATAAGATTTGCTTGTTTGTTGAGGTCACCAAACGAGTGTATCTTTCCCCGATATGCCCACTAAAAGCAATTAATATTGAGCTAATTGTTTATTCGGCCTTAGGGCCAAACGATTGGATTACAATGACGGGAATAGGCACTGACGGGACGAGGTCCACATCAACCGACACGGTCCTCGATTGGATGGGACATCTGCCTGAGTTTTGACCAGATATCGGTCGGGAGGCTTGTCGGTGGCCCTCTACACGAGCAGATAAGCTGTCGAATCGATCTGATGGATCCCAATCAGCATCTTAAATCTGCCCATGTATCCACCTTAAGCCCATTTATTTGGTTTGCAGTCTGTGTGTGGCGATCTAGTTATTTGCACTCGATTGGAAATGTAGAATATAGAACTTATTGGAGGCTAAATTTATTAGAAAACCTGAAACAGCAGGTGTTCAGATTGCAGCGGTGACTTGTACTATTGTGTTGCTTTTTTTCTAGGCACGATTTGTTTGTTTTTAGATGTACACCTGTAACACCTCTGAACGGTCCAGAAATGTTTATTTTTTATTTCAAGTATAATGGGTTCTGAAGGCTAGGGTCACATGGGCTACATTTACAGGTTACCTATAGCTGGATTTCAACAGGTTTCCTTGTAGCCTTTGTGTCCCTCCACATTTGGAATCATCCAGTCTGTGGTCATTTTGCCTGACTACAGAAGTGATCATATCATACATAAATTTTCTCAGCAACATTTTCATGTGACCTGAAAAAGGCTCTACCTATGGCCCCAGGGATGTCTTTAGACTTCCTTGTGTGTCAACCTTATTGTACTTTAATCCAATCCACTGGTATATTTTATAAATAGAACCGTTGGCCCATTGCAAGGAATAAAATAGACAGCACTTTGTTGAGATTGCCAGGAACACAAACATGCCAGAAATAATTAGCTTAGTGAGTACCATTACCCTTAGACCAGAATATCATTCAGGGTCATTACCTGGCCCATTCCCTTACTCAAGTCATGACACCCACTTTTTCTTGTGTGGTCCAGACATTCACAAATCATTTTTTTTCCCACTGTTTAATTGCCACTGGGAACTTGCCAAATGTGGTTATAAGGTACAAAGTACAATGCCATAATACAAATTGCTAAATCATTTTCAGATGGTAAAATAGCGTTAATGCTTCTTTTTATCCCTAGTAACTGTTGTTTTATGAACTGAAATAGCCTGATTTGGAGAAATGACTTCAGAACACACAATCTTCCGGTGACATACCAATAAAATATGTACCTTTGCAAGGGACCTAACTGTGCATAACGCTTCAATAGATGTGTAGCCTCACCCCTGCCCCAAGTTTAGAATTCAAAGTAGATAAACATAAAGTTTTAAATGGACCAGCTGCTGTAGAGGAATGTAACCCAACCTTTTTATTGCTGATCCAGAAAAAATAATGAAATGGGCTGCTGGGTAGAGTAGCCAAGGATTTGCTTTGCTTTTTCAGTTCTGTAAATTAAATAGCCTTTAATCATTTACACTGATTGGGTGCTTCACACTTGGTAAAAAAAATCCATGTATTGGTAAAAAACTATATATATATATATATATATAAAATTATATGCATTATATCTAGGAAGCATTTCTAATATTTCATTTTATCTACAAAGCATTTCTAATATTCCATTGAACCCAGCAGCAGTTGAGACCGCAGATAAAGATGGCTGAAAACACTGTAATAAAAGAGGCTATTTACATGTAGAAGATACAAATACCCAGTATGCCATTTGCTATGGTAGCATTTCTTCATTATTAAAGGGATAGCGTCATACAATAAAATATGTTCATTATGACAAAAATATTATATGATTTGTAAAGAATTGTATTTTTCGGGGGGGACTTTTTTTTTGTTTATTTATGAAAGTTATATTGAAATGTGCTTCCACAAGGAATTGAATTTGTTTTGGTACTAGTATAACTATTTCTGTTTCTTCTCTGGCAACTTTGTCTTTCTTTATGACAAGGAGTTACACTCAGGATCTGGGGCACTTGCATTTTCAAGACAAAGAGCAGAACTATTTACCCTTTATTTGAAAGGTTTGTTTAGATTGGACTGGCCTATGAAAGCACCAGGTGATCTCCTGGTGGGCCGAGACCCTAGTGGTCCTTAGCTAAGGATAATAATTCCCAAGCCTTTCCAATTCTCATCATAGGTTTATATAATGCCTATAAAAATTTGCACTACATTAACATTTTTTTTTTTTTGAGAGTAGGCCCTCAGTGTTAGGTTTTCTGGGTGGCCCAGTCTGACACTGTGTCTGGGGAGGTCTTAGTCTAACTGAGCTATGGAAGTCGGATTGATAAGAGGTCTGTCTGATGAAGGACAGGTAAATTAGTAGACATTTAAAATGCATTAATATCTGAACCTGTAACGAGGCAGAAACTAGCACAGCACCATTAACAGTTGGGCTAAAAATGATTATAAAGGGGGTCATTATGTTATGACAGTATCCCGTAATGATGCAATATGTCAGAAAAACTCTTGTGCCATGCCAGCGTCTCATTTATAAGTCTGTGTTACAATCTTGCTCAGTGTGCATATTCAGATGCAATAGACTTTGCTCTCAGATTCAGCCATAAATGTGGCCTGCCCGCAGTTTCCACTATGATTGCTAGGCTAGCATGGTGCCCAAACTCATCATTAGTTAATGCTTTTTTTAACCTTTATTTATTAAAGATTTAATGCTGCAAAAGCAAGAGTTGTGTTTACATTGGCCGGACACACACATTTAACAAACACCGATCTTTATTTTATAGTTTTTAAAACGTCCTGTTTCCAAGGAATGTCCAGATAAGTTACAGCTGTCCTTAAAAGTGCTGCATAGAACGAAAAGCGGAATTCTTGCGAGTGGCCGAAGGGACGTGTGAGTAACAGGCAGATGTAGAAACCCCATTGCAAGTTTGTTTAGTACATATGGATGTAATCCCAGCTCTGTTAGTCTGGTTGGTAAATTAGGCAGGACGTTTGAGTTCACGTGTGCGCAGAAAGTGCTGATAGACATGTTTTTCTTTCATTGTTTGCACTAAACCCCCCCCCCCCGCTTCCACCTGGAAATGAGATGTCTATGTAATAAAAAATTGTTATTGATTTGACTCAAGAACGAGAACAACAAGAATGCTTGACTTGCATCTCCTGCGACTGTGCTGTACCTATGTTTAAATAAAGGTACACTGTTATTAGTCACGTGTCTCGCTTTATTTCTCTTTTCCCTTTTGTAGTTGCTCCTCGTACTCTTGCCAGCTGTAAATAACTCGTCTTCTGTGTATGCAGCTGTTTTTATAAAATTTTACAATCCAGAAGTGAATATCTGAAAGGGTTAAAGTACATTCATGAAGGGGAGGGGTTATTGATACTTATGAACAATGGAGAAAGAAGACAGGACTACAGGAAGACTATTGGAGGTAAACCTTTACTGTTTTTCTAATGAATGTCAGCATATGCCATCAACAAACACCATATGGCCAAAAGCTGGACACCTCTTCAAATCATTGGAATTGGCTGTTCAAGTCAAACTGTTTTAAGTGTTTGTTGTTTTGTAGAAGGTTGAAGAAGGTCCTTTGACATTTCAGCACCAGAACACCCAAATGTACAAATCAAGGTCCATACAGAATTCATTTGCTAAACTGGGAGGGTAGAACTTGACTGGCTTATATGACCTCTTACAGGTTATTGGAAGCCAATCCTCTCCCACAATGATCCTAGATCCAGTAGAAAGACTTTGCAGAAGAGTAGAGGGTAAAGGATGGTTTAGCAAAGAGAGAACTAACTCCATTTTAATACCTTAGGTTCTGGAATGAGATTTTGGATAAGGAGGGTGCCCATACTTTTATCCATACAGTGTCTGTTTTTATTGGGGACACTATACCCTCTTGTTCAACATGATTACAAAAATGAGAGATTAGGCTGAACATACTTTTTGCCTATTTTTGTAATCATAAAAAACTAAGGTTTTTGTTATTTCATGAGCAAACAAGACAAACAGGGAAACTGAAGCTACTTCATATTTTTCAGTTATGCAGGGGATTATTAACATCGACAGAAATAAATATCGAGTAACTTCAGTTACCCCATTTGCCCTGTTTAGCTCAAAAAATAAAAAAAGGTTTTTTTTATGGTTAAAACAAAAAAAGTATGCTCAGCCCATATCCTATTCATTAAATGAATGCCAAACAACCTTTTAAAATATAATAGATCCATGCTCACCGGCACCCCAACCTTTGTCTGGTCATCTGTCGTCCCTTCACTGTAAACAGTTCAGAACCTCACTTTGTAACTGTGTTCTATATTAGACCGGACTTTTAAGCTACTAATAAATAATGGATATACGATTTCCTGTGTGAACTATTTGGGTCTCATTCAGTGGAAAAATCTCTGGTACAAAGGTTTTTTTCCAAAGATTTTTGATGAGCCATACCAGGGCCAGAATAGGTGTAGGCAGAAGAGGCACCTTCCTAGGGTGCAAAAAATGTGGGGGGCATTGAGCAGGTACTTCTTGAAGAGTCTTCTGCCTAGCCCTGGCTCTCTTACCCCTGTTGGGTTAACTAGGGCTCCCAGTTGGCTTGGCCTGCCGCTGAGCCATTCACACCCCAAAATTAACTTATGCGGTATTTGGAATAAAAAAAAGAAAATGTAATTATAAGTGACCTCCCATGTAAACAGATTTCCAGTGATTTTAAAGTTATTTACAAGTGTAATTGCTATACAAACCAGTATCTGTCTGCCATTTGTTATTTTCTGCTTTGCTGGTTCTAAATACACTTTCCACTGAAACAATATATCGGTAGTTTGCTTTATTCTAGCCCAGACTCCAGTTACCACAATGCATTGACTGTTATTATGAAGAGTGAACTAATGCTTAGGTTTGCATTCCCTATACAGTTTGCCTTCTCGTGTTCTGGGCAGTCATTTTTATTTCTTTAAGCCCCCATACCAGAATTTAAGCTGTTATGTTTCACATTGCACATGACAAAGTAGTAAGCTTTGGTTCAACCACACAAAATGGAGGCATTTTAAGTATACAGATGGCGCATGGAGAGTCTATTTTTTAAATAGAGTTCCGCTGTCTGCCAGAGAGAATTTGCACAACTCTATTCACTTGTATGGGATTTTCAGAAGCATATTTTTTAAATGGTAAACTCACTTTAGCCCACTGATAAATACAAACCTAGAAATCTTTAAAACTGAAGAGAGAGAGGCATGCCTCTATACATGCATCTTCATCTTTGATGCGCGTCCGTTTATGTGATTCATATTCTTACTGACAACACAACTCTGATGTTTATATGTGTGTAATTGTATTTTTTGTTCACCTTATGAACAAACAGTGGAGGAGCCATGGGACAGCTCCCCCTCGCTAGAGAGCCATGGGACAAACGTGATTATAGATATATGATTATAGAAGCAGTTTAACTTTGCATCAAAGGGTCAGCCAGTCTGGTTCTGTAGTGAGGTGGCAGTTAGTAAAGTTGAAACTCATAGATTTGCCCTCCTATAATAACAGATGGGAAAAAGTCAGGTAAGCCTGTAAACATCATACTGTTGAGTGGAGAAAATTTTTATAGTTAAGTCCAAACCAACTGTGATGCTTAAGTTACAGAAGAGAGACGGTGTATTTCTATTGGTTGCCATTATACAGTATGTATACTGAATTAGCTCCCCCATGATAACATGGTCAGAAAAAGATATCAGATAAGAAGACAGATATAGAAAAGACGATTATGAGAGATAATCAAGCACACAAACGTATGTACAAATAGCAAGTTACACAGACTACACTGCAATCACACAGAACTCCACGAATTAATGCAATGCGCTGGGTCGAGCTGCGAGGAAATTCAGGTGACCAGTCGGAGGCACCAAATATAATGTATGTGATGGAAACATTGCAGCAACAAACTACATGTATCCAACACAACATGACTGTCGGATGTGAACGCTGCACGCTGCGTCTTCATCCGACTGTTGTGTTGTGTGTAGTTTGTAACTGCAATGTTTCTATCACTTACATAATATTCGGCACTCTGCCTGCATTCCCCCGACCTAGCACACCGCATTACTTTGTGGAGTTCTGCCCTAAAACACAGGAATTAGGGGAAATAGCAGAATTGCATATATTCCTTTTCAGCCTTTCCTATGACCACTAGTGAGTGGCAGCTACTGAAAGGAAAGCAGCAGGTAGAACTTATAGACTTGTACACAATAAAACAGTGAAGTTCATTAGTATGACCTCTCTTTCTGGCCTTGCATGCAAGCTGTTTTGAAATGTTATTACAGATATGGGATCTTTTATCCACCATCCTGATATCCAGTAAGCTCCAGTTTATGGGAAGGCCATTTCCCATATAGTTCATGTTAATTAAATAATGAAATTTTTTTTTTCATTTAATTACATTTATTTGTTTTTCTTTGTAACAATAAAACAGCAACTAAGCTGCATGAATCCACATTGATGGCAAAACAATCCTATTGGGTTTATTTAATGTTTGAATGATTTCTAGCAGACTTAAAGGGATACTGTCATGAGAATTTTTTTTTTCAAAATGAATCAGTTAATAGTGCTGCTCCAGCAGAATTCTGCACTGAATCTATTTTTCAAAAGAGCAAACAGATTTTTTTATATTCAATTTTGAAATCTGACATGGGGCTAGACATTTTGTCAATTTCCCGGCTGCCCCAAGTCATGTGACTCTGATAAACTTCAATCACTCTTTACTGCGGTACTGCAAGTTGGAGTGATACCACCCCCCTCCCTTTTTCCCCCCAGCAGCCAAACAAAAGAACAATGGGAAGGTAACCAGATAGCAGCTCCCTAACACAAGATAACAGCTGTCTGGTAGATCTGAGAACAACACTCAATAGTAAAAACCCATGTCCCACTGAGACACATTCAGTTACATTGAGAAGGAAAAACAGCAGCCTGCCAGAAAGCATTTCTCTCCTAAAGTGCAGGCACAAGTCACATGACCAGGGGCATCTGGGAAATCGACAATATGTCTAGCCCCGTGTCAGATTTCAAAATTGAATATAAAAAAATGTGTTTGCTCTTTTGAGAAATGGATTTCAGTGCAGAATTCTGCTGGAGCAGCACTATTAACTGATGCGTTTTGAAAAAAAATTTCCCATGACATGGATATGATCATCCCAAATACAAAAATATCCCTTATCTGGAAAACCCTCCGGTCCAAGGAATAACTAGATGTTGCTGGGCCCCACAGCAAATTTAATGTAAGGTCCCATAACTTTGGTAAGTTGGCCTGTTCTACCAAGATATATTGAAGTCACTGATTAATTAGGGCCTTACTGGGCCCCCCTACACTACTGGGCCCCCTGCAAGCGCAGGGTCTGCCTTCTCTGTAATTCTGCCCCTACCTATGGTCCCATATTTGAACACTTCTATCCATTGTTTGCTATAGTAGCCTAAAGACCTTTTTTGAATTTAAAATTAAAAATCTAAAAGGTTGATAAACCTGCATTAAAAAGAGGGTATTCCATGAAATGGTGGGTGAGGATGATTCTCAATGGATAATTATCATTTATTTGTAATTCAGCTTGGGATGTCTTCTTTGGAAAGCTAGAGAGTGCAAAAGAGTCAATTATAGGGAAGGTAAATGTGGCCTTTAACTGATCTACAGTATGTGTACCGAAGGGACATTGCCTTCTACAAGTACACAAGCTTATTTAGCTTTAAAGTACAGCCCTTTCAAGCCCGATGTAAGTGACTGTCTATTTTTTTAAACCATTCTTCACTCAGAACAGGATTATAGTTGGCCACTATTGCGAACCACTTCTGATAAAATATAAAGTGTACAGAGCATGATATTTTTTTACAGCCAAAACTGTAAGAAGACTTCACTTTTAGTAAAAGGAAAAAAGAACACAAAGCAAAAGTTTAAAAGAAGAGATTAAAATAATAAATGTTAAAAAGAAAACGATTGTGGCATTATAATAGATTTGCACTCTATTAAAGGAAAACTCAACTACGTCTACTTTAATCTGGGATGGTTGTGGATCAAGGGGTATATATAAAGTCTGGTTCATGAGGTCTTGGGAAGCTCCATTTTGCCAGAAACTTCTTTAGTATTTACAGTTCTTTTAAAAAAAATATTGTGAAATAGAATGGTCTCACAGTCCTTCAAGGAGTAGGTCACCTTTAAATTATTCTGTAGTATGAGAGAGGCAGTACAATATACAATTGGTTGTTATTTTTTATTTATCTGTTTATCTTTGTTTAGAGGGTTTGACAGTGGTTTGAGAGACTGAAATATGAATAGCAGAATACCTGAATACAAAAACAAAATAAAATTATAAAAAAACTATTAAAAAATTAATAAGGAAGGCCAATTGAAAATTTGTTTAGAATTAGCCATTTTTTAATATAATAAAAGGTAAGTTAAAGGAGAAGGAAAGCTCCAAGACAGTTTATTGCCAACAGATTAGCCACAATAGTGCAAGCTAGAACACTATATTTATTCTGCAGAATGCTTTTCCATGCCTGGGTAAACAGCTATAGACACTCTCTCTTTGTTTACGATGGACGTTGCCATATAAGGTTGGTGTGACATCACTTCCTGCATGAGTCTCTCCCTGCTCACTTAAAGCTCTGAGCTCAGATTACTGCAGGGATGGGAGGAGGGAGGAGCAAACTGAACCTGCTCAAGCCCAAGGCCGGGAGGTTATGCTGAAAACAGGAAGTCTGATACAGAAGCCCAAGTATACACAAAAGAAGGAAAGAAATGCTGTGTTTCTTTTGACAGAGGACTCAGAGCAGCATTACTCTGAGGGTTTACTGGTGTATTTATATAGACCTTTACTCTTTTAAATTGTGTAAACTGGGATTTGGGTAATGAATATTTTAAATGGTAGGGGTGGAAACGATCAAAGTGTAACAAATTGTTCCTATTTCTTTTCTGTATAGCTTGTTTATCTCTCCTTACATTTACATCATAGGTCAGACTCATGGTAATTTGTAGTGTCTTCTCAATGTAATTGTTGGGAATGAATCAGGCTATATAGTTGTCCATCCCGTATGACTAATAGATCACCAATAAAGCGGAGGTACAATAGGCAGTGTTTTATGGTAAATTCAGTGTTGGTGTTTATAATGTGTGCCATGTATAAGTTGGCATAGGTTGGTGCCACAGTACTGCCCATTGCTGTCACTCTCTGTTGTATGTAAAATGTGCCCCCAAATAAAAAATGTCTGGTGTAAAACAATTTCTAGGAAATCAAGTAAAAATGATTTTTGTGGATCTGTATGGTCTTTGAGATCAATAAAGCATTTTATGGCTTTAATTCCAGATTAATGTTGTATGGAAGTGTATAGACTGGTACCATTGAAGTTTACAAGAAACATTTCACATTCAGGTAAAGTGAAATCTTTAGATCAAACAGTGTGTAGTATCTTTCACATAAGATATAGTGGACTGTACTAGAGGTTGCAAAATTTAATCCAAAAACACAACCGGGGGGAGCGGTGAACCTGCTATAATTGGTCTGCCCGGGGGTGTTTGTGTATTTTTGTGTGTTTTGTGTAGTGCGTAAAAACTGGTCTGATTGGATTGTCTTTAATGAGAAAGGTTTTGAGATTTTTGTCTATAATCCCTTCATCAAAAGCTGTGAGAACCTTATTCATTATACACTGTTGGATGGATGTGAGAGGATTAGTAGTCCATTCTTATAACTGTGACAATATTTAATTTGTGTAATGAAAGCTGGTTTAAGAATGATGTTATCAGTAGAGACCAGACCTTGAGAGTGCTCAGCTTGGAGAGAAACCTATTTGCAGGTACCATGTTCTTATTGTTCCACCCCAACTGCCTTGCGGCATCCATACATATAGACTTTGCAATAAATCAGGGCACATAAATATTATGTACGGTACAGGGCAGAGCATGAAGTGCAAAACAACATGGCAGATTCCACCCCTTTTTTTTTTAACTTGTCACCATGCCCTTCATATGTCCAGTGTTGGACCATAAGCACAGTTGAGTTTTCACAAATTTCCCAATTGTGTATAAAACCCCATTCATTAAAGGTACTTGTGTCAAAGAGATTTGAACTTCCATATAATTGAGTTAGGCGCCACTCACTCTGACTTGCCTCTCGTTCTGAATCAAGTGTAGTTGCGCCTATTGGTGCAGAGGAACCTTGGAGCCAGAGTTGGACTTCTCTGGGTTAGCAGGGCCCACCAGGTTTTTTCCCAATGTCCTGCCAGCCCAGACCCATTCCCTGCAAAAAGGATCTTCAGTTGTGGCAAGACCCGGTAAACGCACACGCAATCACAGAACACCGCGGGGGGGGGCCTTTAGACAGCAGCCCTGGTGGACCCTGGGACCCCCAGTCCGACTGCAACCTCCAGATCTGGAAATGATCCAGCTGGACTTTGAAACCTTTCAGTGTAATTTGACTTATGTCAAAGTGGGGGGCACAATTGCGTCACAACTCTGAAATAATGCTGGAATTCTGGGGAAAATTAACACTGCATTGTGGGGGAAAATCATGGAGATTGTGCTCAAAATTGCACTTTGCTCAATGCAATTGTGGTTGTAGCTAGGGTTGCCACCTTTTCTGGAAAAAAAATACCAGCCTTCCTATATATTTATCTGTTTTCCCTTTTAATAACATTGGGATCAGCCATCATTTTTACCGGCCAGGCCAGTAAAATACCGGCTAGGTGGCAACTCTAGTTGTAACCCTTATATATTTTCTGGGTATTTTGTGCAAAAGCTGGTTCTTAAATTTCCTCTACTGATTCAGATATCATATACTGCCATTGTATAGTACTCATACACATACAGTAATATAGGGAATAACGTACCCCTACTATAAAATATAATATTATAAGTCACCAATGAGTTCCATAACCATATAAAGGTATGAGGCTAAAGGAAGATTGCTTTTATACAGGTCATGGAACTCTAAGGTGACTTCTAATACACACTATTTTACAACATGTGGTACGTTATTATAATACACAGGTTTCAGTGAGTCGTGTAACAGAAATGACATCACTAAGCATCGATTATAACTGATGACATCACTAAGCACCATGTATAAGTATATAATTTACAGGATATTCATGGCTCTTGTGTGTTATATAAATATAAACATTTTGCTGAAGTTAGAAAATCCTAGTCCAGCCATAAAGCAGAAAAAGTTATGGCCAGAAAGTGTTCTGCATAACTAAAAGCAATCTTGGCAGAGCTCAAACCAGTAAAAATCTTGCACTTTTGCCAGTGTTCAGTTCAACGCACAAATCAAATGAAACCCCCTCTGATCAGGTGTTTTATAGTAAAGGAATGTGGACTTTATAGAGGAGCATTATTCTTAGTAAAATCAGAAACATCAAAACAGGCTCCAAAACTAAAAGCATACGGATATATTCACAGAACATTTTGTTAATTGTATATTTTGTGTCCTACTCAAACCTTTAACTGACATAGCAAATCATTAAATGTGAATGTCTTAAAGGAACAGTTCAGTGTTAAATGACAGGCTCAGGGTAAAGAGACTGATGCATACAGAATCCTCAGCCTCTGCAAATGTAGTGAGCTATACTTTTGGATTTCTTTTATATAGTGGATTAATTCTTGATGCCATCACAGAAGTGCCGAAAACTCAGGATCTGCAGCAGAACCGGTACCCACTGGGCTACTGTACTTCCCATTGACAGAGAAAGGGGTTCATGTATAGGGCAGAAAGTGGGGAAGCCAATAGACTGATGCAGAGAGGAGAACAAGTACAATGACATAGGGGTTATTGAGGGTGAACTCCATTGGCAGGGATAGAGGTTGGTTAAATTGTTGGCAGAGGGCAGTTGTGGGAGTAATCCACTGGCAGAAGGAGGGGCAGCGATGGTGGCGGTGTGCTGTTATGGTTAATCCATCAGGTTATAAATCTGGAGTCAAACAGCAGCTACCCAAAATTAACTTTCTATAGTGGTGGAAGAAAATGGAGTGGACTGGTAGACTCCCTTGAAGGTTCTGCCTCTGTAGCAATTTACCAATGAAAAACATTGCACCACCTTAGAAATATGTGTCTACAATGCGAATTGGGTCTGAATACCTGTAAACAAAGGAGGTTAGATCATTACTGACTGTCAAAACTGACCCCCACTCAACTCAACCAACCAACCAGGCACAATAGGATGGAGACTATGGGGCAAATTCACTAAGATTCGTAGTTGCGCCAGCGTCCGCTTTGCCGCACTTCGCCAGGCGTATTTTCGCCAGCGCTACGCAAATTCACTAAAATCCGAAGTTACGCTCAGGGGAAGCGTAAGGTTGCGAAGTTGCACTAGCGTTAATTCGCCAAGCAAAGCGAAGTTACGCTAGCGATGCTTAATTTGCATACGCGCCAAATTGAAGTTACAATGGAGGTATATGTAGCATCACTACACAAGCCTGGGAAACCTTCAAAACAGCAAATAAAATGTTTATTTTGCCCTACACATGTGCCCACTGTATAGTTAAGGTGCCATGAGTTAGGAAATGTAGGGGGGGAAGGAGGGGAGCCCCAAAATAATTTTCGATCTTTTTCAGCCTATCATCCATAAAAAAAGAAAAAACGCCAGCGTTTTTTGGGACTTAGAAAAAATGTAAACTTTTTTTTGAAGCAATCCCTATCTACTCTATTGCACTTCGCCTGGTCTGAGGTGGCGAAGGAAGTCTGGCGTAAAAGGTAACGTTCAGAAAAATGCGTGCGTCAGTGAATTTGCGTAGTTATGTCCAATGCGCAAATTCTCCAGGCGTAAGGGTGCGAAGTAACACTAGCGAATTTACGCCAGTGTCCGTTAGTGAATCGGCGAATTAACAAAAATGCGCTACGCTAGCGAATTAACGCTAGCGTTAGGCGCTTCGTCCTTTAGTGAATTTGCCCCTATGTGTGGAGTGAAAAGAGAGAATGGCCCATTGCCAGAAAGGAGAAAAGACAATGGGAAATGGGGATACATTTTTATTTGTCTAATTGGTGGGGGGCAGTAAAACGATGTCCTTAGTTTAAAGAATAATTGGCATTTTTGTCAAGACAAGGCATTTATAGTTATGAATGATATAGCCACATGCCTTAGTGATTTACCTAAAAGCTCTATCCATTTGCTAATTTCGGATCAGGGAGGAACACCACCAACCATGCAGTAAAAATAGCGGTTGATGTGGTTCTTTGCATTCCTCTGGATCTAAATTCAGCTTTTGTTTTTTTACATATGACTATAGTGGAGCTAATGCAAAGGTACTTATTTATCTTTGTCCTAGTTTTGTGTTAAGAGCCTCTTGAATGACGTATGTTTAATATGGGTTTACAGATACTTCAGTTGCATAAACACACTGCACGGAAGGAATTAGGGATTTACTTTGGATGCCAAACCAACAAAGGCCAAAGAAGCAATAAACAATTCAATATTTGGATAAACGTTCCAGTGAAAACTATTCATACAATGGAAAACTACCTTAATTGTAACATACAGTATGCAATGCCGGATAAACATGTCATTTTCTTCATTTTAGAAAACACTCCATTCTGGTCGCTTCCTTAAAGTGGCCTCTTCATGGCATTCCAATGTTACAATATTCAACAATGGCACTTTTCACTTAAAAATCTATTTTAAAAAAAATGACACTATACCAAAGCTGAAACGGTTATTGGGGTAAACAGTGGCAGATTTATGGCCCACTGAAGTACCTGCCACCCAGGACCCAGTCTACGAACTGTTAGATATAAAACATGCTAAAGGACGCCTCTATTACATGTCTATGGTGAAAACTGCCATGCAGTGGGGCCTACAGGAGATACCTTGGCAGACCAGATTGACTCAGGAAGGTGATCATATCTAATTATCATCTGCCTTCAGCCTTACTAATGCTCCATGATGTTTTGAAGGCATTCTGATGATCTTATCCTTAATTTTCAGATCACCAGATCATTTAAACAATGAGGGTCTCTTCTAATAAAATTAGTTTGCTGGGCTAAATTAATTGTAAAGGACTTAGATTAGCAACAGTCGGTGCAGTCCTTTTGGTCTGGATTTTCCACAAAGTTCTCTAAGTGTTCTGATAACCTGATTATATGGCAGTCTAGGTGTGAACTGAAATAAACTGATACAATAGTGATAACGGCAGAATAACAATAAATTAGGATTAAGGGCAGAGACACACACTCAGATTTGGGGAGATTTAGTCGCCCGTGATAAATCGGCTCTTCTTCCGGGTGACTAATCTCCCCAAACTGTCTCCTGCCAGCTAGAATGTAAATCGCCGGGCGGGTTCAGCGACGGGGGCGGAACTACCGGGGGAGCAGGGGGTGCGAGCGGGTCATGGCCTGCACCCCCTCATGGGCCCGCCGGCAGTCCACGCGCCGCATGTTCCTGGCCAGTTCCGGGTGTACGGAGGGGGACGGGGGGCCCGGCTGCGCGTCCTGCGCCAGGGCCCGCCCCCCTCTAGTTACGTTTCTGTTCAGCAATCTTCGCTTACCTTGTGAGGCAACTTCGGGCAACTTCAGAAAACGAAGCACACCGATTGCCATCCCGCCAGCGATTTACATTCTAGCCAGAGATTTACATTCTAGCCAGAGATTTACATTCTAGCCGGCGGGATGCATTTCTGGGAGATTTGTCGCCCGAAGAAGGTGAGATTTGTCGCTGGACGACTCATCTCCCCGAAACTGAGCGTGTGTCTCTGCCATAATCGTTTTGGTTGAAGCGAGCAGAAAGCAAAAATGGCCAACTGCAATTTTTTTCATGAATTTACCACCTACATCATAATTGTAAGGTGAACTGTACCTTTAATATTAAATTTTTCTTGGTTGTTTAAATGTCCAGGTTTTTTTTTAGTAAAAATAGTCTGATTGCCATTGGAGTCAGGAGGGAATTTTTTCCCCCTCTTAAGGCAAATTGGAGAGGCTTCAGATGGTTTTTTTTTGCCTTCCTCTGGATAAACTAGCAGTTAGGCAGGTTAAAAAAAAAGTCAAAAGGTTGAACTTGATCGACGTGTGTCTTTTTTCAACCTAACTCACTATGTTACTATAACCAAAGTAGCATTGGTGGTCGCTAAATAATGCTGAAAATAATTTAATCAACCTTAACCCACTTCTAGCCATGATCCACATTCCTTATTTTTATTTTCCTGGACACCTTCCCACTTTGGGAAGTTAAAGCTTAGTTCAAGGCTAAAACCTAGCAATTTGGGTCGCTGAAATAATTATATTTAGTACGTTAGTTAGACGTTCAGCAAACATTTGGCTTCAATTATACAACACTGCAGCACTCTTTGCGGTTGTCTGGATATAACGTGTATGTGGCCTCCCCGCATTCCTAGAACCTCAGTGATTAGGTGGGATTTAAATTGTCAGCCAATTTATCGTGTTTTTCCTAGATTAAAAAATAGAAAAATAGAACACCAGCCAAGAGTTCGATGCTCGTCGTGACCAGCGCCATTTTCATAAGAGGTGGGGGGCTGTGAGGAGCCTAATTATTTATAAAAGGTAGGACTGTCTTGCTAGAGAATTTAAGAAGTATTTCTTGGGTAAGCAAACTTAGATTAGAATCCCTTAACTCCTAATTTGGTTTCTAGGTGACTGTACAACCCTTATACCTCAAAGACCAGAAAACCAAATATTACAGTGTTTGCTTAATGTCTGTTTATTGCATGCTACATATTTTGGATATATGCCCTTCATCACCAGTTGGAAATGACAGACTAAAACAGAATTTAATATGATAAGCTCTAATGAGCAGGTCTTTCCTGTATTGGTCCATGTTTGTATGTAACTTGTCTATACATGTGAGAACATCAGAGAATCTGTCCATCCCAAATGGAAGAAGATCACATAGGAACAAGCCAAGGGCAGCAAGTTTTTTGGGGAGCAAGGTCCACCTGTGTGCAGGAAACTTTTAACAGATAGAGAGCGAGAGTGAGTATAATGTATCATTGCAGCAGTGAAATCGGGAAAGTTGTGCTCATCACTAATATTTAAACCATTAGATGGGGGGAGGTTGTGACCACAAAATTCATACAGACAAACACAAGAGATCCTCTGGACTTGAAAGCAGACACATTGCGGGTAAATATGTGTAAAATGTATAATGAAGCAATAGAAATCTTAGAGAATCAAATCAAGGCACAAAATGTCTCAGTGTTCTTAATATATTGACTATGGGTTGAGTGCAGAGGACCTCTTGTATTTGTATCATGCAGAAGTGGTAAGTTCTTCGGAAAGCTGAAGGTAAACTCACCCCTGACCAGACTTCATAACTCATAAATCCATACAGTCACAGTTTATGATCCTCATGAAAAAGATTCTCGCACTCAGGTGGGTAAACATTTTCATTTACATAAACCTACAGCAGAAACAATGAGATGGCAGGTTCTGGATGAGATGAAGATAATGAGACGGGAGGTGATAGGGAAACAATTTTAATTTAAGATTGGGCACAATGGAGGCAAATGGGTATGAACAAAACCCTAGGTTTACAATCTATTTTGCAACTGGTCGATTGCCTCCCTTTCAGATAGAGATCATAAGCTGACTTGTCTACTAAGGCTGGTGGCACACGGGGAAGTGAATGGATAAGAAAGGAACGTTATTTGTGATAAGTGAGTTTATTGAAAGTTAATTGAAGTAATCTGATTCTGTTGTTACAATGGTGTATTGTACAGGGTATGTGGTTGAAATCAGCAGAATTTTTCTGGTTAAAAAACTGCACGATTATCAAGTAACAATAGTGCCTAAGGCAAAATGGATTGGATCTTTTAAGAAAATTATTTAAAATAACTTTGCCTTTAACAAAGGGGCCATTGCAAACTTTGGACTTCAAGTGTATGGATGGTAGGAAAAGTAGGGGTGTAACTAAGCATATTATATACAGTATATATATATATATATATATATTATATACAGATATGGTATGTGTTATCCAGATGCTTGGGATCTGGGATTTTCTGGATAATGCATCTTTTCATAATTTGGATCTTCATAGCTTAAGTCTTTGTGGAAAATCATGTAAACATTATATAAACCCAATAGGCTGGTTTTGCTTCCAATAAGGATTAATTATATCTTAGTTTGGATCAAGTACAAGCTACTGTTTTATTATTACAGACAAAACTAAAATAATGTTAAATCATTTGGATTATTTGAATTAAATGGAGTCTGTGGGAGACGGCCTTTCAGTAATTGGGAGTGGGACTGGGGGTAGGAGGCAGAGCTTTCTGGATAACGGGTTTCCTGATCCCACATCTATATAAGTGGGGGCACAGGACAAGTCTTCACATGACAATATTTATTGGAGATAACAGATATCCTCAGATGAACCCTGCAACTCCACATAATTATTTTCCAGGTATGGGATCTGGTATCCAGAATGCTTGGGTTTTCCAGATAAGGGATCTTTGTTTAATTTGGACCTTCACACTTCAAGTCTACTAGAAAATCACTTAAACCGAATTGGCTGGTTTTGCCTCCAATAAGGATTTATTATATCTTAGTTTGGATCAAGTACAAAGTACTGCAGTGGTGTAACTATAGAGTAAGCAGACCCCGCAGCTGCAGGGAGGCGGGGGAACAGGGGGGCTGGACTGTGGGCTCTGCTTCTATAGATAATAAATAAAGCCCTCCTCCCCAGTCCCTTTCTTACCTGTGATGAAAAAGGGGGATGCAAGTTGGGCGGCAGTGGGGGGATGTGGAACCTGGGCGGGGCAGAGGTGGGATGTACGCGGGGTGGAGGTGGGACAGGAAGTGGGCGGGAGGATGGGGATCAGAGTGGGCCCCTCTGAAGATTTTTTTGCAGGGAGACCCGGCGCACTCTAGTTACGCTACTAAGGTACTGTTTTATTATTATAGAGAGAAAAAGGAAATCAATTTAAAACATTTGGGTTATTTGATAAAATGTCTATGGGAGACGGCCTTTCTGTAATTCGGAGCTTTCTGGATAGTTTCTGGATAACGAAAGCCATACCTGTATTTCCAGGGGGAACAAAAAAGTTTGACATAAAAACTGACCCTAATTTGAAAAGCCTGTACTGAACGAAACAAGCCGGTCATTTCCTTATACAAACATTCCAGAATAATACATGGTAGGAAGCTGTGTATTCTATTGGAGATGTATACAAAGCAGCGACTTATATGAACACATTTATATATGTATACAGTATGCCGATTAATAATGTGCTTCCTGGCGGATAATCACTGATAAGGAACACTAGAAATTTGTACAGGGATATTTGTACAGCAGCTTCCAAGGCATTTCCCTGATTGATTTAAACTCGCTGACAAGCAACATGTGGATAATGTGAGCCTGTGACAGTGTCAAGGAACTTGCTGCATTTTCTACTTCTCAGAGGACAAAAGTTCTTCCTGAACTTGACATGACTTGGTTGTGTCACATTCCAGCCGGTGAGCCCTTTTCTGCTCCACTCGAGTACTGAGCGGGGAACCAAAATAGTGTTTTTATTTGTGCCTTATTTCTCTCCACCCCTCTTGGAAGGAGGAGAGAGGGAGAGTCTGGTCACAGAAACTCATAAAAATGTGTAGTGTATAGTGAAGGCATTGGGAAGTGAGCTCATTTACCTAATGGATTTGTGAATGGAAGGACGTAAGAGACTAAAGTACATCAGACTGCAGACTTTCCACTAAGAGTTAATATGGAAGCAGAAGCAATGGGAAATTCCAAGTCAGGCAGCAGGAGGGCTGGAAATAATGCTTTTAAAGTAGCCCTTGCAGTCTTCGTCTGTATCACAGGGATACTCCTGGTTTTACTTGTACTAGGTAAGTCTGTTAACTTTCTGCACAGTGACTCTAGTAGACTCTAGAAATGTGTATAGCACCATTCACTTGCTCTCTTTCATGCACCATCTTCATTTAAAGGGCTTGTTCACCTTTGAGTTAACTGATTGTATGATAAGTGATCTTCTGAAACAATTTGCAACTTGTTTTCATTGTTTATAAGTTATTTAGCTTTTTATCCAGCAGCTCTCCAGTTTGCACTTTCAGCCATCTGGTTGCTAGGGTCCGAATGACCACCGTGCAATTATTTAAATCAGAGACTGGACTATGAATAGAAGATAAGTAAAAAAAAAAAAAAAAAAAGAAGCAACAATAAATTTGTAGCCATACAGAGCATTTGTTTTTAGATGGGGGAAAGCTGGAAAGAGTCAGAAGGAGGCAAATAATTCAAAAACTATTACAAAAAAACTAGTGAAGACCAGTTGAAAAGTTGCTCAGAATGAGCCATTCTATAACATACTAAAGGGGCAGATTTATCAAGGGTCGAATTTCAAAGTAATGTGAGTAACTTTCGAAAATCGAATAAAAAAAAAGACCAACCAAAATTTATTAAATATAATCAAAGTTTTTTTCTCTCTCAGGTGAATAGGCCTTTTCGTTCGAATCGTACTGATGAAAGTAACATTGTATTCAATCGAATTGGATTCAAAGTTTTTTCAAAGTCCACCAATTGACTCCAAATACTGTAGGTTCTAGGAGGTCCCCCGTAGGCTAAAACAGCAATTCGGCAGGTTTTAGATGGCGAATGGGCGAAGTCGAATTTTTAAAGAGACAGTACATTTTTTTCAAATTCAAATCAAATTTGGATTATTCCCTAGTCAAAGTACACAAAAAATAGCTCAGAATTCAATTTTTTTTTTACTAATTACAATATTAAGTACAGAAGGGGTATTTCACTTTTTAGTTAACTTTTAGTATGTTGCTAATACTTAGCAATGTTTCAGTTGGTCTTCCTTTTTTGTAGTTTGTTGCTTATACTTTGCAATGTTTCAGTTGGTCTTCATTTTTTTTTATATATAGTTTTTGAATTATTTGCCTTCTTCTTCTTTTGACTCGTCCAACTTTCAGTTGGGGGTCACTGACCCCAGAAGTGAAAAATAGCAATTTCACTGTGAGGATACAGTTGAATTCTTATTGTCATTTGTATCTTTCTATTCACACCCTCTGCTATTCATATTCCAGTCTCTTGTTCAGACCACTGGCTGGTTGCTAGAGTAAACTGGACTTTAGCAACCAGTTATCTGCTAAAATTCCAAACGATAGAGCTGTTGAACAAAAAGCTAAATCATTTAAAAAAAAAAAAAACACAGATAATAAGGAATTTGTCTCAGAATATGACTCTCTGTGTTATACTAAAAGTTTATTTAAAGGATTTTATTGTGGGAAAAACAAGAATGTTCCAGTGCATTATACTATTTAAATATAGAAGGAATGTGCTGAAAAAAGTTGTGATGCGGATTGATTTATTAAACAGTTCTGTAAAAACCCTACTAGTTCTGCCCATCTATTCCATTTCCTGCTGCCTTCTTTCCCAGGCTGTGCAGAAAAGCCAGCAGCACTAAGAACACTGCATTGTAGGATAGGAACCAATCAGCAGCTAGGCTGACCTGATAGGGAACTGTTAACTGTCTTGTTTTGGTGACTGCAGGGCTGTGATTGACTGTCCCCCTCCTACTGTGCTTCTGGCAGGGACCTTAGGACACATCAACCTCTTATTTTAAACATAACTACCAACTGTCCTATTTTTAGAGGGACAGTCCCTCTTTTGACAACTCAACCCGCAGTCCCTCATTTGTACTGGAAAGCCCCACTTTTCTCTGCACTGAACAGTAAGAAAAAGAAACAATGTTTCTAATTTAATTGGCTTTTGGCAGAGCCCAGAACAGCCACAGCAGCAGATAAGATACATTTGTATCAATTTCGAGATAAGCAAATAAGTAATTGTAACAATATAAGATAACAGGTCCCTTGGGAAAAGTTAGACTCACAGCTTAAAGGGCAATTCACCTTCATTAGCAAAACTGTAATAACTGAAAAAAACAACCCACAGCAATATGTTCCAACTTTCATAACCTGCCAAATTTTGTAAAATAAACATGTTAATTAGGGGGTGTGGCCACAAAAATGGGCATGGTCAAAAAATGTCACTGCGCTACATGCGCCAACTTTTTCGTCCCTCTTTTTATTTCCAAAATGTTGGGAGGTATGTTTGAAAGAGGGACCATATCAGAGCTACAGGGAGCTCCAATTAAAGGGCAATTTTAAAGTTAATGAAACCAGCACCATACATTATGCATTATTGCCTACAAGATTAGTGTTTTTTTTCACTTATCATATATGTCTTCTTTAAGGGGCAGATTTATCAAGGGTTGAATAGTAAATTTTTTTTGGTGTCAAAATTCACACATTCGAATTTTAATCCACCAATTCTAATGTAAATTAGAATGTGAGATTAATCATACCTCGACCATGGAAACAGTTCTAATTCGAATATTTGCCACCTAAAACCTGCTGAATTCATTTACAAGTCAATGGCAGAGGTCCATTGACCTATTTTAAATATGTTAAAAGCCTTCCTGACATTTCAGTTTTTTTCAGAGGAAAATCCCATTTGAGTTTCGTTCGTATTCGATTCGAGTGCGAAACAAATTTTCGGATCGCTCCCATTCGATCGAATTTTAGTCGTTTCAAATTTTTTCTGAAATAACCTCCCATTCGAGATGTGAGTACATGCAAATTTATTAGAGTAAAAACAAATTCACATGAATTCGAAATTCGACCTTTGATAAATAATGAATATGGTTCTTAAACAAGAACATTCTGTTGTCATTTTGCAAGCGCTTCACTGGTTGAAATGAATATATAACCCATTTAGTACAGAGGATAATACTTACTCATGTATATGGAGGCTGAGTGGTTACTAGTGGTGCTGTCTAGTATTGGGTATCTATGTCAATTACTACAACAGCCCTGACAGGCACATCATCATCCTATCAGCAGACACACAGAGTGGATGGGGGGAATACAGAATTGAATAGGGATATATAGCTTTCTCAGCTAATTGATCCTGGGGCTAGAGATGTTTTCCTCTGAATAAGTAAAAAAGGAATTTGAAGTAAAGGTTTTATTTCTTGAATTAAATCTGTTCCTATACAGGTATGTAACCTGTTATCCAGAATGCTTGGGACTTGGGGTTTTACGGATAATGGATATTTCCGTAATTTGGATCTTCATACCTTAAAGGGATACTGTCATGGAAAAACATGTTTTTTCCAAAACACATCAGTTAATAGTTTATTTACACATCAGTTAATCAGTTTATATTCTATTTTGAAATCTGACATGGGGCTAGACATTTTGTCAGTTTCCCAGCTGCCCCCAGTCATGTGACTTGTGCCTGCACTTTAGGATGGAACTACTTTCTGGCAGGCTGTTATTTCTACTACTTAATGTAACTGAATCAGTCTCAGTGGGACTTGGCTTTTACTATTGAGCTGCTATCTGGTTACTTTCCCATTGTTCTTTTGTTTGGCTGCTGGGGGTGAAAGGGAGGGGGTGATATCACTCCAACTTGCAGTACAGCAGTAAAGAGTGATTTAAGTTTATCATAGCACAAGTCACATGACTGGGGGCAGCTGGGAAATTAAACATATGTCTAGCCCCATGTCAGATTTCAAAATTGAATATAAAAAAATCTGTTTGCTCTTTTGAAAAGTGCAATCAAAAATATTTGTTTATCCCTTTTCTTTCTTTGGGTCTGACTCTTAAAACAATTAGCAAAAGTCAGTTTTTATCTTTACAAACTAGCTTTATCAGGAGCCAGAACCAGCAGTGCAGAGAATGTACAGCGCCACACACATACCATTTCAATAGCAATTACATTACATTTATAAATATCTTTAAAACCACTGAACATTTTTGGTGAATGTAGAACGGAAAGTTTCTTACCACTACATTTTCTAAAAAAAACTCCCCAATATACATATAACATTATGCAAAAAGAATTGTTTTTGGGTGAAGCTTTGCGGCACCATCCCAGTCCGGGGCACTGCCATTAAAACCATTAGTACAGTGGGTATTTCACTTGAGACTGCACTGATCATATGATCTCATATGTTCTCAAGTCACTTAGTGGATTTTATGGGAGCATTTCCCTTTAACAAAAGCTCTAAACCTTATAATATGCGAGAGCACTGAGCAGAGTTACAGAATATACTCCATTATATTGTACAGCAGACTGCAGCTTATGTGATATACTGAGTTTTGGTTGTAAAGACAATGTGGCAGAACAATGTGAATGTTGATTCCACTCTCTAAACAAACAGTATTTTATAAATCCTTGCAATGTAGTCGAGCCACATGTGTTTGAAAGAAAACATCTGCAAATAACTTCCATACACAGCCCCGATGTCAATATAACTGAATTAGTTCAGTTTTTAAAAAGGGTTCAGGTCTCGTGCATTAACCTTTGTAAAGCTTGTGATTGAATGTGTAAGGAAGCTGCAGGAATTTTGTTTTAATAAACCAATATACAACAAGATACATATCATATAAATCTTGTTGAGGGGGCAATAAACATTATTCTCTCAAGTGCCTGGAAGGAGAACATGAAATATAGGGGGAATTAATGCTAAAGTGCTGCTATATTTGGGAACATTAAAGGGGTTGTTCATCTTTCAGTTAACTTTTAAAGGGCATGTAAACGCAAAAAAATAAAATCCCATTTTTACTTTCTTTAATGAAAAAGAAACCTATCTCCAATATACTTTAATTAAAAAATGTGTGCCATTTTTATAAGAAACCTGACTGTATGCATTGAAATTCTCCCTTCATTTACTGCTGTGGATAGGAATTGTCAGATGGTCCCTAACTGCTGAGCAGGAAAACAATCATACTTATGAACAGCAGGGGGAGCCCCCACTTTACATACCAGCCATGCAGAACTCAAGCAGCTTTGTTTATGACGATCCCTAAGCAGCCCAGACCACACTGAGCATGTGCACAGTCTTAGTCTTGCAAAGATGTTTAACAAAGTTACAAGATGGTGACCCCCTGTAGCCAACTTTGAAAGCATAAATTATTTGTTTGATTAGGCTTGTGGTGCAGTAAGTTCATGTTTATATTTAGTATATAAAATACAACATTTCTAGCCTTATTCTATTTTAGACTTTACATGCCCTTTAAAGGCACAATTATTAAAGATCGAATTTCGAATTCATGTGAGTTTTTTTTTAAAAACTCCCCTAAACCCCCCTAAACTGGAAATTCAACCAATCGAAATGTATTAATAAAATCGAATTTTCTCAGCACGGACGAATTGAAACGATCCGAAAACTCAAATCTAATTCAATTCGAATTAGATAAACTCTAATAGAATCTCTGAAAAAAACTTGAATGTCAGGAAGGCTGCAAACATCACCAAATTGATCCCTGGACCTCTCCCATTGACTTATACAGCTATTAACAGGTTTAAGGTGGCAAATAGTCGAATTCGAGATAGGGCCAGAGTATGATAAATCTCGAAATTCGAATTAAAACTCGAATCGATTTTGGATAATTCACAATTCGAATTTGAGAGCTTTGACCAAATGAAAAAGAAATTCGAAAATTCTGAACTTTCACTTCGGCCCTTAATAAATCTGCCCCTTAGTATGGTGTAGAGAGTGATATTCTGAGACAATTTGCAATAGGTTTTAATTTTTTATTATTTTTATTTTTAGAGTTATCTATTTAGTCAACAGCTCTCCAGTTTGCCATTCAGCACTCTGCTAGGGTCCAAATGGTACAATACCTGGTGGTCTAGTGGGGCGGCGGGGACAACTGCATTCTTCTGTTTAGTTATGCTTGTGTTTTGGCACATGCATCCTTTTATTCTGCGCGCTGCGTCGGACGTCATTGTGCTTGGCACGAAATACAAATACTTAAAGGCGCCTTGCCCATTTTTTCATTGCTCAACGTAGGTCGATTGTTAGATAATTCCTGGTTGTGCTTATTGTCTAGTTCCCTGTTCTTGCCTGTCTCTGACCTCTGTTACTGACTATTCTTCTGGATCTTGACTCTGTACTGCGCTGACTGATTTTGACCCCAGCTTGTTATACAACTATGATTAGCTCTTTCCCCATTACACGTTCCGGTTCCTTTGCTGCCCAGAACTCTCGCCTTGGTTCTGTCACTTTAGTGACCTGGCGGAATCTGAGTAGCTAAGGGCTCCTCCCAACGTGAAAGGAGGAGCCCTTTATGTTTACTAGCATGCAATGTGCCAAATTTGTCTTATGATAGCTGCCATTGTTAACTCAAGTGTAAAAATGATTATTAACACTATTTAGGCTACAATCACATGTAGCCTGTAGATAAACCAGTGCCTCTGTGCCAAAATGTGCTCTGTGTTACTGCACCCAGGCCAACACTGTACCAGCAGTTGCAGAAACATTACAGAGTGGAGGTGAATGGTCAGGCTGTGGTAAGACTAAAGATGGCCATAGACGTGCAGATTATAGCCTTTGTCAGATGAACGATCATCCATTCCAATCTTCCGACCTGCAAATAACCATTCAGATTAATATAAAGTAGTAAAGAGAACAAATCACATGATGCTCAGGCCACTAACTGACAAGACAGCAAATGTGCGAAAGTTATAGCCGACAAATAGTAGTGACAGTTTCCCATTGATATTGTCAGATAGGCAATACATGCAGAGATATTATCGTAAGCCAACAGAAATCATCTAACCTGTCTGATCTGGTGCGAAATCCAAAAACAAAGCTTCCTAGTACAGGTAGAGCAGGAGAGGAACAGCAGCAGGGCAGCAGACTCCGTGGCCTTAAAGAGGTGGTTCAACTTCAAACAACTAGTTGGTTTCAGATAGATCACCAGAAATAACTACTTTTTCCAGTTACTTTCTATTTTCTATGAGTGAGCGTTTTATTGAAGTGTAAAGTGTCATTTTTCACCTTTTGAAGCAGCCCTGGGAGGGGGGTCACCGACCCTGTAAACTGTTCTAAATTTATACATTTCTTATCCTTCTGAGCAGAATCTCTAGGTTTCATTACAGGCAGCTGATAGAATTGATACAATAGTTGCTAATACTCCAGAGATACTGCTGAGAAATGTATCAACTTAATGTTGCAAAATTGTAACAGTTTAGAGTCTGCACCCGAATTACTGAGCTGCCAGACTCAAACACCTGAGACACGGACATTCAACTTTAAACTTAGAGTTTGGAAAAACAGTAAAAAATAAATAATCGAAAGTAATTGAAAAAAGTCTTTATTTCTGGGAAATAATTTAAAAACAACTGAATTGAAAAAAAGTGTTTGGAAGGTGAACAACCCCTTTAACCTTTGTAAGCTGCATTGTGTGTTTTTTCCATTGTTATATCTGCCCCAAATCATGATCTTGTTTTATCTCAATTAAGTAAATAGACACGATCTGTCTGGGGCAGGTTGGAAAATGGAACTTTCAGTTGCAGGAGCACATGGTTATACTTTTAACAACATGGACACAGAGATACTATAACATTTTACCAGCATAAATAATTGCCCTTACTGAGGAGACTTCTGCAGGAAATTTTAGGGTATGAGAGTGGGCAAATGCTGCTGAATCTGCCTCTCCAGACCAAGCAAGCCGCTTATTAGTAGGGATGTCGCGGACTGTTCGGCGGCGAACTTGTTCGCGCGAACATCGGCTGTTCGCGTCCGCCGCAAGTTCGCGAACGTCGCGCGACGTTCGCCAATAGGCGTTCGCGTCAAAATCGTTCGACCATTCGACCATTCGATCGCTAAAATCGAACGATTAAAATCCTTCGATCGTCCGAATCGAACGATTTTCGGATGTTCGAAGTTCGCGAACTGTTCGCATTTTTTGCCGGTGTTCGCGAACGGTGTTCGCGAACGGCGTTCGCGAACACATTATCGGCGGTTCGCTACATCCCTACTTATTAGCCTGTATATGGGGCCCTCCTGATGGACTGACTGACATCTGGGTAAAAAACAGGCAGATATCAAACAGTTAAGAAAATCCCATTGGATGAAAACATGGGTACATCTGTGAATTCATATAGTCTTTTTTTGATGGGCCTGCAAAGTAATCCAACTCTAATCTGCAAAACCTTAAAGGGGAAGGAAACCTAGTCGGCGCAAAAACCCTCCCCCCCTCCCGTGTGTTGCCCACCCTCCCTCCTCCCCCCTGGCCTACCCGTCCCACTGGGCAAATGCCCCTAACTTGTTACCCTTCTGCGCAGGTCCAGTCTATCGAATTCACCGACGCCATCTTCTACCAAGCGATCTTCTTCCTGCTTTGACCGGCGCATGCGCAGTAGGAGCATTTCGCCGGTACGATCTACTGCGCATGCGCCAAAATTCACGGAAACTTCGTGACTTTTGGCGCATGCGCAGTAGATCCGTACCGGCAAAATGCTCCTACTGTGCATGCGCCAAAACGCCGTTCAAAGCAGGAAGAAGATCGCGTGGAAGAAGATTTCGTCTGTGAACTCCGTGGACTGGACCTGCGCAGATGGGTAAGTAACATGTTAGGGGCATTTGCCCAGCGGGACGGGTAGGCCAGGGGGAGGAGGGAGGGTGGGCAACACCCGGGAGGGGGGGGAGGGTTTTTGCGCCGACTAGGTTTCCTTCTCCTTTAACCTCACGTAATCCTAACCCAGAAAATGTTGCCATTGTAGGACCTGCACCCAACCCATACCCACATCTTCTTGATCTGTGCATCTTGGAGCAGTGGAGGAGTGCACTTCCCCAGTCTGACCCTCACCAAACCCAACATGGTTCATTTTTGTTCTGAATCTATTGCACCAGCCTAGATGTTCAGCATCTCTATAATCAGGGGCGTATTTATATTAGGGCACCCAAGGACCTGTGCCAGTGTTGGACTGGCCCGGCGGGAAACCGGGAAAAAACCCGGTGGGCCTCCGACCCTTAATGGGCCCCCGCTGGGCCAGACCCCTCTCCCGACCAGTTTGTTAAAAAAAAAAAAAGATTTCTTTAGGCGTCACGCTGCGCCATCTGCGCATGCGCGCAGCGACATTCATACAGAGCCCTGAGTGGCACCTTTCAAGCAGGCACGACGAGCCGCGCCATCACGCAGGCGAGCAGTGTGCATCACAGTAGGGGGTCGGAGGGTGCCCTGCACAGTAGTCCTGGTGGGCCCCGGGCCCCCCAGTCCGACCTTGACCTGTGCCTAGGAGGGTAGGTTTCAGGGGGTGGCCCTCGGGTGCCTGTAAATAATTTCTGAAATTATAGTGCAGCATCCGACCTAAACGCAGTCCTACCTATAATAATAATGGAACACGGCTTTTCAAGTTGCACACAGAAGCTCCCCATCTTGTGGCACTGCTCATGCTCAGAAGCTAAGCTTTGGGGTTGTCAGAAAATGAGGTGCGTCCTAGAAGCTGATGCTACAGGGCTGATTAAAATTCCTATGCTAATTACACTGAGCTGCCATGTAATCTAATTAGTTATAAATCAGCCTTGGGTCATAACATTCATATTGTATACATTTAGTATGTTGTGAGTGGGTGCCTAAGCTCAGTAAGTGACAGCAGCACAGAGCATGTGCAGTGAATCAGCAGAAAAGAAGATGGGGAGCTACTGGGGCATCTTTGGAGACACAGATCTTTACTGCTAAAAGACTGATACAGAAACCCAAAACATAATGTACAGCATTTCCTTCTTTGCTAAAGGGTGGTCCACCTTTAAGTTAACTTTTAGTGTGTTATAGAATGGTCAATTTAAAGAAACTTTTTCGATTAGTCTTCATTATTTATTTTATTGTAGTTTTTGGATTATTTGCCTTCTTCTTCTGACTCTTTCCAGCTTTCAAATGGAGGTCACTGACCCCATCTAAAAACCAATGATCAGTAAGGCTACAAATGTATCTTTATTTCTACTTTTTATTACTCGTGTTTCTATTCAGGTCTCTCCTGTTCATATTCCAGTCTCTCATTCAAGTCAATGCATGGTGTAACTGCAGAGTAAGCAGACCCTGCGGCTGCAGGGGGGGGGCCCAGGAGGAATAGAGACCCCATGAGACCCTTATTCATTTACAATTCCAATAAATATTAATAAAACTGCTCAACCTCTAGACATTTTGGGGGCCTGAAAAATGATTTGCTGTGGGGCCCAGTAATATCTAGTTACACCACTGCATGTTTACTACGGTAATTTGGCAAACTGGAGAGCTGCTGAATAAAAAGCAAATTAACTCAAAAACAACATATAATAAAAAACGAAAGAGAGTGAAAAAGAATACCACTCTCTACATCATACTGGTGAACAACCCATTTAAGCTTTAGTTCTCCTTTAATTTCTTTATTATCATAGGATACAAACATGCATAATGTGCATTATTCTGCATCAGTTTCTTCAGTCTGCAGCAGTAGCTCCTAGTGATGGGCAAATAAATTCACCAGACACAAATTCGAGGTGAGTTTCCGTATTTCGCAGCAAGCAAATTAATTCACAAAAGTGTGGCAACAATTCTCTGGCAAAAAATCCACGCCCATTGACTTCAATGCATTTCGAGAATTTTTCGCCGTTTCAGCGGCACAGATTCGCGCATCACTAGTAGCACCCTAACATGACAGATGATATGATAACCTGAGGCCAGGCTCCTACGATTTGCTATTTATGGAGTGACAAATCTATCAGTATTATTTGTGAACGTCATAAGAGCCCGATTTTCCTTTTATCTGTTTGGGAAAAGCAAAAGAATTTGCTCAGCCCGGCCATGGGCTCACTGAAAGCTCCAGTACTGAGGTTGCAGTCTTTGGGGACTTTGATGAATAATGCCTTTTGTGATAATGTCTGTGCCTGCCAAAACCTTTCCTTTTCATCATATCGGTTTTACAGTGTGGTGTAAAAATATTTATTTAGTCTCATGAAGCATGACTGACCCTTACTGGGGTAATGTACCAGATAATCTAACTCTGGGACAGAAAGCTCACAGCAAAAGTGCACTTAAGAAATCACATTAAACAGAGCGTGAGCCTCATGCAACCCTTAGTGCCGAGAGTTGCATACTTGCTAATGTTCATGGGGGTAACCCTGCATGCGTGGAGTTATTTTGCAAGTCAAAGGAGGTGTCTGATGATACAATGAACCCTATTTTGCAGTTTAGGTATATTTATTCTGATTATTATTATTGATATAGGTAGGGTTGCCACCTGTTCAGTTTTGACTTGGACAACCCAGTTTTTGGAAGGGCTGCCTGGGTCAAAAATGCATTTCCAGTTTTCCAAATTAGGAAACCAGGGCAGGACTCTCCAATATTAATGCAGTGATTGGTCAATCACCAGATGTCATGTCATAGCCCCACCTCTGTGATGCAACTGTCCTACCCAGTGACATCAGTGTTTGTCTGCCTGCCGGCTGCAGGGAAAAGTGGCTTAAAATCCAGGAATGTCCTATTCCCAGCAACTTTGCAATTAGTCTTCATTATTTATTTATTATAGTTTTCAAATTATTTCCCATCTACATCTTTCCAACTTTTAAATAGACCCATTATTACTGACCCCAGCAGTAAAAAAAAACTATTGCTCTGTTAGTCTACAATGTTATTATTGTTACTTTTTATTGCTTATGTTTCTATTCAGTCCCACCCCTATTCATATCCCAGTCCCTCATTTAAACCACTGCCTGTTGCTAGGGTAAACAATAACCTAGCAACCAGATATATAAAAAAAACATAAAAAATTAAAACCGATAATAAATTGTCTCAAAAAAGTAATGTCCAGATCATATAAAAAGGTAATTAGGGTGAACAGTCCCATTAAGTTATTCACATCAGTCCCTGCCCCAGTGGAGATTACTAAAAAATTTCCAAACCACAGGACCAATAATACTCTAACAGCTAAATTTATCAGAAGTCAATTAACGAACCACAAAAGAAATCTGCTGTATATGTTTTTATAAGTTAAGGTCATTTTTTTAAGGTATGATTGAGCTTGATCGTGAACCCTGGTCAAAGTTAGTTCCTATATTCACCACTAGAGGGTGAATATAGAGGGTGATGTTAATATTGTTGTAAGCATTCATCTAATGTCACTATTATATATGGTTTAAATGTTTTACAAAGTTACGAAACCCAGTAAAGCATAAGTAAATCAATGCAAATGTGCAAAAAAGTTAAGTATTACAATTAACAGGATCATGTTTATTGGACTCCCAGCTGGGTTAGATATTCTGTTAAAATGCCTAGACTTGAAAAGAGTAATTCAAGGGGACATGTACCGCTCCACCCAAATGCGGACTTTAATAAACAGCCTTGTCCAGCATATTATAAAGAGTCAAAGCATGGTGGGATTCGGAGCTAGAGAGTTTTTGAATAAACCTTTCTCCTGAGTACCTTATGGCCAGAGGTCCAGCTGATGCGAGGTGATCCTACAATGAGAATACTGCTTTCTTTCTTTACACTTATCTTTATCTTCTTCATTTCATACAGTCATAGCCAAAGGCATCAAACACCCCTTTTGTTAGTTCCAAACACTGAAAAATCAAAGTTGTAGGTAGCATTGGTAAGGAAGACTATCAATGGAGAAGTCACTTGAATCTGTTTGGTATTTCTACTTTGGAGAGTTAAGGTCCCCATAGACACAAAGATTTCTCTTGCCGAACGACCGATTTTAGCGAAGTCTGACCAATCCTTCGAAATTATCGTGCGGTTAGTGGGATTCGAACAATCGAACATCTTACGATTTTACAAGATGTCAGGAAATTGATTGGCCAGGTTAAAAAATCTTTGTCGGTCCCAGTGCAATCTAGCTATGTTTGCAGGGCTAAGCAGGCAGCTCCCCTTTGTTTTCCTGGCAAATTGGTCTTTTTAGTTGATGGTAAATTCATACGATCGTACAATCGTTCCGAGATAATCGTGGTCTCACGATGACAATCGGATCTTTTAAAAATCTCAACATCTATGGCCAGCTTTAGGGAGTGCAAAACAGTTACTTTTAGGGGCACATTTACTTAGCCCGAGTGAATTAATAGAAGAAAAAATACTTCGAATTTCAAATGTTTTTTTTTGGCTACTTCGACTGATTCGAACTAAGAATCGTTCGACTATTCGACCATTCGATAGTCGAAGTACTGTCTCTTTAAAAAAAACTTCAACCCCCTACTTCGCCAACTAAAACCTACCGAACATCAATGTTAGCTTATGGGGAAGGTCCCCATAGGCTTTCTAACAAATTTCTGGTCGAAAGAAAATCGTTCGATCGAACGAATTGTGGTAAATCCTTCGACTTCGATATTCAAAGTCGAAGGATTTAACTTCGACAGTCGAATATCGAGGGTTAATTAACCCTCGATATTCGTCCCTAAGTAAATTTGCCCCTTAGTGTCCTGGAGCAGAAAGGATACGGAAAGGCAAGTCAAAATGAACCGGAAAGCCCACCACTGTAAATGGAATACAGAACTACTATGGGAATATACCTAAAATTGCTTCCATAAATGTGTGGCATTCTCTCTGCTGGCAAATGCTCAGTACTAGGGATGTAGCGAACTGCCGATTTGGTGTTCGCGAACGCCGGCAAAAAATGCGAACGTTCGCGGACAGTTTGCGAACTTCGAACACCCGCTAAAATCGTTCGATTCGAACGATCGAAGGATTTTAATCATTCGATCGAAGGATTTTCATTCGAATCGAACGATCGAATGCTTTTCATTCGATCGAATGCTTACAATCGTTTGAACGAATTGAAATCGTTCGATTTTTAGCGGTCGAAGGAATTCGAATGGTCGAATGGTCGAACGACTTGTATTCGAATCGAACGCGAACTCAAAATGCGAACGTTCCCAAACGTTCGCGAACATTCGGCGGACGCGAACGGTCGAAGTTCGCGCGAACTAGTTCGCAGCAGAACAGTTCGCTACATCCCTACTCAGTACCAACAAGTGCCAGCAATGCAACCTGATACTACATTAAATCACACCACCTGTCACTCCACACACATAGAAGATTTCTGCCCAAAAAAGTACATGGGGCAGATTTACCAAAGGCGAAGCGGCTAACGCAGACGCCAATTCTCTATCGAAAGACACCGACGCTATCGGTCATTCGCACTCTATCGCCACCTCAGACCAGGCGAAGTGCATTAAAGTAGCTAAAACTGTCACTTACGTTATATTCTGTGAGCTGTAAATGCATCAAAGTTCATAAAACCCTGACGTCTTTTCTTTTTATCAGCCAGATCTAATTTATACTTTTTTTGGGTAACTGGTTTTCCCCATAAATTTGCAAACATATGGAACATTAATTTTACAGTGGGCACATGTGTAGGGCATTAGAATAACTCTATTGTCTTTTTTAAGTTCCATGGGCATGTGTTTTAAAAAGTGAAAGTATATGCACCAACATTTAACATAAAGACGTCTATACAACTTTAAATTTCTTGCCCTATGCAAATTGACCTGATTCCTAGGGAAGTTCCACTAGGCAGAAATGAACGCTTGCGCATCTTCACTTTCAAATGCTCGCATTGCCGGAGTAACGCTAGCGAAAAGTCACCAGCGTTCTGCGCTCACAATGAAACTCTGCATTTTAGTGAATTAGCGTAGTCTGAGCGAATTTTTGCCTGGCGAAGTGTTGCACTGGGTGCGAAGTGGACGCTGGCAAATTTTTGCCGGTTAGTAAATCTGCCCCCATGAGTATTTTTGTGTCCCCATGTGATAAGTGACAGTGATATCAGGTGGTACTGAACACTGGTGGCAAAAGCACTATATGCAATATTAGCTACAGCAAGATATACTTCTATAGATGTTTTCTATAAAGAGGAAAGAGACAGGTGAGTGCCGGACAAGGAAATAGGTTCCCCCATGCAAAAACAACTGGGCTAGTTTTGCAAGGGAGGTACGCAATGAAAAGTGCAAAAAAAAAAAAAAACAAGCTCCAACAGCCATGTTTTTCCTACTGTGCACCCTTCTCTACCATGTGCTCCAGTGTGAGCACCCTTGAATCTTGATGAATACTGTACAATGTTGCTTGTGTGGATATTTTTTATTTTTTTTATTTATAAAGTGCTTCTTCGATACGCAACACTGTACAAATATAGAAAAGCACACAGAGGGAAGACATTATAATAAATAATGGTACATATATATACAGTATATAATACACAAAAGCCTTGAATATCCTGTAAATGATATCCTTATAATTGGTGACTAGTGATGTCATCAGTTATACATGGTGACTAGTGATGTCACCACTCACTAAAACGTGTGTATTATAATAAATAAAGTACCCCTTGTTGGAAAATATGAGGATATTGGAAGTAAACTTGGAGTTCCATGACCTTTTATATAGTCATGGAACTCCTCGGTGACTTATAATATCCTTATATTTTACATTAAGGGGTACTTTATTCAATATATATATATATAGTTATTAAATGTCATGTGGTACAAGACATTGGGAAGCAATACATGCTGTAAAGCTTAACAATCTAAGTGGGTGGATAACAAACAGGCACAAATAGGAAAGCAAAGTGCACAAAGGTTTAGCCATTGGATTGGACAAGTAGTGCCTTTATTCTAGAATGTAGACCATGCACGTAAGCATCATTGAATGAATGGCATGCGTATAAAGTGGTAAGGACCAGGCTTTGCACCCAGTAGCAATGTCCTCTACACTTTGAACCCGGTACAACTGCTAGGTAAATGAACACAAAGGGCTACTATTTTGCACTTAGTGGCACTAGTTAATGACTCCTACAAAGTGCCAATAACTGAAAAAAGGAAAAAAATCAAACATTTGTTTTGCAAAGAACAAAGGAAGTTTATACAATATTCCACATGGATTAGAGTGTTGGGAAGTGTCCAACTTCCTCATGTACAAATAGTTTAGAGACAAATATACACACATATCCAAACCCAAACCACCAAAGCTTTTCCTACTATTCCGAATTTTAGAGCAGGGGAGAGTTTCTTTGCAAAACCATTGTTTTCGTTAATGGGCAGTGAGTGGTTTTGTTATCTCATGTCACAGTAACAACCCCAAAACATGATTATGGTTGGCAATTTGGATGCTAAGAGGAGACAAAAATTAACAACTTCTACTGGCATTAAACCTTTATAACCCACCGCTGGTGCTGTTCTGATTTTTGGAGTTTCGCCAGTTACAAACAGAAATAAATGAACTGTACAACTATTAAAGGGATAGAGATTCAACATCAGCATTTCAGCGCTGCCAGTTTCAGGTCCTGAAATCTTGATAACAGAGTGCTGTATCGTATTTGCCATTGATCAAAACAGGAATGTAAATCAAGTGATAGCTTCTATTGGCGAATTTTGTAAGCTGCAAAATGCATGCTGTGGAGACAGGTGATGGCGTAAGTATTTCTAGAATTCAATAGAGCCTCAGAAAAAGAACATATGGGATTGTAGTTGAATACGCTACACATGTTTTTTTCTTTTTAGGCTGGCATGTAAAACCAGAGACAAAACATGTGTATAACATTATTAGTCTGCATGTTTACATCCTTTGTATTGAAATACTGTTTTTTATGGAGATGAAAACATCTGTGCTCAGAAAATCATTTGGGAGAAAGTATTGTCTGTAATGTAAGAGTATCCATGTATTGGGACAACTGTACTTATACTGTATATTCTGTGTTAGAACATCATCCCATTCTGAATATAAAGGTATGTGACCTGTTAGTCAAAATGCTCAGGACCAGAGGTTTTCCAGATAACCAGTTTTTCAGTTTTATGGATCTTTACACCTAAGTTTACTAAAATAATTATTTAAACATTAAATAAACCCAATAGGCTGGTTTTGCTTCCAATAAGGATTAATAATATCTTAGTTGGGATCAAGTACAAGTTACTGTTTTATTATTACAGAGAAACAGGAAATATTTTTTTAAAAATCATAATTTGAATTATTTAGATAAAATGGAGTCTATGGGAGATGACCTTTCTGTAATTCTGAATTTTCTAGATAATGGATTTCCAGATCCCCTACCTGTATCAGAAAATCACTGTCTCTGTCTGCTATCTCCTTCTTTCTATAACTAACTGTCTCCACGAATAATCCTAAACTCTATATATATATACACATATATATATATATAAACATTTTAGAAAAGAAGACACGATTGCTCTTTGCAGTTTACTGCTTTCACTAAATGCCCTACCATGAATAAAAATTATCTAAAAAGGGGAATTGCTTTTTATCTAGTAGCTCTCTAGTTTTTCATTTCAGCAGCTATCTGGTTGGTAGGGTATGTTTACCCTAGCAACCAGGCAGTACTTTAAAAGAGAGTGGAAGATGAAGGAGAGAGGGGCACAGAAGAAAGATAAGTAATAAAAAGTAACAATAAAACTGTAGCCGAAAGCTGGAAAAGAGATGTCAAATAATGAAAAAATGGCAAAAACTGAAGACCAAATGATAAGTTCCTAAGAACAGGATATCACACTATAGGAGTTATTTATCAAAGTCAGAATTTATCTCAATATTTTCTGCTACAAACTCCGATCAAATACGTTTGGGTTTTTTATGCTTATTTGTTATTACATTTTCCTGAAAATCAGATTTTTACAATTTTTTCCGATTTTTCATCCGATTTTCACAATTTTTTCGGATTTTTCACCCGAAAACTCAGATTACTTATGTTTTTTTTCCCGAAAATTCAGAAAACTTTGGGGTATTGCACGAAACCCAGCGCACATCAAAAAAATCATTGGGACTCCTCCTACTGACTTATATGTAACCTCGACAGGTCTGAGATGCCGGATTTTCTGATTCGGACTTTTCTATCCTTGGGGTTTAATAAATTCCGAAAAATTTTAATTTTTGCATTCAGAGTTTAGTAAATAACCCCCTATAAGTTAACTTAAAGGCAAACTACCGCTTTAATTGAAAACATGTATTGCTTTCAGAATTTATAACTGACCAGTATAGTATCCCTCTGACCATTAAGGATATATAAATATGTAATAGGTGGTTTTGCAAAACAATTTAAAAACCAGCAAATCAATTTGTAGCAAAAAATCATGATTTATGGAAGATTTGCAATTCACAGTGAAAATTTTCAGGTTCATAAAAGTTTAAGGTTGAATCCTTAAAGGCTTTGAACATCTGCTGCAAATGTGAAACGTCTGCAATTACCAAAATAGAAATAATATTCGACTGAGAGTAAAACGTGTGTGATACTGAAATAGCTAATCATAAAAGCAGAACAAATCCAGTGCAGGCACCTACAGCAGGACCCCATGCAATACCCCAAGGTTAAAAAGACTAAATGCATGTGTATAATGGATGTGTTTAAAATGAAAGTGTAAAATGACGTATCATGAATGGAACATTAGTAACAGATGTTTCTATGAACATGTAAACGAAAGAAAGTCTTTCCACATGGGAGTGGATGTATAATAGACATGCTTATGCAATACACTGTACTCACTCATCTATGTATTTGGTGTTTTATAGCAAACCCATTACTAATAAATGTCTCTGCATTGTGTTCTTTTTTCAGTCAGTAAAGGACTCATTAGCTTCCAAAAGGAAGAGTACTGTTTAACCCCAGAATGCATTGAAGCAGGTAAGTCATAATCCTAATTCTAGGATTCTAATTCTAAGGTTAAAGGGGCAGTATAACCGCTTTTCTAACATGGGCTCAATGTATGGGGCTGTGCCGAATATATTTTTTGCCCTCATGTTTACAAGAAATGTAAACCCTCAAAAGGAATTAAAGTAAAATTTGCAATTTTCATTAAAGGGATACTGTCGTGGGAAAACATGTTTTTTTCAAAATGCATCAGTTAATAGTGCTGCTCCAGCAGAATTCTGCACTGAAATCCATTTTTCAAAAGAACAAACAGGTTTTTTTATATTTTTAAATCTGACATGGGGCTAGAAATATTGTCAGTTTCCCAGCTGCCTCCAGTCATGTGACTTGCGCCTGCACTTTAGGATGGAACTACTTTCTGGCAGGCTGTTATTGCTCCTACTTAATGTAACTAAATCAGTCTCAGTGGGACTTGGCTTTTACTATTGAGTGTTGTTTTTAGATCTACCAGGCAGCTGTTATCTTGTGTTAGGGAGCTGCTATCTGGTTACCTTCCCATTGTTCTTTTGTTAGGCTGCTGGGGGGGGGGAGGGGTGGGATGATATCACACCAATTTGCAGTACAGCAGTAAAGAGTGACTAAAGATTATCAGAGCACAAGTCACATGACTGGGGCAGCGGGGAAACTGACAATATGTCTAGCCCCATGTCAGATTTCAAAACTGAGTATAAAAAAATCTGTTTGCTCTTTTGAGAAATGGATTTCAGTGCAGAATTGCACTTTGAGAAAGGCTATAAGATTAGCCGAAACGTCAGTTATTTATTTTCAATAAATTTCACCGATTCATTTTTTTTGCATCTGAAGACCTTACTCACTTTGCTGATAGCACCCAGGCACCAAACACTTTTCTCACGAGTAGTGCCAGCCTAACATGGACGCTATATATATATATATATATATATATATATATATATATATATATATATATAGCAAAAGTTTCCAGACCAGCACTCCCTTTTGGTGAAAATCAACAATCTTTTATTGTGACATGGTATCTTGTTCCAACGTTTCGATCCCAATAGGGATCTTTTTTTCCTTGAAAAAGATCCCTATTGGGATCGAAACGTTGGAACAAGATACCATGTCACAATAAAAGATTGTTGATTTTCACCAAAAGGGAGTGCTGGTCTGGAAACTTTTGCTGTATGCTAATATTACCGTGCACCCCTACTTATCCATTGCCTTGGAGTGCGGATACTCATCGAAGAAATATATATATATATATATATATATATATATATATATATATATATATATACTGTGTGAAAAAAGACCGCACTCGCAGGACTTGTCATGGAAAAAAAAAGCCGCAAGGGCTGCTGCTTTTTTTTCATGACAAGTCCTGTGAGTGCGGTCTTTTTTCACACAGTATATGCAAGTTTTTATCGGCACCCAGGCATTTAATAGCTTCATTGAGGAGTGCACCAGCTTGGATCCCTATATATATATTTATATTCATACTGAAGGTACTGTATATATGTTGTGCCTTTTATTAAAAATGATGAAGATGATGGTCTTATAAAAAGCTTGACATTCAACTGAACTAACTGCATGTGTATTTGTAACAGTTACCTGGTAATAATTAAGGGCTGTTCCAGTGGCGTAATTAGAAGTTAGTGGGCCCTACAGCAAGTTCATTTTAGGGCCCCCTAAGCTCTGTTAATAAGACACAGATGAAACACATGACATATATAAATATATATTGAAAATGCTTATTAGTCAGCTGGGCCCTCTATATGGCCCTTCAGCAGTTGCAGAGTCTCTTTATGGTACAATTACATCCCTAGGTGGTGGTATAAAGAGGTATCACTGTATTCTCTTGTTTGGCTCCATTCCATTCCATTTGTTAAAGCTTCTGCTTGAACTAATCCTAGCATTACCCATTTCTGACACTCCTGGCTCAGACACTCAGACAATCCCTCTACATTTGACCCATTGAGGATAATTAATATACAGAAGGCTAGCAGGAAGTATTTGTATAAATGTGGTTTTAAAATTAGGACTCTCTTTATCCATTAAAGGGCAATAAAATCCCATTTTTACTTTCTTTAATGATAAAGAAACCTATCTCCAATATACTTTAATTAAAAAATGTGTACCTTTTTTTTATAAGAAACCTGACTGTATGCAGTGAAATTCTCCCTTCATTTACTGCTGTGGATAGGAATTGTCAGATGGTCCCTAACTGCTGAGCAGGAAAACAATCATACTTATGAACAGCAGGGGGAGCCCCCGCCTTACTTCCCAGCCATGCAGAACTCAAGCAGCTTTGTTTATGACAATTCCTAAGCAGCCCAGACCACACTGAGCATGTGCACAGTCTTAGTCTTGCAAAGTTGTTTAACAAAGTTATAAGATGGTGACCTCCTGTAGCCAACTTTGAAAGCATAAATTATTTGTTTGATTAGGCTTGTGGTGCAGTAAGTTCATGTTTACTGTATATTTAGTATACAAAATACAGCATTTCTAGCCTTATTCTATTTTAGACTTTACATGCCCTTTAAGTCGTTTTCTTCTAGTATAAATGTTTAGCAACTGCTTTCTAGTTATCGCTAGAGGAAACCAGGTTGTTGTTATTATTCTTTAAGACTTTAGCATCCCCTTGCCCTTCCGCTATATATACATCTAATAAGGTAATACACATCTATGTTCAAAATGAGCAAAATTATAATCTGTCCTGACTAATCTTTTAATCAAAAAAATATTAGATTAGAATTGCTTCATAGCATAAGAACAAGTTTTCCCGTCCCATAAAGTCTGCTAGTTTAGGAGGATTTACTGGAAAAGATGGTTTGTACTCTACTAACTAGAAATAAGCAGTTTGTGTAATGCCTAATGCCTAAATCATGTGCCTTCATGTACAGTGTGTTGCTATAGGCTGAGTAGCTCTGACTAGTCCCATGCACGTATAATTAAACACTATGCAACATATTGTAACTTGTCATACCTTCCTTGAGTAATGTTACTGTATCATACAAAAACTCCGGGACACTTGTTACATTACATTTAATTTAAATGCAATAAATCCAGCTCACAACTTGCATTTGTCCCAAGGTAATACTTTCAGCATGAAACATAACAATAACATCGCTAATTAAAGCTGATTTTTCAAATGATCTGCTCCCCATAACCTTCAGAAATTCTCTGTAACTTTGAGCAGCTGTTTAGTTTTAGCCGCAAGCATTCTCACTATGAACCTGGACTGCACCTCTTGTTTTATATTGTACAAATCTAATCTGGTTATTTTGCTCATTAAAATGTAATCAGTTGTGTTTCTGCCTTGCCAAGCTTGCAGTGGTGGAGAGGCTGGCTTACATCAGTTATACTGTATGGCAGAACTGCAAAAATACTTGGATGTACTGATAATCCCACTAACCACATGGAGAGGTCATGGACGGAGTACAGAGACTAGGAAAGAACATTTCAAGCAAAAACATATGTGAACCCCCTACAGTGTGAGCTGCACCCTGATATCACATGCCAAATAAGTGACGTATCATGTGGCTTCATATGTAATCGACTCACTCACAATGCACTAAACACATGCTTCTTTTTATTAGGCCCCGCATGCACGGAGAAAGACAAAAATCTAAAATCATTAAAAATGAAAAGATCACAAGATCAGGAATGTATTTGTAAATCAAATTAATTACAATTGAATCCTCACACAAATTTGGATCGGACTCCAGGGGGCTGTGTGTACAGTAAATCCCTAAGCAAGACGTGGATCAATGTTTTAAGACCTTGGGCAAAGAGCCAAATGGCGGGTCCACATTACTGTGTTGTACGTGCAGCGTGTTTTGAAGTTGCGCCCACTTTTACTACTACACAACCCAGATAAGCCAGTATCATTACTGCAAAATGAATAATGATGAGATTAACCCCAGATTTGCCAATTTAATCCCAAAAGTAAAATGGATTACAAGCATGTTAACCCTAAATGTGCCAGCATAATACTACAGGCTGGGGTTAATATCATCATTAATAATAAATAATCAGCATAATTACCCCAGATATGCTAGTACAGTTATTAAAGAATCGATAATCAGTATATTAACCCCAGCTGTGCCATTATAATCACCGTAGAAATGGCCAATACGCAATTCATCAATCTGAGATTGCCAGTAAGATCACAGAAAAATCTCCAATGAACACTCCATTAACTTCACACATGCCAGTAAGATCAGTGGATAGATTGAAAACATTACCTTTACACATGCACAAACAGATTACTAGTAGCAAAGTTTTCTTGTCTCCTTGTGCTCCCACAGCTGCTTGGCAAGCTCTGTCTCTCTGTCTGTCTGTCTGCTGAATACACTGCAGGAAACACCAAGATGGCCGTGCATTCCACAGTGAAACACACGGCCCAATGAGCAAAACAGAAAGCAGCGGGGGTAAGAAGGGCATTTAGAGACAAATAAATTACATTTGCACAGTGCACCCCCTCAAATTAGTGGGCCCTGGGCAGATGCTCAATTGGCCTTATGGTTAATGGGAATAAACGTGACTATTTTCTCCTTTCCATATGTTATAAAACTACAACTCGCAGGATTCCTCCAACAGCTCAGTGGTGATGGAGTTTTGTATCTAGCCTGTATTGTGTTTACAAATAGCATGAAATTTGTATGATTTCCAAAAATGACATCCCTACAGACAACTAAACCCAACTATTATTTCTCGAAAATCCAAGTAGACGTGCTGCACAAATTCTGTTTAATTTAAATGCAGTCCTTTAGCAACCAGGGCAGCCCAGCAACTTGCTGTGTCAATGATTTTTCAAATATTCTCTCTCTCTCTCTCTCTCTCTCTCTCTCTCTCTCTCTCTTCTGAGACAACTTGCAATTGGTTTTCATTTTTTTCTGATTTTTGAGTTATTTAGCTTTTTATTCAGCAGCTCTCTAGTTTGAGATTTCAGCAATCTGGTTGCTATGGTCCAAATTACCCTAGCAACCATGCATTGATTTGAATAAGAGACTGGAAAAGGAGAGGTCTGAATAGAAAGATGAGTAATTAAAGGTAACAGTAACAATACATTTGTAGCCTTACAGTGCATTTGTTTTTGAATGGGGTCAGTGACCCCCATTTGAAAACTGGAAAGAATCAGAAGAAGGCAAATAATTTAAAAACTATAAAAAGGAAAAAATGAAGGCCAGTTTAAACGTTGCTTAGAATTAGCCCTTTTGTAACATACTAACAAGTTGAACTACCCCTGTAATCATAAAGTTAACTGGGTTTGGGGGGGCCTACTATAATTAAATTGTGGGAACAGTAATCAGGGGCGTAACTACAGAGGAAGCAGACTGCAGGGGGGCCCAGGAGGTATAGGGGGCCCTAATAAATGAGCAATTTCAATATATATTAGTAAAACAATTTGCTGTGGGTCCCAATAACATCTAGTTTCGCCACTGACAATAATCTATAATGACGTAATTGAATATACCCTGGGCCGTGTGCCTACTGGCAGCAGCACTGAGTATGAAGGAGAAGTGACTGCCAGTGGTTGTTTATATTATCACATTTCTAAAGAAGTACAGTAATCTTACATGTCTTTGCATCATTGCCCTAAATGTGATTTCTGTTACTTATTTTTATTATGCTTTGGACCGGAAGGGGCCCCTCTAAATATTCCATTTTGGTCAGCCTTGACTTAAAGGATATTAATAGCTACATAATACTAGCAATAACATATGTGATATTCTTACAGCTGCAAGTATTCGATCCAAAATGAACCTTTCTATAGACCCTTGTGAGGACTTCTTCGAGTATGCCTGTGGGGGATGGATAGAAGAAAATCCTATACCTGATGACATGTCAAACTATGGAATTTACCCCTGGCTGAGAGCTAATGTGGACCTTAAACTTAAAGGTACATTTGCCTTCCTTCTCTAATCACTGCCAGTCACCAGCATTCTTTTGTTCATACCTGTACAGGGCCAGGAGATTTTGAAGAAGAATGATTGTTTCTTTGAAATAATAAAAAAGAAGAGCCATAAAGCTGGGCACTAGTTTTCATTTTGCTTATATATGGATGCAGGCTTTTAAATATAAGTCACAGAAACAAAAACAAAAGGAATGTATTGAAAGGATATAGGGTATTTATAAAAGAGGGTTGCATTTCTATCAGCCAATAATAATAAGGGGCCTGTGTATAAAACCTCACGTTTTTCTGGTAGAGTTTTTAAAGAGTAAAACTAAAATGTTTATAGATGTATTATACCCCAAAGCTGCTAGAAATTGTGATCTGGGTTGGTTTTTGTTCGATAATCCGATAAATTCGAGTGTCAATTTGAAAAAGTTGTATGATTCAAATTAATGTTTTTTCACAACGACTTTCTCAAGAAGAAATTATTAGTAAATTTGTGGATGGGAGTTAGGTTGACTTTGTTTTAATGAAAAAATTAGATTCATTTGAGATTTAGTAAATACCCCCTCTAAGAGTTTAGTAAAATCGATCATCTTGTTTGTGCATAGAAAATAAAAGAATAACATCCAGCAACTGCATTATAGGTGATTGGCGACAAGGAGATTTTTCACCCGCAATAAAAATGCACGACTGCGGGTGGCAAATCTCCCGAAAATTCTTCTCCACGGAAACTGCTGATGGTAAAACCTACGCGCTGCTTTGTTCTTTCAAAGTTGCCTTGCGAGGAAAGTTTGGGTGACTTTGGGATGTGTAGGTTTTGCCACCAGCAATTTTAATTATTGCCGGTGGAGAATAATTTTTGGGAAATTTGTCTCCCACAGTCGTACATTTTTATGGTGGGCAACAAATCTCCCTGTCAGCCATGGCCCTAAAACAGTACCCATCCCACAGCAAGTTCCTTTTGAAACTTTAAGAATAGTGACGGGCGAATCTGTGGTGTTTGGCTTCGCACGACAATTTTGACACGAGTGACAATTTTTTTACGTGCGACTATTTTGTTGTATTTTTCTGTATTTGTATTTTACATTAAAGTCAATCGGCGTCCGAATAATTTTGACGCGAGGCAATTTGATGCACAACAATTTTTTTTTTGTCACGGCGGACTTTTCACTTGTGAATTTTCGCCGCAGTTTCGTGGTGGCGATCCATGCCCAGCAAATTTATTCGCCCATCACTATTTAAGAATACTTGCCCAGCGTTTATAGTTTATACATGCTTGTGTTTTCAAATAATAATCCATCAGATTATTATTTCATATTATTCATGGGGGTGGGGGTGTATCTGTTCTTTGCACTTTGCACCCTGCCCTGCACTTTGTTAATTAAATCTAAAGAGGGTTATTTATCAAAGTCCGCATTTTTCAGGAATTTCCACTCGAAAACTCAGATTTTTCTAGATTTTTGCCTGAAACCCCGAAAACCAGCACAGATCAAAAAATCTTTGTGACTTTTCTCATTGACTTTTATGCAACCTTGGCAGGCGTGAGATGCGGATTTTCGGATATTGACTTTTTCCATCCTCGGGGTATAATAAATACTGAAAAAGAAAAAGTGTTTTTTTAAAATTCCAATTTTAGCGGTTCGGATTTTCAGTATTCTGAGTTTAGTAAATAACCCCTAAGTGTGTGTTTTTTTCCGTTCATAAATAATCCCCATAGAATAGAGGTTGGAAATTAGAGTTGAATTGTGTAGCCCAAGAATTATATTTCATGTAGGACAAGAGAAATGTAACGGGAAAGATATCTGGGTTTGTTTTCCATGGGAAAAGAGGAGAAAACCAAGTCACCCAGCAACATGCGATAATACGAATGCAGGATGTAGGATCAATTAAGCTCTTAAATCCCAAATGGTCTGAGGGGTTTTGTCACATAAGAAGTCAGCTGGATTCTCAGAATTTGACTTACATCTGTTAAAGTAACTTGTATGTAATATTAATTCTGTACGACAGAGATGTTCTCTTTCTCCCCAAACCAGCTTGCTTTCTGAGAAAATCTCTGTGGGATATTTTACATTATAGGACAACATAGGTCATGGACGTAGAATGCTCAAACAGGTTTGCTTAATTTATAGGAATGTCATTTATAGTTCTAATCCACACAGACCACAAGTCACTGGGGATCCTAAAGGAACTGAATGTTTTGTAGATGTAAGTAAGTTTGTCAGCTGATGTACTGATCGAATACTTGGAGAACAAGAGATGGAATTCAGTTGAAGTGATGAGCTGGAGAGAGGAAGATTGAATTTCAATGTAATAGTCAACTCTACTGCTCCTTGTGATGAAATATTCCAGCATTCATTTATTGATGCTTTAGTATTACCTTCCATGTAATCAGCGTTGGACTGGGGTTTCCCACAAAGTCAAGGGCCCCCTTGTGACTTCATGGGTTCCCATGGTGGTGTTCCCAGTATCATGCCCGCCTAGTACACGTAATCATAGGCAGATTTTCATTAAGGCTTGGGGAGGCTAAAGCTGGCCATAGACTCCAAGATCCGCTCGTTTGGCGACATCGCCAAACGAGCGGATCTTTCCAAGCGGATCTTTCCAAGCGGCTCCGACGGGTCGGTCGGGTAAAAATCCAACCTTCCCGATCGATATCGTGGCCAGATATCGATCGGGAAGACCCGTCGGAAGCCCCCATACACGGGCAGATAAGCTGTCAAATCGGTCCAAACGACCGATATCGGCAGCTTTATCTGCCCGTGTATGGCCACCTTTAGACTTCCCAAACCTGTTAGCCTAAAAAATTTAAAGAAAATTAAAAGAAAAACTAAGAATCTTCTGTCTCACAAATGTATCTGTTGGAGCTTGTCTAGGGGTGAGGGGCAGAGGGTTCTGCTGACTAGTGTCTTTAGAAAAAAAATCCCAACCTGGTGACTCCAGTGATGTCATCATGAGATTTTGCACCAAGTTAAAGCAAGCTGTAACTACATTGCCTCTATGTTTAATGTCCCAGCAGTGAATCTAACTCTGTGCAGGCTAATCCTTATTGATGGGCCAAAACCTAGTTTGGACTTTTCTTGAGCTTGCCTACCACAGTTCCTGTACACCAATGTACACTATGAGAGGGAGCCAGGAGAAAGACCTTAGGGCTAGTGATTGGCGAATACATTCGGCAGGCTTGAATTTGCGGGGAATTTCCGCGTTTCGACCCCAGCGAATAAATTAGCAAAACTGTGGCAAAAATTCGCCACACAAAAAAAAACGCAGCATCAAAAAAATTTGTTTATTTAGAAGCCCATTGACTTTAATGCATTTGGACAAAATAGGCGCACATATAAAAATTAACTGGGGCGTCAAAATCTGCATTTTGCAAATTTTACGATGTTTCGCAAATTTTGCTGTAAATTTGCACATTTTTCAGTGAACAGAAACCGGACAAATTCACCTATCACTACTTAGGGCTCATTTACAAAAGCAAGTGCATGTAGAAACCATTAAATGGACACAACATTGAGTGTGTTTTGAGAGATTTTAAAAACACGTTGTACCTATACATGAAGCCATTAAGTCTGCCCTAATAAATTGCATGCAATTGCACCTTTGGACACAATGAAACCCTACAACTAACACCAGCCTTGTGTTGTAGTTAGCTCAGTGATCCCCATCCAGTGCTTGTGAGCAACATATTGCTCCCCAACCCCCTTGGATGTTGCTCCCAGTGGCCTCAAAGCCGGTGCTTATTTTTCAATTCCTGTCTTGGAGACACGTTTTGGTTGCATAAAAACCAGGTGTTTTGCCAAGCAGAGCTTCCTGTTGGCTGCAAGTCCACATAGGGGCTACCAATAGCCAATCACAGCACTTCATTTGCATCACCCAAGAATAAAAAAAATGTCAGAATTGCACAGAATTCTACATTTGTAAATAAGATTGCTTCCTTGCCTTATTGCCACATATCGTGGGGTATCGTGTATTGTGTAGAATTCTGTTCTCCTTCCAATCAAATCTATATTTACTGCTTAATCATTCCTTCCATCTTTTTTTAAGATAAACACAACTGCCATGATGAGAGATCACACGTGCATTAATCAAAAATACATTAGAAAGTATTTTCCATGTATTTACAGGGTCTCAGATATATTCAAATGGCAGAAAAGCACATAGTTGTTGTACAGTAGGAGACAAGCAATGACATAGCATACACAAGCATTCCAAACTGTATGTTAAACAGCTATATTCTCATAGAAAGCAAACACAGTTATGAACATATTACAATCAATTTATATAACAGGCACCAGATGTAAGAGCAAAGCCGGAGAATGAAAATAAATGGAGTGGCCATACATAAACACAGATGCTATCAAACATATTTCATATATAGACACAACATATTATGTATATGACTGGGTTGTTTATCTTATGGCTTCTGTGGTTGGCCAGGCCTGTGACATTAATGCTGCAATGGGCCAAACACTCCACTTACTGTTGTTTACATACTGATTGTGATACTTTCCATGTTTCTGGGTCATTTGCTAATGTTTATCCTTAGCACACTGGCTGCATTTATTGCCTTCAGTCCATGTTTGCTTTTACTGCATGTACTGTATGTTTAAATGGGGCAACTAAAAAAATAGATCATTTGCTTCCAGAGTTTAGGAGTTGCTTAAACTATCTCTGATACACCTGGTAGAACTGTAGCAGTCACATTGCCTTTGGTGATGGATGGGGAACCACTCAAGAACCCCTGAAGAAAGAGTTGCTTTATAAGAATAAGATTCCATTTTGGAATAATTCTTTGAAATGCAGTGCAGGGTACAAAGGTCAGAAAACATGGCATATGTCCTCCATTTTCTATCTGGTCTGAGATGCAGAGTACAGCCAAACCCTGAACAGAAAGGCTCTTCCGGTTAAGCAAAAGTGTTTGCTGTAAATAAATTACCCCTAAAGTTGATTTATATACACTGATTAATATACCTAGGTGGCCATTTATCAAAATGCATTGTGTAAATTAAAGTCCATTATGTTTCCGTTAACTTTCAGTATGTTATAAAACGGCTAATTCTAATTCCTTTTTTTTTTAAATAGTTTTTGAATTAATTGCCTTCTTCTGACTCTTTTCAGCTTTCAAATTGGGGTCTAAAAAAATAAATGCTCTGTAAGGTTACAAATGTATTGTTATTGCTAATTTGTATTACTCCACTTTATATTCAGGCCTCTCCTATTCATATTCCAGTCTCTTATTCAAATCAATGCATGGTTGTTAGGGTAATTTGGACCCTAGCAACCAGAGAGCTGCTGAATAAAAAGCTAAATTCAAAAACCCGAAATAATAAAAAATAAAAACCAATTGTAAATTGTCTCAGAATAACACTCTCTACATCATACTAAAAGTTAATGCAAAGGGCCCCTTCAACACTGCAAATGTTTAGCACCGAAGTGAACACAATGCCTATACAGGTATCAGACCTGTTATCCAGAATGCTGGGGACCTGGGGCTTTACGGATAACGGATCTTTCTGTAATTTGGATCTTCATACCTTAGGTCTATTAGAAACTCCTGTAAACATTAAATAAACCCAATTGGCTGGTTTTGCTTCCAATAAGGATTAATTATATATTAGTTTGCATCAAGTACAAGGTACTGGTTTATTATTACAGAGAAAAAGGAAATCATTTTTTGATTATAATGGAGTCTACGGGAGACGGCCTTTCTGTAATTTGGAACTTTCTGGATAATGGGTTTCCGGATACTGGATCTCATACCTGTATTTACAACTGAGCAATACACCTGTCTGGTCTTGCAATATTGTAGATAGCATAAGTTCTGCAAACAAGAGTTAAGAGGCAGATTTATCAAAAGTCGAATTTCGAAGTGAAATATACTTTGAAATTCGACCATTGAATGGCTATACTTTGACTTTGAATATCGAAGTCGAAGTTTTTTTACCGAATTTGACCGGTTTGCGTTATACGATTTCATCGATCGATCGAACGATTTTATTTTGACTACAAAAAACGTAGAAAAATGCATTAGAAGGTCCCCATAGGCTAACATAGCACGTCGGCAGGTTTAATTTGGCGAACTATTGAAGTCAAAGTTTTTTTTAAAGAGACTTCGATTATCGAATGGTCAAATATTGAACGATTTTTACTTCGAATCAAATTCGAAGTAAAATTCAAAGTCGTAGTATCCTATCCGATGGTCGAAGTATCCAAAAAATTATTTCGAATTTTGAACTTTTTTACTTCAAAAATTCCCCCCCTATACCTCCTGCCCCCCCGCAGCCATAGGGTCTGTTTTCTCTGTAGTTATGCCCCAAATCACTGGAAAATGCAAGTTGAGAATAAAGTTAAAGTGCAAAACAAATAGAGGTGGATTTAATGTTTTGCACTATTTTTTTACAGACAAAAATATGGCTTTTTGGGTACCATACAAAGCTTAACAGGACTACAGAAACCCATTCGAAACCAGGGAAAAAAAATTTCAATTTTGTAACCTATTATCCAGAATGCTCAGAACCTGGGTTTTCCGGATCTTTCCGAGATCTTTCTGTAATTTGGATCTTCATACCTTAAGTCTACTAGAAAATCATGTAAATATTAAATAAACCCAATAGGCTGGTTTTGCTTCCAATAAGGATTAATTGTATCTTAGTTTGGATCAAGTATTAGAGAAAAAGTTAATCAGTTTTAAAAATCTGGATTATTTGGATAAAATGAAAGTTTCCGTAATTCAGAGGTTTCTGGACAAAAGATCCCATACCTGTACCATATATGTGTGTAATACATCAGTATAAAAGATTATCACTTTAATGCATTATTAACACCAACAGGCATAAGAGGTCAAATAAACATATCAATGCCAATGTTAAATATATAAGTAATTGCACAGGATTGATCTGATTTATGATTATGAATTATGATTATTAATGCTTTGTGTGAAGCACATTCAGTTCCTATTCTTTTGGATCACAGCTTTAACCACAAGAGCCAACTTCTATACTCCATCCAACATTCTTAGGCTTTATCACTGCATTTAGCCAAAAACATCAACTAAAACGATCTCTGGAGACTTGTGGGTCGGCCTTATTTGTTCAGAATTGTTGAAAAGTTTAGTAAAACAGCATTTTAAAAGCCTGGATTTTGTTGCTTTATTATGAAATGTATTAAAATTGGAACAAACAGATAATGGAATGTTTATATAACACAAAACTGTAATTTAACACATAACTACCAACATTTAAAAATAATTTGAAGGGGCAATTAGGTTCTTGGCCTTTAGGCCAACTACAAGTATGCAATCCGTTATCCAGAAACATGTTATCCAGAAAGCTACGAATTATGGAAAGGCTGTCTCTCTTAGACATTAGAATTTTATCCAAATAATCCAAATTTTTTAAATTGATTTTTTTCTCTGTAATAATAAAACAGTACCTTGTACTTTATCCCAACTAAGGTATAATTAGTCCTTAATAGCCCATAGGATTTATTTAATATTTACATGATTTTCTAGTAGACTTAGGGAGGAATTTACTAAAGGGCGAATTTTTGCCTTGGAAGGCTCCGCCACACTGTGTGCAACTTTGTCAGACGTTAATTCACAGAGCATACACTAAGGGGCAGAATTACTAAGGGTCGAAGTGAATTTTCGAAGTTAAAAACTTTGAATTTCAAACTATTTTTTAGGTACTTCGACCATCGAATAGGCCTAAATTCTTCAAAAAGTTTGACTTCGAAAATCAAAGAACTGTTTCTTTAATAAAGTTTGACTTCGATACTTCGCCATCTTAAACCTGCCAAATTGCTATGTTAGCCTATGGGGACCCCGTAGAACCCATAGCCAACATTTGGCTACGTTTTTAGAAGTCAAAATAAAATCATTCGATCGATTGATCAGTGAAATCGCTCGAATCGTTCGATTCGAACGATTTCATTGTACGATTGAATGATTTTTTATTCAACCGAATTTGGCCAAATTAGATTAAAAAAAACTTCGACTTCGTCGTTTGAAGTCGAAGTAATCCAATTTGATGGTCGAATTTCAAAGTATTTTCCACAAATTTGACCCTTGATAAATCTGCCCCTAATTCATCAAAATGTGAAGTTGTGTCTCGCAGATGAACGCTGTAGAAGTGTCGACAGCAAAAATTCGTCAGCGCAAGCATTTCATAGCAAACTTTTTTTTCTGCCTAGTGAAACTTCATTAACACACTTACGCTTAGGTCAATTTAAAAAGGGCTGGTACATACAGGTCATGTATATGTCTTTATTGTTGGAGAAATTGCTGGAAGTGGCCACTTATTATTAAAACTGTCCAAGGAAGCAAAATAAAGACAAAAGAGATCCTTTGTGTCACGACCCTCAAATGGTTTAAAAAAATTAAAAATATATTTAAATTACAAATTTTAAACATAATCCCACTTTAAAATATGAAAAAAACGTCAGGATATGATACAGGATATGATGTCACTTACATAAAATTGAGGAAGATGTAGCTTCACCTTATCAGAAGCAGACTCTGACGAAATGGGTAATGTAGTGGAAACGTTGCACTTTGATGAATTTGCAGAGTAATGATCGTTCACCTGAGTGAAAATTCGTTGGCGAAAGGGTGCCAAACTTCGTTAGCGCTGAGCTCTTTCACTAGCAAATTGTCCTCTATGCCTGTTAGTAAATTGGCAATGTCCCTGTGAAGTGTCATTTGGCAAATTTCGCTAGCAATAGCCTGCTTCGCCCTTTAGTAAATTTGCCCCTTAAGGTATTGAGATCCAAATCACGGAAAGATCTGTTACCAGGAAGGCTACTAGAAAATCATGTAAACATTAAATAAAGCCAATAAGATGGTTTTGCTTCCAATAGGAATTAATTATATCTTAGTTTGGATCAAGTACAAGGTACTGTTTTATTATTACAGAGAAAAAGAAAATAATTTTTAAAAAATTGTATTATTTGAATAAAATGGAGCCTATGGGAGACATCCTTTCCATAATTCAGAGCTTTCTGGATAATGGGTTTCAGGATAATGGACCCCATACCTGTACAAGAACTGAGAGTGATAATAAGACCACTGAAATACATTTTAAACATTTCTGTGGACAACATTTTACTGGGGAGTCCCTGGATATTATGGTGAGCTGGCAATTATTATTAATGAACACAAACATTTTAACTATCTTGCTGTTCAGGTATGGGATCTCTTATCCAGAAAACAGATATCCAAAAAGCTCTAAATAATAGGAAGGACATTTTAAAAAATAATTCCACTTTTTTCATGATTTCCCTTTTGCATGAATCCATTTTGGTGGCAAAACAATCCTATAGGGTTTATTTAATGTTTAAATAATTTATAGCAGACTTAAAGGAACAGTTCAGTGTGAAAATAAAAACTGTGTAAATAGATAGGCTGTGCAAAATAAAAAATGTTTCTAATATAGTTAGTTAGCCAAAAATGTAATGTATAAAGACTGGAGTGAACAGATGTCTAATAAAACAGCCAGAATCCAACTTCCTGCTTTTCAGCTCTATAACTCTGAGTTAGTCAGCGACTTGAAGGGGGGCCACATGGTACATTTCTGTTCAGTGAGTATGTAATTGATCCTCAACATTCAGCTCAGATTCAAAAGCAACAGATATGACCCATGTGCCCCCCCTCAAGTCTCTGATTGGTTACTACCTGGTAACCAGGGTAACCAGTCAGTGTAAACCAAGAGAGCTGAAAAGCAGGAAGTAGTGTTCTGACTGACTTGTTATACATCAAATCTCTCCAGCCTTTATACATTACATTTTTGGCTAACTAACTATATTAGAAACATTTTTTATTTTGCACAGCCTATCTATTTACCCAGTTTTTGTTTTTACACTGAACAATTCCTTTAAGGTGTGGTGATCCAAATTACAGAAAGATATGGAAAGTCCCAAGCATTGTCTGTTATTTAGTGGCCCAATGGTTAGCAATGCTGCCTTGCAGCGCTGGGGTCCTAGATTTGATTCCAGTCCAGGCATGAGTTTGTATGTTGTCTGCGTGGATTTCCTTTGGGTACAACAATTAAAAAAAAAAAACATACAATCAGGTTTATTGGCTCCTGATAAATATATAGTGTCTGTTAACAATAAAGGAGTATAGATGGTAACCTCCGCTGAGGCAGAGAATAATGTGTAAGAATAATGTAAATAAAGCTCAGTTAATATCAGAAGTTTAAACAAGTGTGTTATAAGAAGGCTACATTCATCATATTACATAGAATGTTACATTTGGGAGCATGTTGCTCCATACAATGCCAAGTTCTTATGTTATTTCCACTACAAAAACTGTATTATACCATTAATCCATGCACAATTATATTTTTTAATAGAAATATTTATTTATTTATAAGTTCAGTTTAATAGAACATAGGACAGAGTAGACATATGCACGTTTGACATTTATACACATCCAGTGTAGAAGAGCTACACATGTTTATAGTACAGAAAGTTATGGTGGGCTTGAAAAAACTACATTGAGGTGGAGAGGTGGATGGTGCCAAGGTGCAAACACAAGTAGTAGTTAAAAGAGTTCTACACACTCATTCTAGGAACCATATAAAGTCTTAAGCTGGCCATAGACGCAAAGATCCGATCGTACGAATCAACGTACGATCGGACTTTCCCATCTCCCGACCCTCCACTAACCATTCATATCAAAGTCTTTACCATTCCGATCAAATAAGAACAGATCAGCCAATGTTCTGCCCCTGACGGCAATCGTACGATACTTATGTCTGACAACACTAGTGACAGTCTCCCTCTGAAAATCGTACGATCGGCAATACACGCAGAGATATTATCGGGAGGCGACAGAAATTTTCTAACCTGTCCGATCGACCAAACGACCGATCTCCGACGGACGAAAAATGTCGGGACTCTCCACACATGGTCCGAAAATCGTACGAATCCACGATTCGTACGATCGGATCTTTGCGTCTATGGCCAGCTTAACTATACCGGTATGTTGTGTTGCTTTGCACTATAAATGTATTAAGATATCTACTGTATTTTTCTTTCAGCACTTTTAGAGAAGCCTATAAGCAAAAGAAGAGATTCCGAGGCAATACAAAAAGTAAAGACCTTTTACATATCCTGTATGAATGAAAGTAAGTTTCCTTTTTTACAATTCTGATGTATCTTAAAGAGAAGAATTCAGTTACAAAGCTTTGCAGCATGTCCTACTGGAGGGATTCAAATGCAGTTATTTTCTGTTAATACATATATAAAAGTATATCTGGCGCATCAAAGGATGAACCCTATGGGATCCTATGGGATCCGCAGGTTTGAAAATACACTTCACTGAAATACATTGCATATTTTCAATATGACGGCCAAACTCTCTTGAGATGGATTGCGCATTTGGTATGCTGGTGACTTAATTACTGTACGTATTGCATATCAGTCCAGCTACATTTAGCATGTAAATTGCTTTTCCGCTTCGCTTTTTTTCACAAAAGTTTACTAAAATTCTTGTGGGGAACGAGAAAAAAACAGAAATGCATGTTGGGAAGAGCAAACTGCAGGCTGAAAAAGGCATATTATCATGTGAGTGTGGTTTCATCGGGATATTTATGCTCAACCGCATGTTTTTAAAAACACCACGTAATAACGCCCTATGTGATCTCACACTGAGGGGCATATTTATCAAGGGTCGAATTTTGAATTGAAAAAACTTTGAAATTCGAATTGAAAAAGACCAACCGAAATTACGTTTTTTTTTGGTCGAATAGGTCAGTTTTCGATCAGTTTTCAGCCACGTTTTTTCCAAAAAAAAAACCTTTGCTTTTTCAAAGTCTACCAATTGACTCCAAATAGGTTCTAGGAGGTCCCCCATAGGCTAAAACAGCAATTCGGCAGGTTTTAGATGGCGAATGATTGAAGTAGAATTTTTAGAGAGACAGTACATGATAAATTTCAATATTCGAATTTTCAATTTATTTTCAAATTTGAATCGAATTTGGACCATTCCCTAGTTGAAGTACACAAAAAATAGCTCGAAATTCGAATTCTTTTAATTCGAAAATTCACCTCGACCTTTGATGAATCTGCCCCTTAGTATAATTACCAGGGAATGCAAGCAGAACAAATTAATATAACATAACATATTACATACATTATATAACACTAAGGGGCTGATTCACTAAGGGTCGAATATCGAGGGTTAATTAACCCTCGATATTCGACAGGGAATTGAAATCCTTCGACTTCGAATATCGAAGTCGAAGGATTTAGCGCAAATAGTGCAATCGTACGATCGAAGGATTATTCCTTCGATCGAACGATTAAATCCTTCGAATCGAACGATTCGAAGGATTTAAATCCAGCAATCGAAGGAATATCCTTCGATCAAAAAAAGTTAGCCAAGCCTATGGGGACCTTCCCCATAGGCTAAAATTGACTTCGGTAGCTTTTAGATGGCGAACTAGGGGGTCAAAGTTTTTTTTAAAGAGACAGTACTTCGACTATCGAATGGTCGAATAGTCGAACGATTTTTAGTTCGAATCCTTCGATTCGAAGTCGTAGTCGAAGGTCGAAGTAGCCCATTCGATGGTCGAAGTAGCCCAAAAATTACAAAGTTTTTTTTACTTCGAATCCTTCACTTGATGTTAGTGAATTGGCCCCTAGTTGTACGTTGCTGTACTCAACATTTGTATATTTTACGAATATGCTTTACATTTTCTATTGAACCAAATTCAATATTTATATTCTTATTCTACACAGAAAGTAAAGAATTGTGGGGTATGTGCATTTTACATGAATGACTACTCTACAAGTGGACAATTTCAATTCACTTTCTGTTAATTTTTTGGGAGGGGCAACACAGATTTTGTATTAATTTCTGTAAGCAACAATAACTGCATGGGGTCAGTAAAAGGAATGGTGGCCAAACAATAATTCAGCTTAGGGACAATATGCATGGCTGCCAGGGAACAGCTGAAGGCACACAAACAAGCTGAAGTTCTAAGAACTGTTCAACCATTTTTATTTATTAGATGACTTTTTGGTTCATTTAACCCAGCACACCATCCACTTGATTAGAACATTGAATATAATAGTTAATGCCATGTTATTATGAGAAAAAGAGAGTCTAATACCCACATATACATAGATTTCAGACTTCAGTAAAATTAGAGAAAAAAATACTGCAGGACATTCTAGTGTTTATTTTTAATTGTGTAATGTCAATGATGAATGATATTGATATTATATGAATGATATAATACAGGTATGGGATCTGGGGCTTTCCAGATAAAGGGTCTTTCTGTAATTTGGATCTTCATACCTTAAAGGACATGTAAAGTCTAAAATAGAATAAGGCTAGAAATGCTGTATTTTATATACTAAATATAAACATGAACTTACTGCACCACAAGCCTAATTAAACAAATAATTTATGCTTTTAAAGTTGGCTACAGGGGGTCACCATCTCGTAACTTTGTTAAACATCTTTGCAAGACTAAGACTGTGCACATGCTCAGTGTGGTCTGGGCTGCTTAGGGATCGTCATAAACAAAGCTGCTTGAGTTCTGCATTGCTGGGAAGTAAGGCGGGGGCTCCCCCTGCTGTTCATAAGTATGATTGTTTCCCCGCAGAGCAGTTAGGGACCATCTGACAATTCCTATCCACAGCAGTAAATGAAGGGAGAATTTCACTGCATACAGTCAGGTTTCTTATAAAAACAGTACACATTTTTTAAATAAAGTATATTGGAGATAGGTTTCTTTTAAATTAAAGAAAGAAAAATGGGATTTTATTTTTCTGCCTTTACATGCCCTTTAAGTCTATTAAAAAATAATTTAAACATTATGGGGCACATTTACTATGGGTTGAATATCGAGGTTTAATTAACCCTTGATATTCGACCATCGAAGTTAAATCCTTCGACTTCGAATATTGAAGTCAAAGGATTTACCGCAATTCATTCGATCGAATGTTCAAAGGAAAAATCGCGCTCGGAAGGTTTTAGGTGGCGAAGTAGGTGGTTGAAGTTTTTTTTAATGAGACAGTACTTAGACTATCAAATGGTCGAATAGTCGAAAAATTTTTAGTTCGAATCGTCCGATTAGAAGTCAAAGTCGTAGTCGAAGGTCGAAGTAGCCAATTCGATGGTCGAAGTAGCCAAAAAAAATACTTCGAAATTCGAAGTATTTTTCCTTCTAATCCTTCACTCGAGTAAATGTGCCCCCTAAATAAACCCAACATGAATGTTTAACCTCCACTAAGGATTCATTATATCTTAGCTGAGATGAAGTAGGGAGCTTAAATATTTTGGCCAAAGTATGGCATTAACACCTCATTATTTGGTAACAATTATTTTTGAAGGCAATCTGTGTGCTGACAATCTTTTTTTCTTTTTGTCCACCAAGTCTCCTGCTTTTAGAAAAGCTTTAAAAGACCTGCAAGAAAGACACAATGGACAGAGCCAGAAACATTATGCCATCTAGAGATAAAACATTGGTATTGCAACTCAATAAGACAACGCAGTCATTTAGAGTATTTGCACATTGAATTGGCAAATTAAGTCTTTGTTTATTTATAATATCTTAATTCAAACAAAAGGGTGTAACACAAAACACACCCAAATAGAATTTTTTTTACCCAACATTTCACCTGATCAAAATAACTTTGCATACTATGTTTCATGATGATTGAATCCATTTATAAATGCATCATAATGGAAGACCAGGGTCTTCCCACAAGTCAATTCTCTTCTATGAGCTATTATTATGTTTTTGTAGTGCAAACACTGGAATGTAACCATTTATTAAAGTTACCTGGATTCATTTATTTGAGTCATTTATAAACAAAAGTGTACCCACACTGATGCTGATATTTGATTGGCCATAATGGTCTAGCCCATTTTTGATAGGCCTAGGCTTTTTTTATTATTTTATTTGTTATGGTGCAGTTGCATAGTTTTGTTTGCTTACATAGACGGCTTCCACTTACTTTTTTGAGCACTTCTTGAGTGTTTAGAAAAATGTGCTGGACTTTAAGGGAAGCAACACCTTCCATTAAACTATTTAACTTTAACTGTAAATTCCATGAATAAGCAATATGCAGTGTTACTCGGGCTCTTTGCTGGGGTTGCCTCCTGCATATCTCATTTAAAATTGGACTGCCCACTCGGTAAGCCTCAATTTAGAAGCAATAAAATTGCATTTAAAAAATGTTCAGAATAGGGAATTGAACTATCATACTTAGGGGCACGTTTACTAAGGGTCGAATATCGAGGGTTAATAAACCCTCGAATTCGACCCTCGAAGTTAAATCCTTCAAATGCAAATATCGAATACAAAGGATTTAGCGCAAATGCTTCGATCGAACGATCAAAGTAAAAATTGTTCGATCAAACGATTAGAACGATTTTAATTTAAGGATTTTTCTTTGATCAAAAATAGCTTAGCAAAGTGATGGGGAAGGTCCCCATAGGCTAAAATTGTACCTCAGTAGGTTTAAACTGCCGAAGTAGGTAGTCAAAGTTTTTTTTAAAGAGACAGTACTTCGATTATCGAATGGTCGAATAGTCGAATGATTTTTAGTTTGAATCGTTTGAGTCGAAGTTGAAGGTCGTAGTAGCCTATTCGATGGTCGAAGTACCCAAAAAAATACTTCGAAATTCGAAGTTTTTTTCATTCCGATACTTCACTCGAGCTTAGTAAATGTGCCCCTTAGTGATGGGTGAATAAATTCACCAGGCGCAAATTCGCAGCAAATTTCAGTCAAAATTCGCCCGCCAAAATTATTCAGACGCCCATTGACTTTAATGCATTTGTCAAAAAAAAGGCTTGCGCATAACTATTGTCGTGAGCATCTAAATTGACACGTGTCAAAATAATTTTGACGTCCATTGACTTCAATGCTTTGGTGATTTTTTTCGCCGTTTTTCGAAAAATTTTCAGCGAAGCGATGGGACAAATTCGCCCATCACTATTCATACTGCCAGAAGAGCATTAACATTCCTCTATAAATTGGAAATTTTTGGTTAGAATTTTATTGGTTAAGAATCTCTAGAGGAAGGGGCAAAGGACATAGACACTTCTGTTAGAAGGGGATACAGGTGACCCTGCTTGTTTTTCCCTATATCGCTGATGGGCAAGGTTTTTTGATGATATCACCCACTTTCCTATTTACAAGGAATCAATATAATATTATTTTATGTACGTTAAAGTGGTTGTTTTACATTATTTTTACATAATAATGCCTTCTAATATTTCAAAACTGGAGGACCTTTGATAATAAAATATAAAGAAAAAAATGCAAATCTTGTCCCATTTCTATATAGCATCAAATGAACAAATCCTGATTTCATTAGAATTATAAAGTTTGAATGCACATGATGGCTATAGCTGCCAGTAAATATTGTTTCACCTTCATTTTTGTATTACTTTCCTAGCTCAAGTAGAAGTGGATGACATAAAACCAATTGTGAAAATTCTAAAACAGCCCTCTCTGCGGTGGCCAGTTTTGGAATCCAATATCGGAAGTGACGGGAAATGGTCAGAGAGAAAGTTCAATTTCCTCCAGACCCTTGCAGATCTAAGGAGGCTTTATAGCACATCTGTATTTCTGAGAGTATACGTGGCAATTGATGATAAAGTATCCAATAATTTTATCTTAAAGGTAAGGACGCAATTACTGGACTGTCATGAATTCACTGTAAACTCATGGTCATAATGTCAAGCAAAGCAAATGGCCTACACAACAAAACCGGGGGGGGACTGATGCACAAATATAAATACATAAAATTATGATATACCGAATTTCGTTGCCATAAGCGATGGGCGAATTTATTTGCCAGGACACCGGCATCAAAAACGAGACACCGGTGCTGTTTTGCAAATTTTTCGCCGTTTTGCGAATTTCGCTGCAAATTCGCTAATAATTTGGCGAAGCCTTTAAATCCTACATGGCTGGGCACATAAGGCTTGTACTTGAAATGTGTGGAGCAACAAGGTTGTTAACAAGTGTAAGTCTGCTCAGTTGTTGTACATTTGTACATTGTTATGGACGTCTGCCCTCTAGATGAAAACCCCAATAGCTGTTATTATTTCTATTATTTTTATTATTATCATTATCATTATTAGTATTATTATGCATTTATTACGCTATACTATAAAGGAATGTATTTATGGAACATATAGATTTTATATTAATACTGACAGGGGCTCATTAGATACAGTGCCATGGGCGAAATGGTATAAAACATCAAAGAAAGGAAAAAAGGCAACAGTGTGATACATATATCAATTCGGGAATCGGGAGTCCATATAATTATTTAACCAGGCCGAAGGGACCCGCCCCAGTTCCAAAGGCAATCAATTACAGAAAGGTTTATATCAAAAACGATATAAGTCCCAAGGCCTCTTAGAGTAAAAACAAAATTAATTTATTGATATTCACATTTAAAAAACAATTCACACTTTTAAAAAAGTATCCAGTACATACTACCCCACATATCCCACCAGGTGGGATATGTGGGGTAGTATGTACTGGATACTTTTTTAAATGTGAATATCAATAAATTAATTTTGTTTTTACTCTAAGAGGCCTTGGGACTTATATCGTTTTTGATAAAAACCTTTCTGTAACAGTGTGATACAGTCTTGAATAAAAACAGCCACCAAGTGTGTGTACAGAATTGAAAGGGTGAACTTGCCCTTTAACCACAACAGCGTTACATTAATTAGGGGCAGATTTATTAAGGGCCGAGTTGTGTTTTCCAAGAAAAATTCGAGTTTTTGAGTTGATTTTAAGTCAAAAATAGTTGTTTTTTTTTGGGGTTTAAAAAAAACCTTTAAACTTTTCAAGATTGATTATACCCCGACCTGAATCAGAAAATACCTGTTGAGTTCATGTAGATAGTCAATGGCAGAGATCCCCTGAGCCATTTGAAGATGTTAATCAGAGGGTTCTGCTCGAAAACTCAAAAAATTTCGAACAGTTCCATTTTTTTCCTGTGGAAAACTCTATTATTTCGAGTTTTCGGGTTGTTAACTCATAGGGGCAGATTCCCTAAAGGGCAAATTCGCCACCGTGACGTCATTTCGGAACTTTGCCGATTTCCTAACGGGCGCAGAAGGAGAAGGAGATAGACGCTAGCATTGCTTCGTACTCTAACGCCAAGTGAATTTTCGCTCTCGAGGCCTTCCTCAATTGTTTGTGAAAATTTTTCTAAGTCTGAAAAAACACTGGCACCTTTTCCTTTTTTCTCGGTGATAGCCTGCAAAGGTCCATACATTTTTTTTTTGGGTAACCGGGTTCCCCCCTCCATTTCCTAACATATGGTACATAAACTATACACTGGGCTCGTGTGCAGGACATTATATCAACACTATTTCCCTGGACTTCTGTAATGTAATGTATTTGCTGCAACATATACGTCCATTCAACTTTATCATTTCCCACCGTATGCTAATTAGGCAACGCTAGCGCATCTTCGCTTTGATTGCTGAAGTAACTCTAGCGAAAATTCGCCAGAGTCCGGTGCCCTGGACGCAAATTGGCACGTTAGGGAATCGGCATTGTTCTAGTGAATTTACGCCTGGTGAAGTGTTGCAATGGCTGCGAATCCATTGTTTGCCCTTTAGGGAATTTGCCCCTTTGAGTTTGAGTTTTTTCTTAAATCATTTCTTAAGGTTTTAAAAAGCTCACATAACTCTAAGGGGGTTATTTACTAAGCTCCGAATACCTGAAATTTCCCGTAATCCGAAAAATTCGTGATTTTTTTAATAAAATCTGACTTTTAAAAAAAATCACAAATTTTTCGGAATTTATTAAACGCCGAGGGCTAAAAAGCCTGAATATAAAAACACGGCATCTCAAACCTGTCGAGGTTGCATAAAAGTCAATGGGAACAGTCCCATTGATTTTTGGTTTTGTCGGGGGTTTCGGGGGTTTCGGGGGTTTCGGGGCAATTTCACAATGTTTTCGGGGCTTTCGGGTGAAAATTCCGAAAATTTTGAAGATTTCAGGGAAAATTCAAGAAAAAATCATGAAAGTCTGAGCTTTTCCTGCAAAGCAAATTTTCGTTAAAATGTAATTATAAATAAGCGTTAAAAACCCGAGCGGGTTAGATAGGAGTTTGTAGCAGCCGCTATTGAGATAAATTCGGACCTTGATAAATAACCCCCTTAAACTTGACCTTTGATACTATGAAAGCATGCAGAGAAAGACTTTCCTTTGATCAATAGTGAGAATGCTTTTTTATAAACCATTACTTGTATCACAGCAGATCAGTGTATCATAGAAGGCACTCATTAGAGTTTAGAATATAAATGGGTAGTAGATTATAAATGGGTAGTAGACGTCATGTCCAGCATAATCCACACATTTTACCATAACTGGATCATTTCTGGAAACAGGGATCCATCATGACAGTGTGACATCACAATATTATATTATTTTCACAAAAACGTATTTGTATTATCCATATCAGCATTTGGGTGCAAAACCAAATTCAGCTTTTTTTCATCCCTGTGAATAAACACTGATTCATCAATAATAAAACTATTTTTTTTTTGTTCACAGCTGGACCAGGCGTCGTTATCTTTATTATCCCATGAAGATTACCTTGACAATAGCACAATTGCTAAGAAAGTAAGTGATGCCAAAGAGTAAACTGAAAAATCATGTAACAATACGTCTTTTTTTTTTTCCATAAGTAACTGGACTTTTGGGTATTCTAGAAACATCACATGGGTGACTTCTTCAGTTCACTGGAACAATCTCTCATGCACATTGAAGAATTAACACCTGCCTCAATTAGAATAATCGTACTGGTCTGAGATCTGTTATCAGGAAACCCGTTATCCAGAAAGCTCCAAATTACAGAAATGCTGTCTCCCATAGACTCCATTTTATTCAAATTTTTAAAAATGATGTCCTTTTTCTCTGTAATAATAAATCAGTGGCTTGTACTTGATCCAAACTAATATATAATTAATCCTTATTGGAAGCAAAACCAGCCTATTGGGTTAATTTGATGTTTACATGATTTTCTAGTAGACTTAATACTTAAATTAAACAAAGATCCATTATCTGGAAATCCCCAGGTTTCGAGCATTCTGGATAACAGCTCCCATAGCTATACAGATACTATTGTGCGTGAGTTGAGAGTTTCAGCTATCACCAATTAAAGTTCAATGGAATCGTTGTAATTGGATGTCTGTGGTTTAAATAGGGGTTAAATGTTCTAAAATGACTGATTCTAATGAAATTTTCAATTGGCCTTCATTTTTTTCTTTTTTATAGTTTTAGAATTATTTGCCTTCTTCTTCTGACTCTTTCCAGCTTCCTGACCCCATCTAAAAACAAATGCTCTGTAAGACTACGCATTTAGGGGCAGATTTACTAAGGGTCGAAGTGAATTCGAGGGAATTTTCGAAGTAAAAAAATTACATCGAATAGGATACTACAAACTTCGAATTTACTGTGACTAAGATTCGAAGTAAAAAGTTTGAATATTTGACCGTTCGATTATCGAAGTACTATACTTCGCCAAATTAAACCTGCCGAAGTGCTATGTTAGCCTATGGGGACCTTCTTCAAAGTTTTTCTAAGTCTTTACACATCGAATAAAAATCCTTAGATCGATTGCTAAAATCGTTCGAATCGTTTGATTCTAACTATATTATCGTTCGATCTTTTTTTGTTTTATTCGACCGCAGGATTGCCAAATTTGTTGAAAAAACGTCGAATTTGATATTGGAATTCAAAGTTTTTTTAATTCTATGGTCGAATTTCGAAGTTTTTTGTACTTCGAAATTCGACCCTTGATAAATCTGCCCCTTATTGTTATTGCTACTTTTTATTATTATTTCTATTCAGGCCTCTCCTATTGATATTCCCGGCTCTTATTCAAAGCAGTGCATGGTTTCTAAGGTAATTTGAACCCTAGCAACCAGATTGCTGAAACAGAAAACCGGAGAGCTGCTAAATAACTCAAAAACCACAAATAATAAAAACCAATTGCAAATAGTCTCAGAATATCACTCTGTACATCATACTAAAATGTTAATTCAAAGGTGAACAAGCCCCTTTGAACTTCAATGCTTCATAGTGTAATAAAAAATATAATAATTAGTGGGGGCTATATTATTCACCTAGAGAAATAACACAAAGTCATAAATGTCACAGATTTCCCAAAGATCTGAAAGGCTTGTTGACGCTGCTGTTTACGAAGCTGAAAAACATGAAATATATTTGTTTCTCTGAAAAAAAACCCATATAAATCTTCATTGTTTGTGCTGTTGAAAGCAGACATGATATAAATGTATTCCTGATGTTATCATGGCTGCAAACTGAACTTGTTTTCTTTTAGAGAAATGTTGCTGCATCATTCCCATCAGCCATCCGTGCCCTTGGCATTAGTGCTTATTTATTTGCTGTGTAATTAGGGAGGCGATTTCTCTGGCTTTTGAAATAAGCTTTTTGCTCATCTTGCGTAGCTCCAGCTCCCTGTTGTCTCAAATCTGCAGACAGAGACACAGATGAGTTCCCCTCAGCCCTGATTCTTCCAGTGCCAGTTATTGATCCGTCTGAATATGCCATTAAAAGCACAAAGCAAGGTCATTCTCTGTTTTAAGCAATAGCCCTGTCACCCTTTTCGGGTCGACAGCACCCAGTGATGTGATTTGATTTTCTTAGCATTCTATATCTCTTGTATTCAGCCATTCATTGCATTTGTAATTAATAAGCAAATTAACATTCTGAATGGTAGAAGAATAATTAAACCCTTTAGGTTAGACTGAAATTTACCATCAAATCATATGTATATATATCAATATATATATATATATATATATACATATATATATATATATATGTATATACGGTATGGGACCTGTTATCCAGAATGGTCGGGACCTGGGGTTTTCCAGATAATGGATCTATCTGTAATCTGGATCTTCATACCCGAAGGTGCAGATTTATCAAGGGTCGAATTTCGAAGTGTAAAATACTTCGAAATCCGATCATCGAATTGAAATACTTCGACTTCAAAGTATTTTTCCCCGAATTTGTACATCCCGTGATTGAAGTATAATCGTTCGATCGAACGAATAAATCGTTGGAATCGAACGATTTTAGCCTACGGTCAAACGATTTTACTTCGATGTGTAAAGACTTAGAAAATGGTTGTAGAAGGTCCCCATAGGCTAACATAGCACTTCGGCAGGTTTAATTTGGTGAAGTATTGAAGTTTTTTTAAAGAGACAGTACTTCGATTATTGAATGGTCGAATATTCTAACTATTTTTACTTCGAATCGAATTCGAACTATTCAAACTATTTTTACTTCGAATCGAATTTGAAGTAAATTCGAAATCGTAGTATCCTATTCCATGGTCGAAGTATCCAAAAATTACTTTGAATTTCTAATTTTTTTACTTCGAAAATTCCCACAAATTCACTTCGACCCTTTATAAATCTGCCCCTAAGTCTACTAAAATATAATTTAAACATTAAATAAACCCAATAAGCTGGTTTTGCTTCCAATAAGCATTAATTATATCTACAGTAAGTTGGGATCAAGTACAAGGTACTGTTTTAACATTACAGAGAAAAAGGAAATCATTTTCTAAAATGGGTTTGTGGATAACAGATCCTATATATATCTATATATATACACACACACACCACACACACACACACACACACACACACACACACACACACACACACACACACACACAAAGGAAAACCGAAAATCACTGAAAATGTATATGAGTTATATAGGAATTTAAATGTTTTCTGCAAAGAATTGTAGTTGTTGATTTATCACAGTACACAGGTATAGGATCTGTTACCTGAAAACCTCTTTTCCAGAAAGCACTAAATTAAGGGAAGACCATCTGCCATAGACTCCATTTTATCCAAATGTTTTAAAATGAGTACCTTGTACTTGACCCCAACTAAGATATAATCCTTACTGCAGGCAAAATGATGCTACTGGGTTTGCTTAATTTTTAAAATGATTTTTTTTAGAAGACTGGGATTTATTAAGTGTTTAATATTATGTTTTAGAGAAATTAAAAATATTTAGAGAAAAAATACAATTCATGAAAAAAAAGAAATGCCAATGTTAGCAAATTTGGCCCCTTAATATATGGAGATACAAATTCCAGAAAGACCCCTTAACCGCTTATTCGGAAAACATCAGGTACCAAGCTTCATGGGTGACAGGAATGGTGGTTTAAGGAACAGTAACACCAAAAAATAACTTGTTTTAAAGTAATTAATTATAATATACTGTTGCCCTGCCCTGGTGAAATTAATTTGTTTGCTTGAGAAACACTACTATTGTGTATATAATCAAGCTGCAGTGTTGCAATTGAGGCAAGGTAGCAATGACACAGGTTAAAGGGCATGTAAAAGCAAAAAAATAAAATCCCATTTTTACTTTCTTTAATGAAAAAGAAACCTATCTCCAATATTCTTTAATTAAAAAATGTGTACCGTTTTTATAAGAAACCTGACTGTATGCAGTGAAATTCTCCCTTCATTTACTGCTGTGGATAGGAATTGTCAGATGGTCCCTAACTGCTGAGCAGGAAAACAATCATACTTATGAACAGCAGGGGGAGCCCCCACCTTACTTTCCAGTCATGCAGAACTCAAGCAGCTTTTTTATGATGATCCCTAAGCAGCCCAGACCACACTGAGCATGTGCACAGTCTTAGTCTTGCAAAGATGTTTAACAAAGTTACAAGATGGTGACCCCCTGTAGCCAACTTTGAAAGCATAAATTATTTGTTTGATTAGGATTGTGTTGCAGTAAGTTCATGTTTATATTTAGTATACAAAATACAGCATTTCTAGCCATATTCTATTTTAGACTTTACATGCCCTTTAAATAGTATGTAACAGATAAACTCTGTAAAACACCATGATATTCTATAGAGCCTATATGCTACATAACCTGAGCCTTTTCTCTGTATAATGGCTGCCCCCGTGGCTACACAGCAGCTTATCTATATAAACTATAGTAGTGTTTCTAAAGCAAAAACAAACCAGCTTTGCCAGTGAAGGGTAACACAACATTATATTTTAAATACTTTAAAACACTTTACTTGTGTTACTGTTGCTTTATCATTTGAGAGTAAAAAAGGCAGACAGTGCAAACGTTCTCAGAAATGGAACCCCTGACATTCAGATTGATGCAGCGTGGGTAACTTAAAAGATATAGTCATGGTCATTCTGAATAAGAGCAATGCTGCCCCCCGGACCAGCACATAATTCTCTGCTACTTTATGCAGGATGGAACTTAGAGGCCTCAAGCAGTGGCAGCAGCGTGAACTTACAGACATCAATTTCACCTAATCACAGTCTATAGAGTGGCGTTCTGGTTCCCTACTCACGTTCAGAATTGCTCCCCCTGTGCCAGACATATCCAGCCTTTTCTTTTCTTACTGCTCATCTATTAGAAAGATCTGTGCCAAAATTCTGTTTAGCCTTACTGGTGTCTGCAAATATTACTGATGCATACATTGTTTGCATCTGCAAAAAAACATCTCAGAACCCAGAACAAGAGCCTGATAAATTTAACATGTTATTTATCCTCTGGTTAACTGAGAAAGGGCAGAAGATTAACATACTCCACAACCCTGGTAAGGGGAATGGATTCAAATTGTATTTTATTATTTTATTTCTCATACCCAGCTGCCAGGATTTGTGAAAATAACATAAAGTACAGTTATTCCCTTTCTGGAAGCTATAGCTTCACAAACTCTTATGGGAGCAGTTTTGGACTGGGGTGTATGGAGCTCCACATGGCTGCCAGCTCAGGGTCCCCCCCCCAGTTGATGAATCCTATCCAAATAATAACCTTTTGCCAAAAAAAGAAAGAACTGATTTCGTAGAGGTAAAAATTGAATATCTAGAGCGGTATAGTTAATATCCTAGAATTACAAGGCAATGACACTTTTTCTCGCACCAATCAGTACGTTCGTCAGGCAGCTTCCATTTCTCCTGATTATCTGTCATTTTAGTCTGCTAAATGTATTCCTCATAAATGGCAGAGTTAGTCACACAGAACTCTCCTGTACTGTAGAGCAGCAGCATGGTGCAAAAAAGGAAGAAAAAGATATGTTTGTCAGTGATGGGAATTCACAAAGAAAGCAAATATAGTGGGTGTAATTAAAAAAAGGACAAAAAAGTGAATAGTTGTTGTATATTGTTTCTCTTATTAATTTGCATGAAAAATCTCTGTATTCCAACTTTAGTCACCCCCAAAAAATGTGCATTGAAGATAGCAGGCAAAGCATCAAGGCTTAAGAGCAAACAATTTGGCAAGACACCTAATTATACTGTATATATACATATATAATTAAACATATTATCAAAGCATGATGGATTCTGTATATCAGTAGCCATATATCCTCTGCTGACAATCTGGAAAGGTAGTTGCTGTAAGTGGCCATAGACCAAGTCATATGGACCCATATCATTGGTAAATGTACCTTGCAGTATGTCTAAGAGAGCACTATTACCAACAATATAGCCACAAGTGCTCTCTGTATGGGCCCTAGGAGCACACACCAGCTTTTACATCCTTTTTATTGGTTAATGAGCCCGTAACTAGAGAGGAAGCAGTCCTGTATTCAGAGAGGAAGTAGTCCTGTATTCAGAGAGGAAGTAGTCCTGCATCCAGAAGAGACAGGAGGTTAGTGGCACATGGGCAGCTTAAGAAACATGTGGGCTTTGGGGCAATAGCAGCTGCAAGGCACAGGAATGAGAGTGCTCTACTCTGCAGTCTGGCATGGGCCATAAGGGGTGCAATTTTTATGTCCCTAACTGCTGTTGCACTTGTCTGTGGCAATAGTAAATGAGAGCTAGAATCTCAACCATCAAGTATAGCAGAACTGTCTGGGAAGTAAGTGTAAGTAAGTAAACATATTTTGTGTCCAGGGGTAGAGACATGCGTGGGTTTGTTTTTGCAGACCCTCAACCAACCCGTACCTGATTACCCCCAACCTGAACCCCACCTGCTTAATGCCATTCTTTTCCCTATCCTGATACACCCACCCTGCCAGTGACATACAGTAAATGACACCTGAGCTCTAAGTGACATCACATAAGCCAGATATCACTTGATAGGCCTTATTGATAGGATAAAGTATATTTTATAATTCCCACCTCTCAAATAGCCCCTACAACTAGCCACCTGCAGCTAAAGGTGCCTGAACCTGAAATGAACATTAGGACATGAGGATATTGTGTCTGAGTCCCGACTGCTTTGTGGATAATCCACAGGTACCCGACCTACTGCAGGACTCTACACAGGGGTCTCTTGCTCTCTGCACAGAACACTGGATGGCAAATAAAGTGATCCAGTATTAGGAAGGGCAGCCCTGATTAATGACATCCATGGAAGGGGCAGCTACTTACAAAATCCATCACACGGTGTGCAAAGTACCAAACTGTAGCATTTCGTGCATTGTAAATGAGCCTTAATATCTTTCACTGCAAAAGCAAAAAGTTACCATAGTGTTTTCAGCATTCAAGGGGCTCTCTTTTCTACACTGTTGCAGTTACTAACTGTCCCAAATGAAATATTGGGCCATTTTCAAACTGTCTTATTCAACATGCCTATATCAATGTGCCGTCAAAATCATCTGTATGGGAAACAGAACCGTGGGAATCACCGTGTATCAACCCTGCATCTGGACATGAGGTTGGGTTCAGTCACCATTTGACATCACGTTACCCCCAATTATTATTGCATGGTGAAAGAGTTTGTTAACTGGGTGCCTATTATTAGGAAAATCCACCAGTGAATGCTTTTGCCTGATACAGTAAATCTTCCTCCCTTCTCATATCTCCTTATTTTTTCACAGTATAAAGATGCTCTCCTGGAATTTATGGTTGATGTTGCAGTTTTGCTTGGTGCAAACAAGACTAGAGCAGAGACTGACATGAAAGCACTAATTGAATTGGAAACTAAGCTTGCTCAGGTAAGAAACGGTTTACTCGTGGAGAATAGTCATTCCTTGAAACATTGCTGTTGGAGAAAACTAGAAATATTTTTCCTTGGGTATGGGAAATAACAGTTCAGAACAAAGCATTAAGGATTTTTTTCCCCTCAGGAGTAGGGCAATTGTTTTCCATATTTGATGTCCTTAATTGTACAGTGAATTCCCAGAGCAGTATAGCTCAACATATTTGTCATGTGATGTGATCAGATATGATGTTATAAATGAACATTTTGAAAAATTTAGTTTGTGCAATATAGGTTTTATGATGTATACTCATTTTTAGAATTAAAGGGATTCTGTCATGATTTTTATGATGTTTTTATTTCTAAATTACCCTGTTTACACTGCAAATAATACACTGCAAATAATTCACTCTAACATGTAAAATTTCATTCCTTAACCAGCAAGTGTATTTGTATTAGATGTAATATTGGTATGTAGGCGCCATCTCAGGTCATTTTGCCTGGTCATGTGCTTTCAGAAAGAGCCAGCACTTTAGGATGGATCTGCTTTCTGGCAGGCTGTTGTTTCTCCTACTCAATGTAACTGAATGTGTCACACTGGGACCTGGATTTTACTATTGAGTGCTGTTCTTAGATCTACCAGGCAGCTGTTATCTTGTGTTAGGGAGCTGATATCACTCCAACTTGCAGTACAGCAGTAAAGAATGTCTGAAGTTTATCAGAGCATAAGACACATGTCTGGGGGCAGCTGGGAAACTGACAGTATGTCTAGTCCCACGTCAGATTTCAAAATTAAATATAAAAAAATCAGTTTGTTCTTTTGAGAAATGGATTTCAGTGCAGAATTCTACTGGAGCAGCACTGTCATCTGATGCATTTTGAAAGAAACATGTTTTACCAAGACAGTATCCCTTTAAGATAAAATTATTGTATAATTAGATCATCAAATGCCTCTAACACAGACCTCACTTGTGGCCAAATTCAGGGCTAGCTCTAAAGGGAATGAATCCTGTACAGTAAACATTGCAGGCAGTACATTGGAAAGCATCTTGTCTATATGTGATATTTGTGTCATTTCCAAGCTTCCAAACAGAAATCCTTCTTCCAACATAGCAGTTGCTGAAATAATATTATGTAGTACATACCTTCTGTTCATAAGTATATACAGTCTGTTAGATATAAAGGAAAAGCGATGGAGCAATCTAATTGCACAGTATGTAGGTAAACATAGTAACATAGTAACATAGTAAGTAAGGTTGAAAAAAGACACATGTCCATCGAGTTCAACCTTTTTTTTTTCTTTTTTTTATTAACTACCTATCTGCCAGTTGATCCAAAGGAAGGTAAAAAAAAAACCCATCTGAAGCCTCTCCAATTTGCCTTAGAGGGGGAAAAATTCCTTCCTGACTCCAAAATGGCAATCGGACCAGTCCCTGGATCAACTTGTACTATGAGCTATTTCCCATAACCCTGTATTCCCTCACTTGCTAAAAAGCTATCCAACCCCTTCTTAAAACTATCTAATGTATCAGCCTGTACCACTGATTCAGGGAGAGAATTCCACATCTTCACAGCTCTCACTGTAAAAAACCCCTTCCCAATATTTAGGCGGAACCTCTTTTCTTCTAATCGGAATGGGTGACCTTGTGTTAGCTGGAAAGACCTACTGGTAAATAAAGCATTAGAGAGATTATTATATGATCCCCTTATATATTTATACATAGTTATCAGATCACCCCTTAAGCGCCTCTTCTCCAGCGTGAACATCCCCAATTTGGCCAGGCTTTCCTCATAGCTAAGATTTTCAATACCTTTTACCAGCTTAGTTGCCCTTCTCTGTACCCTCTCTAATACAATAATGTCCTATTTGAGTGATGGAGACCAAAACTGTATGGCATATTCTAGATGGGGCCTTACAAGTGCTCTATACAGTGGAAGAATGAACCCCTCCTCCCGTGACTCTATGCCCCTTTTAATACAGCTCAAGACCTTATTTGCCCTTGATGCTGCTGACTGGCATTGCTTGCTACAGCCAAGTTTATCATCTACAAGGACTCCAAGGTCCTTTTCCATAATGGATTTGCCTAGTGCAGTCCCATTAAGGGTATAAGTGGCTTGGATATTTTTACATCCCAGGTGCATGACTTTACATTTATCAACATTGAGTCTCATTTGCCGCACAAAAGGTGCCGCACAAAAGGTGTCAGGCAGGGAGCGGGTCAGGGACAGTCTCATATATTTATAGTTTTACATTGAACCTGTTTTACATCAGTCCTACATGGAGTCAGAGACTTGCTTTTTTATTACCCACTCATCATATATGATGTATATCTGTTTCCAACATTTTATGCCTATAGAGTTTATCTAGTGAACTGCAGTACAGCATGGGAGACATGATGTAGGAGTGTTATTGTAACAATCTGGTTATCAGAACCTTGCACAGTGATGGGTACATTCGGTTGCACAGGTTTACCCTGTGGTCTCTGGTGTTCACCGATGCCCTTTTGGGGCCCGAGCTTTCTGCTGTGGAAAACCAAAAAAGTAGTGCAGGCGTAAGAAATAAGTCTGTAAGTGAGGTACCGACAAGGATTTAGAAGAAGACATAGTCAGACAGGCAAAGAATCAAAGGCTGGCGGCAGGAATCGTAAACGTCAGGCAGGAGTAAAAAAAAAACAGATAATCAGAGCAGAAGATACGCTTGCGCAGGAACAGTAAACTAAAGCCTAGCTTGGGCATTCACAAAATGGTGGACTGGACCTTTAAAGGTGTTTTGGTGCCAAATTTGAATTCTGGCGCCTGTTTGTGACGCTCTGCATCAAAGCCGACGCAACAGGAGGAAGTGCGCGCCTGCGCACCAACTTCTTAGTCTTACAGTTATCATGTGCATGTAAGTGATAATTATATCTGAAACATGCAACTACCTGTTTGTTCTCAAGCAAGGTGCATCATAAAATAATAATATAATTGGTTAAATGGCCTGCATTGTTGGGAGTGTCCACATATAATTAAATTACTATATATACACAATGTGGGCCTTAACCTCCACATGCTAGGCCCAATCATTTCTTAAAGGACAAGTAGCCATACAATATAATTAAGATAAAAGGCAATATTTATTCACCACCATGCCACATGTGCTTAAAACCATTTAAAATAAATTAGAATAAGCAGCACTGGATAGGGATCCCTCTAACACAGGTATCCTAGCGTGGTATGGCGCAGCTCACCCAGACGCCGCAACTGTGGTCGCTGCTATCGCGAGATCCCAGTCTCTTCCTGAGCGGCTTCTGTAACTCATGAATGACCTCTCTTGTATGCGCTGATCCAATACAGGAGAGACGTATGCAATATCAATACTGGCTTCCTTATTAGGCACACATTAGGACTCCCACACACCGATCCCCAGGCACAATCTCATTATCCCCCGGGACTAATTAGTTCTCGATTAAGGACCAAGGGACGCTACTAGTGGGAATGATCAATTAGGATTGCCTCACACACCGATGTTGATCACAACAGTTTACACTCATCCTCTCTATATGCACAATTACTCAAGGATTCATTTGGACTGAGGTTCTGTTCACGGCATTATATTGCACTGGTTGGGGGCTGTTTAGCCATCCCATATAACGGAACACAAACTACATGCAGTCCCATATACCTTGATTTATTGAAGTAACATTTATAGATAACTGGGGTAGAAGGATCCCTATCCCCAATGCTTATTATTTTTTATTTTAAATGGTTTTAAGTACATGTGGCATGGTGGTGAATAAATATTGTCTTTTATCTTAATTATCTTGTATGGCTACTTGTTCTTTAAGATACGATTGGGCCTAGCATTTGGAGGTTAAGTCCCACATTTGGTTTGTATATATATATATCTGAAACATGTCTTACAAAATTGGTTGAAAACACCCCAAAAGACAACTTGTCTAGAGAAATAACGATGTTGTGCCCTGATAAGGCACTGCCCGATTTGCTATTTGTTGCTCAAAATACAATGCTAAACAGATTTAAAACAAACAGAATATAATTTTGAAGGTGGGAGAAACTATCCCGCAAAATACACATTTTAATATGCAAAGCTAGGAATATTTTTGTATTGCACAGAGTAACTCAGAATGTAAGTAAAAAGTATTTTGTATTCGCTGGTTCGTGATTTTTCTTCTTTAATGAGAACACTTTGCCCAGCATAAGTCAAATTTAATAAACCTAAATTTATATATATATATATTATTTAGTGGGGCTATTCTTTTTATTGTGTGCCACTGTAATTGTATAATTTTTCATAAGAAAGTGGCAAAAATAGGCTTAGTTTTGATTCACAACTGTACACTAATGAAGGGGATGAGTACTTACATTCTGGAATGGTAGGAGATGAACACCCAAAGTGCATGTAATGCTGCCTCTGCACAAACGAAGATCTATCTATCTATCTATCTATCTATCTATCTGTCTATCATCTATCTGTCTATCTGTCTGTCTGTCTGTCTGTCTGTCTATCTATCTATCTATCTATCTATCTATCTATCTATCTATCTATCTATCTATCTATCTATCTATCTATCTATCTATCTATCTATCTATCTATCATCTATCTATCATCTCTCTCTCTCTCTCTCTCTCTCTCTCTCTCTCTCTCTCTCTCTCTCTCTCTCTATCTATCTATCTATCTATATCTTATCTTGGAAGCAACAGTAGGTTGTTCAGGTATCTGATTCAGAGGAAGACGTATTAGTTATCCAATTGCAGCATTGCTCAACTAACCAAGGCTCACAACATTACCTGACTTAACTTTGACTTAAGTTACACCTAGACAGACTGTTGATTGACTTAGCAATTAATTTACAGCCATTATAAGTACTGCTTTATACAGGTCTGTCTTAAAGGGGACCCGTCACCCAAAAAAAATATTCAAAATCCTATTTTATCAGATTAGTCAAGCAAAATGAACTTTAATTACACTATATAAATTATTTGAATATTGTTTCCTTCAGTCTGGGATTTCAAAATTATAGCAAGCAGGCAGCAGCCATTTTGTGGACACTGTTATTAATACAAGCCTTGTATCATCTCAGAATTTTGTTTGTGCACCAGAATGGGGGACGCGATGTCCATCCCCATGCCCTGGTCACACAGTTATATGGTAAAGAGAGCTGGGGGAATGTGGGGGGAGCAGTGACATCTAAGAAGTGCTGAATTGAAAGTGAAAGTAATTGCTTGCCCCGCCTCTATGCCACTGGCATAGAGGAGGGGCAGACAATATTTTATTGACAGCTGGGATTTTTAAATGAGCTTACAACAGCTTTGAATGCTTAAATAAAAAATAGAAATTGGATTTCATGTTTAATTTGAAAAGGACTTTTATTATACAGATTTTTGTGTCTGGGTGACAGGTCCACTTTAAGTGGAACCAGATCATAGTTTAAAAAAATGAATACAATAATTTCTAAAATGTGTACTGCTGTTATAGCTATAGAGTTCAGAGATTTGAAATATTTTATTTGGTTTTCACATTAAACCATAAAAATCAATATGATAACAAATCGTATGCAGAATAAGAAGATTAATACAATGACATATTATACAGAATGTATAACTTACAATGAAGTAATATGTAAAAAGCTATAGAGTTCAAGTATCAAATGATTTATGTTTTAATGAGAAATAGCTAAGGGGATGATGAGATAGAAATCAAAATAATCTTCTGCCAGGGGCAAGTATTGGAAAAAGTACATACACTTTAACCTTGAGTTTGAAAACAAGGCTAAGGTTGCTACAGACAATGGTTTATTCAATGGATGCTGATTCCATGAAACCATGATATTGCTTTTAGGTGCCAAAGAAAAACTTAAAAGTTGATGTTTTATGAAGATTGCCAAGCTTTTTTCGGCACGAAAGTATGACAAGCTGTGCTGTGTTTTTAGCGGAAAACATAATGCCCCAATCAGTGCTCTGCAGTACTACCCTTAGGAACAAAAATGTGATTATTTGAAGTCTTTGTTGACGAGTGTAATGTTGCTTTTTGCAACAAATTTTAAATGAGATAACATTATGGTCACTATTATCAGGGGTATTACTTGCACATTTGCTATTTGTTTTTAGAGATCAGTGGATCCAGTATAGCTCTGCATGGCTCTGTGACATAAGATTGTTATCACTGGTACCAGCTTGTAAAATGTTTAAATACAACTTATGCTCCTCCGTGCCATTAATATCAATGTCCCCAACCAAATCTCCACCTCCATTTTCCCTTACTATTCCCCAACCCTCAGCTCACCTGTCTTCGACAGAATTACACACTGTACCCACCACACACTTTATGATGCTTTTTTTTTCTGGTCAGTGTATACCACTATTTCTGCCCAATTTGGGGCAATCCTGTGGTGAGACCCCTGTCAGTGTCTCCTGCTGAGGGCAAGTAGCAGCACCATGGTGGGGAGTGGGCAACAAAGGGCATGTGAGGATGTGCCAGCTCCCCCCCCAAGGATATTTTCCTTCCAAAGGAATCTTTTAATTACCCAGTGTTTCTGAGCTGAGGGAGAAACCCATGTTTAAATCACAGTCCTACAAAAACATTAGTAAATGTATAAAATATTAATTTGTTCATGAAATATCCCCAAGTGATATCAGGGCATCATTTGAGTATGAATGTTATGGTTGTTAGATCTCTATTTGTGCTGTATAATTTATGTGCAGAACAGCTCTGCTCTTGAATAAGGGCACGCTAGATTTTATGACTTTGGGACTGTTTTATTGTAAAAAACTTGTATATATACTGATCATAAAACAAAATAATTTCAGATGTAACAGTTACAGGATTCAAGAGATAACAAATAAGAAGTCTGAATGAGATGCAAGTTAGTAAATACAGCAATGCCAAATATAGGCAGCACTGTAATTATGGGATGCACACATTGGAGTACAGACACCTGAATCAGTTTATCTACGTTTAAAACAGAACTAAACCCCCCACAGTCAAATGTCCCCACTGCTCCCCCCAATGTCCCCCTTCACTGGCCCCCCTCCCTGCCTCCCCCCTGCACAGTGTTACACCAGAATTGTGTCCCCTCTAGAAATACTGACCGCACATGCAGAACAGCGCAGCGGAGCACCGAGGTGCCATGTTCGTCAGCCTCGGCTTCTTCGTTAAGTGAGTCAGTATTTCTAGAGAGGACACAATTCTGGTGTAACACTGTGCAGGTCGGAGGCAGGGATGGGGACCAGAGGAGGGTCGCCAGTGGGGACTATTGGCTGTGGGGGGTTTAGTTCTCCTTTAAGACAAGGAGCATGAAGGATTCCACCTTTTTTACACTTTGTACCCTTCCTTGTAGATAGTAAATGACCCCTAAAAAGACCCAAAAAGACATATTAATCAAAAGGTGAAATAGAGCTCATTCGAGGGAAGTTTCACAGCTTTATATTGCTGTATGGGATATTGAAGGATATGTTTATAAAAGACTGAACTGAAATATTCACCCATTGATAAATATGTGCCCTAAAATCCTATGCAAATTGCTCTGTTTCACCTTTTTATAAATAAGCCCCTTAAAGGGATACTGTTGCGGGAATTTTTTTTTTTTTTTTTTTAAAGGCATCCGTTAATAGTGCTGCTCCAGCAAAATTCGGCACTGAAATCCTTTATTAAAAGAGCAGATTTTTTTTTTATATTTCATTTTTAAATTTAACATGGGGCTAGGCATGATGTCTATTTCCAAAGTGCCCCCAGTCATGTGACTTGTGCTCTGACAAACTTCAGTCACTCTTGGTACTCTATACCAGCTGCCCATCAGCAGCCTATCAGCAGAACAATGGGCAGCTTCCTGACACCTCTATTGAAGGATTTGTTTGCATTGCTAAAAGTCAGGCAGAACATCTCTATCCAAGACTAGCTCTTGTTCTCCCATTAAAACTGTGCAAATTCTTCCTGAGAAATTCTCCCTGCCAGCCCTATATATAATTACCTGCCTCCCTGAATTTTCCTGCTTATCCGAGGCAATACATTTGGCCTCTCATTTTCCTGCCGCATCATAAGGTAACTTCTTCCTATCTTTCTCACTGCTGGGAATAAATAAAACACAAGTACCCAGTACCCTCGGCATCCTGTCCGTCATTGAATGTTACCATAGATTCTTCTTCTTCTTTTTGAATGCACATGTAAATATTCCTTTGCTTCTCTAATTATAGATAACCGTTCCTCAGGAGAACAGGACCAGTGAAATGATGTATAACAAAATGAACATTTCGGAACTCAGTGCTATGATACCACAGGTACCAAATGGGATCTAAGCCAACTGTGTACAAGACATTGCATATAAGTTTAAAATGAAACTATCTCGAAAATGAAAATTTAATATAAGCTTCATCTGAAATAAGAAACTTTCTAAATACAATCAATTAAAAATTCTGTACTGTTTATGAAATAATAAAGTTTATCTTCACCATCCCTCTCTCAGCATCTGTTTCTCTTCATTCTGTCTTCATGCAGGAGTTGGGTGTAGGATGAGAACCAATATATCTCATAGGGGGGCTCCTTTTGCCTAGAAGATGTATTAGATCTTACATTATTAAAATCACCAGACATTCTGTCTCTCTACATGCAGAATTTGTGCAAAAAGCAGTTATATTGTTAGATTTTGTTTGTACTTGAATCAGTTATTTGAGTGAGCTCTAATTCTTTTGGTTTCAATAATTTTATTGAGTTTTCCATAAACACAATAGAAAGCTCTAATTCTTCTGCTAGGAATGGAAGCCCCCCTATAATCATTCATCCGACACCCAACTGCTGCAAGAAGAAAGAATGAAGAGAAACAGATGCTGAGAGAGAATTAGTGAAGATAAACTTGATTAATTCAAAAATGATGCAGAATATTTAATGGATTGTATTTACAAAGTTTCTTATTTCAGGATGATGAAGCTTATATTACATTTTCTTGGTAGTTCCTCTTGAAGGTAATGCAAAGATTTTTGGTGCCAGTGTATTAATTTCCAGATTTCTTCCAGCTGTAGATTCCAGGAGTTTGTGTCACACTCCCAAAGTAATCAAGAGTAATTGTAGATGGAATAAACAGCTTCAAAAGGCAGTGGTTTCAAACTGCAAGTGCTTTCTTTATTTAGCAGTGTAGAACACTACGGGGCTGATTCACTAAGGGTCGAATATCGAGGGTTAATTAACCCTCGATATTCGACTGGGAATTGAAATCCTTCGACTTCGAATATCGAAGTCGAAGGATTTAGCGCAGATAGTACGATCGAACGATCGAAGGATTATTCCTTCGATCGAACGATTAAATCCTTCTAATCGAGCGATTCGAAGGATTTAAATCCAACGATCAAAGAATATCCTTCAATCAAAAAAAGTTATGGGGACCTTCCCATAGCACATTGAGTTCGGTAGCTTTTAGATGGCGAACTAGGGGGTCGAAGTTTTTTTTAAAAAACGGTCGAATAGTCGAACGATTTTTAGTGCGAATCCTTCGATTCGAAGTCGTAGTCGAAGGTCGAAGTAGCCCATTCGATGGTCGAAGTAGCCCAAAAAAAACTTCGAAATTCGAAGTTTTTTTACTTCGAATCCTTCACTCGAAGTTAGTGAATCGGCCCCTACATGTTTCGGGTCAGAGCCCTTTTTCAAGTAGTTCCTCTTGAAGTTTTTCAGCTACTGCCATAAAGAAGAATTATAATTCACACAGATGAGCTTTGCAAATAGCATTTAAAACAGTTTAACCTTCACTATCTGGGACTAAGCTCCACACAGAAATCAACTGAATCCCATATGTGTGAAAATAAGCTGCTGACTTGGTCCAGAGAGTCAGAGTTGACTGCTAATATTTGCCCTTGAATGGCTAGGTTTATTCCAACAGAAAAGTTTGGAATAGTAGTAGCAAAGTCATAGATGTAAAATGCTACTAAGAAAACTCAAGAAGAGATGTTTTTGAGAGCTCAAGTAGGCACAGGTGGATAGTGGTAAAGAAGGCAGATCCATGGGGGCGAATTGAGGTACAAGACACATTTTGTTGGCAGAACAGGGTCAATATAGCCAGAAATATATGAGGTATTCATAATTATATATTTATTATTTCCAAATGGCCATAAGGTAGTGTGCCAGCTGGTTATAAGTTTAAAAATAATACTACAATTAAAAATTACTTGTTAAAGTGACTTCTGGATCTTGAATTGCAGTTCCCCCCCCCCTCTTTTGGCCATGGTTTCATATTGTTTTTTTTTTTTTCTCCTACAGTTTGATTGGTTATCCTACTTGAAGAATGTTATTGATTTCAAGATTCACCCTGAACTTAAAAATATTGATTCATCGGAAAATGTTATCATCCGGGTGCCCCAACATTTTAAAGACCTATTTAACATAATCGAATCTGAGGAGAAAAGGTATGAGGATATTATTTATATATTAAGACATTTTATTGGTTTTGTAAAAGCTGTGACATTGTATATCCTGTTATAGGCTTTAAATCTTTGTTTGTAAGATAAATAACTTGTGTGACATGCTCTTAAAGGGCATGTAAAGTTTAAAATAGAATAAGGCTAGAAATGCTGTATTTTGTATACTAAATATAAACATGAACTTACTGCACCACAAGCCTAATCAAACAAATAATTTATGCTTTCAAAGTTGGCTACAGGGGGTCACCATCTTGTAACTTTGTTAACCATCTTTGCAAGACTAAGACTGTGCACATGCTCAGTGTGGTCTGGGCTGCTTAGGGATTGTCATAAACAAAGCTGCTTGAGTTCTGCATAGCTGGGAAGTAAGGCGGGGGCTCCCCCTGCTGTTCATAAGTATGATTGTTTTCCTGCTCAGCAGTTAGGGACCATCTGACAATTCCTATCCACAGCAGTAAATGAAGGGAGAATTTCACTGCATACAGTCAGGTTTCTTATAAAAACGTTACACATTTTTTGATTAAAGTAGAGGTATAGGATTCCTTATCCGGAAACCCGATATCCAGTTCCGAAGTTCCGAATTACGGAATGGCTGTCTCCCATAGACTCAATTTTATCCAAATAATCCAAATTTTTAAAAACAATTTCCTTTTTCTCTGTAATAATAAAACAGTAGCTTGTACTTGATCCCAGCTAAGATATAATTCATCCTTATTGGAAGCAAAACCAGACTATTCATCTATTTAATGTTTAAATGAATTTCTAGTAGACTTAAGGCATGAAGACCCAAATTACAGAAAGATCCGTTATCCGGAAAACCCCAGTTACCGAGCATCCTGGATAACAGGTCCCATACCTGTATATTGGAGATAGGTTTCTTTTTCAATAAAGAAAGTAAAAATGGCATTTTATTTTTTTGCCTTTACATGGCCTTTAAGTCCAACTATCTATATCTGAATTTCTCTATTAACCTGAAGTACTACCGAATCTTTTCAACAATTGTCAAAGAATCGGGTCATTAGCTTGTGTCAATGCATGGCCATCAAAATAGTGAACTTTCAAAACTAAGTTGCCAGTTTACTAACATTCGGATTTCAATTTTTTTTTCAAAAAATTGTTTTTTTTTTATTCCTCTGTAAATCTCAAAATTCTAGTTTCATCAAGTGTAAAAAGCACAAAAACTCTAATACAAAACTTTGGCAAGTTAAAGCAGTCAAGGTCCTATAAAAGTCAATGGGAGCTGCACTGATCCTATTGGACAGTTTTTTTTAGCCATTCAGACTTTTTAGAGGTTTTTGGGCTTTTTTCTCTAGTAATTGTTCAAAAACCTTGCATTTTTAGAGGTTTTCGTCATTTTATTCAGATTGTTCAGCTTTTTTTCCATCTGTACTTTTTATATTCGGATCTTTTAATAAATTACATGGTATTCGTGGTTTTATTGTGGTTTCAATAAGCTCTACCACTAAAACTCGACCTTTAATAAATGGGCCAATAAGTGATGAGGTCCATGCCAGCAGTAACTAGCACAGAAAATCATACCGTTGAGTATTATCTGGAATAGTGGTCCCCTCTGCAATGTTCCCCAACAATAAACCCTTCTCACAAAGCCTTCTTTGACCTACTTTTGATAGAATATTGCTTGACGATTACTTTTATACATTTGTTGATGTGTTTTCTTTCCAGATAATAAATATATACTGTAGTCTAATCATACAATAAAGTGTAGTATACATTTAAGGATTTGGATCATAATGCTTGCCCTATATACCTCACTTGTCCTCTTCATATAAATACTAAATAGGGTTTTTTTTTTCACTTTTATTTTTAGCATTCATCTCATTAGAAGTAAATTATTTACACCCCTAAACATATGTATATCGGGAGGGGGTTGTCTTACCCTTTTTTTCCTGCTTAACCCAGAATAGAGATTAGTTTGCTGAACTAAATAATGGCTTTCATATTATTAACCTGCATATATCTGAGTGACCCAGCAAATCCATTAGCAGTTTTCTTCTGCAGTTTTAATGTTTTTTTTCCCATTTAGAGCAGTGAACTGAATTCAAGGTTTTTTAAATATATTTATTCAATAAAAGATGTAGAAGCCAGAATTTCTGTTTGTGTATAGTAGATGAGACCTAATAAATACTTACATACCAAGGAGAATTGTCACCGAAGTGCTGAATTGTAAAGTTATACATAAAATAGGAATCAGTTATAAATATAGGAAATAATTGTTTAAAGATAAAATAATATGGGGGCGTGGCCGGAATGAGAACCAGGTAGGACGCACAACTGCAGAGCTCTGCTCCGGGGGCACATAATCCTGCCCTAAATAAATAGCACCCCACGATATAGAGGAACCGATACCTGCAGTAAGTCGCAGTGGAGCCTTGTTGACACACCGCGGACACAGTCAATGTGGAGGGGACGCAGAACCAGCAGTAAAAAGACAAACACCAGGTCTGCCATGATGTCCCAAGATGGTGCCAACACCAGCAAAGGGCACGCTGCGGCGGCACTAGCCAGAAGCGCAGGTGAAACAGCAGCTAGCAAACTGGAACAGTTTGCACGGCTCCTGCTACCCCATCGCTCCACTACCAGCGGGTCGCCAGCACCCACAGCACACCCAGATCAGCCTGACCATGTATATGGGCAAGGAGCCTGATCAATCTGTGCAGCCCGCCACATCAGCTGAACCAACACTATCAGAGGTATTTCAAGCTATTAATTACAACCATGCTGCACTGATAACCAGAATTGATGAGCTAAAAACAGACTTTGGGATTCTTAAGCATGATGTGCACAAAATAAGGGAGTGAACAGGGGAAGCAGAGCGAAGAATAGGGGAGTTGGAAGATAGTGTACGCCCCCTACCTGGACGCTTAACTAATACTGAAAAGCAGATCCAGGACCTGCAGGAAAAAGCTGATGATCTAGAAAACCGCCGTAGGCGCAACAATAATCACATATTGGGCATCCCAGAGAGAGAGAGCAGAGGGCACCACGCCTGAAAAGTTTATAGAGCAATGGCTGACAACCACATTTGGCCAGGCAGTCTTCTCACAGGCATTTAAGGTGGAAAGAGCACATAGGATTCTTGGCAGACCACCACCGCCAGGAGCACCACCAAGGCCCTTGATTGCCCAACTTCTCAACTACAGGGATCGAGATGCAGCCCTCGCAGAAGCAAGGAGAGCAAGAGAGATTATTTTTGAAAACCAGAAACCATCAATCTACCCTGATTTTTTGGCAGAGGTGAGGAAACCTCACAAATTTACAGAGGCCAAACTGCAACTTCGGCAGAGGAATCTACCATATGCCATGATGTTTCCAGCGCGACTGAGCGTTACAGATAACGGCAAAGCACATTTTTTTGGCTCACCGGAACAGTTAATCTCCTTGCTAGAAATGAGGCCACGCAACTCGCCTGATAGGAGATGACTGAATATCTGAATTGCTGGACTGTTGAACCCCCTCACAAAAGGACAGGTAACCGCACTTAACACATTTCCTTATACACATCAATGGCCCAGGTAAAGGAGTGACTGACACTATTATTACTTTATGGACAGAACAAATTTTGCAAGCTGGTGCCTATGGGAAAAACATAGACAGCCCCCGGAATTGGCGCTCAAGGCATATATCAAGTGCTAAGCCTACGCAGCAGGCTCAGACGAACACTAACCCCCCAATTAGAGTTCAATGGTTATTGTTAAGGGAGTAGACTCATGGTTCTTTGTTTTTTGGAGTGGGTGGGAAGGGAAAGGAAGGGATTATGTTATTCTGTTCATTTTAATACGGTGTCTAATCTATCTCCACATACTTTACTCGTACACGATGCTGTATCACTCCTTGGGTGCCATATAATGTTTCAACAGGACTATGGCTACAGCTAAAATAATCTCATGGAATGTGAGGGGAATGGGTAATGCTATTAAACGGAGACTTGTTTTTGACTTTATAAGGAAGGTTAAGCCACAAATAATTATGTTGCAAGAGACCCATTTGATAGGCAGCAAAATTCTATCTCTTAAAAAGTCATAGATAGGCTCTATGTATCACTCCCTATATACGAGCTACTCCATAGGAGTTTCAATCTTAGTAAGCAAATCATGCTCCTTTATTGTCCACAAGGTTATCTTAGATGCAGAAGGTAGATTCCTTATAATACATGGAATGCTGAATGGGAAAAAGGTCATTATAGTAAACGTCTACATCCTACCCCATTCCAGAATGGAACGCTTCACACAATAATGGAAAAAATTCTAACTCTCCCATCAGCACCTATTTTAATAATGGAAGATTTTTTTTTTTTTAAAAGGTATTTATTTTGTAGATCAACTTACAGAGGCATACAAAATGTAGTACTGACCGGAGAAAAATTGTTACAGGTATATTGCATTTAGCTGCTCTGCAAGCCATTTTTAATTAACAACCATGGGATCCCCAACATAGAATTAAGTGACAAGAGCAAAGAAAGAGAGAAAAAGTAAGGAAGAGAGAGCAGCACAGAGTAGAGGTAGGGGGGGGGTGGACCAACCTGCAAAGGAAATAATTAGAACAGGCAAAAAGAAAAAAAAAAAAAAATTGGTGCAAGTCAACTAGAGTCTAGTTGGGAGCAACAAGCCAGTCCATTGGTTGGGTGGGAACAGTTACAGTTCTATTTGTATATGTTTCGTTGCGCAATATCCAAAGTGTCCAGATTTTATTGAATTTCGTGGGGCACCCCCTTGCATAATAAATCTGTTCCAAAACAGGCAACGTTTGCTCCACCTGAGCTATCCAGAAAGATAGGGTAGGAGGACTCTCGTCTTTCCATTTTAAGGCTATTGCCCGTTTCGCATGGAACAGGAGAAAAGTGAGCAGAGTCCTTTCAGAGCGTGAGGACGTAGTATCTTGTAGGTAGTTTAGGAGTAAAACAGCAGGATGGAACTCCACTGGCATAGCCATAAGTTGAGTAATATAATCAGCAATTTCCGCCCAAAAGTGTTGAATTTGGGCACAGTCCCATACCATGTGAAAAAAGTCAGCATTAGGGCTATTGCATCTGTTGCACTTATCCGGGAAAGCCGGATTCATTTTATGTAGAATGTAGGGGGTATAATAGGCACGGTGCAAATATTTGAATTGGATAAGTCGGTCCCTGGATCTTATCAAGGGGGTAAGAGAGTTAGCCAAAATATAGGACCATTGCTCCACTGTTAAATCCGGGATATTGACAATCCACTTCTGCAGCAGATCCCGCCTTGTGGTTTGGTAACTGGTGCGCAATAGAGAGTATATCGCAGAAAGTGGTTTAGGTAGGTGCTCCTTACGTACAAGGGTCTCCAAACGGGAAAGTTCAATCCTGGGGTCAGCAGACCGAAATTGTTGAGTGAGAGCATGCCTCAACTGCAAATACCGAAAAAGCATACCATTAGGTAGGTCAAATTTGTCCTTAAGTTGTTGAAAGGAACAGAGGGTATTGTCCAAATACAAATCACCCAGATATTTCACATTGTAGTAGGCCCACAGTTGAGGGTCAGGTACAGTAAGGAGTTGTGACAAATTACCGTTAAACCATAATGGAGTATAAGGAGATAGAGTCTGGGTACCAGCACCCATTCTCTTATTACCCAGCTGCCAAGCTTTAACCACATTTTTCATCATTGGAGTAGCCCTGATAGGGAAAGAAGCCTTTCTATAAATCAAATTACACAACCCTTCAAGCGACCCTACTATTTGAGCTTCGAGAAGCGTCACTGGATCTTCAGGCGTTGGGGTTTGCCACCACCTCAAAGGTGTCAGTTGGGCTGCTATAAAGTAGTCAAACATATCAGGGGCAGCAAGACCGCCCTCCTGTGACAAGGATGTCAGGGCAGTGTATTTAACCCTAGCAGCTCCCGGAGACCAATAGAGTTTGTTAAGTTGCGTTCTAAGAAACTTAAAAAGGAAGCTGGTAGCCACACCGGTGACTGTCTAAATATATAAAGGAATTTGGGGAGGAACTTCATTTTAAACAGATTTATCCTGCCAATTAAAGATAGGGGAAGCTTGAGCCATTTATCAACTGTCTTTTGGAGAGAATCCATGAGGGGGTCTATATTCAGCGATTTAAATTTATCCAAATTCGGATGGATATGAATCCCCAAGTATTTCAATGTGTCTACCCGAGTTAATGGAAGGGAAGAGTCAAGTACTTCGATAGCTTTCGGATCTAACAGCAGTAGGGAGGATTTAGTCCAGTTAATTTTGAGGCCCGAGAACAGGGTGTGATTATCAATTAGGGTTAAGGCGTGATTTAGTGAGGGGCCCGGGTCGTGTAAGTAAAGTAAGGTGTCATCTGCGAATAAGGATATTTTCTCCCTAAGATTACCCAGTTCAAAACCCCGAACTCCTGTGCTATCTCTAATAAGGCATGCTAGTGGTTCCATGGCTAGTGCAAAGAGACCAGGCGATAGAGGGCAACCCTGTCTAGTTCCTCTGGTTAGTGTTATCGGATCAGATAGTTCAAGATTCGACAGTATTCTGGCTTTAGGGTTGTTATATATCGCCCTCAGCCATGTCAAAAAATTTTTCCGAAAACCAAACATTTTCAGAGTCTCCCACAAATAAACCCACTCAACCGAATCAAATGCCTTCTCGTTGTCGAGGGATGCAATGGCTCTAGTACCTGAATTATCAGAGGGCACAACAATATTAGTGTACAGCCGCCTAAGATTAAAATCTGCCGCTTTGTGAGGTATAAAGCCTACTTGGTCAGGGGCAACTAGTGACTGAATAACATGGTTGAGGCGTCTGGCTAATACCTTTGTTAAAATTTTAGAGTCCGAATTGATAAGTGATATGGGTCGGTAAGAGGAGTGATGTAGTGAGTTCTTACCAGGCTTTAAAATCAAAACTATCGTGGCGTCTGCAAAGGACGGCGGGAGAATTCCCGAAGTTAAAGAAAGATTAAAGAGCTCAGTGAGATATGGAGCTATAGTAGCCGCATACGAAACATACCAAGCGTTGGGTAAACCATCGGGGCCCGGGGTTTTGCCAGATGGAAGTGTAGCTATGGCCTCCAGGACTTCTTGTTCCTGTATTGGGAGGTCTAGGAGTTCTCTATACTCCAGAGGGAGATTTGGGAGACCCAGTTGGTGGAGGTAGGCTCGAACTTCATTAGGGTGCTTAGTAATTCTAGAAGTATATAGGGCTTGATAATAATCTGCTAAACTTTGATTAATTTGAGATGGGTTTGTAAGGAGCGTGCCATCATCTAGCTGTAATGCGTGTATAGCTGTCCTAGGTTGTTCCTCCCTTGCCAACAGAGCTAGCATTTTACCATTTTTGTCCCCTTTCTCATAGAGGGCAAATTTGTAGTGCAGATGTTTTTTGTGGGCGGTCTTCCACTGAATTTGAGTGTACAACCTCTGGGCCACAACATATTGGTCTTTTGAATGTTCAGTAGGGGTACGAGTATATCTCGCCTCCGCCTCCCGCAACTCCCGCTCCGCTTCAGTCAAAGCATAAGCCAATTTCTTCCTCGTAAAAGCTATAGCTGAAATATACTCACCTCTAATAAAAGCTTTCATTGCATCCCAAACCAAAGGCAAAGAGGTTGTATTAATATTGTCACGAAAATAGTTAGTGAGCGAGTTTTGTATTGTTTTTTGGATATCTGGATGGGTTATCCAGTGCGGGCTAAGTCTCCACACCCTATTTCTAGGATCTGGAGACAGAGCCCATGTAATCAGCAGCGGAGCATGATCAGAGATTCCCCTAGGAAGGAACTCCGCCTTGATAATTTTGGGAGACAAGTCAGGAGAGGCAAAAGCGAGATCAATCCTCGACATTGCACCCCTAGAGTAACAAGAGAACATCTTCGTGGTGGGATTGCACTCCCTCCACACATCTATAAGCCCTGAGGTCAATGCCCATCCTCTCAGACCACCAGGATCGGCCCTACCTAAAGTAGACAGAGATAAGCGATCCTGCTCCCCATTCATGACTGCATTAAAATCCCCAAGGATCAAAGTTGGACCAAGAGGCAGGTCCGCAATATGTTGAAGTAACTCATATAACAGCACATCTTGGAATGGAGGAGGGACATATATACTAACCAGAATATATGGTGTACCAGCTAAGGAGGCTCGAATAAGGGTAAACCTTCCCTCCGGGTCGTTCTTTAAGTGAAGGAGTTGAAAGGGGAGTGACCGATTTATCAATATGGCGGTACCTCTAGAATAGTTTGAGTAGGCAGTGTGGTAGGACTGTGCAAGCCAGGGTTTCCTGAGGATGTTGGAATTAGTAGTTTGAGATAAGTGAGTCTCCTGGAGACATACTATATGGGGGTTACGTTTACGTAAGAAGCTGAATACCAAGGACCTCTTCAGTGGAGAACTTAGCCCCCTAACATTCCAAGATATAGCTGTTATCTCCGTCATAGCATAAAAAACATAACAATGAACCATCTCCCCCCCAAAGAGAGATACAGAGCAGAAAAGAAAAGGCAGAAGGAAAAGAGAAGAAAAGAAAAATCAGCAAAGAGGGACAGGAAAGACACAAAATAACCAACATTTCCCACCCTACCTCTCCCAAAAATGGAGAAGTTTTGTACCCTAAACATATTACAACCAAGGAGGGTGTACCCAAATCGTACACCAAGTTTGATTAACCAGCAGATCAAAAAAAAAAAAAAAATGCAATGAAAGTATGCATCAATATAACTAGACGATATCAAATAACAAAAGTTGTGCTAAAGCACCGAGAATGTAGCAGGGCCTGTGCATTTTTGTAGCTCCGTAGGCCCACTTAAGCCAGGTGATATCGAGTGGCAAGTAAGGAGGGTACCCCTGAGGGTTGTGTGAAGGCAAATACGTTACCAAACCAAAACTACATGGCAGGGTTGCTGCAAGATTGAGGCAGGAGAACTTAGGGCTGTCTGCGCACTGGTGGTTGTTGGTCAAGCCAGTTGGAGACTTCAGTAGGAGTAGTAAAAAAGTGGTTGCGCCCTTCCGTTGAAATTCTGAGCTTGGCTGGGTAGAGCATAGCATATTGGAGACCGGAGTCCCTGAGACGCCGTTTAACAGCCGTGAATTGTTGTCGCAGCTTACGTAGATCATTAGAGAAATCAGGGTACAAGGAGATAACAGCATTTTCAAACCGTAGTTCCCCTTTGCGACGGGCAGCAGCAAGTGCGGCATCCCTGTCTCTGAAATTCAAAAACCGTGCAATAATAGGCCGCGGAGGGGCCCCAGGGGGTGGCGGTCTGCCTGGGATACGATGGGCCCTTTCAATAATAAAAGCAGTGGAAAAGGTCTCTGAACCAAGCTCCTGCTGGAGCCATCGTTCCAAGAACTTGGTAGCATCTGGGCCTTCAGCTCTTTCGGCAAAGCCTACAATTCTTACATTGTTCCTGCGAAGCCGATTCTCCAAATCGTCAGCTTTGGCCTCCGCAGCGTCAAGCCTGTGACGCAGTTGTTCAACGCGATCAGGTAAAGGGTTGCAAAGGTCCTCTAGGCCCCCTACCCTCCTCTCAACCTCGGTAGTGCGTTCTCTCACGTTCTGCACATCCTGTCGAAGTATTGCAAAGTCCACCTTTAATTCCTCGACCTTAGCCATTGTGGCTATATGGCAGGTTTGAATAGTGGCCTTCAGGACTGTAACCACTTCAGCCAAGGTTAAATCATCAGGCCGCAACGATTCCATTACGCCCAAGGGATCACCTACTTGTGACGCGCAGAAGTTTGGGGCCGATGTCGCCCCCGACTCCGTATCGTCAGATGTCGAGCGATCCCCATAAGCATCGAGAGGTGGCTGAGAGGAGGGAGCAGGTTGTTCCTTCTGAGGAGCGGCACTGCGTAGTTCCGCCATCTTGGCGGGCCTCGTGGCGGTGCGGAGATGTGCTCTGATATCAGAAGATTCAGCGGCTTGTGGCTTCTTCTTGCCCATCTGCTAGGTTCAGTAGAGATAGATGAGTCAAATGGCTGGGTTCATGCCACTCAAATCAGGATATTTTACCGGATTCAGTAGGCGAGCTACGGAGCTAAGCAAAGAGACATCCGCTCACATCGCTAGTTAACCACGCCCCCCCAATAATGGAAGATTTAATGCCATTATGGATGCGGAGCTAGACAAACACAAAAAAAAAAAACACTCCAGCCTTTGTCAAGTGGGTCTCACTTTATGGTGTACATGACTTATGGAGAGAACGTAACCCTGGGGTACAACAATACACGTGTTATTCAGCTGGGCACAATGCTCTATCTAGAATAGACTTAGCCCTAGGTTGTGAAGAAACTAACAAACTGATACAAAACATTGAAATACTGACTTGGGGTATATCAGATCGCTCCCCTGTACTTGTCACTCTGATAATCTCTGGGATAACCCCCGAGACCTAGGTGAACATATTCAGAATAGCATAGATACATACTTAGCCACCAACCTAGAAGAGACGCCTCCTGATGTCTCTTGGGATGCACTGAAAGCATACATTAGAGGAGAATTTATAAATCACATCAAGGCGCATAATCTAAATGTAGCAGCTGATATCTCCCAAAAAACAAAAATGGTGCTGGAAAAGGAGGCCAAGTATGTCTCTGAACCTACAGAACGGAGAAAACAGGAATGGCAACAATGTCAAGAAGCCCTTAACCTAGCTCAAATAGAGCTTACTAAAAAACATGTGCTTTTCCAGAAGGCAAATATATTTTAGCATGGGGATAAGACAGGCAAACTCCTGGCAATACTAGCTAGAGATGAATTGGCAACCACTTCTATACCGGCAATTAAACTAATTAATGGAGAGCATACCTGCTCCCCAGAGGGAATAAACCAGGCCTTTGAAAATTTCTATTCAGAATTATACACTTCCAAACTCCAAATAACCACAAATGACCTCCAGAGATATCTGGAATCCATACACCTCAATTGACTCTCAGAACAGGTCTCCCAACAATTAGCGCAGGATATCACTTCAGCAGAAGTTGAGGCCGCCATAGCAGCTCTTCCAGAGGGGAAAACACCGGGCCTAGATGGTATACCAGCAGAGTGGTACAAGCAACGTGCAAAAAGGTTGGCACCTCCTCTGGCTAAATTATATAATGGAATAACCAAGGGGGATCCTCTACCACAATCCATGAGAGAACCCTTAATAGTCCTCATACCTCCTATAGGCCAATCTCTCTCATTAACGTTGATGCAAAGATTTTAGCGAAAATTCTTGCTATGAGACTAGCTGACCACATGGAGGAAATAATATCCCCTGACTAAACTGGTTTCATGCTGGGTAGATTGACTGACACGAACATTAGGAGGCTTTTTACAAAGTTATCCATTAAACATGACAACCACGGCAGCAGAGTAATAGTTTCATTAGATAATGAAAAAGCTTTCGACTCTGTGGAATGAGAATATTTATGGGCTACCCTGAGATGGATGGGAATACACCAAACATTCATAGCCTGGATACAAGCATTATACACCCTACCGATAGCTAAAGTCTGCACCAACTCCAAGCTATCAAAGTTTTTTCCAATAGGCCGGGGAACAAGACAGGGATGCCCATTGTCGCCTTTGTCGTTTGCCCTAGCGATGGAACCGCTAGCATGTTGCATTAAATCCTCACAAGGGGTGAAGGGGCTACAGCTGGGTGACATGACAGAACTAATTTCAATGTATACAGATGACACTCTCCTCTACTTAGCTAATCCAAACCAGTACTTGTTAAATGCACTTAATATCATTAACGGTCATACATCCTTCTCGTGCCTAAAATTGAATTTGACAAAATTGGTAATTCTCCCAATAGATCCACCTCCCTCAAATCTCCCTACTCAGGTAAAGGAACTAAACAGGGTGAACAGTTTCAAATATCTAGGAATCTGGATCCACCCTGACCTGATAAAATTTACAGAGCTCAATGTCAACCCTCTATTATAATACCTGGGTAATAAAACAACCACTTTGAAACTCCTCACACTTACATTAGCTGGGCAGAATAATCTTTTTAAAATTATAATCCAAACTGACATACATCTTCCGCTAATCACCCATAACAAGCCCCCATACAATCTTTAATAAACTTAAAGGACTTAAGTTAACCTTATTCTGTAATGGGGAACATCCCAAGATTTCACTGCAAACTCTGCAATTACCAACCAAAAGATGGGGGCTAGCGGCACCAAACCCATACATATATTGCGTACCCGTGCATGTATTACATAGCAGCACAACTAGTAGTAGCCTGGAGGTGGACCGCACCCTCACTAACTAATGCAGCCACTCTGCTTGAAGCAAAAATTTTGGAATCCCTGGAAGAGCTTAAAAATCTCCTACATACGGCCTATACAAATAAGGCTACCCCACCAATGAAAGCTATAGTCAAAGCATGGAAAATAGCAGTTAAGCACTTCCTAAAACCCCAGCCACACTGCTCACAATATACCCCTCGGTGGTGGAAACCAAAATTTCACACAACTAAAAACAATTCCAGACCCTCAACTGTGGGCAAGTTATAATATTAAATATATTTCAAATATTATGCCAGGGGGCACATTATTAACCTTTTAGAAGCTGAAACAAACATTTTCTCTCCCCAACAAAATGCTCTTCAGATACTTACAGCTGCGGCACGCAGTAGGGGCTCAGTTTAAAGTCCCAAAGATAGACTCATCACCAAGAATGATTGAAACTCTGGTACACACGGAGGAGCTAAAGAAACCTCTGTCAGTGTTCTATACCAAAATATTACTAGTGGGAATTACGTCTCTATCCAAACTATATGATAAATGGCAGATTGATATCCCACAACTTACTTCAGAAATATGGGAAGAAAGTATCTTCACCGTACTTACCTTACACCACATAGGTTACATAAAATGAACCCTGCAATCGTGCAAGAATGCCCCAGGTGCCAATACTCCCCAGCTGATTTTTTCCATCTAGTGCGGAGCTGTCCCAGGGCACAATGCTTCTGGGGGAAAGTAGCAAGAATCATACTAGACAAAACTGGCTTGGTTCTCCCAATTGACCCTATGGTAATTCTACTCAATCAAGTTGAAGATCTTTCACCCAGGAGGACCCAAAGGACTTTGATCACTATATTATGCATGTATGCCAAAAAAACAATAGCAGTACATTGGAAATCTGCCAATGGCCCAAAGGTTACAACTTGGGAGTACATGATTGATAAAGCCATTCCGCTATACAAGGTTACATACATGAGGAGAGGTTGTCCACAAAAGTTTGAAAAAATATGGGCAATATGGACAGATCTGGAAGACAATAGCATGAACCCCTGAAATAAACTACTATCACTTACCTACATATAACTTCTAGTACAATGGCAATAAAAAATAGATACAGTCAAATTCTTAGCACTAGGATGACATGGTAAGGAAAGATATTCAGCAACTATATGCATAATTGAGATTGATGACACCGTAATGTTATTGTTTTATATTTTCTTTTAATGTTTATTTTGTATTCAACTTACTGTACAACCAGCAATTAACAACCTGTGTTTGCAATGTATCCATATGTACAATAAGATGCAATAAAACAATTGTTAAAAAAAAAAGATAAAATAATATAAGGTGGTGGTTTCAGACTCTCAAATGTGTTTTTCATGGTCCTCGGTGTGTGTGGCCTCCAGATATGCTTTTCTAAAAATGTAGGGATATTATATAATAATATTAGTAATTATTAAAAAAGAACTTAAAACCTTGAATGAACTTTTGTAATGTCCCTATAATAACTGTATTGAGAAAACTTTTCAGATGACCTAACAAGAGCCTGTGGACAACTTTGAAGGCCAGGATCATTATTGTTATGGGGCTGCTGGCAGTTATAAACATAGTCATTTTTTTAGTCTTTATCTCTTCTTTAAAATAAAGAGAAAATAAACAGCAAAAGAAAAAACTGAATGCGTGGTTTATGATTCAAATAAATATATATATGTATTTATATATTTGAATAAAAAAAATCTAATAGTGTGTAGTATAGTCTATGAGCAAAAATGTGTCTTTCTAAAATCCCTCTTGTTTTGTAAGATTTATTGTTTTTCTGCTATTGAAACTTTGGGTCCAGCTTATTATAAACTGGAGATTTTCCGACTTGCCGCAAGCCATTTTCCAGGTATTCATCCCCAGGCACTGAAATTCCAGTCATGATCCATAGGAGTCCTTTTTAGTCACAGGCAACCAGACAGTCTTTACTGTAAGAACTATTCTTGAGGTATGCATAATTAAATATTTATTCTTTCCATATTTCCATAAGGTAGTCTTCTAGCTGGTTATAAGTTTACAAATGTTTTCTCAAAGGTTATTTTTCTCAAAAACAAATCTACAACTAAAAGGTCACTAATTCAGTAAATAGTGTCTGGTCAATCAAGACGACATAAGACGTGCAGAAAGCAGTTCTAAAACACACTATTAAAAAAGGGGCAAGTCATTATAAGGCACAAGCAGGCCAAGCATCTCCATAGTATTTGGTAAGAAATGGTCAATATCCACATTGCACCAGAGGTGGTTAAGTTGCTGGAACTCTGGATAAGAATGATGCAACCATTTTGAAGCCTGCAGTTCTGCTATACCATTTATAAGCTATACAGGTATGGGACCTGTTATCCAGAATTCTCTGGACCTGGGGTCTTCCAAATAATGGATCTTTCAGAAATTTGAATCTTCATTCCTTGAGTCTACTAGAAAATCATTTAAACATTAAATAAACCTAATAAGCTGATTCTGCCTCTAATGATGATTAAGGTCTTGTTTTGGATCAAGTACAATATACTATTTTATTAATACACAGAAAAAGGAAATCGTTTTTAAAATGTGGATTATTATATGGATAAAGTGGAGTCTATGGGAGGCCTTCCTGTAATTTGGAGCTTTCTGAATAATGGGTTTCTGGATAACAGATCCCATGTCTCTACTACATTCCCATGTGCTCTGTGATTGGACATATAACATGCACATTATCCGTCCTGAAGTCTGTTTGCGGGCTAATATCATGAAGTAAAAGTGACACTATAATTGTCATACAGTATGTAAGTGTAGGTGGGTAAAGTCTTTGCCATCCTTTCATTCCTTTAGTTCCCCCAATGGATTATGACTGATTAGGAGGAGGCGTGTTTTACAGTTGGGAGGGAGGAGTATGTCCCTTGACAGTTCAGTGTTTGACCATGGGGTGTCAGGATTCTCCCAGTTTATAAAAAGGGAAGTCCCCTTTTGGTTTACCCACTTGCTGGAGAAACTGATGTGGTGTTGGATAAGGTACATTCCAGTTGGTGAAGTAAGTTCCAGAATAGTTTTGTAATAGTTCGTTCTTGGAGTGAGAGGAAAGATTAGGATAGTTAGTATAGCAGCCAAAAGCTCCAACAACAAGTCAGCTAGTATGTAACATCTATTCTCCCTCCCACCTTTAAGAACCCAGAGCATACAGTACCTATTCAGACCAGGCTATCCACAACAGATCGACACCAATTGACTAAGATTTAGCCACAGCTGTATTAAATACAATTAAATACAATACAAAAACCAATCCATGCTGATGAACATCTTATTATTTAAAGACAAACCCATTTCATTTAATAGAAAATGGATGCTGCACAGGTATAATGCTGGACAGGATGAAACATGAGAGGGGCAATGTCACAAAAGAAGTAGAGGGATATAGAACATAGATGCAAACACACACATACATACACCGCATACATGCACCCGCCAGGGACCAATATACACTAATGAATTCAAATCAATCATTTAAGGTTGCAACATATTCATTCAGATATTTGGTGGCTGGGTGAACATCAAAAAGTGAATTTTCTGAAGGTAAACAACAAGAAGAAGCCCAGCAGATATCAGCTCTATGCATTTTATAGCAACTCTAAGCATTTCATTTAGGATTAGAGTCATTCCAGTGAAGGGTTGAATTATTTCCTATAAAAATGCATGCTGCTGCAATCACCCATAAGATGAGATACAATAACATATTACAATCACAGCTGGTTCATGCTCTGCTTCTTTTTATGCGGGGCACATGCTGATTCTGTAAACATATTTTCCCAGTTAAGTACGGCATTTGCCAAACCATCTCAGAGCGAAAGGATTTCTATTTATAAATGTGAGCCTTTTCATGGTCCTATCCAGTTCAGGCACTGCAAGAATTAACAGTGATTCAGCCTTTTTCCTAACTGAAAGGAGGTGATATAGATTTGGGGGATTTGTTTATTTATAATGAAGACATCACCACTTTAACTAGTTCCATAAAATAAGAAATATTTAATTGATGATATGCATTATGGGCATTCTATTCTTTGTTATATCAATATGGGGAGTAATTAGAATGGCATAAAATATCTCAACTATTTTTTTTTACTATTACTATAAGGCCATCTCCCATGACTCTATTTTATCCAAATAATGCAATTTTTAAAAAAATGATTTCCTTTTTCTCTGTAATAATAAAACAGTACCTTGTACTGTACCTTGTAATTGGTCCAAGTTAAGATATAATTAATCCTAATTTGATGCAAAACAAGCTTATTGGGTTTATTTCATGTTTAAATTATTCTCTAGTAGGCTTTAGGTATGAAGAAACCTCTAAAATTCTGAATGGCTAAAAAAAAAATCCAATAGGATCAGCGCAGCTCCCATTGACCTTGACTGCTTATAAGAGTATTTTATGATTTTCACACTTAATAAATCTTACATTTTTGATTTGTGAAAAAAGGAAATTTATATATATTGCTTATGCAAAAGAAATACAGCTGTTCATTAAAATGTTGTGCATATTAGAAATTAAATTTGTGAGATAAGCTTATGTTTGGTTTCCTCTACCCTACATCCACCCAACAAACCAAATTTGCAAATTTTACCCTATCCTATTCTTAGTCACAGCCTCTAAATATCAAAGCATTACTGTCAATGCTCCATGCACTGTTATCAAGTTGCAAATTTGTCCAATACTGTACATTTCACAAAAATTATTCTTTTGCATAAAATCAAACTGATGTTATGTATGCCGATGCCCTCATTTCCCAAGAAATGTAACTTACACCATTCCCCAGTTTCAAAGCCTCCATGACGTTTTCCTGTGCCTCAAAATAAAGCAAACTAATTATGCTTTAATAACTGCCCATACACATTCCAGTTTAGCTTATGATTTTGCCACTCCACCCCAAGTTGAAAGCAAAGGAGTCAATGTATGGCGCCAAACTGAGGGTTGGTTTAAAATCCTATTGTTGAAGCACAGCCTGTTTATATTATATATATTTCCTGATGGGTCTGCATAGGCTATATTATCTTCCAATCTTTTGTCCTGGAGACCACATGACTAAATGAGACTTATTTGGCACAGCACGTGGGAAAGATCAGTTCATTTGGGACCTTGCCAAGCTAGTGGATCTTACCATGAATGGCTAACTTGTCAGCAAAATAACTTCAGTATAGATAATATCTTAGAGGAATTCAGTTTGGCAGAATGTTGTTACAAAGCAAAAGTATGTATTGGCAGCTCTTTATTAAACAGTTTTTATTTGGAAATCCTAGACAGTTTGCAAAAGTCAAAATTGAATGTAAAGCAATGCATCTCAACAGGCTTTTGGAATCAATCGCAAAATAACAAATACTCACAACAGTAATATCCTTGGGCAGTCATGGATATTGTTTGTCTGTTAGCATTTATCTATAAATTAAAGAAAAGTTTTGGGTTGACATTCTCCAGGTTTCTGTCAATGCATACAAACTTTGAAGATTATTATTGTGTTAACTGCTAAATGCAATTATGTCAATAAAACTTATTGCAAGAAGTAAAGTGGGACATGCAATGTATATATATATATAATACAAATCTTCGACTTAATTTTGGTTGGTCTTTTTGAATTCGAATTTCAATGTTTTTTCAATTTGAAATTCGACCCTTGATAAATTTTCCTCTTATGTTGGCTATAGACGCAAAGATCTGATTGTACGAATCGAGGATTCATACGAAATTCAGACCATGTATGGAGAGTCCCGACATTTTTCGTCCGGCGGAGATCGGTCGTTTGGACGATCAGACAGGTTAAAAAATTTCTGTCGGCTGCCGATAATATCTCTGCGTGTATTGCCAATCGTACGATTTTCAGTGGGAGACTGTCACTAGCTTTTGTCGGACATAACTTTCGTACAATTGCTGTCAGGGGCAGAACATCGGCTGATCTGTTATTTTACTACTTTATTTGATTTGAAAGGTTAGTGGCAGGTCGGGAGATAGGGAAGTCCAATCGTTCGAGGATTCAAATGATCAGATCTTTGCATCTATGGCCAGCTTAAGAGTATCATGCCGGCTCAGACGTTGACTGAATTAACAAGGTTTGCGTGAGATTTTGAGGAGACAGGACAACCTGGTGATAAGTGGCTACCAGAATAAACCATACATTGATAAGGCACGATAACCTTGGGCTGTTGAAATGCTACTACAACAGTAGACAGAGAGGGGATATTCAGTATAAAATGCATAAGGGGACTATGGATGCACAGAATACCAATATCCACCCTTACTGAGAAACTTGTTACCCAATGCTACTAGATGGCCCGAACTACATATTAAACCCCCGGACTCAAGAAGACCATGAAGAACACCTGAATGTACAGTACATCCAATACCTGAAGCTGCCAAAAAAGGCTAAAATAAATGCCCTGTTCTCCAAAGACCCAACCAGGGTACACTCCCAGCAACAACACAGTAACAACAGAGCCACCAAAAGCAGAAACTGAACAATACTGGAAGAACATATGGGAGAAAGAGAAGACATATCACATCTATGCAATGTGTCTGCAGTACCGGAAAGCAGAGCACAGCAACAAGAACCAGTAGGCGGATTTTTGCTCCATGCCACCTGAGCCTCATAGCAGGAGTGGCCCTGCTGATATGTATTGACACCTTTGCTATTTATAGTAGTTTATGCTATTTGTAGTGTTGCTGAACATACCCACAGATTTTTTACCTAGATTTTTGTGACAGCCATACTTATCACCTATTTTATGTCTCTCTGTCCAGCCACCTTTATAGTGAGTCAGGATGTGACTTTTATGTCAAATAAACAATAATGAGTCAATGACACAATTAATGTTAAGAAGTAAAGTATACACTAGCCCTATTGTGGGAAATATAATAGCAAAAAAAAAGATTAATAGGATAGGAAATGAATTCACTGTACACAGAGCTCTTTTAAGTCTCAAGTATATAATTTGCTTATAATGGAATAGTATTAAGGCAATTATAATTTAAGGGGACTGAGAACGTCTTCTGGTGAAGCATTATCAAATTATTTGGCATGGTTTCTCTAAAAATAATTTTTTTACTCAATCTTTAAAGTAACAGAAGAAATAAGTATGTTATTCTCATCAAATTATAATCAATTACTAAAATGGTAGGGGAGGGGAGGTTTGTTAACACAGGAAATGTTATCAAGGCCCATAGGAACTGAGGCTCTTAGAAACTTTTGGACCCTTAAAAGACCATTGAGCTCAAACTGCCAGTACAGGTATGGAATCCTTTATCCGGAAACCTTATCCCTTATCCGGAAGGCTGTGTCCCGTAGGCTCCATTTTAATCTAATAATTCAAATTTTTAAAAAAACATTTCCTTTTTCTTTGTAATAATAAAACAGTACCTTGAACTTGATCCCAACTAAAATACAATTAGGCCTTACTGGAGGCAAAACAACCCTATTGGGTTTAATTAATATTGAAATTATTTTATAATAGACTTAAGGTATGGAGATCCATATTACAGAAAGATCCCTTATCCAGAAAGCCCCAGGTCCCAGATAAGAGGTTCCATACCTGTATTTTCTTATTTAGAAAATAATGACAAGCCATCCTGAGCTGGTGAGTGGTGAGTCATTGGTAGACTGATTGACACTTTTTGTCCAGTTGATGTGAGTAACAATTTCTGAATCTTAGAATACACACATAACACAGTACAATCAGTGGCGTAACAAGATATTACTGGGCCCCATAGCAAATTGTTTTTCAGGCCCCCATAATGTCTAGAGATTGACCTGTTTTACTAATATTTATTGAAACTGTATATGGATTAGGGCCTCATGGGCCCACTATACCCCCTGCCCCCCCTCAGCCACAGGGTCTGCTTCCTCTATAGTTACACCCCTGAGTACAATGTGAATACACCAGTAGACATGTGCAATATATGGTATATGTTAATAACATTGTGGACAAACTAAAAAAACAGTGGAGAGTCAAAAGAAATGTCTTCTTTTGACTATATTTGAATGTTATATACAATTTTTCTGCTGACCATGTACCATTCAGAAATCAAACTTAAAAAGTAAACTGACGGAAGTGCATGCAGTTTGTTGTTAAATAATGACTCTCCAATGATGAAGAAAAATGATTCCATTTCCATGTCTAGTGTTGGACTTCTCTGTATGTAATGATCCCTAGAGAAAGATGCGAGTGCAACCTATGGAAGTAAATTATTATTATTAACATGTATTTATATAGCGCCAACATATTTCACAGCGCTGTATATAGTGTTGCCCAGGGTTAGTGGGTAGAAGTCTGGTCATGTGACAGTTGACCGTCACAGTAGAGGTACATGAGGCCAGAACAGAAGATGGATCAGTTTTTTTTTATCCCCATCTCTAGTGTGTATGAAAGACGGAGAATGGAAGTTTGGGAAATTTCCATGACATTAAAACTGGAAACAATAGAAACAGATGTGGGAATAACTTTGGGAATAGAACATAAAAACATCAAACTGCTTATTAATCTGTGCATCACAAGGACCCCTATGCCTCCTGGGACCCCAGAAGTTGCAGGGACTTTGTCCTCTATAGCTGTTTAACCCATGAATATGACATTATGATTAGTGATGGGCGAATTTCCGCGTTCTGCCGCCGGAGTCTTTTTGCAGGCAATTTCGCAAATTTATTTGCTGGTGGCAAAACGAAAAACAATTAAAGGTGCCCATTGACTGATGTGCGTCCAATTGTCGCCAGCGTTGGAATTGTTGTGGCAATTTTCGCAAATTTTTCACCGTTTCGCAAATTTCACTGGAAATTCATTCATTTTTCGCCGAAGCGAAATGGGAGAAATTCACCCATCACTAATTATGATGCATGCTGCTCATTATGCTCTACTTTTGGGAAATAATGGCAGGGTTGTTTTGTCTACAGTGTTGGATAGGAGGGAACAAACCCCACTCATCCTTCTGCCAGAGGGGCCCCCACTCACCCCCAGGCACCCTGCCCCAGCCACAAACCCCCTCCGGGCCCCCTTCCCATTCACAACCTCCTTCAGACACCCCCCCAAACCTGTTCTCTTGCTGCAATTGGGCCAGGGGTCAGGAGCATGTCTGAGTCACCGGTGGCTGATGTACAACCCTGTTTGTCTACCACTGTCCACCCAGGAAAAACAATATTAAAAATAAACAGATAACTAAAATGGAACCCCCTCAAATACAGTATGGAACACCACAGGCCAACATTTATAAAAAAGAAGAATAACAATGGAGGATAAAAATGTAACATTTCTACTTCCCACACATTTATATGATCTAAACTGATACAGAAACTTCTACTTCAATACTGTGCCAGCAAAGAGCTTGATAACATACAAATCTCTGTTAACACAAATCCCATGCCTGTCACCAAAGGATATCTTGCAACATAATCTTCTGCGCTAAGTTCACTGTTCTTACTCCGTGGTGACATTTCCCATAAGCCAGATCTAGCCCTCCTGTCATATCCTTCTCCCTTCTGGATTTTAAAATCCATAATCTGATTAATGTCAGATAAACGTAAAAACATCAAGTCCTCCTTTTGCGTATTTTCAAATGCATGTCAAATGAATGGAGATTTAATTTTTTTGCAGTTGTTCATCATGTTTCGCTCTGTGGAATGTCATTGCTTTTATTTAATGACATACAGCATATACTGTATTACTGCATATAATTAATTTCAGGCTGTAAAACAGATGTCTCAAGCATGGGAGCCTTCAGCTATTGAACTAAAACACCCAGAGTTCCTCAACAAGTAAAAACTGGCAGAAACTGGTAGTTTAGCAACAAGAGGCAGCTGGGCCGTAAGAAGAGGATATAGCAGCTTGTATTTAGGAGGTTTATACTGAGCTTGCCAGATACAATATTATGGAATTCACAGGCATGGGACCTGTTATCCAGAATGCTTGGGACCTGTGTTTTTTTGGATAACAGATCTATCCATAATTTGGATGTCAACTAGAACATCATGTAACATTAAATAAACCCAATAGGCTGGTTTTGCTTCAAATAAGGATTCATTGTATCTTAATTTGAATCAAGTACAGTATAGGATCTGTTATCCAGAAACCGATTATCAAGAAAGCTCAGAATTACGGAAAGGCAGTGTCCCATAGACTCAATTATATCCAAATAATCCAAATTCTAAAAAAATTATTTACTTTTTCTCTGTAATAATAAAACAGTACCTTGTTCTTGACCCCAACTAAGATAACAACTAATATATCCTTATTGGAAGAAAAACGAGCCTACTGGGTTTATTTAATGTTTACATGATTTTCTAATAGACGTAGGGTATGAAGATCCAAATTACGGAAAGACCCGATATCCGTAAAACCCCAGGTCCCGAGTATTCTAGATAACCGGTCCCATACATGTACAAGATTCTGTTTTATTATTACAGTGACAAAGGAAATTATTTTTAAAAACTTGAATTATTTCATTAAAATAGAGTCTATGGGAGAGGAATAATTCAGAGCTTTCTGAAAAAAGACTCATATAGGATTCCCGGCTCCATCTATTCACTTTATATATGAAGAATCAGAAATAGTCATGAGCGAATCTGTCCTGTTTCGCTTTGCTGAAAAATTTGTTAAACTCATTAAAGTCAATGGGCATCCGAATAATTTTGATGTGCTACAATTTTGACTCGTGTCGTGAAAACATTTGTCTGCGAAGTGCCGAAATTCGCAGTGAATCAATGCCTGGCAAATAAATCCGCCCATCGCTAATGAGAAATCCTGTTATGGTTTAGTAGCAACATGTACTATTGATGGCTCCTCACAGTCAATACAGGGCAATGTATTGATAGAAAATTCATTGTGAGAGCCTTTACTAGTCCTCCTGTTACACAATTTAGCACAAAGAGCACTTTCGTCACACGCACACAAGCCAGATGTAACTCCCATTCTTTTCCTGGTGATTTCAACCTCATGACCAGGCTTTATTTTTTATTGCCACTCAGGCTGGGATTACCAGCTCCAGCGCCAAAGTAGACATTATTTTGGCTTAGACTTTGCACAGAATTCTCAATCCAAATGTGAAGGTGGCTGCTGTAGCTGTAATAGCACCTCAAGCTGGAATTGGTGCTGATCCTAATTGATATTAATAGAACAAAGTAGAAATGTGACTTGATAAATCTTTCTTTTAGATCTAACAATCTTTTTTTACACTGTGCAGTAAAGTTTTATTTTGGAAAATCTGATCAAGACTGACTTGAGGTGGCTATAGACGTAACAATCACAATCTTTCTTGGAAAGATTGTTCGTTTCAATACACACGTGTAGAGCTGAATTGTCAGATATATAAGTAGAAACAATAGAATTCTACCTGTATCTGACGATTCAGTACTAACAATGGCCGATGTTTGGGTCCCTTCGAAGGCAACCAATCAAAATTTTTCCATCCAGCCCGATCGACGAGCCGACTGATATCCAAGTCTTCCACCGGTATCAATCGATTCTTTTCCCACCAAAATTTGTTTCATACGATATTATCTGTGCGTCTATAGCCACCTTTAAAGGGGGTTATTTATCAAAGGTCAAGTTTTTATATCTCAAATGAACTCACAACTGGAATGGTTTCTAATTTTAGAAAAAACTTAAATCAGCGAGTTAGGGGTTAATGACAAGAAAACTCTAATTGATGGAGTTTTGGGCTAAAAAAAACTTGAATCGCTCAAATTGATTGAGTTTTCAAAAACCCTCGGAAAAAAACTTGAACACCATGAAGGCTATTAACATCTTCAAATAGTTCAAGGGACCTCTGCCATTTACTTCTACATGGCCTTGACAGGTTTTAGATGGTGTATTTTTGGATTCAAGCTATTTTCAGGGTTGGGTATAATAAATCTTGAGTTTTTTTAACCTGAAAAATATATTTTTGATTCCAAATTAACCGCAAAAACTCAATTTTTTTGTGGAAAATGCGAACCTTACTAAAGCTGTCCCAAAATTTCTACGTTGGAGACTATTCAGGTGCAGGAACCAGACATTTCATAAAAAGACATTTGGGGGTAGATTTATCAAGGGTCGAAGGGAATTCGAGGGAATTTTTGAAGTAAAAAAATACGAAATTCGAAGTAATTTTTTTGGATACTTCGACCATCGAATAGGATACTACGACTTCGAATTTGAATTTGTTTAGAAGTAAAATCGTTTGAATATTCGACCATTCGATAATCGAAGTACTGTCTCTTTAAAAAACTTCGACTTCAATACTTCGCCAAATTAAACCTGCCAAAGTGCTATGTTAGCTTAAGGGGACCAACATATGCCTGCTGTTATATTTTTTATCCTCTGCAGAATGCAATGGTTTGGGCAATAAAAACATAAAATCTAGGACAGCTTCAAAATATTCCTGTAGCTTCTAGAGAAGAAGGATTTTTAAAAAAAATCAAGTTCCCGCTGGAGATCCAACAAGTGGTAAAGACCCTGCTCAACCCACAACAAGGTTACAGTTTAATGAAAACACTGCTGTATCAGTAATTCAGTCCTGCTTCCATTGATATCTAACCACAAACCTCATTCTCACTGACCCTAGAGCTGAATTTCCATCTGTATCTTGGAAGTAAAATAGTCCCCCCAAAATCTCACTGTAAGTGATCTTCACGCTGAGCAATCAGCCAGTGCTCAGAGTCAGCTTGGTGGATCAGCCCCACAGTTTGGGAACTGCTTTTTTAGAGGAAGTCACTGAAAGATAGGGCAACAAAAGGAAAGATATTTTAAAAGAAGCACAGAATTATATTACATTAAAATTTGTGAACTATCGCGAAAATGAAAATAACATTTCTTATTTCATACTGAAATAAGAAACTTTTTAAATGCAATCAATTAAATATTCTGAATTGTTTCTAAAATAATCAAGTTTATCTTCACTATCCCTCTCTCAGCATATTTTATCTCCATTCTGTCTTCTTGCAGGAGTTGGGTATCAAAATTGACAGTTAGATCCAATCTATCTTATGGGGGGCTTCCTTTCCTAGCAAATGCTCACTCAAATAACTGATTCCAGTACAAACAAAATCCAACAATATAACTGCCTTTTGCACAAATTCTACATGTAGAGAGACATGATGTCTGGTGATTTTAATAGAATGAGCTCTAATACATCTTCTAGGCAAAATGAGCCCCCCCCAATAAGATAAATGGAATCTAAGGGGCACATTTACTTAGTTCGAGTGAAGGAATAGAATAAAAAAACCTTCGAATTTCAAATGATTTTTCTGGCTACTTCGGCCATCGAATTGGCTACATCGACCTTCGACTACGACTTTGACTTTGAATCGAACGATTCGAACTAAAAATCGTTCGACTATTCGATAGTCGAAGTACTGTCTCTTTAAAAAAAACTTCGACCCCCTACTTCGCCAAGTAAAACCTACCGAACCTCAATGCTTTCTAACAATTTTTTGGTCGCAGTCGAAGGATTTAACTTCGACAGTTGAATATCGAGTGTTAATTAACCCTCGATATTCGACCCTAAGTAAATGTGCCCCTAACTGTCAATGAATATCTGACACCCAACTGCTGCATGAAGACAGAATGAAGAGAAACAGAGAAGCGGGATAATGAAGATTATTTCAAAACAGTACAGAATCTTTACTTGATTGTATTTAGAAGACTTCTTATTTCAGTATGCTGAAGTTTATATTACATTTTTATTTTCGTGATAGTTCCCCTTTAGTATTCTCTTGGATAAAACAAAAGTATCATTGTTTTTATAATTGGATGTGATATACAATGCATGCTGTATACTGTATATTAGCATTTTATTTATGTATCTTATTCAAAAAATCTTATGCATGTCTCTGTGTTGGGCATTGACTATCTGTTTGTGCCTACAAGTGTGCAGTGATTTATTTGTTTGAATACCTAGAATATTATTCTACAATTGCCTAATAATAGTTGGGAATTATTTATTAAGCCTTTGATACTACTGCCATGGAATTCTTTCCTTTACTGCAGCTGACCTTAAAATGTTGTAATTAAGACGAGTGTGCTGATTTCACAGGACTCTTGCCAACTACCTAATATGGAGATTTGTGTATTCAAGAATTCCAAACCTCAGTAGACGGTTTCAATACAGACAGCTGGAATATGCACGGGTACGATTTACTATTGTTTTATTCTTTCCACCCTGTCCTAGTGAAAATATAAGCTAATTGGGTTACAGCAAAGTCAATTGTATTAGAAATTCATAAGGCCCCATGCCCTGTGGTCTCTCTGGTGACTTGATACCACATATATTACCAGGTTGTTGTATTCAGAAAATTAATCCTATATTCAGACTAAGCACATATGTATTTAAGGTGGGTTATAGGTCTGCATTACTGTTATTTAGCTAGGAGTTAGTTAATATGTTAAAAATAAGCTGCTTATAATGCCTTATGAGTATGTTCCATATATACTAATATGTCTGTATTATACAATATTTTATCCATACCCAATCTGTAGTCATTGAAAGCACATTCATCAAAATTGCAGGAGAAATCACTAGCATGGGAAAAAAATTTAACTAGCTGCAACGAATATTGACTTTTTGTGACTTTTCTTGGGATGCACACAAATTTTTTCTGGATCTTGCACATATTTATCAATATCTCAGTCCCTTGAAGTCCTTGATCTCATTTTTTCTTAATTTTCAGCAAGCTGATAAATTGCAAATTATGTAAAATTACTAGGAAAAAAAACATACTGTTATAAGTTTACTTAAAGAGCAAAGATGCTTAAAGGTGGTTAACTTTTAGCATGTTATAGAATGGCCAATGCTATGTCATTTTTCAATTGGACTAAATTTTTTATATTTTATATTTTTTTTAATTATATTTGCCAGCTTTCAATTGGGGGTCACTGACCCCATCAAAAATGCTCTGCAAAGTTAAAAATTTAGTGTTCTTACTGCTCTTTATTGCTCATTTTACTATTCAGTAAGAGAGACTCTACTGGTAAGACCTCTAAGTCTTGAACTGTTTTGCTTTGCAGATTCTCCTGGGTACCAATTCATTGGCAGGACGTTGGGACAGATGTGTGAATTACGTGGAAAATTCTATCCCCTATCCTGTTGGGAAGCTGTTTGTAGATGCTCACTTTCAAGAAGACAAGAAGGATATGGTAATTTTGGATTGGCTTATTTTGGATAGGATATGTGTGTATTGATCATTTTGAATGTAATGTTGACATTACCATTGAAGATAATACTTCAGGTTAAATGACAATTCTCAGAAGCGCTAAATATTTAGACTAATTCTTGATTATCAGTTGCGTGACGATGTCGTATACATTTTAAAGGGAATATGTACAATCGTTCACTCACTTACCCCTTTACAGCAATTTTCTCATACAAAGAGATTCAGAATTATTGAGTAAAAATTCATTATATTCCATCATGTATACTATGATACTGTTAAATACAATCCGATGTTACCGTCGGACACGGGGATACCAGGAAAACTCTCGGTGGGCCCAGGTGCCTATTTAATGGACATTCTTTATAGGAAAAAATGCTTAATAATGGGAGAATATTGTAATTATATAAAAGACTAGGAGAATAAAGTGGTTGAGTAAGTAGAGGAGAAATAATAGTTTTGGAAAGGTCCACTGTCTAAGGTTTTCTGGTGGGCTCACGGTTTTAGGTTTTCTGGTGGGCCCAAGGTCTAAGACTTTCTGGTGGGCCCCTGGCATCCCAGTCCGACACTGTGGGGCACATTTACTTAGTTCGAGTGAAGGAATAGAATAAAAAAAAAAGTTCTAATTTTGAATGATTTTTTTGGCTACTTCGACCATCGAATTAGCTACTTCGACTTTCGACTACGACTTTGAAATCGAACTAAAAATCGTTCGACTATTCGACCATTCGATAATCGAAGTACTGTCTCTTTAAAGAAAAAACTTCGACCCCCTACTTCGCCATCTAAAACCTACCGAACCTCAATGTTAGCCTATGGGGAAGGTCCCCATAGGCTTTGTAGGCTTTTTTTGGTCGAAGAAAAATCGTTCAACTGATGGATTAAAATCCTTCGAATCGAACGATTTTAAGGATTTAATCGTTTGATCAAACGATTTTTCATTCGATTGAACGAATTGCGGTAAATCCTTCGACTTCGATATTCGAAGTCGAAGAATTTATCTTTGGCAGGGTTAATTAACCCTCAATATTCGACCCTATGTAAATCTGCCCCTGTACAGATGAAGCCACTTGGTTTTGTGATTTAAATGCGTCATGACTCACGGTTAATTGAAGAAATTGTGTTATCTAAAGTCATCCTAACTCATTTAATGCATTTAACCCTTTCATTAGCATACCAAAGCAGCATTGTTCACAATGGTGAATGCTTTAATCAGATGGGATGTTTTGATGTAGTTTTCTGTGTTAAATGAGATAAATGGGATATCTGTGTTTAGTTATTCTGTGTCAAACAGACAAACCAAAGTGGCTGCCTCTGTATGTTACTGTTAAATACAAACATAATTCCCACTTTGTCTTCCTATCACCTTCCTCGGTTATGCATTGTCCACAAACTCCATGGACTCCAACTAAAAAAAACTAATGTGGCTATTTTTATAACAACTGTACTCATAGCAGATCTCTCTAATGATGTCTCATTTTAACATTTTCAGTAATATAAGGATATAGAGTTAATAGAGACTGGCAGCTCTGCATGTAAAGTCGCTGAAAATTGGGGATGCACTACTTAGGGGCATATTTATCAAAGGTCGAGGGATAGAGTTCTTTTACCGCATATGAGGTATGACCTCGAAACTCGAATAGTATCTTATTTAAGAAAAAATTGGAACATCTAAAATTAGATGGAACTTGAATCAAGTTTTTTCTCCGAAAAACTTGAATTTCAGGATGGCTATTAACATCTTCAAATGGGTTACTGGAACTCTGCCACTGACTGCTACATGTTTTAGGTGGCGTACTATCGAATTCGATTTGTTCCCAGGGTCAAGGTATGATAAATCTTGAGTTCGAGTTTGGATTATTCCCAATTCGAATTTGTGAGTTTTGACCAAAAATCCAACTTGAAAATTCGAATTTGAATTTACCATTGGAACCTCAATAAATCTGCAACATAAAATATGGATTTGGCCAAAAACAAAATCCCTGATATTCACATGATTACCGAACCAAATGTAATCGGCCTATTCAGATTTGAGAAAATGTAAAAAAAATTGTTGCGTTCACATGGCTTTAAGAGTCAGTCTCAGTTTGGCCAGATTTAGATGAGGTGCATTGAAAATTTGCAAAACGCATTGGTCAATAGGTGACAATTTTTTTCATGTGAATAATTTTTTATGAACACACCTTTTTTCTTACTCCAAATGCATTAAAGTCAATGGGTGTTTTTTCTTGTGGTGACTTTTTTGTCTTGGCGACTTGTTGTCCAAATGCATTAAAGTCAATGGGCCTTTTTTCTTGCGACCACTTTTCTGTCTTGCCGACTTTTTTGTCTCTGCAAATTGTTTGATGCAACACATTTCTTCGCATTCAATTTTTGCCGCATTTTCTCGAAAAAAAGCTGTGAATTCATGCCTGAAAAAAAATTGCTCATCAGTTGTGATTTAAAGAAAAATTGAGATGAGGAGTCTGAAATAACAGGACAGAGGCGAATTATATGTTTGTTGTCTACAAATTGTTTAGATATCTTAGACGGATACAATATGCAGAATTTACTTTTTCATTTTGAAATATTTCTGTAATTAATATGCCCTATAAAAATTAAAGTCTTAATAATAGCTTTATATTTTATTGAGTATTAAAACTAACCAAGCCTTTCCTGTACCACAAAATGTACTGACGGCTGATGTGCAGGTTTTATACTTTGATTTGTGACATGATATCAGTGTCTGACCTGAGTGATAAAAACGGTCAATTTCAGATTTAACAAATCAATGTGACTTCATTTGTCTCACACTAGAGTATACATTGCTTTTGTTTGGTTGCTTGTTGGTTAAGTTGTTTGCTAGAAATAGAGTCAGTATGAATTCTAGATGAGAATTGCTTTGATATTATTCATGAAAATAACGTGTGGTTTATGATATTTAAATCCTGAAAGTAAGAGTCACATTTTAATTAAACAATTGATTAGGAACCACTACGTTTAGGGGCAGATTTACTAAGCTCAAGTGAATAATTCGAATGGAAAAATATTCGAATTTCGAAGTATTTTTTTTGCTACTTCGACCATCGAATTGGTCAAATTTGATTGAATCCTTCGATCGATCGCTCAAAATCGTTCGATTCAAACGATTTAATCGTTAGATCGAACGATTTTTATTCCATCGTTCGATCAAAGCTTTTGCACTAAAATCCTTTAAATTCGAATTTTACTTCGAGGGTTTTTTAACCCTCGAAATTCGACCCTTGATAAATCTGCCCCTTAGCGTGTTATTTATCAAAGGCCAAGTTTGTGACGTTTGTATGGTTTTTCCTACCTCGAATAAACTCACAACTCGAATGTTTACTTTTTTATGAAAAAACCCAAATGTAAAAAACACGATTGAATGCAATAATGGGGAAAAATCTCGAATACTTCGAATTTATTGAGTTTTCGAGTGCAAACCACTGTAAAAACCCTGAAATCATGAAGACAATTTAGGAGCATAATAAATCCAGAAAAATTTTAGTTTTTCGAGGGAAGGTTCACTAAAAATTAAATTTTTTGGGGATTTTTATGTGAGCTGTGTTGATGTAAATATGAACCTATGTCTTCTTGGCTATAGAGATCTGGGGAAAGTCTGTATCTGTATGCATTGCACCCTACAAACCAAGTGGCATGGTTCCAGAGGGCCATCAGTCTTTTTCAAATAATTTCTTCAATGCAGCCTTCACGGGATGATTTCTGCAAAATGGTCTCTCAGATGTGAAAAACCCTTGAAAAAATAAAAAAAAATAAAATTCACTTTTGAGTGACATAGTTGATAATTTAATCAAAACGGTTACAAAAAGAGATTAACATGTTAATAAATGCAATGCTGAAAATAATCACTCCATGTGATGTTTTCAGCAAAGGTGCAATAAGGGGCAGCTTTCTTAGGGGCAGAATTATCAAGGGTCGAATTTCGAAGTAATAGTAGTTTTGTGAACTCCTGAAATTCAAATAAAATAAGACCAACCGAAATTTATTAAAAATATCAACGTTTTTTTTGCAGGGGTGAATAGGCTGTATTTGTTTGTTCGAATCAAATTAGATTTGAAGTATTTTCAAACAAATAAAATAGATTTTTCTAAAAACTGACTCCAAATAGGTTCTAGGAGGTCCCCCATAGGTTAAAACGGCAATTCAGCAGATTTTAGATTGTGAATGGTCGAAGTTTACATTTTAAACAGAAAGTACATGATAAATTTCGAATTTTCAAATTTTTTCCAAATTTGAATTGAATTTGGACTATTCGAAGTACACAAAAAAAGCTCAAAATTTGTTTTTCAATTCGACCCTTGAATTAGAGCTCACCACCTTCTGTTTATTCCTATGCGATTTTTAGAGGTGTATTTATCAAAACTCAAACTATCACCTATTGATAAATATGCCTTGAAAAATACCATAGGAATGAATAGAGATTGGTGGTATTTCGGGGCAGATTTATTAAAATGTTAGATTAGATCTCACCATAGAAAAAAATCACCCACTTTCTGTTAATTCCTAAGGGACTTTTAGAAATGCATTTATCAATGCGTGAAATTTAAAGTTGACTATTTGATCAACACAGTTCTAAAAATTACATAGAAACGAAATTAGAAAGTGAGTGAATTTTTTTGTGGAGAGCTCTAATCTCACATTTTGATAAATCTGCTCTAATCATTAAAAAGATATTGCACAATTTCAGTGTTTTAAGCCGTATTCATGAGTTGCTATAAGATTGTTTCTGTTGTCTAGATGGAAGAGCTGATTGACGGCATTCGTTGGGCTTTTATCGATATGCTCGAGAAGGAAAATGACTGGATGGATGAAGTGACCAAAACCAAAGCAAAGGAAAAGGTACAGTTCATGCTTACAATAAAAAGGTTGAATACAAAACATTGCTTTTTGATCCTACCTTTGTGTAAAAGAACAGGACATATATGTTCCCTAAAATGGACTCTTTTGCTCCCCTTAGTCCTTACAAATGCAAGAGTATTCTCCATTAGGAATCCTACATCATTGATCTCATTGTTCTAACATATTTGGATATTGTACAGTTATCGCTTACCAATGTTAGTAAGAGCGGTAGATATAGTGCTGTTTAGTTGTTTAAAGCTAGACTTTGTAATATCTTTAGCGATGATTGGGTGAAACCAAGAATACAGAATAATGTTTAACAGTGCAGACAGGATTCTTAGAGGAGGATATTTTTTATTAAATTTAGCGACCGGCCCTGGAGGACTTGGATAAATGCTCTATAATGCAGTGTTGCTTTAGGAATGGGTCTCTGTGGTGTCTACAGCTTCCTTAATGCTAATAAAACTATTTATAATATGCTGCAAAATGCTGGTAGTTGTAGCAGAGCAACAATTGCCTGTTATTTAAATTATACATCAATAAATAGAAACATGTTTACGGTATACAAAATGGATTAGTAGATAACTTGAAACCATTCACACACACATCTGGTCAAGTGCTGATCAGAGTGCTTTGTTGCATCTAAGTCCCCGTGTCACATATATATTTAAATATTAAAGGAAAACTATACCCCCCAAACAATATAGGTCTCTATTAAAAGATACTGAGTAAAACAGCTCATGTGTAAAACCCTGCTTCATGTAAATGAACCATTATCATAATAATATACTTTTTTAGTAGTATGTGCCATTGGGTAATCATAAATAGTAAATTGCCATTTTAAAAAATAAGGGCCGCCCCCTGAGATCGTAAGATTCACTGTGCACACATACAAACCACATGTAAGGTCACATGAGCCAATTGACAGACAGAGTTCTGCCTTTTGCTTCCTCACTTCTTCCTGTTACAGTTAGTGTTGTAGTATTTCTGGTCAGGTGATCTCTGAGGCAGCACAGATAGAGTCACGAAATGGTGGCTCAAGGGAAGAGATGTAAAAGGGCAATATTTATGTAAATATATATTCCAGTTTGGTAAGATTCTTTAATATGTCATTCAATTTGATATAAACTATCTGTTGCTTAAGTATTCATTTTGGGGGTATAGTTTTCCTTTAATACATTTATATAAAAGTCAGGGGCATATTTTAAACCAAGGCATTTGAGGCACTTGCCTAGGGCGACAGCTTCACAGCAGCAGCCTTTTTACTTGAGTCTTTCTAAATATTTTTTTTGGATTTTATTCAAGTATTGATAAATAAACAAAATATATGATACAATACAAAGGATCTTCATACAGTAGTGCCTTTATAAGCTTACTGTATTTTCTAGCAGGATGGTGTTGAGCGTTTACAGGGCCCTGGTGCAGTGCCAACGACCTTTGAAAACTGAAATGATCTTTTGGGGTTTGACCCTTTACTTGCAGCTTTGTTCATCTACAGGTGGAGCACACTGTGTACAAATTATACTTCATGGATACAACGATGCTATATAAAATAGACTATCTTCAGTTTTCTTAAAATTCAAATGGCCATACGTGGGCTGATAAAAGCTGCCCATTTTGCTTCTTCAGATCAAGTCTGCAGTTTTATAGCTGGTGTATAGGGCCATCCCAACAGCCTATGTGACCGATATCTGCCCAAAAATGACATGTGTCAAGGCCTAGCGGCTAGTAGGTTGGAGTTGGGATCAAGGAAGAAAGACGGAATTAGTCCAATACATGGTACACAAGGGGACAAGTTCCCTATGGATTAAGATCCCTATGTCAGTCAAAAAGTCAGGCAACAAGTAACTTAGTCAGCAGTCAAAGCAGAAGGGCCAGGAACCAGCTAAATAGTAATTATAGAGCACCCAGGAAATCTCATGAGAAGAAACTATATTCGGCCATTGAACCCAGGTCTTTAGCATCCTTTTTATTTCACTCCAAGTGCCATGAGTGCTGCCACCTTTGTTCCAAAGTAGAGAGCTCCTAACTGGAGTGCTGCTGACAACATCTATCAAAGAGCTTACAATTTACTGGTAGTTGATAACTGCACTGTAGGCTCACAGTATAACCCAAATGTTTGACTGTGGGCCAGACAATTGGACTAGTCTGATTTGCCATATTGTGTGCAAATCAAGTAATAATCCACTCATTTGTTGTCCTTATGCATCTAACAGTGTATGCCCATCTTAATATAGAGTCAGAGTTAAGGCTGCCACCCGGCCGGTATTTTACCAGCCTAGCCAGTAAAACACCTGACAAGGCCGGTGTTTTTTAATCTTAAACCAGTTATAAGAACCGATAAATAAATAAAAGTTACTGTTGCTTTACACTGGCTCTTGCTGGAACACTTCCCTATAACATACACTGGGTGGAGCTGAGGCTTTTCTAGATGCATGGAATTGAAATCAGATGACAGCGCTAATAAGCTGCTTTGTATTCACTGTATGCTTTAGCTTACATTTGCTTTCCTGCTTTGCAAATATTACTTCATTAAGCTCCTTTAGATTGCTTTAGAGTAATGTGAGTTTTGTGATTATGGATTTCTCGCTTGGTTTTGTTCAGTTTTATTTTGTGCAGTTTCCTGTAATCAAGATACATTTCTGGTTATATTTCATCTCCCTTCTTTCCCCAGCAATTAATTTGTTGGCTCAATACTAATTATTTGGTAATCTCATCTATCTTTCTATTTATTATCTATCTATCTATCTATCTATCTATCTATCTATCTCTCATCATCTCTCTCATCTTTATTGGAAGATCCAAATTACGGAAATATCCATTATCTGGAAAACCCCAGGTCCCAAGCATTCTGGATAACAGGTCTGGTACTGGTATACAGGTATGGAACCTGTTATCCATAATGGTCGGGACCTTAAGTTTTCCAGATAATGGATATTTCCCTAATTTGGATCTTAATACTTTAAGTCAACTAGCAATCATTTAAATAAAGCTAATAGGCTGGTTTTGCTTTTAATAAGGATCAATTATATCTTAGTTTGGGCCAAGTACAAGGTACTGTTTTGTTATAACAGAGACAAAGGCAATACTTTTAAAAAATTTGGATCATTTGGATAAAATAGAGTCTATGGGAGATGGCCTTTCCATAATTTGGAGCTTTCTGGATAACGGATCCCATACCTGTTTATATATATATATATATATATATATATATATATATATATATATATATATATATATATATATAGTATTGATTATGCCAGTGATGAAAGCTTCTGTCACCCTGATCATTTGTCAACAATATATTGTAGACGAAGTCCATCAATAGTATGTATATATACAGCCACAGACAATGACCAGGAGTTTAGGGGGGTTATTTATCAAGGTCTGAATTTATCTCAATATCGGCTGCTACAAACTCCGATCCAAGCCGCTCCGATCTAAGCCGAAAATTACCTTTGCGGGAAAAGCTCAAATTTTCCTGAAACCCCCGACACAACCAAAAATCAATGGGACTGTTCCCATTGACTTTTATGCAACCTCGACAGGTTTGAGATGCCATGTTTTTATATTCGGTCTTTTTAGCCCTCTGGGTTTAATAAATTCTGAAAAATTCATGATTTTTTTGAAAGCCTATTATAAAACAAAAAATCACGAATTTTTTGGATTTCGGGGTTTTTCGGATAATCGGAGTTTAGTAAATAACCCCCTAGGTGTCTGCACAAATAGTTGGGAATTCACCAGAGAAAGAGGAGGACCCCTAAAGTGTTAGTTTATACTTGGTCATTTCTGTACAAATCATAATTCATGTGTTAAGTATGTGTCTCCGGAATTGATGAATGGGAACTAGGCTTGATGCTCCTGCTTGTGCAATGAGCTATTTCATTTTGAATAAAACTGTTGCATTTCCTGAAGCACCAATTTCAACAGACACATTGTTCTTTTTCTTTGACTCACAGCCCTATTTGGATAAGGCATAAATATGTTTACTTATTTCCATTTATTTGGCAGTTTCATTGAAATTGCATATTGTACTGTAAAGCGATGTATCTTTACTTTTAGTATCACACGGAATGCACAGGTTTAAAATTTATACTTTTACATTGGGTTTTTTGTAACAAAATAGTAAAATATGTGCATAAAACACCCCAATTGCAATTACACATGAGGAAGAAGAATGCAGTGTGAAAAGTGGAAAAAAAGGAGTGCAATAAATGCAGAGACACTTGCTTTATGCATTTGAAAACTCTCTATCCAAGATGGCTGGGGAGGCATGTAGTCACTCCACCCCTTAACTTGCACAACATACAGACAAAAGTTAGGGGTCAGGATGTGCAGCCAGCAACATGGCCCTGCCCTTAGGAAGGTGATAAGGATAAATCTGCTGCGCCTCTTGATACTCAGCAGCATTCTTCAGCAGTTTTGGACTGGGTGTCCGGGTCCATAAGGGCCCCCCACCCAATCATAAACTCTTCTAAACATCTCCAGCCTCCTCCCCCTCCACTTGCGCCACATACCTTCTACTTCATTTTTGCGGCTGGATTTGAGGGTCGGGATGGAGGAACTAAGGGTCCTGCCAGGGAGCTGGAGCGGGTCGGATACTTCGCAGCTGAAGCGGGTCTGAGTCTTTCCCGCTCCCAGACCCAGTGTCCTGCCGGGCCCAGTCCAACCCTGTTCTCCAGGGTGCAAGAGCTGCGTAAGTGAATGTTAAGAGGCATGCTGTTGTGCCCTTTAGGCATTTGTGCCCTGGGGAGTAAAAAAATTACCCTTACAATGTGCACACAGGATAATTTTTGAACTTTGCCACAGTCCACCAAAGGAGAAACTGTAATAGTGAACAGGTATTCTAAACTGTGAGAACACACTTATTTACCCTTTGCTAAATATGCCTATCCAATATGACTGCAGCCAGCTCTGGACTGAAATGGGAATATTGACACCCAGGGTCTAATGGCTGCCAGCTTCATGTGTGATGTCACGGAGAGTAGGCAGATTGCTCTGGTCATGAAAGAGAGGCACACAATGATACTGACATTAGACTGAGATGTGTTCAGAGGAAGACAAAATAAAATGATAGAAATGGACAGGCAACACCATCAGGATGAGGAATATAAAAAAAGAATATTTGTGAAGAATGATGGAGAGAAAGAAAGTTAGAGATGGAGAGAAAGAGTGCAGTAGTGCAGCTTCCCATAGCAACCAACCAGATCATTGCTTTAATTTTCTAACTGGTAGCAGACTGTCAACTTGTTGCTATGGGCAACTACACACGTTAATACACGTTAGCCATTCTATTTGTATATAGTGATGGGCGAATCTGTCGCGCTTCGCTGAAAAGATTTGCGAAACGCAGAAAAATTAGCAAAACACATTGAAATCAATGGGCGTCAGAATTATTTTGACGTTCAGCAATTTTTGCACATGCGACAATTTTTACGCATGCGAAAATTCTTATGCATGCAACTTTTTTAGCCAAATGCATTAAAGTCAATGGCCGTCAAACTTATTTTGATGCGCAACAACTTTTACAGGTGCTACTTTTTTGTCGCAGCAAATTTTTTCGGCGGCAAATATTTTCAGCAGTTTTGCGAAAAATTAGCAGGTGGTGAAATTCAACCCAAATCAATCACCACTATTTGTAAAGCATTCCCATCACCTTTCAAGCTGATTGTTAGACCTCACTGGATAACTCAGAATATGTTGTACCCCATGCAGGGTTGGACTGGGGGGCCCTGGGCCCACCGGGACTTGCTGTCCAGGGCCCCACTCCAAACCCCTTGGCCCCCCTATCACGATGCCAAACAAAGCTGCACATGTGCACAAGAAGCGCATGGTGTGCATGCACACACGGAGCTGCACAGAGTTTTGCGTTGCCCAAAATTGTTTTTTATTTTAGGACCAGGAGATCAGGAGAGGGGGTCTGGCCCGCCGGGGGTCCATGAGGGCCGGGGCCCATCTGTTTTTTTTCCCGGTATCCCGCCGGGCCAGTCCAACCCTGACCCCATGAGTCTTTGTTGAACTACATATTGCTCCTCATACTTTAACATCTGGCATTATAGAACCGTTACATGTTCATGTATATATGTTTGTCCTTGAGTTGTTAAATTGCTTCTTTCTTTCCCATTCCTCATGTAACAGTTGCCATTGCTGAACTGTTTAAACCCTTTTAAAGCCAATGAATCACTAATGTTGAATGGTCTCACTGGTCCTGATAAATTACTTTCTTTCCACAAACTGCTTTTATTGTCCGAGGAGACTATTGCATGAAATATTATGTTTCCTTCATATATGTACTGTATGTGCCATGTTCTTTTATAATCCCGTTATCTCTATGGCTGAACACGCAACAGTTTCTGGCATATAGGGGTCAAACGTAATAAGTTGCTGAGCTGAATAACCCTTGTCATACACTTGTAGGAACTACATTATGCTAATCTTCTGTTATATGCATCAACTGCTTTATCATGTAAATAAGTTATTTGTAGGAAGTGTATGACTTTGCTTATAGAGCAGACATTGATAAAGGACTGTATTCTATTTACATTCAACCAACGCAGTATGTTATTGTGATTAAATGTTTGTGTTACGGAAACGTTTTATTGTATTGTATGTATGTATGTATATATATTTATTTATATAGTGCTACTTCTGTATGCAGCACTGTACAGCAGAGAAACTAATAGAACAAACGGGGGGGGGGTCTTTTAAAAAATAAATACAAAGTTTAATAATAAATACAGAGTACAGTAAAATTAAGATTAAAGGGGTTGTTCACCTTTAGATTAATTTTAAGGGGCCGATTCACTAACTTCGAGTGAAGGATTCGAAGGTAAAAAACTTCGAATTTCGAAGTTTTTTTTGGGCTACTTCGACCATCGAATGGGCTACTTCGACCTTCGACTACGACTTCAAATTGAATGATTCGAACTAAAAATCATTCGACTATTTGACCATTTGATAGTCGAAGTACTGTCTCTTTACAAAAAACTTCGACCCCCTAGTTCGCCATCTAAAAGCTACCGAAGTCAATGTTAGCCTATGGGGAAGGTCCCCATAGGCTTGGCTAACTTTTTTTGATTGAAGGATATTCCTTCGATCGTTGGATTAAAATCCTTCGAATCATTCGATTCGAAGGATTTTATCGTTCGATCGAAGGAATTATCCTTCGATCGTTCGATCGAAGGAATTATCCTTCGATCGTTCGATCGAACTATCTGCGCTAAATCCTTCGACTTCGATATTCGAAGTCGAAGGATTTTAATTCCTAGTCGAATATCGAGGGTTAATTAACCCTCGATATTCGACCCTTAGTGAATCGGCCCCTTAGTATGATGTAGAGAGTGATTTGCTATTGGTTTTTATTTATCATTGGTTTTTGAGTTATTTAGCTTTTTATTCAGCAGCTCTCCAGTTTGCAATATTAGCAGTTTGGTGGCTAGGGTCCAAATTACCCTAGCAACCAGGCATTGATTGAATAAGAGACTGGGATATGAGTAGAAGAGGCCTGGATAGAAGATGAGCAATAAAAAGTAGCAATAATTATACATTTGTAGCCTTACAGGGCATTCAACTTTAGATGGGGTCAATGACCCCCATTTGAAAGCTGGAAAGAGTCAGAAGAAGAAGGCAATTTGTAAAAAAAAACGGAAAAAAAATAAAAATTAATGAAAACCAATTGAAAAGTTGCTTAGAATAGACAATTCTATAACATACTAAAAGTTAACTGAAAGGTAAACCACCCCTTTCAAAGATAGAAAAATATGGAAGTCCCTTCCACGTACAGCTTACAATCGACGTGGGAGGGACTTAACTTCTGAATTTATCATTGAATTTATTTTTTTTGTTGTGCTGGTCCTTTAAATATTTTTTTTTTGTAGAAATGTAGGTCTTTCATATGAAGAATCACCACTGGGTAAAGGAACAGATAAAAGGGCCCCCTTGCAATCTAAAATGTAACCATCCAGTGCTGGGAGTACTTGTTTGGCAGGCGTTCGGAGTGCTCAGAGCAGTCCACACATTTTAAATGGCACTTTCATTTGCTTTGATAAATGTGCCAATTCCCTAAGCATTTTCCTGGCTCCCATGAACATTTTCCTGACAGTCCACAAAGCGTTAATAACTATGATAAAGTCAGGGCATGCCTTAGTATTCCATAGTCTGAATTATAATGATTTGACTATAAATCTAAGCAACATTCTAATATATAGTACATTAATTAGAAGTTGTTTGTAAATATATTTACAATTGAAACCAGTATTTGTTTAGACCTTTCTGTTCTCTGACCTCCTGGTTCTGCTCATCAAACTTTGCAGCAGATGCCACTTCTCCTCCTGGTCTGTTAATCAGATTGATTCTGCTACACTGATCCAGTAGTCTGAACAAGCAGTGCAGGAATTAAAAGCCAGACAGATTCTGTTTTTTAATCATTTTAATAAATGGATATAAGGATGTTACATTTTCTATTATTATACATTATATAGTATGGAATCTATTATCAAGAATGCTTGGGACTCAGGGTTTTCCAGATAAGGGGGTCTTAACATAATTTGGATTTCCATATCTGAAATCTGCTAAAAATCATTTAAACATGTAAAAACCAATAGGATTATTTTGCCACCAATGTGGATCCATGCAGTTTAGTTTTCATCAACTACAAGGTACTGTTTTATTTTTACAGTGAAAAAGGCAATTATTTTTAAAAATTTGATTTTTTTTGCTGAAAATAAAGTCAATGGGGCAATTTTACTAAAGGGCGAAGTGGATAATGCAATTCGCCAGCGTGACGTAATTTTGCGCTAATCCACTAACTTGCGGATTTTACTGAACGTTACCTCTTGCGCCAGACTTGACTTCGCCAGCTCAGACCAGGCGAAGTGCAATAGAGTAGATAGGAGTTTCTTCAAAAATAGTTAAAAAAAAACCGCTGGCGTTTTTTACTTTTTACTGGGTGATAGGCTGAAAAAGATCAAATTTTTTTTTTTGGGTAACCCTCCTTCCCCTTACATTTGGCACCTAAACGATACAGTGGGCACATGTGTAGGGCAATATAAGACTTCTATTTAATTTTATTACGTTTCCCTGGCCTTGTGTAGTGTAATGAAGTTGCTACAGCTTACACTTCCAGTGTAATTTAACTGCACACCGTATGCAATTAGACATCGCTAGTGTAACTTTGGATTGCTTATCGTATTATCACAAGCGCAACTTTGCAACCGAACGGTAACCTGTACGCAACTTTGGATCTTCGTGAATTTGCGCAGCCCTGGTGAAACTATGCCTGGCGAAGTGCGACGAAGCCGCTATCGCTATCGGTGCTTAGTGCCCCTTGTGAGATGCCCGTTCAATGATTCTGGGCTTTCAATATAAAGGTTTTTTTTGGATCCCATACCTGTACAAAAAAATATATGGGTGGAGATCCCCTTAAACGCTCTTTTGTGAAAAATCTGCCTTATTTTTCATTTTAAAAATACCTCTGCTTTATTTTGCAGAGCTTTCTCTCCCAGGTCAGGGAAATATATTATCTATTATCTAAGTTCTACTGAGCACATTTGTTGCTAAGGCAATAGACAAAAGATGTCTGCAAACACTAGAGTTGACAGCAAACATGCTGTAACAAACAGGACTGCTGCTTCAAAGAATATTATCTCATTGCCACATTTCTGTTGCCTAAATACAGTATACATGGCTAAAATGCAGGAGGAAAAAACAAGTGATTCCGAAATGAGATCACCAGACTAACCTAAACCTGCACATCATTCTTTGTTATGCATGAGATGAATAAAATGGCAAATTACCTCATATTATGATCCCTTTGCCTTGTCTTATCTCTCCAGGCAAGGCTGTATTTAGTGGTTTAGATAGGGACCACTGATCCTACTTAGCTTTCTGCTATACTTATAGCTAGAGGAAGATGTATAATAGAATTGCTTGCAAGGAAAGGATTAAAGATGACTCTCTCTATGCCTTGTGGGGGAACTGCAACGAATGCACCAGTATGAGATCCGTTATCCAGAAACCCATTATCCAGAAATTACGGAAAGACCATCTCCCATAGGCTCCATTTTATACAAACAATCCAAATTTTTAAAAATGATTTACTGTATATTAATGTAATAATAAAACAGTACTTTGTACTTGATCCCAACTAAGGTATAATTAATCCTTATTGGAAGTGAAACCAGCCTATTGGGTTTATTTAATGTTTAATTCATGTACATGATATTCTAGTGGACTTAAGGTATGGAGATCCAAATTACATATAGATCCCTTATCCAGAAAACCCCAGGTCCCGAGCATTCTGCATAACAGGTCCCACTGCTGTACTTAGTGCTACTTCCTGCACATTCAGATTCTACAAATTCCCTGGATGTGACTATCCATAATCCACTCCACTATGGAAATTGACCCTTGAAAGTAGTGTCAGTTCTCTTCTTAATATATATATATATATATATATATATACATATATATATATATATATATATATATATATATATATATATATATATATATATATATATATATATATATATATATATATACACACACACACACATTTTCTGTTATAACGCTGGCCCCATGTGAAAAATATTTTGTACCGTTGAAATGATTTCCCACGCCATCTCACCTGATGATCCTTTAATCTCTTGTGCAATAAAACAGGGCAGCCAGTGTCAGACTGGTACACCAGGGGCCCACCCAAAAACCTTAGACCAGGGGCCCACCAAAAGACCTTCGATCAGGGGCCCACTCTCAGTACTATTATAATTCCTCTCCTCACTCAACCTCTATTCTGCTAGTCTCTTTTCTTTACATGCTATAATCTATTATTCCATCTATTTAATCTCTTTGTTCTCATAGAAATAGGTAATAACCATGAACTATGCCAAATGTTTTGAAGCAGGAGGGTCCACTGACACCTGGGCCCACCAGGAGTTTTCCTGGTATCCCTGGGGCCAGTCCGACACTGAGGGCAGCAGAAAGCAGACTCATTATTCAGTCAATGGCAGCATAACCCACACTTCTGGCAAGTGACCCATAGGCCATTCATCTGGATTAGCACAATTTGATGATGTATAATATCCAGATATAATGACATCAAAGACCTACACCTCCCTACCTATATAATTAAAGGAGAAACAAACCCTTTACCAACAAAACCCCTACCCTCCACCCCAGGTAGACTCACATCCTGATTTCTGTGCTGCCATGTAGTAATAATCTGTATTAATTACTAATCAGCCTTGTGACATTTCTATTCTATGTGTACTGTATATTGTGAGTGGGTCCCTAAGCTCAGTACATGACAGCAGCACAGAGCATGTGCAGTGAATCAGCAGAAAAGAAGATGAGGAGCTCCTGGGGCATCTTTGGAGAGACAGATCTTTACCGCTAAAGGGCTATGGTTGCCTTGGGCTAGTACAGAAGCCCAAAACATAATGTATAACACTTCTAGCTATTAATTTTGTTAGGATTTAGTTCTTTTTTAATACATGTGGGCAGTTGCACTAATATTTGGCTTATCAAGGGGTAATCATGGCCATAGTGGCCAACTTAAGGCTCAACTGCATTTATTTTATTCTGAAACTCTGTATTACAATCTTCACATTTATTATTTATTGCCCTGCCCTTCTGAGGGACATGAACCATCAAAGCAGAAGAATTAAGCCCTTTTTAGCTTATGCTACTTATGTTTTCTTATTCAAGATGAAAGCTTTTTCATGTTCTCAATTCTAACCTGCATTAGTGACACACTTTAAGAAAAGCAAAAGCAGAGGCTCGAACATAGCACTTTTTTTTCTAGTAGACTTTCTAGTCCCATAGAAAAATGTCACTGAGCTATGTTTGCTTCATCAAAGGAGACAGAAATCTTATTTATATTTAGTATTCATCTACATTTAATTTCTGTTAAAGTCCAGTAATAGAAAAAATTAATTATTTGTTTAATAGATTTACTCATTTTTTTTTCAAGTACACGAAAAAGACTCTCCTTTGAAACAAATGTCTTGATTTAAATTGTAGGTGTTGCTAGGATTTGTAGTGTCTACAGCTTATTTTGTTGGTTGCCCCTGCTTTGTATAGTTATCAATAGAATTTTGCACAGAAATGAGTGACTAAATGATTTACCATGACCAAAATCTTAGCTTCTCAAGAGCAAACTGAGCATGTGCAGTGTAATTGACACTCACAAAATGGCCTAACAAAATCCAATATGACAGTCTTCTGTCACACCTTTTAAAGGAGAAGGAAAGCTACGGAGGCATTTTATTGCCAATCGATTAGCTGCAATAGTGCAAGCTAGAATGCTATATTTATTCTGCAGAATGCTTTACCATACCTGAGTAAACAATCCTAAAAGCTCTCTCTGTTTGTTTAGGATAGCAGCTGCCATATTAGCTTGGTGTGACATCACTTCCTGCCTGAGTCTGTCCCTGCTCATAGCTCTGGGCTCAGATTACAGCAGAGAAGGGAGGGGGAAGAGGAGCAAACTGAGCATGCTCATGCCCGGGGCAAGGAGGTTTAAGCTGAAGGCAGGAAGTCTGATTCAGAAGCCCATGTGTACACAATAGAAGGAAAGAAATGTGTTTTTTCTTTTGACAGAGGACTCAGAGCAGCATTACTTTGAGGGTTTACTGGTATATTTAGGTGGACCTTTCTAATAAGGCTTACTTAGTTTTAACCTTTCCTTCTCCTTTAAGGCCCGGATCATTTATATTACAGAGATGCTGAACCTCAAGGCTGGTGCCTATTTCAGTTTATAAATAAACAAAATTTTTAGCCTTATTTTTCTTTAGGGTTTACTTTTTCTTTAAGATTACCGTCCAGCAAAGATGTACAAGAAAATATTCCAAAAATATAATGAGTGTTTTAAAAAGTTTCTAATTCTATTAAATCACTTGGAAAAAAAATAAATTCTGGCTTGTTTTATCACCAGTTTAGATGATTTTTTTTAATCACTCTGTGAACTGTTAGTAAAGTGTCTTTTACTGTGTTGTACAATGTTTCGCACCAGCTGTTAGTAACAATATTACTGGAGGAAGCAAAGCCTAAATTACAGCCATAACAATGAGACACTGGAATGAAATGTTTGTTTTTAAATACCTTTCTGAGTTCCAAGCTTCATTAAGATTAGTTAAGCAGATTAAGGGATGCTGTGATTTCATATTCATAGAAGGATTGCTGGCGTCTGCATTCATTTCATTTCTGATGATGACAGAAAATTACCAAAATGTTTAACATCTACTCTGCCTGGGGGTGACTGATGTGGAGAACAAAATTGGCTTAAGTGGGATTAGTTTTATAATTTGGGAAAAATGGAATACTTGAAGTGGAAGCTGCAATATAACCAGCTTTAAATAACTGGCCCCGAGGTATGTGTTATCGCTGTGCATGAAGATGAAATCATGGTGATTGGGCTCTAGAGAGCCAAGGCTATATCAACAAACCAGTAAATCATGTTGTGCAATTTCACATCATTTTACCCAAAAGAAAAACTTTTACTTGGGTTGAAAAAATGTTTAAGTGACATCTACAATAATTCATTTCATTTTGTCAGGGCAAGAAATTGTGATTTCTGTTGTTTTATAATCATTCTTTTCTGTTTTCTGGATTTAATTTGTATTTCAGGATGTTTGAATGGCATTATATAAAGGAATGGTGGGGGGGGGGTGCTCACTGGTATCCAAGGTTCTTTGGTTTCAAGGAGGTTGTGTGGGTTAACTCTGGGAACTGTGGCTTTTTCCAACACTCCAAAAATATGAAAACAGGTCAAAGGACCGCTAAATATATTATAAGGTTCTAATTATTTACATGCTAAAAGGATGTGGCAAATTTGTCACACACAGAGGCAGGCCTATTTATCAGCATCTCATTTTAGTGGTTTTAGAAACCACAAATAAGCTCATTTGCTCTAAAACCATGAACGAGATGTAATTTATTAAAAAAATCTGGATATAAAAGCACAAAGGAAACAAAACAACAAACAATGTATTAAAAAATTCAAAATTTCCTAAAAACCTCTAGTTCTAGTAGGTTATTACAAGGGGGAAAAACAGAAAAACTCTATGGGTCACATTTACTTAGGGTCGAATATCGAGCGGTAATTAACCCTCGATATTCGACCGTCAAAGTAAAATCCTTCGACTTCGAATATCGCAGTCGAAGGATTTACCACTATTCGTTCGTTTGAACGATCATAGGAAAAATCTATTAAATCATTCGAATAGAACGATTCGAAGGATTTTAATCCATCGATCGAACGATTTTCCTTCAATCAAAAAAAGCTAGTAAAGCCTATGGAGACCTTCCCCATAGGCTAACATTGATGCTCGGTAGGTTTTAGGTGGCGAAGTAGGTGGTCAAAGTTTTTTTTAAAGAGACAGTACTTCAACTATCGAATGGTCGAATAGTCGAACGATTTTTAGTTCGAATCGTTCTATTCAAAGTCGAAGTCATAGTCGAAGGTCGAAGTAGCCAATTCGATGGTCGAAGTAGGCAAAAAACACTTTGAAATTCGAAGTATTTTTTATTCTATTCCTTCACTCGAGCTAAGTAAATATGCCCCTAAAAGTCTGAATGGCTAAAAAAAACTGTCCAATACGATCAGCTCAGCTCTCATTAACTTCTATACGACTTTGCTTATACTTGGTGAATTTTTGTATTAGAGTTTTTTTGTGGTTTGTACACTTTTAGGGTTTTAGAGAAATAAAAAAACTAAGTTTTAGAGAAAAAATTTGATAGAAAATAGGTCCCCTTAGACAAAAGTTGAAATTTCACTTACCGTAATTTCTCTTTCCTTTTCAGTCCAATTGTCAGCACACTAAAGAGAATTGGTGTCTCTTAACCCCATTGGTAGGACAGTAGGAACAATAAAGTTTTTCTCCTATAAGGACCCAGCCCCCCCTCCTCCCCTCATGTTCTTTTCAAGCAATAACCACAACAACACTGAATGCATAATAGTTTAATAGGGAAGGGATAGATCAATTGTGCTGACAATTGGACTGAAAAGGAAAGAGAAATTACGGTAAGTGAAATTTCAACTTTCCTTAACGTCCAATTTCAGCACACTAAAGAGATCTAGCAAGAAGGGGTGGGATTCAGGAATCCTTCATGTTTGATTGCAGAATGGTTCTACCAAAAGCTGCCTCCTGGGAAGCCTCTATGTCTAGTCTGTAATGCTTAGAGAAAGTGTGGAGACTTGACCAAGAAGCCGCTCTGCATATCTGATCCATAGGAACCAGGAATTTTTCTGCCCAAGATGTAGCCATCGCTCGGGTTGAATGCGCCTTCACAAATATTGGAGGTGAACGATCATCTGCAATGTAACAAGTTTGAATGGTATCTTTGATCCATCTAGCCAAAGATAATTTTGAAGCTGTCTTTCCCTTGTTATTTCCACAAAAGGATATAAACAAGCTTTCTGATACTCTAAATTCCTTTGTTCTCCTAATATATTCTTTGAGAATTCTTCCCACATCTAATGAATGTAAACGAACTTCTTCAGGCGTCGAAGGTGTAGGTAAGAATGTAGGTAAACAAATTTCCTGATTTATATTGGACCAAGACGCTACCTTTGGTCTGAAATGAGGTGTTGTTCTCAGTAAGACGTAATCCTGAAAAAATCTTATATAAGGTTCCTTCACTGATAACGCCTGAAGCTCACTGACTCTCTTGGCTGATGTAATTGCTGTGAGAAACAGTGTCTTGAAAGACAGATGTTTTAAGTCTACTTTCTCCAATGGTTCAAATGGGAAACCACACAATCCTTCCAGGACCACATTTAAGTCCCACTGTGGGATGGGATGTAAAACAGTTGGTCTGAGCTTTCCTGCAGCTTTTATAAACCTTTTAATGAGAGGATTCCCAGAAAGCCTGATTCCTAAACAAGCCGACAAAGCGGAAACTTGCACTTTGAGAGTATTTGGTCTAAGATTGTTCTCAAGACCTTTCTGTAGGAATTCTAAAATGTGACTAGTATTAGTCTCCGACCAGCAAAGCTTCTGGGAAACACACCATCTCTTAAAGGCTTTTACAATCCTGGCATATACCTTTGATGTTGAAGGTTTTCTTGATTGGAGTAAAGTATTAACTACCTCCTTTGACAGCCCTAATTTGTCTAATAAGGGCCCATCAACTTCCAAGCTGTTAACCTCCACCTGTGTAGATCCTGGTGAATCTGATAGCCCTGCTCCAGTAGATCTTTCTTCATCGGGAGGATCCAATACTCCCCGTGACACATTTCCATCAGGCCTGAGAACCAACTCCTCTTCGGCCAGAAAGGTATTACTGCTATTACCGAAGCTTGTTCTCTTCTGATTTTCTTTAGGACTCTGCCGATCAGGGGGATGGGAGGAAAAACATACGCCAGTCTGAAGTTCCACCGAATGGAGAACGCATCCAGGACCCAAGGGTTGTCCTCTCTGTACAGGGAGCAAAAACTGTAGGTCTTTGCATTGTGCCGTGTTGCCATTAAATCCACCTCTGGTACACCCCATCTGTGGATAATCGTCTGAAAGACCTTCTGGTTCAATGACCATTCTCCTGGGCAAACCTTTCCCCTGCTCAGCCTGTCTGCCAGAAAATTGTCCTTCCCCCTGATATGGATCGCCTTGATATCCAGAAGATTGCTCTCTGCCCAATCGAGAATCTTTAAAGACTCTGTGAGGAGAATCCTGGACCTTGTGCCACCTTGTCTGTTCAGGTAGGCTACTACTGAACTGTTGTCCGTTTGGACTATGACAGCAAAACCTCTGATCTGTGACTGGAATGCCTTCAGAGCTAGGAATACTGCCCTTAACTCTCGGAAATTTGATGAGAGAGAGCTCTCTACATGATCCCAGGTCCCCTGGACAGTACGACATTCCAGATGAGCCCCCCAACCGAATTTGGAGGCGTCCGTCGTGACAATGAGCCAGCTGTGTTCCTTTATTGATCTCCCTCTCTCCAGTCTGTCCTTCTGGAGCCACCACTCCATGGAATGCCATACTGGTTCCGGAATGAAGATCATTGAATCCAATGTAGCTATGTTCCGATCCCATCTGGATAGTATCTCGTGTTGAAGCAATCTCATGTGAAGACGGGCCCACGGAACCGCTTCTATGGATGCTGTCATAAGGCCCAAGACCCTCATCATCTGACGGAGAGAAACTGGAGAGCGATATTGCCATTTCGTGATCTGTAGCTGAAGGGCTACAATCCTCTGGTCTGTCAGTCTTATCGACATCTGTTCTGTGTCTACAACAAATCCCAGAAATTGTTTTTGTCTTGCGGGAAAAAGGGAGGACTTTTCGAAATTTACTATCCAGCCTAGAGCCTCTAGGACTTTGAGTGTTCTCCGAATGTGTATTGTTAGCAAAGAAGCCGTTCTGGCTTTTATCAGCCAATCGTCCAAATACGGGACAATATGGATCCCCTCTTCTCTGAGACTCGCTACTACAGCTACCACTACCTTTGTGAAGACCCTTGGAGCAGAGGTTATTCCAAAGGGGAGGGCACGAAACTGAAAATGCCGGACTTGATTGTTGACAACCACTGCCACTCTTAAAAACTTCCTGTGCTTTGGAAAAATTGGAAGGTGCAAATATGCATCTCTTAAATCCAGAGTGGCCAAAAAATCCCCCTCTTCCAAGATCTGTATGACTGATCTTATAGACTCCATCCGAAAATGCTTCTTTCTTATGAATCTGTTTAATTGTCGTAGATCGACTATCATACGAAAAGTTCCGTTTGGTTTTGGAACTAAAAAAATTCTGGAATATGTTCCCAGACCTTCTTCCAAAGATGGGACTTCCTCTATCACCCTCATCTGAAGAAATTTTAGCACGTATTCTTCCAGTGCTAACTATTTTTGAGGAGAACAGGCTCTCTGGGTAATGCAGAATTGATGAGGTGGTTTTCTTAGAAATTCTATCTTGTATCCTTCTTTTACTAAATGAAGGACCCAAGGGTCGGTTACCCATAACTTCCACTGAGGAAAGAAAAAAGTTAGCCTGCCTCCCACCTCTAGTCTTCTGGTGTCATGAGGAGAAACGATGTCCTCCTGGGACACCTCTGAATCTTCCTCTTGTAGTTCTGGCCCTTCCTTGACCTCTGAATGATTGAGGTCTATCTTTCTCCTTTTCGCTGTCTTGGAACTTTGACTGACGAGTTCTGGGCGGAGACCTTCTTTGCCTGCGAAAAAAGAAATTTCTACTGCGTCTATCTCTATCTTGTGGTAAAGACTTTCCTTTTTCATCCGAGAGTTTTTCCATGAGAGTATCCAACTTAGATCCAAATAAATGCCCTGGTTCAAAATCCATGTTGCACAGATTTATCTTAGAGGTCGAATCTGCCCTCCAGGGTTTTAGCCATACTGCACGCCTAGCTGTCGTTGCTAGCGCCATATTTCTGGATGCAAGTTTCAATGCTTCGATTGATGCATCACATAGAAATTCTGAAGCAACCTTGATTATCTTCATCTCTTTTAACATGTCCTCTCTAGAGATTTTACTTTGCATATCCTCTTCCAACTGGACTACCCAGTTCCTGAGAGCTCTGGACACCTCAGATGCTGCAATAAGAGGCTTGCACTGATTTGATGAAGTGGAATAGATTCTTCTAAGAGAACACTCCGCCTTGCGGTCCATTACGTCTTTAAGACCGGACCCATCCTCCACAGGAATTGTGGTTCTTTTAGATAGGCGCCCAACGGCAACATCCACTTTGGGTGGTAATTCCCATATTTTAACTTCATCACTGACTGGGAACAGTGTCTTAAATCTTTTACTAATTACAGGAGCCTTATCCGGATTCTTCCATTCGAATTGAATGAGATCCTTAATTACCGGATGAAGTGGAAAAACCCTTTGTTTACTCTGAGTCCATCCTTTCTCCTTTTCTGGGCACAAGGATCTTCCTTCCTGATCCTCAATAGCTGTTCTAACCGCTTTAATTAGTTTAGACACTGATTCCGTCTGGCATACTGCCATCTCTGTTTCTTCCTCCTCCGAAGAAGAAAAAACTTCATTGATTATTGTATACTCTGCCCCATCCAGGGATCCTGGAGACTTCTCCACATCTCTTTGTGCAATAGATTGTTTAATCTCTGAAAAAGATTGTTGGAGAAAATCTTTAAGCCATGACAAAGAACTTTCTTCTTGCTGAGGTGCATCATCTGTTTTAGCTAAACATTCCTCACAACGTCCTCTCTCATAATTATCTGGTAACGGTACATCACATACACGGCACACCAAATGCCTTGTCTTAGATTTTCTTTTCCCAGAAGTTTCTTGACTAGACATCTGTAACACAAACACATATACATTGTGGTATATACTGTGGCCTAAGAATAATCCATGTCTAGTAAAAAGACAGAGAGGAGAGGACGTGAGCATACCTTAGGCTTTATCCCAGGCAAATACAGCTTTTAGGACCCAGCATACACGCACAGCTGACAGTAGGAAGCAAATCCCAAATGCAAGCGCATCTCCTTTGGGGTCCCGCGCTAAACTCTTCCTGCTGGCGTAAAAATATGCGCTATCCCAGCGTGTATGCGCGCGATGACGTCAGACGCATCGTCCGACTGCGTGATTACGTCACTGTGCCTGGAATGCGGAAGTACCGGACTTGCCGGTAAAAAACTCCGCAATTGCTCACAAGGGGCAAGAACTGCAGCGATACATACTCCCCTGTAAGGAACACCAGACTCGCTGGCTCCCTACCCGTCCACGGCTCACTTGGAGCCGGAAAAAAGAAAAGAAAAAAATGACGATCCTACCATCCTACCTAAGGTAGGACAGAAAAAAACATGAGGGGAGGAGGGGGGGCTGGGTCCTTATAGGAGAAAAACTTTATTGTTCCTACTGTCCTACCAATGGGGTTAAGAGACACCAATTCTCTTTAGTGTGCTGAAATTGGACGTTAAGGAACACTTTTTTCTCTCTCATTTTCTCTCACTTTATCTTTTGGATTGGTCATAGTGTGATGTAGAGGCACATTTGTAAACAATGATAAGCACAGCTTAAATAGCCAATTACAGTAATTATGAGGAGTGTCCATATACTTTTGACCATATATTACATATATGGCAATTAGGGATGCACTGAATCCAGGTTTCTGTTCGGTATTCAGTCAGGATTCTGCCTTTTTCAGCAGAATTCAGATTCAGCCGAATCCTCGTGCCTGGCCGAACTGAATCCTTAAAATCATGTACCTTTTTGTCACAAAACAAGGAAGTACAAATATTATTAGCCACGCACTGCTCTTTCCCCCTCCCCCACCCTGATTTGCATATGCTAATAAGGGTGCGGATTCGGTTCAGTATTCAGCCAAATCTTTCACAAAGGATTCAGGGGTTCGGTTGAATCCAAAATAGTGGATTTGTTGCATCCCTAATGGTAGTCCATATTATTACTGGGTTGATGGACCTTTGAAACCACAACACAATCAACATTCATGCATGTGGAACAGCAAAAAATGTCAAAGTGAACTTCAAATCTCATACTCGTGGATACTATCCAATGCTGGGTTCCAAAATGTTTGTGTTTTCCTGATGGCTTGGAGGGTTTGTAAGAATAAGAAATTGTATTGCAATGCAGGGCTTAAAGACATAGCTTGGTTGGAAATGCAACGAATGGTTCATTGCTGTTACATGCGCAAGTACCTGCACTGCATATTTTGCTTCTAACATATCTTGGCGTAGTATTTCTCTTGCTCAACACCACTGCATTTACACACTAGGAGCATGGCACTTCCATCTAAGCTGAGCTCCTGGACTAAGACTAAGACCAGAGCATGTGCAGAAGTAACTGTGAGAAAATATTGCAAATACATAAAGTTCTCAGAATGCATAGGGTTGCGGGCAGTGACTAGCCGCACATGCCCAGAAGAAATCCAGCAGTCCCTGGGAATGATGGATCAAAATGGCGCCCGCAAGCAGTGACCCAGAAAAGACAATATTAAGCTGCATAACTAAACAAGTAAAGCTTATTATGCTAAAAAAAACAACATAGTGGTTTGCAAGGGGCAATAAAGTACTACTGTTGGGCACTTTCCTTTCTCTTTAAGGCATATCAAAGATATTACCCATTTCATTTACTACATTATAAACGGAGTATGAGAGCAGAGAAAAGGATACATTTGTGCAGGAAAGAGGGATTTGGACTTATTGAAAACTGTACTGCTGTTCTGTTAGCTACAAACGTATTTGCTAGGATTGGTTGCACCCCAATGTGAAGGTGTAGCTGCTTTATTTTACAGCAGAGTGACAAATAAATGGGTTGCAAAGTAGCAATCAATAAGGCAAAAACAAGAAATTCTTGGTTCACTTGCAAAAAGACCATTTTTATATAAAGTTTTAAATATATATAAAAATGTTTGCATTATTTTGAGAGGTTGATTCAGCTTTAGCCAGGCTAATGTTTTTCGACTGCAGCAGAAAAAGGAGCATCCAGGCAATCAAAGATGTCTATTCTTTTTATTTACTCTCTTTTTCTGTGCCTTGTAGAATCATTGAGTGCCTGGATGTCTCCCGTGCCCCCCTTCTTGATTGTCTTAATGTTTTCCAGCTCCCTCTAATCTTTTATGATATCCATGGGTTGGATGGAATCGGAGGTAATTCCAATATTCATTCAGTTCCACATTTTGCTAGATTGAAGTTAATGCGTCTCTTTTGAGAATAGCATTGATTGAAATCAACGTTATCAAGGACAGATCACACCATACAAATGTACTTGCTTTTTTTATGATTTAGTAAGATGGAATCTGGGCAGTGATGTTGCAGTAACTGCAGTCTATCTAGATTTTGACAAGGCTTGTGATGCAGTTTTGTATATACTTTCTGTTGGTCTTGGTGCTGAAGAATTGAAAATGCTCATCAGTGGTACAAGTGTCGTGTTGCAGGGTCCTGTACTGGGTCCACTTTTATTTAATCTACTCATTAATGACTTGGGTTGGAGACTGAATACAATGTATCTCTGTTAGCTGATGACACAAAATTATGCTGATCACCTAGGATGTCTCATCCCATTAGGGAGATGTGGACGAAAGGGTCATATGTTCGACTTACATAAAGATCAAGATCTATAAGTGTACGTTATGCACTTGGGATTTGAAAATATGCAGGTTTCTATTATGATTAATGGGACTAAGATGGGTAAATGCTGAGTAAAGAAGAAACTAGGAAAATAATTTTAAGCTATAGCAAGCAATTCCAATCAGCTACAGCAAGAATCAGAAATATTATATTATCTGGCACTTGATTTATTATCAAGGGAAGAGAGGATCATTTTTTTACAAGGTAGAGTAAGTTAATAGAGTGAGTTGGGAAAAGAATCTAAGCGAATGTAGATGACTGATAAGTTAGTTACTTTATGTTTACTAGAAGTCCTCTAGCGGTTGCAGTTGGCAGGGTAAAGCTATCCTGTGTCAAAGTGTGCTCCATGCAGTTCCATAACTGACCAAGAGGGGGTCATCTTTCTATTGTATAAAGGGGAGAAACTTTTAAAACTTAACACTGGGCAGGTGGATGGGAAAATATTAAAGCCTGAATGGAGGTAACCCAGTAAGGGAAGTTAGTTGTGAGGATATCTCTTTTTATAGCTCACTCTAGGAGTAAAGTCCAGGTTATTTAGTGAGGTTATTTAGTATGATGCTCCTACAAGGAAAGCAGAAGGAATCCTGGGTGTACAGCCCCAGAATAGGGATCTAAGTGTACAGCTTTAGGGGTAGATGTGTTCCTGCCTAGGTTCCACTTGGAAAAACTGATGCTGGGGTTGGACATTTGCAGGCTGACTTTCTGCAGACTGGTTACTTCTAAAGGTAATTGTGAGTATGTGCTGAACAACTGTCATATCATCTGTGCCTATTTCTCAAGAGATTGGAATATCCTACCTGCACATAAAGAAGTCATAGTTTATTTTTAAGCACCACTGGCACCCATTTATTTAGTCTACTTGAAAATTGTAGATTTACAGCATCCTGCCTCCAACATTACACGAGGGCCCACACATACAGATTAAGTAAGAGTCACAGGCATAAGTATTTTGCCAAGCCTAATTAGAGTCTACAACACATAGATTTAAGTAGCAGGTTATGCTAATAAAAGGTTAGAGTAATTTCAGGGCCGCTTTAATAAATGGGCAAAAGGTACATTGGCCTAATCATTTTAGGGGGCCCACTGTGAATGCTTGTGTTTAATATACCAACCTGGTTGGGGCATGTTTGTGGTTGCAGAATGAAGATCTGACCTCAGCATCCCGAGGCCTGCACAGCAGTCATAAATCAACCAATGACAGGTATTATATTGGGAGTGGGGGAAGGGCAATCTGAACTTTGCCATGGCCCACCAAGGGCTTTAAGTGCCCTGGAAGGTCTAAGTTATGTAGAAAACTGAGCAAACTGGTATTGTTTACATTAGAATGGAGATGCTTTAAAGTATATAGTGAATAAAGTACCCCCTCTTGTAAAATATAAGGATATTATAAGTTACCGAGGAGTTTCATGACCATATAAAAACACGAGGCCGAAGGCCGAGTGTTTTTATACAGGTTATGGAACTCCGAGGTAACTTATAATATCCTCATATTTTACAACTGGGGGTACTTTATTAATTATAATACACAAATTTTAGTGAGTCATGTGACAGAAATGACATCACTACTCACCGTTTATAACTGATGACATCACTACTCACCGTTTATAAGGATATAATTTACAAAATATTCACGTCTTTTGTGTATTATATAAATATGTAAGGGGACCATACCATAATCTGGTTCACATGGCCTTACCTTGAGAGTCAAAAAACATTTAATTTTCAGTGCAAAAAAGATTCTTTAAAGTGAGACCTTAGAAGGTGTGGAATTCTCTCCCTGAAGTGGTCATTATACCAGATACATTGAATACTTTCAAGAAAGGGTTGGATGCTTTTTTTAAGAATTGAGAAAAAACTGGGTTATTGATATTTTTTAAGTCCAGCCTTAGGGGCACATTTACAAAGCTCGAGTGAAGGATTCGAATGAAAAAAACTTCGAATTTCGAAGTGTTTTTTGGGCTACTTCGACCATCGAATGGGCTACTTCGACCTTCGACTTCGACTACGAATCGAACGATTCGAACTAAAAATCGTTCGACTATTCGACCATTCGATAGTCGAAGTACTGTCTCTTTAAGAAAAACTTCGACCCCCTAGTTCGGCAGCTAAAAGCTACCGAACTCAATGTTAGCCTATGGGGAAGGTCCCCATAGGCTTGCCTGAGTTTTTTTGATTGAAGGATATTCCTTCGATCGTTGGATTAAAATCCTTCGAATCGTTCGATTCGAAGGATTTAATCGTTCGATCGAACGAATAATCCTTCGATCGTTCGATCGTAGGATTTGCGCTAAATCGTTCAACTTCGATATTCGAAGTCGAACGATTTTAGTTCCTAGTCGAATATCGAGGGTTAATTAACCCTCGATATTCGACTCTTGATGAATCGGCCCCTTAGTGTTTGTTGCCTTGATGACCTTTAGTACAGTAAACAAGGCAAATGTTTATAACTTGCTTCTTTCCAGCCACTCTATACCACAATTGTCATTGCCTTGTGTTGAAATCATCAGATTGCTCCTAGCCTTTATTTGTAATTCAGTATATTCATATTTTTTTCCAACTATCTCTAGCAAAACTCTCAAAACATTGGGTAATTCAGTTAAACAGTAGGAGATTAACAAAAAAATAATGCAATTCTCTAGAAACATAAGTGACTCACATACCTAATGCCGCGCTGTCAGTTATTTATGAGTAATTAAATCAACATTGTATGAAGATAAAAATCAATAGGGCTTTGAAACAGCGTTCTTTATCATTATTTACGTCTCATGGGATGCAGTGATGTACAGTCTTCTGACAGCTTGCTGGTTATAATGTGTTATAAAATCTGGCACATACAAATGGACTCTACTGTAGCATCCAGTAAATTTGCACCTGGCAAAAAAATACAAACTGGTGGCTTATATAATCACAAATGTGTGCTTTATATATGGCTAATATGATATATTGTAAACTCATATATTCGGTGTATAGCAAAAGCAGTAAATAAGTAACCTGAGCATAGTTTAAGGGCATGTGAAGGCAAAAAATAAAATCCAATTTTTACTTTCTTTAATGAAAAAGAAACCTATCTCCAATATACTAATATTAAAAAATAAATAAATACCGTTTTTATAAGAAACCTGACTGTATGCAGTAAAATTCTCCCTTAATTTACTGCTGTGGATAGGAATTGTCAGATGGTCCCCAACTGCTCTGCAGGGAAACAATCATACTTATGAACATCAGGGGGAGCCTCCCTCTTACTTCCCAGCCATGCAGAACTCAAGCAGCTTTTTCTGCATGGCTGTGAAGTAAGACGGGGGCTCCCCCTGCTGTTCATAAGTATGATTGTTTTCCTGCTCAGCAGTTAGTGACTGCCGCTCCCCCGGCCTGGGGGCTGATTTGCTAACACATCAAATTTATCTCCATTTTTTATGAAAACAAAGTTGACCAAAACTCCCTTCCAGGCAATTTAACTCATTTATCAGTAAATGTTTCTCGAAAAATGTTGTGACAAAATCTAGTATCAATTCGTATTGTATGATTGACCCTCCAATAACTAGATTTTATCGAGTTTTTGCTGGGAAAACTCTACTTTTTCGGTTTATCTAACAAAAACCCAGACTTTATCGAATTATCCAGCACCAATCACAAAGTCAGGAAAAAACTTCAGGGACATCTGCCATTGGCTTGACCTCGACAGGTTTGACATGGCTTATTTTCGGATCTTCAGCAGCTTTGGAGTATGATAAGTCTCTAAAAATTAGTTTTTATTTTTTCATGAAAAATCATATTTTTCCCCCTAAAAACAATGACCAGAAAAATATAGGTTTAATAAATGGGCCCCAAAGTTAAGGAGGGGGCGTTCATGGGGGTAGAGGTCAAACGCCAAGAGGAGGGCCCTTAAGTTCAGCCCTGGTGGGTCCTAGAATGCCTCAGTCTGACCCTGATTGCTAATGTCAAAAGTTATTAGACACTTGTAAGAGCGGTTCCATCTATGTCAAAGGCATCAATGCATCTTTTGCATCCATTACATTTGTAGATACGGTTTATGTGTAACTATTGCTGTAAAGGTTCTAACAGGATATATGTGATGCTACAATAATTTATAATAGAACAGCATGTAGGCTAGTATTATATATTAGAATACATAACAAAATAGCAGATGACTCTATAAGAGGAGACATAATTCATGCTCTGTAATACTTACCACTGCATGACAGTCAAGTCATTGCCAAATGTGAGAGATGCTAGTCTCCATAGTGACAATGCTGTATGATTTTTTTGTAACAATTTATAAAAATGCAGCGTTCCTGCAGTTACATTCCTCTCATGCCTGGGTTAAAAAAAAAGTATTGGTTATTGGTTCTTTCCAAATGTGTTGAGCATTGCACCTATCAGCAGCTGGATGCACCATGCAAGGGTTATTTATCACCTGCCGCAATACACACAGATGTTATCAAACTGCAACAAAAAAATCTTAAGTGCTCATCATTCGTATCAGGTCATATAAAAACAATAAGGTTAAATATTTGTGACAAAATCCGATATATATATGTGGATATTTACAGCAGGTGGTGATGTAGCAAAGCACAGCTAAATCCTAAAATGGACCATGATTAAGCTGCGGATAAGCCTTATATACAAGTGTCTTTACTTCACATTTTTCAATTTGCATGTTAGCCTTCAAGGGAGAATGTGGATGAGGAGATGCTTAGAGACTACATGATGTATAATTTATGCAAATAGAATCTTGGATAGATGACAAAGGAATTCCTAGGCAGAATACTCAGGCAGAATATAAATGGCTTGACTGCACAAAAAAAAGCTGCACATACAGTATATTCAAGATAAATTATACACTGTTGTATGCCAAGAAGGGAAGCACCACATTAGATGGGGTAAATACATATTATACACATCAGTACATTATTTAGATTTTTTTTAACCCAGAATAATTCATAAGTAGAGTATGAATTAGAGTTGCTCCTATTCCAAAATGTATTCAGACGGCTCAACGCTACTACTCAAAAACATAATTTGTGATAAAAACATACCTCTAATCTGAATAGTAATCTCTAACAGAATTGTAAAATGTGTATCATGAATACATGAATGCTTGGTTAAAGGAGAATTCAACCCCTAGGCGCAAAAATCCCTCCCCTGCATTGGCCCCCTCCCTCCTACCCCCCGGCCTACCTCCCCCCCGGGCAAATGGCCCTAACTTTTTACTTATCCCTCCTTCTAGGTCCTCTCCAGCAGAGTTCACTGCAGCCATCTTCTCCCGAGCACTCTTCTTCCTGTATTCAGTGGCGTTTGGTGGCGCATGCGCAGTAGGAGGCATTTACCGGTAAGGATCTACTGCGCCAAATGTCACAAAGTGTCCGAGAATAAAAATTGGAAACTTTGTGATTTTCGGGCGCATGCGCAGTTTGAGGCATTTTCTGGTACAGAGCTACTGCGCATACGCCTGAAAGTCATGAATTTTCTGATTACTTCGTGACTTTCGGCGCATGTTCAGTAGATCGAATGTGCATGCGCCACCAAATACTGCTGCTGCAACAGGAAGAAGAGCGTTCGAGACAATATGGCTGCCATGAACACCGCTGGAGAGGACCTAGAAAAAGGGGTAAGTAACAAGTTAGGGCCATTTGCCCGGGGGTAGTGGTGGAGGGAGGGGGGGATTTTTGTGCCTAGGGGGTTGAATTCTCCTTTAAAACAGGGGTGGGATATATATCATTTATGCTTAGTGTGTATCTCAGTTAGGATTTCTCTAGAGGGAGAGAAAGGTGTACAATTAAATTATTACCTAGAAAGTAGAGTTTTCTGGAGTATTGCCCATAGTCAGTGGCAGGTCAAGTTCTAATTGGTCCTAGGCCCAACACAGTCATATTTAGGGATTTGGCCAGTATTCAACCTTTTTCAGCAGGATTCAATTTGTACCCTTGTCCCATTGCACCCTAGGCAGCCACCTACTTTGCCTACCCCTAGTTCTGGCCCTGCCTGTGGTCTTTTCATCTAATGACACAACAAATAGAATATAAGAAAAGGTTAAAGAAGAGTTGATGATCAGTCTCATTTACTAACACTGAGCAAAATCATCAAAGTGTTATTTGAATAGTCCCAACAGTGGCTGCTAATAAATTATTGTCTAAAAAGCGCAGCAACTCGAGAGGTGAAAACATAATTTTGCCTCTTTATAGGTACCTGGTAAGGCCTCACCTGGATCATGCAGTTCAGTTTTGGACTAGAGTCTTTAAAGAAGGATATAAATGAGCTGGAGAGAGTGCAGAGACGTGCAACGTAACTGGAAAAAAGGATGGGAGATTTAAACTATGAGGTTAGACTATGGGTTTGTTTTCTGTGGAAAAAAGACGCTTGTGATGGGACAAGGTTGAAGGTTTGAACTTGAGGAATCTTTGTAAAATGTCTTTTTTGAACCCAAATTAACTACAGTATGTACCTATCACATACATTTTTGACCCTCCTTTTGTCTGTAAAACCCTCTTATGAATTTGTAAAGGATTATTATGTCTCCTTCCAAGCATCTTCTCTCCAGAGAGGAGATAAACTTTTGATAGTGTTTCCATGTAATGTAGTTGTTCCATGATTTTTACCAGTTAAATAGCACATCTTTAGACTTTAAGCTCATTAATACCTTTCCTATGACCTGGGGGGAAAAAACCTGCACTTTTGAAATTTCCCATAATTACAACTTGGCCTCCTTGCGATGATTTTTCAATTTGTAATAGTAGCTTGCACTCATTTGCCTCAGGTATACTGGAAGGTTAATACTATATTGCAATTACTTGTCATAGTTATTGATTTCCAACTGAAATCTCTATCCATAAGGTCACACTATCGCCAATACTAGATTTGACAATGGTTTCATATTAAGACAAATACCTTCACCTTTTTATTCCCTATGTTGCTTATTGGCTTTGCATTGAATTAACCTTCTCGACAAAGGCCTAAAGTAATTGTAACCGTGAGGTTAAGTGATCGGCCTTTGATGTGAGATCTCATGCTGGAGACCCTGGTTTGATTCCTTGTGGCAATTTCTTGTGACATTGTAAAAGCCACTTAATCTCCTGGTGTCCCAGCATTCTTAGGGGTGTATTTATTAACAATGGAGACAAACATTACCGATGACCTTACCCATAGCAATCAATCAGATCTTTGCTTTTTTTTCTAAACTGTAGGTTACTGTTGAAATCTAATTGCTGATTCATTGCTATAGGCAACATAACTAGTGGTGTTTTCTTCCAGTGTTAATAAATACGCCCCTCAGTGTGCCTACAATGGCTGCCTTGCTTGCTGTAAAGTGCTTTGAGTCCAACGAGTGGAAAAGCAATATATATATTATTCTCTTTCCCCCTTATTAGCCCCTATTGTAAAAGTGATATCTCACTTTGTCTCAATGTCCCCCATATTAAATCCCAGGTTTTTATCTTTACCATTTTTCCCAGGATACTTAATAGATCGAATTTGCTACTTCGACCTTCGACTTCGACTTCAAATCGAACGATTCAAACTAAAAATCAATTGACTATTCGACCATTCGATAGTCGAAGTACTGTCTTTTTAAAAAATACTTTCCCCCTTATTAGCCCCTATTGTAAAAGTGATATCTCACTTTGTCTCAATGTCCCCCATATTAAATCCCAGGTTTTTATCTTTACCATTTTTCCCAGGATACTTAATAGCCCCATCTTATTGTTTCCAGCTCTTCTGGTAAGATCCCCCCCCTCCTTTTTTTGGCAGATCACATGTTCTTTGTGCTGCTTTGGATTTCTGGGCCCTGGCCTTTATACCCAACATTAAGGGGCAGATTTATCAAGGGTCGAAGTGAATTCGAGGGAATTTTCAAAGTAATTTTTTGGATACTTCGACCATCGAATTGGCTACTTCGACCTTCGACTTCGACTTCAAATCGAACGATTCAAACTAAAAATCAATTGACTATTCGACCATTCGATAGTCGAAGTACTGTCTTTTTAAAAAATACTTCGACCCCCTACTTCGGCAATTAAAACCTACGGAGGCCAATGTTAGCCTATGGGGAAGGTCCCCATAGTCGTCCTAACAATTTTCTGATCGAAGGAAAATCCTTTGATCGATGGATTAAAATCCTTCGAATCGTAGGATCGTAGGAAAGCACTAAATCCTTTGACTTCGATATTCAAGTCGAAGGACTTAAATTCGGCAGTTGAATATCGAGGGTTAATTAACCCTCGAAATTCGACCAAAAGTAAATTTGCCCCTACGACTTCGAATTTACTTAAAAGTAAAATAGTTTGAATCTTCGAATATTCGATAATCGAAGTACTGTCTCTTTACAAAAACTTTGATTTCAATAGAAGTGCTATGTTAGGCTATGGGGACCTTTTCAGCATTTTTCTAAGTTTTTTGTAGTCGAAGTAAAATCGTTCGATTGTACGATGAAATCTTTTGAATCAACCGATTCAAAGGATTTAATCGTTCGATCGAAGGCTTTTACTTCGACCTCAGAATACCCAAATTCGATGAAAAAAGTTTGAATTCGATATTAGAATTCGAAGTATTTTAATTCGATGGTTGAATTTCGAAGTATTTTTTACTTCGAAATTCAACCCTTGATAAATCTGCCCCCAAGTGGCTGATTTACTAACTATCAAATTTAATTTTTTTTCCATGAATCTCTAAAAATTCATGGTTTTCCCATTTTTTTTAAAAAGCTTTAAAAATGCGAAATGTATTTGGTATAAAAACCATGAAAACCGCTAATACAAGACTTTGCCAGGTAAAAGTTGTCAAGGTCCTATAAAAGTCAAATGTTTTAGAGGTATTCACATTTTTTTTCCAGATCGTTCAGCGTTATTTTCTGGTATTACTTTTTTAAATTCGGATCTTTTAATAGATTTCATGGCATTCATAGTTTTAGGGAAAGTGATTTTAGTTGTGGTTTGAAAAACCTCTAAAACCACTCAAATGAGGCTGTTGATAAATAGGCCTCGACATGTTTCTTTAAGGAAAGAAAATTGGTTCATTATTCTCTTACTTTTTAATCCATTTTAGATCCATCCACCATGTATAGAAACAAGAACTAATGGTTTTTAATGGAGACTGAAAGGACTTACATAGAAAAAAGAACCCCTTGACAGGTCTTGAGGTGGTTCTGTCACCGGCTGTTAGATACACCGGCTGCTTTCTCCATGCATTAATTACTGTTATTGCCATGCGGAAGATATTATATGTAAATGTATTCAGTTTTATGCAACAACTGCACTTTATTAGTATAGCCTGCTTTCAGCATTATGCATGTTGTAAATCCTTTCCACTTGAAGGTTCATAATAGGAAAATATGAGTAAATACATCTTAAAAGACCAGTAATCTAAAGTATAAAGCCACCGATTTAATGTCCCAAATGTATCTGTACAGAATCAATATCTGTCAGAGGTCACATTGCAGGAAAAGCTTTTAATGCATTATGATGCCAAGCAATATCCAACTGTCCTCGTAAATATGATTGAAATAATTATCTGTTTATTCATGTTTGTGTAAAATGATGTTCTAAAGATCGCTAAAAACTGTTAACCATGTTTACCAGAGGCCATAAATGTTACACATCAACACATTTTATAGAACAAGATTGAATATTCCACAAATATTAAAATACAGGTCCTAGAGTTATAAAAATTCTCTTTACATAAGCAAAAATAGGCTTTATTTTTGGACATGCTTAGATTTTTAATATTTATTATATTTACTGTGTATATATAATAACTGTTTTAGTATTATTTTTGCCAGTGTTGGGGCTGTTCAATGTCACTATGGTTTCCCATTAGCTTGTGCAAAGGCAAGGGAGTTCTTTCTCATTGTACTGAATTTACTAAGACAGCGAGGCTGATTTATAGGAATTTTTAAATATTTTTCGAATTTGAAAAAAAATATCTCGCAACTCAAATAACTTGATCATGAAAAAACATATCAAAACCTCCTTGTACTCTTTATTTTAAACAAGCATGGAAAATTTAAATTATCCTTGAAAATAGCTTAAAATGTGAAAAAACATCCATTGACATACAGAAACATATATTATATATATATATATATACACACACACAAATACAATTACAAATTAAATATACAAATTATTTTCTAATACTTATATTGTTTTTAATTCCAGGCAGCAACGGTTATGGCAAAAGTTGGGTATCCAGAATTCCTGTTTAATGAGACCTATTTAAATGAAGATATCAAAATGGTAAGTCGGTAACTAAAGTTATAGTCATTCAGGACTGGCTATTAACTAAGTCTCTAGATGACAAATGTGTGTATAACCAACGTTACTGCTGGGTAATCACTAATATTAAACACTTTCTATTGTGTCTAATAGACACCAATTAGGGACAATAGAAGCAATTTGGGTTTTCGATTGATTGAGTTTTTCTGCTATTCGATTTATTCGGCTTAAGTAAAATCGAGCATGGGAGTTTGGTTGTGTTTTTTTTTTATTAAATATGAGACAAATTTGGATTTTAGTAAATAACCTCCAAAATGTTCTTAAAAAAATATATACTGTATACTGTATATATGTTAAATGGTATGGGACCAAGGGTTTTCCAGATAAGGGGTCTTTCCATTATTTGGATCTCCATACAAGAAAAATAATATAAACCCAATAGGATTGCTTTGCCTCCAGTAAGGATTAATTGAATCTTTGTTTGGATCAAGTATAAGGCACTGTTTTATTGTTACAGTGAAAAAGAAAATCATTTTTAAAAACTTACATTATTTCATTAAAATTGAGTCTATGGGAGATGGCCTTCCCATAATTTGGATAACAGATTTCCAGATAATGGATCCATACTTGTATATATATACAGGTAGTAATACACTTTTTTATTTTTTTAAATATATTTCTGTCTCGAGAATAGGAAGCTTTTAAGCATCGTTGCTATGCTAATCATAATTAAATACATCTACTCTTTGGTTATACACAGGGCACCACTGAGTTGGAAGCGTATGCAATACCATCAAACATGAAACAGTTCATAAAATATAAATGCTTTATTTCGTTTCTCGCTTAAATAATGACTGAAGAAATGTATCAAGTTAGACTAATTGGATGGTTTAAATTGCTTTATGAAGTTCAATAAAATATTTCAGTCTATATTTTCCAAGTCTTGTTCTGCCAGAAAGCACTTTCTGACCCATTCACTGGAGTGAACTGTAATATAAAGTGCTCTTCAGTGCCAAATTCTATACCATGGCATAAATAACTCATAGGTCGCATAGTATGTACTTACGTACATTTTTCTTACCAGCCAGTCAATAGTTTCCTTGTGAAATTAGAGATAAGTGTCTTGTTATGGGATTGCATAATGCTTTAATGGGCTACTAAAGCAATGATTTTATACAGATTTACTCTCACTGATGGCACAGTGCAGATAACAGTGTCATTAAACAAGATTAGGGTTAACCTTAATGTCTGCTTTTTGGAAAGCATTTTAAGGCACTTGCTTAAAATGATAGCACTCTTGAGCATACTTAAAATTGACCAGCATTTCTTGGCTACTTAATTACAATATAAAAAGCTTGGTAGCCTAGTCACTCTTTCTTAGAAAAGAATGGCTATTTAATAACATATAGAACATCACAGTAGATACAAAAACACTGCTATCAGACTGAAGAAATAAAAACGTGGTTAGGGGTTCTGTAAATGAACCAGTTTCAGATTCTGCTTTACACACTCATCAGTCACTTGACCAATGAAAGCCATCAACATCCTATAACCCATATAGGAACATGGTGGAGACTATAGCAAATAGTTAAAGGGGTTGCTCACCTTTGAGTTAACTTTTAGTATGATGTAGAAAGAGATATTTGCAATTGGTTTTCATTGTTATTTGTGTTTGAGTTATTTTGCTTTCTATTCAGCGGTTCTCCAGTTTGCAATATTAGCAATTTGGTGGCTAAGGTCCAAATTACCCTAGCAACCATGCATTGCGAGACTGGAATATGAGTAGGAGAGGCCTGAATAGAAAGATGAGTAATAAAAAAAAAAGTAGCAATAATACATTTGTAGCCTTACAGAACATTTATTCTTTAGATGGGGTCAATGACCCCTATTTGAAAGAGTCAGAAGACTATAAAAACAAGTAATGAAGACCAATTGAAAAGTTGCAAGAGGCATACAACGTCTGATTAACAGACCAAAGTCAGTGCCAGGAAATCAACATAAAGCAGGAAGGGAACAGGACAAGGGCTCAGGAACAAGGCAAGGATACAGGAACTCAAAGTAGGAACAAGGCAGCGTTCAGGCATGAGTAGCAGGCTAGTAGCAGGCTAGGTCAGGCTGGGCAGCTCAGTAACCAAGAAACTGGCTTAATTGCTTAATTGGAACAATGAGGATTATGTGGTTGGTGGAGAAAAGGGAGCAGAAAGAGTGGAGTATTAAATGCACATTGGGAAAACCAAGCAATATTAGAACAAAGAGTGCCTGGTGGCTGAATAGAAAATTGCACCAACCAAGAAACATATAGGCCAATGTTTGAATCCAAGCAACTCCTGACACCAGCAAGACACCAGGAGAAAGCTGGCAAAAACACATTGAATTTAAGCAGTTATACAGAGAAAAAAAAATAAAACAACGGGTGAGTCACCAGGACCAACAGGAGCCAGAGTAGATGAGTTGCCAGGGCCAATAGGAGTTACAGCGGGTGAGGCGTCAAGACCAACAGAAGCCACAGAGGGATAGTCACCAGGAGCCACAGCAGGAGAGTCACCAGGACAAACAGGAGCCACAGCCAGAGAGTTGCCAGGACCAATAGAAGCCACAAGAGGAAAGCCATCCAAGATAACAAGATACTATAAGAGTCACAGTCTGCAACAAGGTGACTACTACCAACACAAATAATGAAAACAAGCCTAAAAGCAAGGGCATATTAGGGCAGACATGTCCTCAGGCCCAAAAACCAGGGCAGTCTGGGCAGGCAAGGCTGCTGGCCAGAGGCTGGAGCAAGCAAGGCTCCTGGCCAAGAGGCTGTAGCAGGCAAGGCTGCTGGACAAAAGGCTAGTGCTTGCAAGGCTACAGACCCAGAGGCTGGAGCAGGCAAGGCTGCTGGCCCAGAGGCTGGTGCTGGCAAGGCTCCTGGCCTGAGGACTGGCCCAGAGGCTGGAACAAGAGACTGTTGTACTGGCCCAGGGGCTCAAGCAGGAGACTGGCGTACTGGCTCAGAGGATGGAGCAGGAGACTGATGTACTAATCCAGAGGCTTTTAGAACAAGGTTGTAGAGGTGCTGGCACAGAATCAGATGGCTGAGGTGCTGGAACAGAATCAGATGGCTGAGGTGCTGGCACAGAGGCTGGAAACTACACAGATATTTGTAATCTAGCCTGAACCTGCTGTTTTTTTTAAAAAAAAACTTATATCAATTTATAGTTTTGAAATTAAATCTTTTTTCAATATGTTTATGCTTAGTTTGCTGAGGCATACTGTATACTTTGACTCCTGATTAGTTTGCTGGGATAATGATGCGATGATATGATGATGAAATGATGATATTATGATGATATGATGATGATTATATGGTGATGATGAAATGATGATTATGAGATGATATGATTATGATAAGATGATGGGGATATGATGATGATAGGATGATGATGATGGTGATTATAATATAGTGAATAAAGTACCCCCCCTTGTAAAATATAAGGATATTATAAGTTACAGAGGAGTTTCATGACCATATCAAAACACGAGGCCGAAGGTCAACAAAGGTCATGGAACTCCGAGGTAACTTCTAATATCCTCATATTTTGCAACTGGGGGTACTTTATTTATTATAATACACACGTTTCAGTGAGTTATGTGATGTGACATGATAACAATGATGATGGTAGTATGATGATAAGATGATAATAATGATGATGAGATTATGACATGATGATGGTGGTAGTGATGATGATATGATAATTAAGATGACGATGGTGATTTGATTTTATGATGACGATACATTGATGATTATGATAATATGGTGATGATTATGATGATGAAATTATTTGCTATGTTGATGATGATGATACATTGATGATTATGAAAATATCATAATCATCAATCATAATAGATGATTATGACGATGATATACAGTATGTCGATGATGGGATGATGATGATTTTATCATTATGATGTGATGATGATGATGATATGATTAAGATGATGATGGTGATTATGATATGCCAATGATTATGATGATATGATTTGATATCTTGATAATGTGATGATGAGATGATAGTTACATAGTTACATAGTTAAATGGGGACAAAGTCCATCAAAGACAAAAGTCCATCAAGTTCAACCCCTCCAAACGAAAACCCAGCATCCATACACACACCCCTCCCTACCTTCACATAAATTATATATACCCATACTTATACTAACTATAGAGTTTAGTATCACAATAGCTTTTGATATTATATCTGTCCAAAAAATCATCCAAGCCATTCTTAAAGGCATTAACTGAATCAGCCATCACAACATCACCTGCCAGTGCATTCCACAACCTCACTGTCCTGACTGTGAAGAACCCTCTACGTTGCTTCAAATGAAAGTTCTTTTCTTCTAGTCTAAAGGGGTGGTCTCTGGTACGGTGATCCACTTTATGGGTAAAAAGGTCCCCTGCTATTTGTCTATAATGTCCTCTAATGTACTTGTAAAGTGTAATCATGTCCCCCAACCTTGTAACCTTGTAACCCTCATAATTTAAGTCTTCCATCCCTCTAACCAATTTAGTTGCACGTCTCTGCACTCTCTCCAGCTCATTTATATCCTTCTTAAGGACTGGAGTCCAAAACTGCACTGCATACTCCAGATGTGGCCTTACCAGGGACCTATAAAGAGGCATAATTATGTTTTCATCCTTTGAGTTAATGTCCTTTTTTATGCAAGACAGAACTTTATTTGCTTTAGTAGCCACAGAATGACACTGCCCAGAATTAGACAACTTGTTATCCTTCTCATTTAAGAAAACTCCCAACACACTGCCATTTAGTGTATAACTTGCATTTATATTATTTTTGCCAAAGTGCATAGTCTTGCATTTATCAACATTGAACCTCATTTTCCAGTTTGCTGCCCAGTTTTCCAATTTAGACAAATCACTCTGCAAAGTGGCAGCATCCTGCATGGAACCTATAGTTCTGCACAATTTAGTATCATCTGCAAAAATAGAAACAGTACTTTCAATGGTCATTAACAAACATGTTGAAAAGCAAGTTAGACTAACAACACTGGTCCAATTAGAAAATGTTCCATTTACCACCACTCTTTGTAGTCTATCTTTTAGCCAGTTCTCTATACAGGTAATGATAAAGATTATGATGGTGATCATGATTATGATTTTATATGTTGATGATATGATGATGATATCATTATGATATGATAAAGATGATGGTTATATCTAGAATTATAACGATGACATGATGATGATTACAGTATATGATGATGAGATGATGTTGATATGGTGATGATTATGATGATATTATTATGATGATATTATGATGATGATGATGCATGTTTTCTATCGCCTTGTAGTTGAAATTCTCAGAGTCAGACTATTTCGGGAATGTCCTACAGACTCTGTATTTCATATCTCAATCTGATTTTCATTGGCTGAGGAAAGAAGTTCCTAAAAAGGAGTAAGTTCTATAAGAATTTGTATTGACTATTTCATTTGTTAAAATTGTTTAATTTCTTTACAATTGAAATTGCAAATAATACCCCTATTTTACACCTATTTTGTTGTTGAGAAGCACTTATGAGAGGGCTAGTACCTGGCATTAAATTACTGGCATATACTGTATGTAATCCACATGCTGTAAAGCTGCAGACTACAGTGATATCAAAGTAACTATGTATATTGGTGGCTCACAAGATGATACATTATTTTTAAAGTCAAGTGCCAAACTGCCTTGTAAACAATAAGAACTGTACTTTAAAACATTTTGACACAAATACCTTTAATAAAGTGGTTTTACACAAAACTGACTGCAGGAAAATTGCAGGGATAGCAGATGCACTTGTGGGTGTGCATGTGCCCTATTGACTAAGGCAGGCTTGCATAAAGTACCTCAATTGATCACAATAAGAGCACCAGCTTTATATGATAGTTAAACAGTGCTGTTCTATACACAAAAAAAAAATATCCATCTACTATAGGGTGACATTAAGATACATAATAAAGCTCTAAATCAATGTTGCAGTTGTTCACTTTTTTAATGAAGATTTTGTTATTGCTGGACACAATTAAGTGTCTTTTCACATGTCACAGAAGTAAAAAGACTTTACTATTTTTCCATATAGGTGGTTTACAAATCCAACCACAGTCAATGCATTCTATAGTGCATCAACCAATCAAATCAGTAAGTAATAAAATCTTCCTTTTAATGGTTTGAAATTGTTTTGGTAGATATTGTTTAACAGTCCAGGAAACGTATCACAGAAATTTACATTGAATAGAATAAACTTGTCGTAATAATCAATTTTTTGTTAATATTTCCAATATATCAGAATCATCCTATGACATTTCACAAAAAAAATATTTTAAAGAAAAATTTCCTTAATGGCAATAACCAAAATAGTAGTTCCTGGGCTTGGGTGGAGGCCGTACCCCCCCTCACCCCTCCGGATACAATTTTTGTGCCTGATTTGCACTGGTGGACCCTAAGGGTTTGGAGGCCCGGGTGTGCGATTCTGACACTGCTTATTGGCTGTTAGTGTTGGTGAAGGTTTCCTGGTACCATCAATTGATCAAAAGACAGCGTTCAGGAACCCCAATTTTCCCACTGCCCTACTAGGAAGAAGTATTATGAGTAGTTGTTACCAGGATTCTTAGAATACTCTCTCTCTTATCACAGTTTTTAGTTATTATTTTTATTATTACTTCCCATTTGTACAGCAATGGTGATATTTAGTCTCCCTTTCTTTCCATATTTAGCAAATCGATTGTGATCAAATTTACAGTTTAATTTAAATTGGGTTGGGCAGTTTGTGTATTTTCCTCATAAGATTTTACATGTCATCGATACAAGAAACCAGAGTATAACTCAATAGGATCAAAGAGAATAAATTAGAATAAAGAAAATTGAGATATGGAAAAATACAAGGATTTCTTTGGGGCAATTTTAGTTTGACTTTTATACCTTGATTGAAGACTTACTAATGAATGATTACTCTAGATTGGAACAATTTATCTTAAACAAATATGTCAGGATGAAACACAATTAGGGATGACTTCATATTGACTCTGGAAAATGCTCTTTGACTGTAATAATCAGGAGGGAACATAATTAAGTATGGAAATGTATAGGCAGTGCTTACAATTTACTTTGTCTTTTCATTTTGATACTTGTAAAATGTTTTTAAAGGGGTAGTATACTGCTTGTTCCACAAAAGCAATGAATAGGACTTGTGCTGAATGTATTTATTGCCTATGATTGGTCCTTGCAAGTTATATAAGTAGATCTAAGTAGTATCAGTAAGCAACCTACGCCTTTCCCCCTTTGTCACTGTTTGGGTCTAAAAATAAGCACCAAAAGTAAGTCCATTATGAGCATTGGTGATCCAATTATGTTCTTTACAAGAACCAAACATGGAGTAGCTTCAGTTTATCTGTTTTACCCTGATTAGCTAAAGAAATAACAAAAACCATAGATTTTTTTATAATTAAAATGGCAAAAAGTATGTTCTGCGAAGTTCTATTCATTGCACTCATGTTGAACAAGGGGTAATAGTTTTTGTTCAATTGCCCCAAAGTCTGAAACAGCAACTGTATTAATTCAAACAGTATAAAATGAATAAAACTATATTTAGTAAATAATAACGGCACAATGTATCTGATTTCATCTGGTGCCACTGACCCTAATAGCCAGGTTCTAGGTTGTGCAGAGGCAGAAAATAAACTATTGTGGATTATTTTTGCTCTCAAGATACAGAAATGTTTCTCCTTTACATTTATGTTACAAGGCAGGTAAATTTCCAATAGATATAAGAACCTTTTATTATTATTGTGACTTCAAACGCAAACCTTTATTTTCACGAGAGGTTTGTTATTTGAAAAATACTGTAACATACACTTATAAAGTATAAAAATATCCCTTTTCATCTATAGTCCTGAAACCATTTATTATTCAGTGTATCTAATTAGAGCAAAATACCTCACAGCTATGATACACATAATGTGAGCATTAGTTACTTGCTTTAATTTACATATTCCAGTGAATTGTGGTGGCATTCTGACACTATCTGTATGATCCAATTTGTACAGGGACCTAGAGGTGATGAACAACACATTAGAACTCCAAATTATTCATCCTCTCAGCACAGAGATATGGCGAAAAGTCAAAATTAAAGAAGAAATAAATATTATGAAACACAGTGTTCAGCATTTCTTCTTACACTTCCATTTAAAAAGAAGAAAAAAGTGTTAAAGTGCATTCTCTTGCCAAAAAATCTATTTTTCAACAACAAGGAACTTGCAAAGTTGCATTTTATTGTTTGCAGTAGAAAGCTTTCTGGTAAAGTATTATGCTGATGATAAAGTAGACATTAAAATGAAACAATTAAGGCTATTAAAAGTTAGTATCAAACAATGCATTCAGGAATCTATCTAACCAATGAGTTATAAGTATTTGGTTGCTGTTGGCAAAATGCCTCTTGAGTTCTCAGACCTGATTTATAAAACCTAAGAAATTGTGCAAAGTGCATATAAAAAGAGGCAAGGCAGGTGTTTGTACAAAGTCAGCAAACACCTTTTATATTCATTAAAACATTTTAGATCCTTTGACAAAAATGTTGATTCTACTAACATTTTTATTTTTCTGTGCATGAACATGGCCGATCTATAAAAATACATTGGGGTGGGGATGAGGTAGAAACTAGGAGGGAGAGGCAAGAGAAAAGGCAAGAAGTAGGAAAATATTGTCAGTTAACCACTGGTATTAGATATGGTTTGTATTTCTTGGATAGGGAAACATTGGAATTATCTCTATAGTTTATTGCAGGTAGAACTTCTTCCATTAGTTCTGTTCACAACTGACCTGGAAAAATGTTCTTCACCTATTCTCCTAGTTCTGGCATATTTTAACAGCAGTGGTGTAACTAGGCAACGGCGGACCTGGGTACAGGATGCGCACCTGGGCCCCAAGTCTGGTCCTCCCGAATGAATTGTGCACCAGCGTACTGCCGGTACATGTGGAAAAAATTCCCCCTGCCCTGCCGCCTGTAATAAAACCTATTGCACTGGCGAGTCCCAAAGGGGTGGGGGTGCAATCACACCACCTCACCCCCCGTAGTTACACCACCATTCTTATTTTCATCTCACTAGTGGATCAAGAGTCAATGTCAAGTCAACGTTATCCTGAAAATTCAATTAAGTTCCCTATTTGTTTTTAAATAAAATACCTTCCCCAATATGTGCCAGTGATCCCGCAATTACTGAATGATAGTTCTACCCCTGTTTCATTCTCACAATTAAAGCAAGCAAAACAATATACCATACTATGATATCTGTACATGAACTGATCTCCATTTTCTTTTTATACTTTCTAAACCTCACAAACAGAAAATGGGCAGATACAACTTCTTGGAGTCACTTAGGCAGAAGGATTCACATTCACCTTAGACTTGCCTGTGTTTCTATAAAAATAAAAAAAGCACATATTATAATATGTCTAGTTTTACACTGAAGCAATCAGCATCTGCACAGGCTATTAGAAACTTTCAAGAACATATTTGTATCAGTTAAATTACCTTGACATTCTCAGGTACTTTTTCTTTAGTAGATGATGTTAGGTAAGACAAATGATAGAAACAAAGGAATCCATGTTTTAAATTCCTCATAATTAGACATATTTTATGTTATTTTTTAACCTGTGTTTAATCATTGTAGGATTTCCAGCTGGAGAACTTCAAAAGCCTTTCTTCTGGGGAGTACAGTATCCACGGTATGGAAAGCATTATATCTATTTAGAATAGTAGCAGCATACATACACATATGTGATATTTTAGGTAATGATCCTTATCTGTTTGGTATGAAAAGCAGAGATGTATTTAACATATAGACACTCAAGGCATATCTCCCAACTGTCCCGTGTTTTAAGGGACAGTCCTGATTTTGACAGCTCAACCCGTAGTCCCAGATTGTACTGGAATTTCTCTTTGATCTCCTGCACTGAACAGCCAGAAAAAGATACAAAGTTTCTAACTTAATTGGCTTTTGAGAGCCCAGAATATGTTTAAGGTTTATTTGATACCTTTGTAACAATTTTAGATAAACAAAAGAAGCAATTATAACTATTTAAGATAAGCAGGTCTCTTGGGGAAACTGTGACTTGCAGCTTAAAGGGCAATTCACCTTCATTAGCAAAACTGTAATAACACATAAAAACCACAGAAATGTGTTCAGACTTTCATAACCTGCCAAATTTAGTAAAATTAACATGGTAATTAGGGGGTGTGTCGACAAAGAAAATCTGGCATTTAATTGCAGGGTTACCCCTTGCTGTTTATTATTGCGGAAGTGCAACGTTGCAGGGCAAGCCCCTTTAACTTGCTGGATAAAGGGGCTTGCCCCGAAACTTTGTACTTCTGCACTAATAAACACCCAATTTAATGCCTTGAGTGCCAGTGTTTCCTGGTTGTTGACCCACTGGAGGTTGCCGAATCCTCACACACTGAGCACCAGGCTATCCAGCAGAGGGGGGGTCAGGACTGTGCGTAAACTTCATCTGTTTGAATTAGGGGTTGTGGCCACAAAATGGGTGTGGTCAATTTTTCACCCGTCTTTTTATTTCCAAAATGTTGGGAGGTATGTAAAAGGCCTGTGCCTAGGGTAGTGGCTTTAAGGGAGCGGCCTTTAGATGCCTGTATGGTAAAAATAAACTCCCTCTACTACCCCTGTTGTCGGATACTTTGCTATCAAATCCGGCAGCATAGGTGGTGGTGGGGGGGAATAGGGGGTTCCTCTAGTGCCTTGTAGCGGAAGTCATATCTGCTGAGGGGCACTCACAGGTCTGGTGTCTAGGGCAAGAACTGGACCTAATTAGACTATTGATGACCAGACATTCACTCCAAGTGCAACCCCCTTTTCAGAAAGTGGTATTATTTGGTATTTGGTGGTATTATTTTGCTGCTTTAAAGGCAGAAGGCTCAGGGCAGTATATTTGGGAGGCAGCTATGCACATTACACTTAGGGGCACATTTACTATTGGTCGAATATCGAGGGTTAATTAACCCTCGATATTCGACCCTCGAAGTTAAATCCTTCGAGGTCAAAGGATTTAGCACAATTCCTTTGATCGAACGATCTAACGATTCGAAGGATTTTAATCTATCAATTGAACGATTTTCCTTCGATCCCAATTTGCCTAGAAAGCTTATGGGGACCTTCCTCATAGGCTAGCATTGGTGCTCGGTAGGTTTTAGGTGGCGAAGTAGGTGGTCAAAGTTTTTTTTAAAGAGACAGTACTTAGACTATCAAATTGTCGATTAGTCAAACGATTTTTAGTTTGAATCGTTCAATTCGAAGTCGTAGTCGAAGGTCAAAGTAGCCAATTCGATGGTCGAAGTAGCCAAAAAAATACTTCGAAATTCGAAGTATTTTTTATTCTAATCCTTCACTCGAGCTAAGTAAATGTGCCCCTTATTGTTACTGTTAATGGGATCTGGGGCCTTCTGTGTTTCTCACCTCCTGTTCTGGAGAAGGCCAGTTACTAAAAAAAGACCCAAATGACAGGTTTTTTATATAATCATGCTAGACTATAACCAAAGCAGCTCAAAGCCATTAAACACCTCTTTACTTAAATAAATATACAACACTGTCACACAAAGTGATCATCTATGAATTATTTAATGCTCTTATATGAGGCTTTTAAATATACGTAGCTGCTGTTTAAAATATTGGTCCCTTTAAACATTTTATGTTCTTTTCATTCCTCTTTACAAAGGCCTAATATGATTGTCTGCTTAATTGGAGTCCATCCTTAGCAAGCCATTATCAAGTAAATTGCTCCTTATTAGCATAATACTGTTTAAAAATGCGTGCAGACCTGTCTATGCCTGCAGTAACGCAGAGCTAAAGTTCAACGTCCCTTATTTTAGAATTCTGCAGTCACAACATTTTCTGCATTAAAGGCTTAATGAGCCAGTTTTCAGTTTTCCATCTATCGTTTGAACAACAAAAAAAAAGACTCTTTTAAACTCTCTCTTATTCTTATTGTTTAACTTAAGGGATATTAACAGTAATAACATTGATTTGGCTCATTTATTAAAGGGTATTTCATGCTTTCTTTCTTTTTTGTGTTCGTAATTTGCCAGCTCAGGGCTGCCTACTGCTGTGAACACTTTAACTACTGCCTGTCTATTGGCAGAAAAATGCTAATTTTGGAAACAAAATATCTTTCTTACTTACTTTCACTTACAGAAAGTGTTACTGACACTTTTTATGTGTGTATGAAATAATAAAGTAAAAATTCCTGAATATTTCTATAACTAAACACCAATGGGGAAATTTATTAAGGGTCGAAATTTTGAATTAAAAAGACTTTGAAATTCGAATTCAAAAAGACCAACCGAAATTAAGTCGAAGTTTTGGTAGAATAGGTCTGTTTTCGATCGAATAGGTCCGTATTCGGCCGAATTCAAATCGTATGAATCGAAGGAATAGTGCATTCGATCGAGATCGATTCAAAGTTTTTCCAAAAAAGCCTTTGGTTTCTAAAGGTCTACCAATTGACTCCAAATAGGTTCTAGGAGCCCCCCCCATAGGCTAAAACAGCAATTCGGCAGGTTTTAGATGGCGAATGGTTGAAGTCGAATTTTTAAAGAAACGGTACATGATAGATTTCGATATTCTTATTTTTTTTAAATTCGGACCGAATTTGGACTATTCCCTAGTCAAGGTACACAAAAATAGTTCGAAATTTGAATTTTTTTCATTCGAAATTTCACCTTGACCGTTGATAAATCTGCCCCCAAATGTATTTTAGCAGGTATATTGTTATAGTATCCATCAAATCCATTAGAATAATATTTAAGTGTCATAAGCCAGAACAAATGTATTGGTATAGGATCCCTTATACAGAAATCCGTTATCCACAGTTCCACATTATGAAGGCCATCTCCCATAGAGTTCACTTTACGCAAATAATGGTAATTTTTAAAAATGATTTCTCTGTACAGGTATGGGATCCATTTTCACAAAACCCGTTATCCAGAAAGCTCTTAATTACAGGAATACCATATCCCATAATCACACAATTAACATGTTATAAAATAATTTTCTTTTTCCCTATAATAAAACAGTACCTTGTACTGTATCCCAACTTAAGGTATGGTGATCCAAATTACGGTAAGATCCCTTATCTAGAAAACCCTAGGCCCATGAATTCTGAATAAAACAGGTCCCATACCTGTAATAATAAAACAGTAGCCTGTACGTGATGGTAACTAATCTGCATAAAGCCATATTGGTGGCAAAATATTCAGAGTGGGTTTATTTCATGTTTAATTTTTATCAGACTAAGGCTGTAATGCAATAAAAGGTGCTAAGTTTGGCCAGGAGCAGTAACCCATAGCAACAAATCAGATGGTAGAATTTACTGGTTACCTGTTTAAAAGCAAACATCTTAGTGGTTGCTATGGGTAACTGCTCCTGGGCAAACTTAGTGCCTTTTATTAAGGTATTAAATCCAAATTAAAGACAAATTAATTATCTAGAAAACCCAATGTCCCAAACATTCTACATAATTGATACGAGTGCTGTAATATACAAGTTATTCCAAGAAGTCAAGACATTTAAATGTATGATCTTCCATGTCATTGGTGAGTCCTGTTTTCCCTTTAATAAATAAGTGATATCAATTTCGCACACATATTTGTTTTTCGATTTCTTCTATTAGCTCTTGGAATCCCATAGCCACCAGTCTGTGGATAAAATGCTAAATGAACTCCTACACATCGGTGTTAAGCATTTGCCAATATACACAGTTTGGCTGATTAGAACTGGCAGCCTGATGATCCAATTTCATCTTTGATATTTCTGTGCAGCTTCAAGAAAATGAATAATTAAAAACTAAATCCAAGCAGGATCATGATCAGAAACTGAATGATACCAAGGATTGGGGCTTTTTACTAACCAAACAAAAAAAAATAGAGAATGTTAAATATTTGCATGTATTTTCTTTCTCCGTATGTATGGATTTATTCATTGTTTTCTAATCTTTTAGATCACTGAGCTATGGTGCAATAGGAGTAATTGTTGGGCATGAGTTCACGCATGGATTTGATAACAATGGTAAATATAGATATATTTTTGTCTGCAAATATACATCTTCAGATTTTGATTGTTGTGGGGCATTCAGTTATGTTCGGCCTATGGTTAATTTAGTGACGAAAATGAAACTGAAGACGCAGCATGAGTTCCTTTGTCAAATGCAATGGCCATCTTGCTGAATACACCAGTCCAGTGCAGCTCTCGACCCTTACCCGACCCGGACCCGCACCCCCTTGCATCCGACTTCCTCCTTTCTTTTTTATTCCAACTGATGATGTCACAAAAGGGGTGGGGCAGGAACGAGTCTATAAAACAGGAAGCCGGAATCTGGCAGTCTAAGGTGACCAGTAAGGGAAGCAGCAAGGTCGGACCTGAACACGCCCGACCTGTGGGAACCGGGCCAGCCCGCACATCACTACCCTGTGCCCTAAAAGACAGCTGGACAAATTATTATCAGGCCAATGTTTGCCTGATCTTCTGACAGATAATAAAAAAACGGTATCATGCATTCGGTCCATTATTCCATTCTGCTGCTGATATATGTACCGAGATGATCATCAGTTGACTGGATTTACCAACATATTTAATTACAGTAATCTGCACTATCCTCTGAGATTTTGAATTCTGGTTGTTTTGTCCTGTACACATGGACAGACAGTTAACAGCTTGATCAAATTTTGTAAAAACTAACTGACGTTATTAGTTCTTTTGACCCCAGTTTAAAATTTTCAGGAAATAAGATTCTGTAAATAATATTGCGGCTATTTGAATGCATTCTACTGTTCTCCTTGTGTGGTTTCTCGGTACACAATAGTTTATAACAGGCAGTGGCCTAACCAGCTGGGCCCTCCTTCCTCTGGATTTGTGCTTCAGATACAAGAGCACATAGAGACTTCCCTGCTGTGCCGCCTGTGATAAAACTTTGGGGCTCATTTATCAACACTGGGCAAATTTGCCCATGGGCAATTACCTATAGCAACCAATCAGTGATTAGCTTTTTAAAGCCAGCTGCAGGTAAAACAATGAATGCAACCATTTGATTGGTTGTCATGGGTAACTGCCCATGAGCAAATTTGCCCAGTGTTGATAAATGACCCCCATTGTGTGCAATTGTACCCCCTGCACCCCAGTAGTTACCCCACTAATAAAGGACAGCATGGCATTTCACACTGTCATCAATATAAATATATATATATATATATATATATATATATATATATATAACCCACCGAAGGGTATCGCTTGATATAGTAGTGATATGACTGGGGAGACATAGTAAATACCAACACAAGCAGAAAGTGAACCCAGATTTATTACACAGGAACTGGGCTGAAATGAATTGGAAGTAAAATGCAGAAACTAGAAATGTTCTGCAATGCAGTTTAAATTGGTTAAACCACACAAGCATTTGATTTTTAACAATAAATGCAACTAAGCATCTAACATCTAGGGGGTTATTTATTAAGATTTGAGTTGTGTTTTCCATGAAAATTTGAATTTTCAAGTTTTTTGTTTGGTCAAAAGTCAAATTTTCGGGTTAAAAAAAAACCTTGAATATAGGATACCCAATTTCTCAAAAAGAGTTCAATCTGGAATGCTACAATGAAAATCTCCCCAAACACTGCTATAAAATTATGTTGCGATGGCATATAACTCCGGCATGCCTATGACTGAGTTCCAGGGGGTACGAAACGAGTAAGGCGGAATACCATGTGGTCTGTATACCTATCTTTTTAACATGATTTTTGAATAAAGACTATTTTTTAATATAATATAGAGTATTGGGATAATCTGTTTTGGTTCTGAATGATTATACTCTTGTGAACTGGGGGCTTTATCCCAAAAATCATGGGCCCTTTTGACAGACTATAGACTAGCATCCCACTAAATATATATTTTTCCATCTGCCCCTAACACCTGTTTCCAATGATGCAAAGAGATTGGAGATTACAAACATATCTGGTGGTCATGTTCTATAGCTGCGGCATATTGGACAGATATTTTCCAGATAACGGAAAAAGTATTTAACAAACCTATCCCTATGGACGCCTGTACTGCATTATTGGCTCTTGCTGTGAAAGAACTCAAAGACCCAAAATAAACTTCTGAGTCAAATCCCAGCAGTGGCCAGAATCAACCTGGCAAAGCAATGGTTACAAATTTCTATTTGCACCTGACCTCCCTCTTGCAACGTAATCCCCCAGTTTGCTTACAAACCCGACCTTTTGCCCTCTCGCAACCTAATCCCCCAGCACACTTGCAATCCCAACCTTTTCCTATCTCACAACCTAATCCCATTGCCTGCTCGCAAACCCGACCTTTTCCCCCCTTGCAACCTAATCCCCTCGCCTTCTTGCAAACCCAACCTTTTCCCTCTCGCAATGTATTCCCCCAGCCTGCTCGCAAACCCGACCTTTCCCCGCCCACTTGCACCCATCCCGTCTCTCACATTTTCTATCACCTCCCCTGTCAGCCAATCACAATCCATTCCATTGGGGACTGGTTGGGTGAGAGATTCAAACCACTGTCTAAATCTCTCTCCCAGTCCCCTGTGAAGATGTGGCTAGCGGGCGGCATGCCAACTCCTAAACTTTGCCGCCCTATGTGGCCTGCCTACAAATCCGGGCCTGAGGCCACAGGTCTCACTCCCAAACTCTCAGTACTTAGCTGGAGGATTTAATGGCTCTGGCTGGATTTCATTCTACTTCCCAAACTACGCAGGAGGATCTCTGCTGTCTCCCTTACAGCATGCACACACACTGGCCATTCACAGAAAAACTCCAGCGGCTCTCAGCAATCTTTCTCCTCAGGCCCTTTTTCCCCTCCTCCTCTCTCTAGAGCAGTGATCCCCAACCAGTAGCTCGTGAGCAACATGTTGCTCTCCAACCCCTTGTATGTTGCTCCCAGTGGCCTCAAAGCATGAGCTTATTTTTGAATTCCAGGCTTGGGGACAAGTTTTGGTTGTATAAAAACCAGGTGCACTGGCAAACAGAGCCTCAATGTAGGGTGACAATCCTCATAGGGGCTACTAAATGGCCAATCACAGCACTTCTTTGACACCCCAAGAACTTGTTCCATGCTAGTGTTGCTCCCCAACTCCTTTTACGTCTGAATGTTGCTCACGGGTTCAAAAGGTTGGGGATCCCTGCTCTAGAGGATTTTCTTTCTAACACCTCCTCTGCAGACCACGGCCTTCTGCAATCTGCAGTCCCCTAATACACATTATTATTTACACTTCTGTAGCTCTCCATAACAGTGAATATTAATTCACAAAGCAAGGTAGTAGGCTTATTTGTAAAGAAACTTGCAGGGCTATCTCTTTATATTCATAAATAATTTCAAGTATACAAAGTTGGATTGTAATCCTATAAATATATAGTATAATATCAAACTCACAAGTCATGATATAGTAAATGGAGATTTTTTTAAATTATTATTTTAGGTCGGAAGTATGACAAAGAAGGTAATTTGTTATCATGGTGGACAAGTGAATCAGAAGAAAGATTCAAAAACAAAACCCAATGTGTGGTGGACCAATACAATAATTATTACTGGAAGCAAGCAGGATTGCATGTGAGTAAACTTTTAAAGGGCCTTATACCTTCATTATTTATTTTCCCTATACACTTTTCCTTATCGAAAAAAATCTATTTCCTATATACTTCCCCTCTTCAAGCTCCTGTGAATATATTATTTTTCTCCAAGTATGGCTTTGCAATGAAATTCTGCATTTTGCCTTCAGCGAATAGCTTCCCAGAACTGTTGCTGCAAAAAAGCCCCGTTGACTTCAATGTATTTTGCACTATAAATTCAGGCCCAGAAATCATTATTTCACTTCAATGTACCTTGCACTTAAAAAGTCACTGCAAAAAAGACACCCATTGACTTCAATGTATTTTGCATTCAAATATTCCTGTGGGACAGATTCGCACATATCATGAAGTATGACCTCTGATTAAAAAAACGTTGAGAATATGAGGATATCATTTTATTTCATATGCTTACTTAAAAATATGGTTGTCCTTCTTTTGTTGACTAGGTAAAGGGAACAAAGACTTTGTCAGAAAACATAGCTGATAATGGAGGAATGAGAGAATCTTTTCGGGTATGCAAAATTATGTATTTTTATCCTAATGAGCCAATGCTTATTCTAATAATTGTACAGAGCAAAACTCTAAATGTAAAAACTCAAACATTCATAATTGTGTGTAAACTTTGCTTATATAAACGCACTTCCTTACGTCTTAATAACTTTCTTAGCCCTTTCCACTGTTTCCATTTTGCTTTAAAGCCCACTCTCTTCCTTAGTTCATTTTAATCCCTTCCTTACTGTTTTATGTATTCCTTTCTTCTTTTGTTCTTAAAATTCTTTAGACTACTTATCAACACATCAAAAGCATGAGTGGCTCAGTGCTGTCTTCCTTTTTGGAGGAATATTGTAAATATGGCTAGAAACGAAATCAGAATTACAAAAACAACTGTACATTTTATGTATGTACATAAATTGTAGGTATGGGATATGTTATTTGTAAACCTGTTATCCAGAAAGCTACGAATTATGAATAGGCCATCTCCCATAGACTCCATTTCAATCAAATAATTAAAATATTTAAAAAATTATTTACTTTTTGTATGTAATAAAACAGTACCTTGTAGGGATGCAATTAATCCAAGATTCAGTTCGGTATTTGGCCAGAATTCAGCCTTTTTCAGCAGCATTCGAATTCGGACGAATCCTCGTGCCTGGCTGAATGGAATCCCAATCCTTAAAATCATGTAGGAGAAAACGGCACCGGTCCAGTGATACTTCCAGTGAGCACCACGGAGTGGTCACTTTCCTTCTTCTTCTTTCTTTAAATTTCCCGGGGCAGATGCATGCGCAGTAGAACGAAATAGCCAAATTCTTTGTTAAAGTTCGGCTTTTTGCACTATTGTGCATGCACACTCACGGGAAGAAAGTAGAAGAAGGAAGGTGATTGATTTGTGGTGCTCGCTGGAAGAACCCGGCCCAGGGTGTGGGGTAAGTGCATACAATCACTTGGGGATGCCTAACTTTTGGCACTCCCAAGTAAATAGAGCTTTCCTTCTCCTTTAAATCTAAACTAAAAACAACATTCCGATTGATTTGCTTTGCTGTAGAATGAACCATAGCACCTAGTGGTGTATGCATTACCAAACTGTATGAGGTCTGCATAGGGTATTCTTTCAATAATTAAGGGTAGAACTGAATGAGATAGGTAGTAAATATGTGGAACCTCTGGTGTGGTGACAGCTACAACTTCCTGTTCTCCACTTTTTATAGTTTGTTAGTGGTATGTGGTTTTAAATGAAAGTTTTTCACGTCATTCATGGGTATTTTGCAATAGTAACCAGCAAGATCAGTGTGATCTGTGATTAAAATATCACTTTTTAATCATATTTTTCAGGCATACAGAAAATGGATTGAAGATTCAAGGAAGGGGAAAGAAGAACTGCTTCTACCTGGCCTGGACCTCAATAATAATCAGCTCTTTTTCATAAGTTATGCTCATGTAAGTCATTGAAAGGAAGCGGGTCTTGTATCTCGACATCAGACCTATTTTAACATCCACAAATTACTTTGTTCACCTTCTGCGATATTAAAAGACTTTGCCAAATACATAACACAATAAAATATATCTGCATACACAGATACATGCGCAAAGACACCTGCAACATACTATTTGTAGCAAATCAAATATAAAAGTATTCAAAAATTCAAGCATTTAAATTAAGACTATTTTAAAAATTATGCCTGTATATTAGTGATGTGTGGGTTGGGTAAAACACGACCCACACCCGACCCTAACCCACCCTTTGACAACCTGCCCCAGCTAGACTTCTGGGTTCCATTTTAAGGCTCGCGCCGACCCGCCAATGACGTCACAAAAGGGGCGGGGCAGGAGGCGCTCAAAGTCAAAAGCCGGCAGTTCCAGGTGGTGGGTGGGGAGAGCAGGAAGAAGAGCTCAACCTAGACACGCCATCCGCAAATGGAGGTGCAGGGTCAGCCCGAAACCCGCCCGGGCCTACCCGTACATCACTACTGTATTTGTGCCCTAGTACGCTTTTGCAATTTGCATCTTTTAAGGCCTGATTTTGGAGTGTTTTTTTCTTTTCACTTATAACACAGAGAAAAAAAAATGGATGCAAATAAACCACAAGTATTTTCTGGAACCTCGAAAAGTCTGAATTTATAAAAAAAAAAATGCTGCCAGAAGTGATCAGGCATAGTCTCTAACTTATTTTCCCAGTTTTTTTAAAAGTTTTATGCTTTTTGTTGCAATTTTTTTTTCTGTGTCCACATTTTACTTTTCAAGAACTGGAATTTTGAGTAATCTTCCCCTAAGTTTCATATAAAAAGGAGTCATGTAATCTCTTAGGGGCACATTTACTAAGCTCGAGTGAAGGATTCGAATATAAAAAAACTTCGAATTTTGAAGTATTTTTTTTTTGGTACTTCGACCATCGAATAGGCTACTACGACCTTCGACTTTGATTCGAACGATTCAAACTAAAAAACGTTCGACTATTCGATAGTCTAAGTATTGTCTCTTTAAAAAATACTTCGACTACGTATTAGGCAGTTTAAACCTACCGAGCTACAATGTTAGCCTATGGGGACCTTTCCCATCACTTTCCTAAGCTTTTTTTGATCTAAGAAAAATCGTTCGATCGATCGATTAAAATCCTTCGATTCGAAGGAATTTATCGTTTGATCGAACGATTTTTACTTCGATCGAACATTTGCGCAAAATACTTCGAATTCGATATTCCGATTCGAAGGATTTAACTTCGAGGGTCGAATTCGAGGGTTAATTAACCCTCGATATTCGACCCTTGATAAATGTGCCCCTTAATGTTGTAGGCATGATCCAACTTTGCAGTGCATGTCTCATTATTATATTGTGCTTGTCTTTTTTTTTGTTTCTCAAAAAACTCCCAGCTGTCCTGACATACTTTATAAATGAGATTCTTGGTATAGTCATAGTGGATGATTCTGCCACAAAGGCCCTTGGTCCTAAAGTGATTTTTTAACACTGCAGTCATTTGAGCCTTAAAGGGGAACTATCACAAAAAAGAAAATGTAATAGAATCTTCATGTCATGGAAATCAGAAATAAATACAGCTGTACTGTTAAAATGTGTAATTTGATGGAAATATTTTTACATATTTTTCAGCAGAATTGTGCAGGAAATACTTTAATACAGGCCAAATGAAAAAAAAACAAAACAGGGAGTCACTAGTGTAACAAGAAAATATTGGGATCTTGCATAAAATCTTTTTAAGAGCCTGGCGAGCACAGTCCCTCCTGAGGATACCACCCCTGCCACTCGCACGTGCCCACCACTGCTAGTGGGCACCAAAGTTTGGTAGAAGGAAGGCTGGGGAAGACTACAATACAGTTGAACCAACAGTCTGGTTTCACTTGTCACCCAGGCACCTCTGTGACCCTGGGTCTGATTTATTATAGTTGCAGAGAGTTGTTTGTCAAACCGTGCACTTCTGTCATCTTAAAAGACTGAGGAAATCAATACAGGGTGCAAAAAAATCGCTGTAAATGCAATTGCCACATAATAGTTATTATAAAATCATAATTACATTTCCCTTGATGTGGACAATTTGTCCCTCATTTAAGGGTAGGACTATATGAACGTTTTGGCGCGATCCGACGCGCTGCGACAAGTCGCATGCGACAAAAATAAGGTAAGAGATAGAAATGTCGGATGAAGTGCAGCGTCTGCATCCGACAGTGGTGTCGCTTCGGATCAACGCTGTGACTGCATCCGACATTTCTATCTCTTTTTGTCGCATGCGACTTGTCGCAGCGCATCGGACCACGTTGAAAACTTCCATGTAGTCCTACCCTTAAAGTGAGGAATAGCTAAAACATCAAAGCACTCATCTTGCATCTCCTATATCCTGACAACGCAGCCTTATTAACTAAACATAAATATTGATTCATGTGCCTTGTATGTTTTAGGTGAGATGTAACAGCTTCCGTATTGAATCTGCAAGAGATCAAGTAATGAATGGAGTACATAGTCCTCCTCAATTCAGGTAATACTGATTACAATCCAATGGAAAATGTCTTTGTATAGATAATGATATGGGACAAAACATGTAGAGGATATCTATATGGAACATCTTAAACTATAAACACATATCTAAATATGCTGCCAATACAGGTATGGAAACCTGTTATCCAGAAAGTTTTGAATTACAGGAGGGCCATCTCCTATTGACTCAATTTTAATCAAATAATTCACATTTTAAAAAAATATTTAATTTTTCTCTGTAATAATAAAACAGTGCCTTGTATTTGATCCCAACTAAGATGCAATGAATCATTACACCAAAACATTGTTATTGGGTTGATGTACCGGTTTAATGATTTTTTTAGACTTAAATATGGAGATCCAAATTATGGAAAGAACCCTTATCCCAGGTCCCGAACATCTGGATAACAGGGCCCATAACTGAAGACAATAAAATTATTTTAGACAACTGATAGTTCCATCTGACCTATCTTTGATTTTGTTCTAGATAATTTCTGCAGAATAACATTATGGGGGCACAGTTATTGAAGTGTAAAATTATAATGTAATTCTCTCTATTCATCCATATGTGATTTTTAAAGGCGTATTTATTAAATGTTGGCCTCTAGAAGTACCATAGGAATGAAATTTTACTGTGGTGAGCTCTAATTTCACACTTTGATACGTTGTCTCTAGGGCTAGTTTCCAACCACAAGAGTGGGTGCCAAGTATCATTTTGGATGTAATTCACCATGTTTTTTTTACCCTCATTACAGTGTAAACACAATGCCAGATTATTTATTTAAATTTTGAACATATAATTTTTTTTCTATGTTTCAATGTATTTATTTTCTCATATCACTTTAAGGGTTGCACTGACCGTGACGTTGGAGAGTTTATATTTTACTGTTAATATATAACCATATCTCTACATGCAATTTATAATATTGCCCTTTAGAAGCAAAAAAAAAAAATTTTGCTGAATTTTCCCCAAACATTATATAGTAGCTTTATAAATCACCATTATTAGGGGCAGAATTACTAAGCTCCAGTGAATACTTTGAATAAAAAAATATTCGAATTTCGAAGTATTTTTTTGGGTTCTTCGACCATCGAATTGGTCAAATTTGATCGAATTCGATCGAATCAAATGATTCGAACGATTCGAAGTAAAAATCGTTCCACCATTCGACAATCGAAGTACTGTCTCTTTAAAAAAAACTTAGACTTCATACTTTTCCAGATTAAAGCTACCGACATCCAATGTTAGCCTATGGGGACCTTCCCCAGCACTTTTCTACATTTTTTTAGGTCGAATAAAAATCCTTTGATCGATCGCTTAAAATCGTTCGATTCGAACGATTTTTATTCGATCGTTCGATCAAAGCTTTAGCGCTAAATCCTTCGAATTCGATATTCGAATTTGAAGGATTTTACTTCGAGGGTCAAATTAGAGGTTTTTTTAACCCTTGAAATTCGACCCTTAGTAAATCTGCCCCTTAGTGTGTAAGAAAGTACAGTAATTGCCTGCATGTACAAGCATGTCCTTTATTACTTTGTTGAACTCTGTGTAACAGGCACGCAAGGTAAAGCCTTGGCAGTGCTCAAAGAAGTCTTATAAAAGTGTGTGGCTGAGTGGTTTTATAGTGAAAATGTCAAATAGTGCTGCAATATCACTTAATAGTTTCAATTTATGAGGCATTTAACTCATCAATTTTTTAGTTCATAAAATCTGTCTTTAACAAAAATGGTTGCTAGGCCAATATTTAAAACAATAGGTTCAATAATAAAGAGAATATCATTTCTAAAACAATAATTTAATAATGTTTTCTCTTTCTTGACAGGGTAATCGGTGCAATGAGCAATTTCGAAGAGTTTCACAAAGTTTTTAATTGTCCCAAGAATTCAAAAATGAACAGAGGGAATAAATCTTGTCGAGTTTGGTAGAAAGGAAGATTACATTTTATTTGTCTCCATGTATTAAAAGGACTTATCTTTGAACTGCTCTATAAACTGCTGTTATTTTTGGGAAGTGAAGAAGATAATCCACTTTTGTCTTTTACTGCTCTCCGGCAAAAACATATTGATTTAACCATAGAGATAAACAATTTGTACAATTTTGGGATAAATATGGACATAGAATTGGATCTGTGCTGATATTTCTTCAACATAATATGGGAGTTTAAAACTTTAGAAGTATTAACAAGATAGGGTAGCAATTTTCAAATTCTTTGATTTTGCACTTGTATGTAACCTATTTATCTCTGTAGATAAGATTATAGGATTAATTAGGTTGGAGTTCAGCTATAATGATATTTTTGTACAATGCTATCATTTATTAGCATCTATCAGCCTTCAGTGATGAAGTGCAACATTTTTATATAGAAAAAAATATGTTTTTCACACCTTTTTAAGATTAACATGCCACTCAAGCCAACAGAGTATGGAACTCTAGGACCTGAACTGAAAGAAACTGTACTTCTTAAAATGGAATCCACTGGCATAAGTGTAATATGTAATCACCTTTTATCCTTCCATGTGTATTAGTTGTGTGTCTGGCTAACCTGAAAGTTAGTGAGGGCGAATTTATTCGCCAGGCGCGAATTCGCTGGGAATTTGCGCGATTCGCCGCCAGCGAATAAATTTGTCAAACGCCCGCGAAAATTCGCCCGAAAAAATTCACTCGCGTAAAAAAAAACAGACGCCGGCGTCAAAAACAGCCGCCAGCGTCAAAAATGGCTGCCGGCGTCAAAAACGAGACGCCGGTGCCGTTTTGCGAATTTTTCGCCGTTTCGCGAATTTCGTACAAAATCCGCAAATTTTCCGGCGAAGCGAAACAGCGCAAATTCGCCCATCACTACTGAAAGTCCACCTATAGGGATGGGCACATTTTTTTGCCTTATTTCACCGCAAAAATGACGCCCATAGACTTTTATGGCGGCATGCGTCAAAAACATGCGTCTGCGGCATTTCACTGGCGGTGAATTTTTGTTGGAACAAAATGTGTCAAATTCGCCCATCCCTATCCATCTACCCTAGAAGAGACATGATGGGAGCATTATGATGCAGACCATATAGAGTAGGGATCCTGTCACTTTGATGCTCCACACAAATACATGTAGGGTGCCCTAAAAAAATTAGACAATTATATATGAAATTTCCTACTTATGCGGTAACTTTTTAAAGGGGTTGTTCACCTTTGAGATAACGTTTAGTATGACGTAGAGTAGTGATATTCTGAGACAATTTGCAATTGGTTATCATTTATTTATTATTGAAGGTTTTTGAGTTATTAAGCTTTTTATTCAGCAGCTCTTCAATTTGCATCTTAAGCAATCTGGTAACTAGGGTCCAAATTAATCTAGCAACCATGCATTGATTTGAATAAAAGACTGGAATATGAATAGGAGAGGCCTGAATAGAAGGATCAGTAATAAAAAGTAACAATAACAATACATCTGTAGCCTTACAGAGCATTTGTTTTTTCAGAAGGGGTCAGCGATGCCCATTTGAAAGCTTCAGTCAGAAGAAAAAGTCAAATGACTATAAAACTATAAAGCTAAATAAATAATGAAAACCAATTAAAAAGTTGCTTAGAATTGGTCGTTCTATAACATAATAAAAGTTACCTTAAAGGTCAGCTACCCCTTTAAGTTTGATATTGCTTATGTCATTTGATGAATGTTTTAAAATTAGTGATGGATAGCAAACTAAATTTGGTGTAAACACCTATTTTCACTTCTTAATGGTACTGTACCGATACAGAAACTTGTAACTATTGACCTTAAAATAATTATGTCAATATGGGGGGGTTTGTGGATGCACACCTAAGGCCAATTTCAAAAAGTATAATTTCAAAAAGTATAAAGCCCTGTCTAAGTAATTCAAGTAAATATGCCAGTGCATGTAATTTTGAAACAGGGTTTTTTTGTTACAAAGTTATGATCATAATATTGATAAGCCACCATACCACGTCAAGGTAAAACCCCACATGGTGGTCCCTAACTTATTTATCTTTAATCATAGTAAACAAGGTACATTACCTCTCTGTAGTAACAATTCTTTGTGTAAACATCTCCTGTGCCTTGGTTTCAACTCTGTGCTAGATCCTCCCCCGCCAACTGCTGAGCGGCTTTTAAGAGGGAGGGACTGCCTTAACCAACGCCCATTTTAGAAAAGTAGAAGTCAGGTGTTGTAATTAAAATCAAGGTAGAGTGATATGTGCAGTTGCACAATAGTGTGTATACATGTGTAAGTGAAATGTGAAGGTATGTATGATAGTGGTAAGGGAAAGTGTATGTGTATTTGGGAGTATATGTGTAAGAAAGCATAGAATAAAAGAATGTAAAGAAGAAATAAATAAGAGACATAATAAGTGTATGTGTACATAGAGTAGTGTCTAATGGGACGTTGGTTTTTTCACGGCTAGACCCTCCCATGCCGCCAGCACTTATGGCTTTTAAGAGAGAGCGATTGTACAAACCAAGGCACAACAAGTGAGGGGGACCACCAAAAGTATAAATGCTTTCTTACACATATACTCCCAAAAACACATACACTTTCCCTTACCACTACCATACATACTTTCACTTTTCACTTACACATGTATACACACTATTGTGCAACTGCACATATCACTCTACCTTGATTTTAATTACAACACCTGATTTCTACTTTTCTAAAATGGGCGTTGGTTAAGGCAGTCTCTCCCTCTTAAAAGCCGCTCAGCAAGTTGGCGGGGGAGGATCTAGCACAGAGTTGAAACCAAGGCACAGGAGATGTTTATACAAAGAATTGCTACTACAGAGAGGTAATGTACCTTGTTTACTATGACTAAAGATAAATAAGTTAGGGACCACCATGTGGGGTTTTACCTTGACGTGGTATGGTGGCTTATCAATATTATGATCATAACTTTGTAACAAAAAAACCCTGTTTCAAAATTACATGCACTGGCATATTTACTTGAATTACTTAGACAGGGCTTTATACTTTTTGAAATTATACTTTTTGAAATTGGCCTTAGGTGTGCATCCACAAACCCCCCCATATTAAAATAATTATGCTAACGTAGGGCAGATATATCAAACGTAGGGCAGATATATCAAACGTAGGGGGTTATTTACTAAACTCCGAATGCAAATTTTTTGGAAATTTATTAGACCCAGAGGATGGAAAAGTCTGAATCAGAAAATCCGGCATCTCAGACCTGTCGAGGTTGCATATACGTTAATGGGAGAAGCCCAATGATTTTTTGATGTGCGCTGGGTTTCGTGCAATACCCCGAAGTTTTTGGAGTTTTTGGGTGAAAATCAAAACAAAACCGTGAAAATCTGATTTCTTCTCGCAAAGCAAATTTTTCGGGAAAATGTAATAATAAATAATCTTTAAAAACCAAGCGGATTTGATCAGAGTGTGTAGCAGAAAATGTTGAAATAAAATCAGACTTTGATAAATAACTCCCGTACTATCAACCATACTTTCTATGGGATTTTTAGAAGTTTATAACTCTGCCCCTATTGACTAGGTACGTTCTAAAGTTATGTAATGAAACAGAGAAGGGGTTTTCATGGAGTGGAGTATTTACTCACCACATATAGGAAGTGGCCCAGATGCACCGCCCTGAGCCCTCAGCATGGGAAGCGGACAACCGTGGGTAAATCTGCGGCAGGCACTCAAATAAAGGTAATCTTCCAACAAGTTGTAGAAATCAAGTAGAAAAGATTTATTGTGTCCTCCGCCTTACGCGTTTACAAACACCTAGGGGCAGATTTACTAAGGGTCGAATTTCGAAGTTAAAAAAATTGAATTGAAATCCCTCAACTTCGAATATCCAAGTCGAGGGATTTTTACCGTATTCGAGCGATCTAATAAAAATTGTTTGATCAAACGATTAAATCGTTCGAATTGAACGATTTTTAGCGATTGATCAAACGATTTTTATTCGATCAAAAAAAAAACTTACGCTAAAAATAGGCTTACATTGCACTTCTGTAGCTTTAATGTGACAAAGTATGAAGTCAAAGATTTTTTTTAAAGAGACAGTACTTCGGTTATCGAATGGTCGAATAGGCGAACGATTTTTACTTCGAATCGTTCGAATTGAATTCGAATGGTCGAATATAGCCTATTCGATGGTCGAAGTACCCAAAAATTTACTTCGAAATTCGAACTATCACTTGAGCTTAGTAAATCTGCCCCTAAATCATAGGCTGTGAGTGCCTGCCACAGATTTACTTTCTAAATTTAAAGAAGAAGCAGAAATTAAAGACATAGATTATGAAGCTACATCATCTGAGCTTTCGTGCACAGGCAATCATATATGGAACCCTGTGTGAGCTTACCAATCATGTGGGATTTTAAGTCGAAAAAAGCTCTGCAATCTTCGTAAATTTGGCCAAATAGGCTTTTGTAACAAATAAAAACTTTGTTAGCTTTTTAGATGCCAATGTTTTTCTTCATAATAAAAGGCCATTGAGGCCAACTATGAAGCTTGCTGAACGTCTTATGACACCCTGCGAGAGTAAACTCACATGGACTCAATGAACTCACGAGCACTCAATGAAAAATGGCCTCCATGTATTTAGGAGCTTTCTGGATAAAGGTATAATCAATCCTATCTGTGTACATCAAGAATACTATAATTAATTGCCATTAATGAATATGATTCTGTGTAGGTATCATGGTTAAGAAGACACCATTCATGGAAGGAGATTAATGCGATGACCAAGTTGTTCTTTATTGTTCAATATTACAATATCACTATTGTACTTTAATGCTATTTTAATGTCACTGGTTGTGTATTATCAAGAAAGCCTAAGGGTCTTGTAATTTAATTTCCAAACACGTTTTGTTGTTTTTATTACTCTGTTTCTCCTCTGTGAAGGGGAAAACAACACAGAAAATGTAAAACTGGTACATTTATTAAGTCTTCTCAGTTGCCTAGAGTATTGGTCCACTGAGTGAACGCTGGTGCTTTCAATGAGATTAGAATTTGCTACAGCAAAAAAGATGACGTGAGAAAAAAGAAATGTTTAAAAAGATTCTAAATCAAAGCAAAACATTATTCTTACAGTCAATGCATTAACACTGAAGAAATTTTAATGTCATTGATTTGCTTTCTGTGATTTATGTTTGAGTGTAACATTGTCAGGGGTATTCCGTGCCCCCCAGCTGCTAGGACACTGGGAACACTTTACACTTTTATAGTAACTGTCAAAGAGATACTGACTCCATAAATTGATCCTTTTTTTTACATCTACCATAACATTGACTTTGCATGCTTCTTATAATTTTGACATAAAGTATTTGCTCAATGCTTTTAAATTACCTATCTGACTCCCTGTGATCGTCTATAAGGGGGCTACCATATTTGTGCAGCAGGAGTCTGTTAGCATTAGAAACTTTAAAGGGCATGTAAAGGCAAAAAAATAAAATCCCATTTTTACTTTCTTTAATGAAAAAGAAACCTATCTCCAATATACTTTAATTAAAAAATGTTTTTATAAGAAACCTGACTGTATGCAGTGAAATTCTCCCTTCATTTACTGCTGTGGATAGGAATTGTCAGATGGTCCCTAACTGCTAAGCAGGGAAACAATCATACTTATGAACAGCAGGGCGAGCCCCCGCCTTACTTCTCAGCCATGCAGCACTCAAGCAGCTTTGTTTATGACGATCCCTAAGCAGCCCAGACCACACTGAGCATGTGCACAGTCTTAGTCTTGCAAAGATGTTTAACAAAGTTACAAGATGGTGACCCCCTGTAGCCAACTTTGAAAGCATAAATCATTTGTTTGATTAGGTTTGTGGTGCAGTAAGTTCATGTTTATATTTAGTATATAAAACAGCATTTCTAGCCTTATTCTATTTTAGACTTTACATGCCCTTTAACTGACAGGCTGAGGTGGGACAGTCAGGTTGGCAAAACAGTCAGGTTTAGAAAATTCAACTAACAATAACTTACAAAAACAAACCTCTCAGCATGACCTATAAGTAACTTTTAATGTACATTCATATTTTAAAAAGTAGTTTTTTAGTGTCAGTATCACTTTAAACTTCAGAACTCTTTTGTGACTTGCTATATAACACACACATTGCTGCTATGACTTTTTTCATTATGAGACTCCATAAAAGTGAATATCCGTTATAAGCCATTTATCATGTGGCCTGGACAGAAAAGTAGATTACTGCATTTAATCCCAATTTGCAACCTTTTAAGAGAACATTCTCTAGTTTATACTTTGGATGAGAAGGTATTTTTTTTTTAAAAGCTCCAGATTTCAAAAACTTTGGATCTTGGTCTCTAAAAAATTAATTAATTAATTAATTAATTATATGCAACCATTACCCAAATATATCTTTAGGCAAATAGTGATGAGTGAAACTGCCTCTTTTCGTTTCAATAAAACATTTGGGAAACTGCAGAAAAATTCACTAAGGGGCCCATTTTTTAAACTTTAATTTATCTGGTCATGGTTTTAAAGGGGAAACTCAAATTATCGTCAGGAAAAAAATAAATTTTTAGATATTTATTATACCCCAAAGCTACTAAAAATCCAAAACAAAAAATACTCCATCTCAAACCTATTGAGGTCATGTAGTAGTCAATGGCAGATGTCCCTGAAGTTGTTTCTAGCCATCATGATCTGCATTGGATAATCCAATAAATCTTGGCATTTTGTCCAATAATCTGAAAATCATGTTTTCGAAGCAACAATTCGATAAAATGTTTTGGAGCATCAATCATAAGATACGAATTGATTCTCGATTTTGTTGTGATGTTTTTTCAAGGAAAAATGAATGATAAATGAGTTCAATTCGTGGAAGGGAGTTTGATTGACTTTGTTTTAATAAAAAAAAATTAGATTATTTCGAGATTTAATAGATAGCCGCCTAAATTTCTCCACTTTGTTCTTGTGTCATATGCTTTGGAGTCAATAGGAGTTTGGAGTTAAAGGGCATGTAAAGTCTAAAATAGAAAATGGCTAGAAATGCTGTATTTTGTATACTAAATATAAACAAGATCTTACTGCACCACAAGCCTAATCAAACAAATAATTTATGCTTCCAAAGTTGGCTACAGGGGGTCGCCATCTTGTTAATTTTTTAAACATCTTTGCAAGACTAAGACTGTGCACATGCTCAGTGTTGTCTGGGCTGCTTAGGGATCATCATAAACAAAGCTGCTTGAGTTCTGCATGGCTGAGAAGTAAGGGTCTGGGCTGCTTAGGGATCCCCCCTGCTGTTCATAAATATGATTGTTTTCCTGCTCAGCAATTAGGGACCATCTGCCAATTCCTATCCACAGCAGTAAATGAAGGGAGAATTTCACTGCATACAGTCAGGTTTCTTATAAAACCGGTAGACATTTTTTAATTAAAGTATATTGGAGATAGGTTTCTTTTTCATTAAAGAAAGTAAAAATTGGATTTTATTTTTTTGCCTTTACGTGCCCTTTAATGAGCATTTTTCTCTGCACTAATCAACGTGCTTTTTTTGAAAAATAAATGATTTGGAAGCATCTTCTGATAAGGGGATTTACACAGATTCTAAACTGCAATTATTCTATTATTTATGCTGTTTAAAAAATAGACAATATTCTTTTCATACCAAGGTAAGGAGCAAACCAATAACACATCAACCACATTATATAAAGTGTATTTGTTTTTGTAGGGTGAGAGTGCCTCTATAGCTGTCAATTATTCAGCTTGCCATTTCCGCATCTACTTTTTGAAGACAGAGAAATTGCTGTTATGTCATCAACATCATAAATCACTTAATATATCTATATAACTAAAGGGAATTTTCTGCAAGGCTTTGCCATTTTTGTAGTCCTTAAATGCACCGTCCTGAACCACTACTTATATATATAATATATTATTTGGAAAATCAATTTATGGGACCAGTAAGGAAATCGGAAATACACTGAATAAATGCTAATCAGTTAAAATCACTGAAAGCTTTCAGGGAGGTATATTTGCAGATGTGAAAGAAATGTATGTATTCCTTATTTAGTTTTATTTTAAGGCTTTTGGAAGAAGGCTAAAATTTCATACAAGAAATAAAATATATAGTTAAAATGTATTTGCTTCAATGTGTTTTGTATCTTTCACACAATATCGAAAATTTATATTCGACATTTTCACATTTACAGAATTCACAATGTACACAATCAATATGATTTATGTACATGTATGTGATAAGTTATCCAGAAACCATTATCCAGAAAGCTCCCATAGACTCCATTTTATCTATAGAATCCAAATTTTTCAAAAAGATTCCCCTTTTCTCTGTAATAATAAAAAAGTAGCTTGTACTTAATCACAGCTAAGCTATAATTATTCCTTATTGGAAGCAAAACCAGTATATTGGGTTTATTTATTATTTACATGATTTTCTAGTAGAGTGGACTTTTTTGCATTGGCAAATTTACCATTCATTGATCTCTTTAAAGGACCAGTAACATCAAAAAAATTTAAAAAAAAATTCATTAGTATACATCAAAAAATAAACACCAAGACAAATAAAACTTTAAAACTGCAAAGCCTTTATTAAGAAATAACTTACCAAAACTCCACTTCCGCTTCTGTTTAGAAAAGGCGACAGGGCGACCATCCATTGTGCAGCGCTGGATTTCTCCTCCCTGGCTTCCCTCGCTCCTCCAACTCATGCTGCTCTCAGACGTGGCCACACTGACACTGCGGATCCAGGACTGAGCCTGCAGCCTCTCCTCCCGTGCCGGGCTGAATCTGTCCCTGCCCAGCTCCTCCACCACCTCCGGCTCCAGCCCGCACCAACTAAATTCACTGGCAATTCGATCAGGATGATTATTTAGCCCCATACCTCTTCTTCTTAGAAGAGGAAAGCAAATAAATAACAGACAGCGCCTGCTTGATTCACTAAGGTATTTAATAAAGACAAGTGGAGGATAAAAAGTGAAAATCCTTTAACAAAAAGGCAAGAAGAAGAGGTATGGGGCTAAATGATCATCCTGATCGAATTGCCGGTGAATTTAGTTGGTGCTGGCTGGAGCTGGAGGAGGAGCTGGGCAGGACAGGTTCAGCCAGGCCCGGGAGGAGAGGCTGCAGACTCAGTCCCGGATTCGCAATGTCAGTGTGGCCACGTCTGAGAGCAGCATGAGCTGGAGGAGTGAGTGAGAGGGAAGCCAGGGAGGAGAAATCCAGCGCCGCACAATGGATGGTCGCCCTGTCGCCTTTTCTGAACAGAAGCGGAAGTGGTTTTTAGGTAAGTTATTTCTTATTAAAGGCTTTGCAATTTTAAAGTTTTATTTGTCTTGGTGTTTATTTATTGATGCATACTAACAAATTTTTTTACAATTTTTTTTATGTTACTGGTCCTTTAAGCATTTTATGCAGTGCATTCAATTGTCATACGTCATATGTTTGAGCCTGTTAAAGGACACAACAAGGAACCAACAGGAGACTAAAATGACTGTTAACAAAAACAATAGTTCAGTTGAAGTCGTTATGCTGTTATTGTATTTTATTGAGTTTTTTTTTGGTTTTATGCTCTTTATACTGACTTTTATTCAGAGCGCATGGCCTATTTGTGCATGTTGCTGCACAGAAGTTGATTTGTGGCGTTTTGCCCTGCATTCTTGCTAAGAAAAAAATGCTGTTGGCAAAATACCAAAAATTTCAATTTCTCATTGGCTGGCACCTGAGAAGAGAATTTTTCTGTATATGTAATCCTTATAAGAGAGTCACGGTTAATTCATTTACAGGCAAGCCTTATTATGGTCATTTTTGGAAACATGGACACGTTGTAGCTTTATCATTATTAGGCTTCATCTTATTACTGTATGTATCTTATGATTTATATTGTTAAAGGGGGCTATTCATATTATTATTTATTAATGGTATTTCTAAATATTAACTTAGCAATCATAGTGTAATAGACTTTTATACATTTATTTGCTGAACATGGTTATATTTTTCTTTGTCATTTGGTTACACATCCTGTAAAAGCACAGACGACTTACAACATTTCAGCCAAATTGGCCTTGCTACTTATTGTACAACTGATCATCCTGCAGAAAGATCAACAGAATTGTGCAATTTGGCCACACAAGTGAAAATGTTTGAAAGGCAGGCCATGCATTTCTGGGATAGAAACAGGTCACTAATGTAAACTAAATGAATCAGCTTCTGAAAATAGTTTTTTTAGTACATGAAACATAACCATTTATGTAAGTTTTCAGTCAAATTGCTTTTGTATTGGGTGTTTAAGCTGGCATTTTAAATCAATGAGTTATAACTGAGCCATTGAACAAATCATTTCAGTATTTTCAGCATTTCCTCTTACACATCAGCATTGCCACATTATAAGGAAAACAATGGCTAATAAAAGTCTGTAGCTGGTTCAAATCCAGAAATGGAATTTATGTACACAAAATGGACTTTAAAGGGGAAGTAAAGTCTAAAAATAGAATAAGGCTAGAAATGCTGTATTTTGTATACTAAACATAAACATGAACTTACAGCACCACAAACCTAATCAAACAAATGATTTATGCTTTCAAAGTTGGCCACAAGAGGTCACCATATTGTAACTTTGTTAAACATCTTTGCAAGACCAAGACTGTGCACATGCTCAGTGTGGTCTGGGCTGCTTAGGGATTGTCATAAATGATCAAAACAGCACAAGTCAAATAATATCTGCCAGAAGCTGATACAGCAAGACTGATTAATAATCAGAATATGCAGACTGCACTGGGTCCTGTGTTGTCATGTAATCTAATGTGGATTTTATTGATTTTGTATAGTTTAATACAAACTTTCTCCAACTCTGCAGAACCAGTGGCTGCAGCAAAATAATCCTCCAAATAGAATTCCAGTTTATCTTTTTAAATCTGGCTCCATGGTCTTTGTCCCTGCAGCTGTGGTAAAAGTGGTAAAAAGTAAAGGGGATGTAAAGGCAAAAATAAAATCCAATACAAATCTCTACACAGTCGCCGACTGCTCTATAGGGAAACAAACAAAGCTGTTTGAATTCTGCATGGCTGGGAAGTAAGGTGGGGGTTCCCCCTGCTGTTCATAAGTATAATTATTTCCCTGCAGAGCAGTTAGGGACCATCTGACAATTCCTATCCACAGCAGTAAATGAAGGAAGAATTTCACTGCATACAGTCAGGTTTCTTATAAAAACTGTACACATGTTTTAATTAAAGTATACTGGAGATAGGTTTCTTTTTCATTAAAGAAAGTAAAAATGGGATTTTATTTTTTGGCCTTTACATGCCCTTTAACATTATATCCATATTGAGGCATTTAAATGGTAAATATATGAAAACCTACAAACTTTCAATGAAATTCACTGGTCCTGAATGGTGCACTGTCATTGCAGCTGTGTATGTTTTGCATAGTAAATTTTTTCCCAAGACAAAAAATATTAAAAACAAATGTCAGATGCTGAAAAAAATCTGTATGATTTAAACTGACTAACTGAACAACATCAATTCCTTTCATCAGTTGCATTAATATCCTTAATCTTGTAATAGGTGCAAAGGTCACCTCCAGCCTTCGAAAATCCAGAATCAGCAATGCTTTTGGTATGTGATTGTTGTAAAGGAATATGGGAAAAGAGAAGCAAGGAAAGAAAAAACGTGAATGCATCTACCTGCAAGGAGAAAGAGATCAACTGGAATATAAGGTTGGCAGAGAACAGAAAAGGCTACACTGACTGTAAATTCCAGTTTCTCTTAGTATACAGTATCAGTAAATGACAGTAGGTTTAAATTCCTATTCCAGTGTGGCCTTATTACAGACATTACACATCTAGGGTCCAGTTAGGGGCGTAGGGAATTAAGTTATAAGAACTAGGAGGGTTCATTAGTCAGGTCCCCTCTTGAGCAGGTTACAGTACCAGTTATGGTTGGTCAACCCTCTTAGCTAGTGGCCAAGCCATTTCCAAAGGGAGAACTAGACTAACTATTGGACACTGTAATCCCTGGGAATACTACATTGCCATTTATTAAAGAATTACAAACGTAAGCACTGAATTTCATGGATTGCTGTAAATGTAGTAAGCAGTGTCGGACTGGCCCACAGGGATACCAGGAAAACTCCCGGTGGGCCCAGGTGTCAGTGGACCCTCCTGCTTCAAAACATTTGGCCTATTTCATGGTCATTCCCTATTTCTATGAGAACAAAGAGACTAAATAGATTGAATAATAGATTATAGTATAAAGAGAGTAGACTAGCAGAATAGAGGTTGCATGAGGAGAGGAAAAATAATAGTACTTAGAGTGGGCCCCTGGTCTAAGATTTTTGGGTGGGCCCCTGGTGTCCCAGTCCAACACTGGTAGTAAGTGTGTCATCTTTCATTGACATTTGACCCAGAAGGTAATAACTAATGTTAAAGAATGATTCCACACTTAAAGAGAACAAGGATATTGGACTGTGGACCACTTATTGTATGTATTATACTTTTTGTTTTTGGCACCAAGCTTTAAAGCAATACAAAAATAAATAAATAAATAAATATATAAATATATATTGTTGCTCGAATGTGGGTGCTTGGTCAATCAGCGTATACAATGTTCAAAGTGGACCAGCACACCGAAGTTTTCAATCAAAAGAGTTTTATTTTCAACATCACTCATGTGGACACATGAGTGATGTTGAAATAAAACTCTTTTGATTGAAAACTTCGGTGTGCTGGTCCACTTTGAACATTATATATATATATATATATATATATATATATATATATATATATATATATATATATATATATATAATTCAATAGTACTATGCAAACTTGCTGACTGTATAGCTACAGTATGTCTTATTTCTTAAACACTTAAACAGAAACAATGCCTGGCAGTTCTCTAAAATTTCTCTAAAAGGAAAGCATTACCTCATTGTCCCTCATTTACCTGGAGCCCACCAACAGTCAGACGTTAATTTCTTTCCTTTGACTTTCTTCTCTTTATATGTTGGGTTTCTTCTGCCTGCGATAGTGAAGGCTAATCTTTTATCTCACAAATAACGGCTGCCTCTCTGTTCCGCTTTTGTGCAATTTGACGAGTGAAATATACAGACGAGATTAAATATATGCTAGCTCACGATTTGCATTTTCTATTTCTCTCTCCTCATGACTCATCCTGATTCATAATGTAATTTGTCTACATAGAGAAAAGGGCAAATACTGGAAGAGGCTGCATCATTGTCTGTTCTATACCCAGACATGTTAATCTTATTTTACATTAAAAATCAAACGGCATAAATGCAGTTTCTGTTCTTGAAATTGAAATGGCTCATTGTGCTCATTTTAGAATTGAAGTATTAAATGCTTTGGTATTTGAATGTTTAAAAATAGAGACTAAAGTTCATTAATCGTATTACGCTAATACAGTTTTAGGTATTATACGGATTGTATTTCTTCCTATTTTCTACTGTTATTCCCTATTGGAATCATCTTTATAACAAAGAATAATCTTAGCATGTATAAGAATTTTCTTTAGATATTTTATTATTTCCAACATCCATGAACTAGATAATTAATAAGGTCTAAGTAAATAAATCTCCCCTAGACTTAAAAATAATAATTATTACTAGAAGATGCTTTTAGAATGGACCACTACAATAATCTATAACTGTAATTAATGTACATGTGAAAACCCCACAAGAACATATGATATGCAATATTAAGTGGAAAATAAAATAAAAAATAAAATGTTTTGTACCCTTTCATATCAAATTATGAATGTGTTCTAATGCTTTGCTAAACCAAAGCAACATCACTGTTTTATTAAAGGATTAAACCCATAAAATGAATTGAAAGTAAATATATTTACAGTGGCTCTCCAAGCATTTTTTTCAACTTTCTAAATTCATTTTAGATTGTTCTGATTTTAGAGGCCTCTGAGTTATTAGCAGTTTCAGATGGCTAACACCAGGCATTAACTTACACCAACAAAAGGTTTGGGTGCAATGTATTTTTTCCCCAATATCTAATACAAGTAATTCTAAAACAACTGGACTTGCGGTAATCATTGAAAACGTAGATGGTGGAGTTGTTATTCTTAATATTAATGGCCACCGAAGAATGTCTATGGCCTTCAACCTTTGACTCTTACTTTGACCCTTATTCAATTTCACTGAGATGGAGTTCTGATTGTTGCACCGTAGTAAAGTTTGTTTGGATTTTGTGGGTATGTAATTGGTGTGATGATCTGATTGGCTCACTGGTGTATAAATATTTGAGGCATGGCTCTGTGAGTTTAGCCTATGATTAAGTGTTTATGACACGAAACACGTCAGGCTGAGGACACAATAAACTCTTTTCATTATGAATTGTTGCCTGGTGGAAGTTTGCCTTTTTTGAGTGCCTGTTTCATATTGGTTCTTCGGTTTGTCCTCCCCCGTGCTGAGGGCTCAGGGCGGTGCACCTGGGCCACTTCTTTTATGTGGTGAGTAATCATTATACTGCTTGGAGACCCCAATACTACAGATATATTTTCATTCTTAATATTATAGCGTATAATAACTACAATTGATAGGGAACCCCCTGAGAAAATTCTAGAAGAAGTGAGGGTTCCAGAGAATACTGTTAGTGATGGGCGAATTTGCTCAGAAAATTTGTGAATTTCCTGCGAAATGGCGAAAAATCTGCGAAAAGGGTGAATTTTCACGCCCATCACTACATACTGTATATAAGGAAAGCAGGAGGAGGTTAGGTTCTCTTTGGCCAATGGATAGAGATGTCGCGAACTGTTCGCCGGCGAACTTGTTCGCGCGAACATCGGGTGTTCGCGCTCGCCGGAAGTTCGCGAACGTCGCGCGACGTTCGCCATTTTGGGTTCGCCATTGTTGGCGCTTTTTTTTGCCCTCTCACCCCAGACCAGCAGGTACATGGCAGCCAATCAGGAAGCTCTCCCCTGGACCACTCCCCTTCCCTATAAAAACCGAAGCCCTGCAGCGTTTTTTCACTCTGCCTGTGTGTGCTGAAGAGATAGTGTAGGGAGAGAGCTGCTGCCTGTTAGTGATTTCAGGGACAGTTGAAAGTTTGCTGGCTAGTAATCGTTTTGATACTGCTCTGTTATTGGAGGGACAGAAGTCTGCAGGGGTTTGAGGGACATTTAAGCTTAGGTAGCTTTGCTGGCTAGTAATCTACCTTCTACTGCAGTGCTCTGTATGTAGCTGCAGTGGGCAGCTGTCCTGCTTCTGATCTCATCTGCTGACTGCTGCAATAACAGTAGTCCTTGTAAGGACTGCTTTTATTTTTTTTTTTGTTGTTTTACTACTACTACTACTACTACTACTACTACTATAAGAGCCCAGTGCTATTAGTCTAGCAGTGTTGGGGAGTGGGACTGGTGTGCTAATCTGCTGCTCCTAGTAGTTCAGCAGCACCAACTTTAATTTTTTTTTTTTAATATTCATTTTTTTTTATTTTACTTTTTTTTATTTTACTACCGCTGTAGTAGTGTATAAGTTGACCTTTTAGGCATTATTTGCCCTGTAGGCATTATTTGCACAGTGTTTTCTTCAACCCGCCATCGAGCTGTGTGACCTTGTTCCCATTCTGTCTAAATATCCATAATATTACCGTCTCCAGAAAAAACACCGGAGTCACTTTTTTCAAGCAGCATTCATATATTTTACGTAATCCGTATCCACCGCTGTAGTAGTGTATACGTTGGCCTTGTAGGCATTGTTTGCCCAGTTTTTTTGGCCACAGCCACTGAAGCACAGAGGCCAGAAAAAATATGCCATATAAATGCTGAAAATAGTCATTTTTTGCCATACGTTGACTCAACGTATATGGCAAAAAATGACTATTTTCAGCATTTATGTGGCATATTTTTTCTGGCAACTGTGCTTCAGTGGCTGCAACCAAAAAAACTGGGCAAACAATGTCTACAAGGTCAACGTATGGCGAAAAATTACTATTTTCAGCATTTATATGGCATATTTTTTCTGGCAACTGTGCTTCAGTGGCTGCGTCCAAAAAAACTGGGCAAACAATGTCTACAAGGTCAACGTATGGCGAAAAATGACTATTTTCAGCATTTATATGGCATATTTTTTCTGGCAACTGTGCTTCAGTGGCTGCGTCCAAAAAAACTGGGCAAACAATGCCTACAAGGTCAACGTATGGCAGTTGTTTAAAGAGAACAGTAGATTACTAGCCAGCAAAGCTACCTAAGCTAAAATGTCCCTCAAATCCCTGCAGACTTCTGTCCCTCCAATACAGAGCAGTATCAAGCAGATTACTAGCCAGCAAACTTACTATCATCTGTCCCTGAAATCACTAACAGCTCTCCCCCTACACTATCTCTTCCAAGCACACACAGGCAGATTTTTCAGATACATTTTTGCCCTTGATCCCCCTCTGGCATGCCACTGTCCAGGTCGTTGCACCCTTTAAACAACTTTAAAATCATTTTTCTGGCCAGAAATGTCTTTTCTAGATGTTAAAGTTCGCCTTCCCATTGAAGTCTATGGGGTTCGCGAACCGCTCGCATTTTTGCGCAAGTTCGCGAATATGTTCGCGAACTTTTTTTCCGACGTTCGCTACATCCCTACCAATGGAAGATCTACAACAGAAACAAGATTCTTCCCTGTCTGAAGAATATGACCTGAGTGTGGATGCTTGTACAAAAGATGAATAAACATTTGTGTGTAAGCACCCTCACATTTTGGACATTTTGGATTCTAAGGTAGAGCTATATGTGTAGCATGATGTACAGTATGTCAGAGTTTTTAATTTCATTTCTTGCATTAAAGGAACAGTAACACCAAAAAATGTAAGTGTTTTAAAGTAATGAAAATATAATGTACTGTTGCCCTGCACTGGTAAAACTGATGTGTTTGCTTCAGAAACTGTACTATAGTTCATATAAACAAGCTGCGGTGTAGCAATGGCGGAAATTGAAAAAGGCTATATGGCACAGGTTAAATAGTGGATAACAGATAACACCATTATTTTCTACAGAGTTTATCTGCTGTGTAACCTGAGCCTTTTCTCCTTTGAATGGCTGCCCCCACTGCTACACGGCAGCTTATTTATATAAACAATAGTAGTGTTTCTGAAGCAAACACAGCAGTTTTACCAGTGCAGGGCAACACTGCATTATATTTTTATTACTTTAAAACACTTAAATTTTTTGATGTTACTATTCCTTTAAAACAGCCTTTTTGGCCCCTTGTAGCTCCTTTCACCTTTCTTCTTCTTTCAGTCCTGTTCCAAAGAATACTGTTTTCACTTTCTGTAAACAGATTAGTAATTTTAAGGGGAATATGAAATTATATAGAAACCTTGCCCTATTGACTCTCCTGTGACTGTTTCTCTTGAGGTTTCTAGATATGCAACTATGTTAGGTGCCGTTAGTGGTGCTTAAAGTGGACCTATCACCCAGATGCAAAAATCTGTATAATAAAAGTCCTTTTCAAATTAAACATGAAATCCAATTTCTATTTTTTATTAAAGCATTCATAGCTGTTATAAGCTCATTTAAAAATCTCAGCTGTCAATCAAATATTGTCTGCCCCTCCTCTATGCCCTGGGCATAGAGGTGGGGCAGACAATTACTTTCCCTTTCCATTCAGCACTTCTTAGATGTCACTGCTCTCCACATATTCCCCCGTTCTCTTAACCATTTAATTGTGTAGCCAGTGCATGGAGATGGGCATCGGGTCCCCCATTCTGGAGCACAAACAAGATTCTGAGATCTTGCCTTAATAACAGTGCCCACAAAATGGCTCCTGCCTGCTTGCTATAATTATGAATTCCCAGACTGAAGGAAACAAGATTCAAATAATTTATATTGTGTAATTAAAGTTAATTTTGCTTGACTGATGTGATAAAATAGGATTTTGAATAATTTTTTTGGGTGACGGTTTCCCTTTAACAGGCAACTTTCAAATATAAGAATAGCCTCCAAAAACACAGCCATATAGATGTGGATTTGTGTTTTTTTGCTGCAAGCCTGAAGTCTATTCTTCTGGGTGAAATAAGCTTGGGAGACCTGAATAAATGACCATATTGTACAGTGACTCTTTATATGTGAAATTATTATATGAGTCTCCCTCGCTTATTTCACCCAGGAGAATAGAGCCTTGCAAAAAAAAATCTTTATATATGAAAGTTGTCTGTTGAGCAACACTGAAGCTCATTGAAAGACTAAAAAATCTAGGTATTCACCGAATCCACTATTTCGGATTCGGCCGAACCCCTGAATACTTCGGGAAAGATTCGGCAAATACCAAACTAAATCCGAATCGTAATTTGCATATGCAAATTAGGGGTGGGAAGGGGAAAACATTTTTTACTTCCTTGTTTTTTGACAAAAAGTCACACGATTTCCCTCCCAGTCCCTAATTTGCATATGCAATTTAGGATTTGTATTTGGTTAGGCTGGGTAGAAGGATTCGGCCTAAACGAATCCTGCTGAAAAAGGCCGAATCCTGAACCAAATTCTGTATGCGGTGCATCCCTAAAAAAATCCAAGCATTTTTCACTAATATGGTTCTGTTCTCAACAGTGTTACAAATATAAATCCACTGAAACTTATGGCCGACCTTCTATCTGGCTATCTATATAGCTATTCACAACAACTGCATGTAGAACTAATACTATGTAGCCCATTTATGTCAATCGGACAACATTAGGTGGCAAACAGTGGTGGAAAAGTGGTGGATTGCACATTATAAATATAATACACATTCACATAAAATAATTTCACAGCTTTGCACATGCACCTGATTTTACATGTGTAGTGTATTTCAGCATCAGTTTTTAGACACATTCCCACTAAATATTTAAGAATAGTCTCCTGCTTTATAATTGTGGTTAGATATATTGGCATTACCTATATCATGAAATTGGAGTTAATATTTACAGGTATGTACACCTTAATAAGCCCATATATTTTTAAACATGCTGCGGAAATTTGTTTTTTTTCAGTTGAACGTAGTGCCTGATGTGCATTATAAATTGGTTTGGCCTTCCAATAAATGTTTGTAAATTGGCCTCTAAAGCAAGCGTATCTATATTTAGTAGTTGAATGAGTCAGACAAAGAGTAATACACAGCCGCAGTGTTATTTTTAGCTCCTGATTATGCCTGGTGAGCCCAATACTGCTGTCTGATCCGTTAGCACAAAGAAGCCAGAAATGTGATTATTGATTCTTCCCGTGATACTCTGTCTAGAATACCCTTGAGATGCAGAGGGAATTGTAATTGTGCCACTCTCTTCAATCTTGCTTAACTAAATGGCCAACATATTTTAGATCAATATCATCTGAATCGACTTTCCTGTTTTTATTCAAAGCACTGGAATAGCTTGGGTTTTTTTTTTTTATTTTGAGTTCTTAAAAACAACAACATTAACACCTTAATGGTGTTTTAACCTCTCTGAAGAATGTCAGTCCCAGACTGAATCAAGTGGTGAGGAAATCTCTCAGGGACACATTTATGTTGTTTGCTGCTGTGTTAGAAAGTAGTGATGAGCGCTGCAGAGTTTTTTGCCAGGTGTGGATTGCATGTTATGAATCATCACCTGTGAATATTTTCACCAAATCAAATATTGCAGCAAAACAAATGCACCTTCCCTGCCTGCATATTCTCTTCTTCAAGATAAGACAGCTGTAATTTCTTAATAAATGCACGATTGCTCTGTAATATACAACATTTCTTCTTTCTTTTCCTGTTGGGCTGCAGACAGTAGTGTCCTGCAGTGGATTGGGTACCACAGGCAACCTTTAGCTTCAAAGCAGCCCTTCTGGGGGTGGTATGAAAATTTATTGTATACTGTGTTGTGTGATGCCGTTTCCAGTTTAGGTGATGCTTATGTCTTAGAGCCGGTGGAACTGCATAGAGACAAGAATGCTGGTAATCAGGGCACAGTTTGACATGGGTCTTCAAAAACAGGCCTACACAGGTCTTTCACCCTAGGTGCCCTAGGCAACCCACAGAGACTTAGAATAGAGGGCAGGCGCCACTCCGGAACACCAAAGTCATTCAGTCAGTAGAATCCAGGAGCCCAAATTTCGAATAGTACAAAAACCCCTTCCAAATATTTAGGTGGAACATCTGCCGGACCATTCTTATGACACATACATACGGGCGTCTTGATAAGTGCAACTAGCCATAGGGGTTTGGAACAAGATCCTGATGATACTTCACCATCTGCGCTTTGGTTTGCAGGGAACATGTCAGAAAAAGGACACATCGCAGAGACAGTTTCTTTATGATAAATACTTTACTAATCACCTTCTTTGTGAGTAGATCCAATTGTGTCTGTAACCGCACTTTGAGAAGTTATCACACTATCTAACATATTCTTTTCCTTAGGGACTGAGGAACACGGCATTAACAACAGTTTGGGGAAGCCAAGGGGGAAAATGCGTCTGCCTGGAAGGTACAGCTTCTTGGAAGGAGCCGTCCATTGCCTATTTTACTCCACTGCTCTATTTCTGTATAAACCAATTTTAGAATTATATTTTTATTAAACCCCTATTTTAGCAGAAGATACTGTACAAAGGTGCACCAGATGTTCATTCTTTTCATATACAGTTCCACCAAGTGTAACTCTAAGGTGACAACATGAGCAACATGGGATTTTATGACACTGCATGGCTATTCATAAATCATCAACTCTTGTACTTCCCAGAGATCTAAGCACTTCAGATTGAAGGGACACTTAATACTGAAGTCATCATAAAATAAGGTTAACAGTATTTTATAAACCATTTAGCAAATAGTATACATAATGGCACATTGTATGTCACTTAAAGAGACTATCTTTCACCAAATATCCTCTTTTTTACACTAGGTATTATAGTGTACCGTATCTTTTACCCTTACTGTCATATCTGTCACAGACTTTTGAACAAGCGGCATAGTATATGTTAATGAAACCTTCAGATGAAGGGTACTTGACCCTAGGGGACAGCATAGGGGATTGCTGCTAAGTGTATATCTGTATTCACTTCCATAAAGCACATGGGGGCTTTTGATGTTTTACAGAAATGAAACTGAAACATTCATGTAAGCACTGGGAAATGGATTCTTCCATAAAATCATAAAAATACAAATAAAGTTTCCAGCAGTCAAGTTAAAACATGTTTTAAACTCAGCTCGGAAGTAAAACAGAAGACAAATGGGGCTCAGTGTAGAGCTGGAATTTGTTCTAAGCTGCCTTCCAATGTTATTAAGGTGAAAATACTCCTTATATACAATGGATTCCTGGCAATAGCCACTTCACAGTTGGGTGAAAACCAAAATACATGACCTCCTTGTATGGTTAACTAAATTTATTATATGTGTTCAGTATAGTTATGCACAGGAGGAAGAGCTTCCAGGCTAAGTCAGAAAAATTAATTGTCAGAGGTAATGTTACATTACAAAAGGGGTTCTTTATGAAAAGTGCCTGCAAATGCAGGTACTCCAAAATGAACTCAAGGAAGAGCACATGTTTGAAGCATTAAAGTGCTTGTGTCCAAAGAGAACTGCAAACTGCACTTCCACGTGGTTGCCAACGTGTCCATCTTCTGATGAATGGGGCACCTATTGACTCTAGAGAACCCTGGAGCTACTCTCATCATGGACCTGGCAGTATCTCCAGGGTTCCCACAGCAGGTTGTCTCAATAGGTTCAGCAGTAAATTGGATGAAACCTCATTTTGAGCTTGCTTCCATTTTGCCGCATTGGGACACAACATGAAGTGTGGCTGCAATAATGCTGGAATTATGTGCGGGGTGGAAATGTTGCATGTCCAAGTTTCTATGAATGTCTGGCATTCATAAACCTCAGACACAACCTACTATATTAATATTATTTAGTTACCATTTTAGTTATAAAGAGTGGTTGTATGAATGACTGAACTTTTTTATTGCCCACTGTTTTATACACTAGATTGGCCTTTGAGAATTTACTAAAACTTTTTCTCACTCTAATAAAAAAAGAAAATCGACCAAAGTCCCAAACCCGAATCCTCTTAATTTACGAATAATTCTTCTCAATGCAAATAAACGTTGCAACAAAATTGTGCCTCAATTCGAATTGTACTACTTTTTCTAATTGATGCTGAGAAAACTCAAGTATATCAAATTGTCACTGCGAAAACTAAAATGTATCAGATTTTTGAAAGAAAACCAGCTCAGGTCTCGAAACATCATCAGGGACATTTTCCATTGACTTCTACATGAGCTTGACCGATTTTAGCTGAAATATTTTTGGATTATTAGCAGCTTTGGGGTATAATAAATCTTTAAAGTTTTCCCTTCTCTAAAAATTCTAGTTTTTTTTCTCTAAAAATTCTAGGTTTCCTCTTTAAAAACTCTACCAGAAAAATTTGAGCTTTAATAAATAGGCCCCTAAATGTAGGAGTTGTGATCAGGTACCTCTGATGCTGACTGTAGATATTTTTGTTATCATGACTAAATAAACACAACAACACAAATTTACCAATGGCAATACCCTACATCCAGTACAAATATTTCTCAGTGTATCCCCAATGGCAGCCACTGTCTATAGCTCACTATTGTCATGCTACATTTATTTCAAAGCCAAAGATTAGTGATGGGCGAATTTCTCCTGTTTCGCTTCGCTGAAAATTAGCGAATTTCCTGCAAAATTCACAAAACGGCGAAAAAAATCACTAATCTTTGGCTATGAAATAAATGTAGCATGACAAAATTATGGTGCAATTTAGAGGGAGATTCGCGAATTTATATACCGAAGTGCGGAAGTTCACTGCAAATTTGTGCCAGGCGAATTTATTTCCCATCACTACTAATAGAATTTTGTGTACCAAAACATAAGATGTGCAGAAGACTTCATTCACTTAGAGAGGTGTGTATTTATTTAACGTGCTACAGAAATATTATTTTCTAGTAACTAAATATTTTAGCCATTGTTAAGTCTATCAAAGACTTTTAAAAGACAATAACGAGAAAGATTGTCTTTGTTATCAATCTGCTGTTCATCAAAATGCGCTGTAGTTATTGACTAAAGCCTTTAATGCACTGACCTGGCATCCTGGATTTAAGATGCATGTTAGAGGATTATAGAAATAGAGGTCTCAGTCACAAACAGAATGTGAATTTTATGTAAGGGAGCAAAAAATTCAAGCCATTTAGATTCACAGAGATACGTATATATATATATATATATATATATATATATATATATATATATATATATATATATATATATATATATATATAGTGATGGGAAAGATCTATTGTTCTATTGTGTCTTCAACAGGATGGGATGAAAGGCACTAGACCTTATCAAACATCAGGGAAACATTCACTATTATTACCTGGTATTTACCATCTATGTAGTTTACGGTCTATTGATAGCAGAAAGAAAGCACCATTAATGTTCCAACATAAAAATTTTATAGGTTCTGTGTTAATTGTCTACAAATGCATTCATCCTTTGAAATACAAAAGATTAATAATTACCCATGCATTAGCTACAAGCAGTTTGTTGTATGGGTATGATGTTGTATTGGTATGATGGATTGTGTCAAGTTAATGAGTAGAGCAAAATAACTGCAGTTTGTTTAAAATAGAAAATTTGTATTTGCTTTGTTCCAAATGATAAAATCAGAATAGAAGGGTGGTTGAGACATACCTCTTTTTGTTATGGACAATGGTATTGTAAGGAAAGGGTAACAATTAAACTGAAGGGAAAGGGTAACTAGGCTAAGTTTTTTCAAAACAATCTAGGTTATACGCTGTGTCTGAGAGTAGTCAGTGTCCCTGGTAGAAATACTATAATACTATAATAACTGTAACAGGAAGAAGTGAGGAAGCAAAAGAAAGAGCTCTGTCTGTTAATTGGCTCATGTGACCTAACATGTATGGTATGTTTGACTTGTTTGTGTGCACCGTGAATCCTACGTTCCCAAGGGGCAGCCCTTATTTTTTAAAATGGCAATTTCTATTTATGATTACCCAATGGCACAAACTACTTAAAAAAGTATATTATTATGAAAATGATTTATTTACACGAAGCAGGGTTTTACACATGAACTGTTTTATGCAATATCTTTTTATAGTGACCTACATTGTTTGGGGGTATCGTTTTCCTTTAAAACACATTTCAGTGCAGGATTCTGCTGGGGCAGCACTATTAACTGATGTTATTAACAGGTAACTGTTATTGACAGACCTCCTTCTGCCAAATCTCTGGCTACATTTCTCTTTGAATTCTGGCTCTCTGTTTTCCACCTCTTTTGATCTCCAGCAGTGAAAACCCCATAAAAACCCACTTCCTAGATCTGGTCTTTACTAAAATCTAAATCTTTCTGCATTCAACATTTCACTCGGCAGCCACAACGCAAACAGGCCCACAATCCCAGCCCCTGGATGAACAGCCAGATGGGATTTGCGTTTCTGTACATGAACAGCAAAGCGCATGTGGCTGAAATCCCATACAAAAGCAGACTATTAATTTCTTATGGCCTGCCTTGGTACTCCCCTATCACAGGCTTAACAAGAATACTATAGTACAGTCATAAATAATAATAAATCCAACCCACAATGCTTGTTTTTCCATATTAAGCTCACTGCTCCATCCCTCTACAAATGAAACATTAACATCTGAATATACCTCCCAGTACTTTGCTGACTTCTTTAAAAGCAAAGTTAATTCTATCCACAAACAATTTTCCCATTCAGATACCAATATTCTCACTCTTCCTAAATCTCCTCTTTCATTTTTTCAACTCTTTTGATCTTGTAACTGAGTCTGAAGCCTCAAAACTTCTCCTGTCCTCTCCAACTACAACTTGCTCACTTGATCCTATGCCATCACCTGTACTTATACCATGTGCCCCTGTCCGTACTCCCAGGGGCTATCCTACCCATTTTTGCCGCCCCCCCCACGGCACACACCTTCAGCGCCAGACGGGGGTCAGCATCGCTAGTGCAGAGAGCACAGTTGTGCTCTCTGCACTAGAAGAGTTGAATTTCTGGGTTTAGTTACCTGAAGTGGCATTTTTGCCGCCCCTGGCAACCAGGGGGCGCTTCCGCCTGAGGCGAGTGCCTCAACTCGCCTCATTGGCGGAGCGCCCCCTACTTACTCCAGCTCATATATTCCACCCCTCTCTAACTTCTGGTACTTTCCCCTTATTGTTGAAACAGGCCTGTGTCAAGCCCACTCTGAAAAAGGCTACACTGGACTTATACTTGTTTAACGACCTGTTTCTCTCTTACCACTAGCCTCTAAAATTCTGAAATGTCTGGTCTTTCCCCTATTACTAACTTTCCCTGCACCAATCATTTGGTAGTCTATGCAGTCTGGCATTCAACCTGCACACTCCTGTGAAACTGCCTTATGTAGAGTTGTAAATGACCTCCAGACTGCTAAGGCCAAGGGACATTATTCTAATCTCATTCTCCTGGATTTATCTTCTGCTTTTGATACTGTCAACCATTCTGTTCTAATGCAAATTCTCCATTCAATTGGTATCCGAGATCGAGCTTCATCCTGGTTCTTTTCCTACCTTTCTGACTGCTCCTTCTGTTACTTTTGCTAACAAATCCTCTCTCTCCCTGTTCATCTTAGTGTGTTTATATATAGTACTTTTATTTATATTGTACTTTTATGCATTTTATGGTACTGCGGCTCCGTAACAGCATTTTACAAATAAAGTTATACATACATACATACATACAAGTGTTTTCCCATGACATAATCCCTTTAAGAGTATCTTAGACATGCAAAATAATTACAGTATGTGCAGGTATGTGAAACCATCTCCCTCATCTTGGGTTAGTATTCACTGGGCAGTTGGGGCTGGAAATGAAAGTGTCAATGAAAATATAATGTACTGTTGCCTTGCACTGGTAAAACTAACTTATTACTTTAAAACACTTATTTTTTGAAGTTACTATTCCTTTAAGGAATGTTGCTTTGCCTTATTGTTGCTTTGCTTAATTGGACTGCGGTTCCCAACATGCATTGGCCCTTTATACTATGTTGGAGTACGCTGGGATTTGTGGTTCATTGGTATGTGGCTATGGTTAAGCAACAGAGTCTGCAAAGTCAAAGAGGCTACAAATCCTAGCATAGTGGAAGCCATAGTCCAGCAAAATCTGGAGTGTATTCTTAAAGAAATACTGCTTGATAAAACATTCCCCAATGGAATTGCATTCTTTAGTGGTCCAAGTTAGGCACCCAAGATTACTAATAACAACCCTGGCTGAAATCAAACTAACTGAATTGAATTTCTTCAGCAACAATTGTGTGAAGAAAGAGGGAAGTGTGCACATAACAAGCAGGATACACTTGCATCAGTTGGTCACTTTTATGGAGGACTAGGGAATAAAAGCAGCCAATCTATTTCTGGGAATGTTAGATCTATAAAGGAAGCATATATGGTGAAGCTTTGATTTTATGGTTTGGTAGCATAGAGGCCAGTTATATGTTTATAGGTTAAAGCCTTTAGTCTTTGTGCTTTCGATAGAGAAAGAACTAATCATTACAAAAATGTAGAGGTTTCAGTAAGGAACACAATGGAGTAGCAGTGGCCTCGTATGAAAAGTAGATGTATATTATAGACAATAATGGACCCCCTGTTGTAAATTATAAGGATGTCAGAGTCACCAAGGAGTTTCAGGATCATATATTTATATGCTTCATATTTTATCACAGGAGGTACTGTACATTACTATTTATAATACACAAATCTCAGAGAGTGACTTGATACAAATTACATCACTAAGCGCCCATTATAAATATATGAATATATAACAGGTATCAGATCTGTTATCTGGAAACCCTGTTATCAAGAAAACTCCAAATTATGGAAATGCCACCTCCCATGGGTGTAAATTAATTAATGGCGAAAATTCGCCAGCGATGGCTTCACACCCATTTCAACACTGTAAAATAATGTTCCATATGTATGGGGGAAAGCGGTTATCCAAAAAAATCTTTGTGCCTTTTGCAGCCTATCACCGTGGAAAAATGAAAAGTCGCCAGCGTTTTTTTGAACTTAGATGATTTTTCCATTCAGAATATGAAGTAAGTAACTGAAGACAATGGCAAATGTCCCTTGTAGAATTTGAAGAGGTTTTCGTGACATGTTGTTCTTTGATGGTTTTTAGACAACTCGAAAACATCATATGATTTGAGTATCAAATTTGAAAAATTTGTTCAATTCGAATTGTGGCGTGACTTTTTCGAGACTTTACCCGCACTGACTTTTTCTAGCAGTTTTTCTGCTAAATGAGTTAAATTCGTGGATGGGAGTTAATAAAAAAAGGGCTACATTTGAGTTTTAGTAAATATTGTTATCGATACTTTTTAATAATCGTCTTTTTATTCAGGCAATTCGGACCCTAGCAACCAGATTACTGAAATTACAAACTGGGGAGCTGCTGAATAAAAATCTAAATAACTCAAACACTACGGATAATAAAAAATGGAAACCAATTGCAAATTGTCTCAGAATATCACTCTCTACATCATACTAAAAGTCAATTCAAAGGTGAACAACCACTTCAAGGTATGGAGATCCAAATTATGGAAATACCCCTTATCCCGAAAACCCCAGATCCAGAACATTCTGGATAACAGATCCCATTCTTGTATATAACTATAATAACATCAGTAAGATCTATTTATAAGGATATATTTTACAGGATATGTATTTACTTTGACATATGACCCTTAGCACTAAATGCATAACCTTAAGGTAAATCTATTTTTAGTATTTATTTATATTCTATGGTTGTATTGTTCCCCATCTATTAACACAACCACACCTTTGTCTGATCAGCTGTTTCCCTGTGTGATATGTTACTCATACATTAGGATCGATTAAATAAAAACATTATTTCCTACAAATAATGGGAAATGAACTCCCAAAATTTAGTTCACAGTGTGAACATGCAATGATGCTTACATTATTATGTGTACCCATGAGGGCAATGAATTTCCAAAATATTATTAAGCCATGTCTTGATGGTTTTAAAATAAGTAAAGCTGCAGACAAGTGATTATCACCTTCCTTGTTACAGAGTCACATGCAGAGCATTGATGAACTGTTTTCTATAGAGCAGTGATTAACCTCTTGTCTAATAAAGGCCTTCAGTGGCCTGCAAACCTGAGATTATCCATATCCATGCACAGCAATGATAATCCTTTACCATTAAAGGGCCAGTGACATTAAAAGCTGAACTGCCAAAGGAAGTTTATCTTCCGGATAATACAGGTTTTATAGAGGTGCTTACAGGCATAGATTGCCTGCTTATAAAATGATACCCTCCTCACATGTATAATGTGGTATTATTTGTAGTGATGAGCGAATTTTTGTCGGCAGCCATGGCTGCTCTAATAGTCAGTTTCCCCTTTATATTGTATTTCTCTGCCTTTTGATAGTTTAATTCTTAGAACTTTTCCAGTACTGCAGTCTCTTGTAGTTCAGTGTTCTGCAATTCCGAATGTAGTACAGTTTTTAGCCATTATTTATCAGACAATAGTTTTTTCAATGGTGAAAGAAGACTTTGCTCCTGTCTGCCTTTCCTAATCTCTGTCTGTCGATCTCTCGATGCAGGATTCTGCCTGGCCGAACCAAATCCGAATCCTAATTTGCATATGAAAATTAGGGATGGGGAGGGAAATCACGTGACTTTTTGTCATAAAACAAGGAAGTAAAAATGTTTTCCCCTTGCCACACCTAATCTGCATATGCAAATGTGCATATGCAAATTAGGGTTCGGATTAGGTTCAGTATTCGGCCGAATCTTTTACAAAGGGTTTGGGGGTTCGGCCGAATCCAAAAAAGTGGATTCTGTGCATCCCTAATATAAAGAGTATATACAAAATACAAAGCAATAATAGCTGCTTTAAAGAGGTTGTTCACCTTTGAGTTTTAGTATGACATAGAGAGTGATATTTTGAGGCAATTGGTTTTCATTTTTAATTATTTGTGTTTCTTGAGTTTTTATGAACTATTGTTTTTTGTTTGTTTAGTTATTTAGCTCTTATTCAGCAGCTCTCCGGTTTGCAGTTTCAGTAATTGGCTTGCTAGGGTCCAAATTACCCTAGCAACCATGCATTGATTTGAATAAGAGACTGTAATATGAATAGGAAAGGGTCTGAATAGAAAGATGAGTAATAAAAAGTAAAAATAAATTTGTAGTCTTACAAAGCATTTTATTAAAGATGGGGGTCAATGACACCATGCTTAGGGCATAATGGTTGGGGGGCACTGACCACGTACCTCTTCTGCCTAGTTCAGACCCTAGAACAGTAATCCCCAATCAATAGCTTGTGAGCAACATGTTGCTCTCCAACCCCTTGGATGTGGCTTCCAGTGTCCTCAAAGCAGGTGCTTATTTTTGAATTCTTGGCAAGTTTTGGTTGCTTAAAAACCATGTGCACTGCCAAACAGAACCTCCTATAGGTTGCCAATCCACATAGGGGCTACCAAATGGCCAGACTTATTTGGCACCCCATGAACTTTTCATGTTTTTCATGTGTTGCTCCCCAACTCTTTTTGCATTCCAATGTGCCTCTTGGGTACAAAAGTTGTGGATCCCTGCCCAAGAAGATCATAAATGCCAGTAGCAATTTTCTGTACTCTCCAGACCCCTGACCTCCCATTCATAAGGGTGCGTGTACACTTGTAGTATGCTTGCGCATTTGAAGGGCGGGGATGCACTGGCAAGGACGGGTTGCCTAGGACACTCGTCTAGCTTGGCCTGGTTGGAGAAGACATGCTCCTATGGAATCAGTTGCAAATGCAGTTTTGACATCAAGCACAGAAAGCAATTGCATCCATTTTCCTATATTGGGCACAATTGAGGTGGGTACAAATTCATGCATTGCTGGAATTGTGAGTCTCTCTTGAAAAAGAAAATGAAAGTCGGTCAAAAAGCAAGTTCGAAACAAAGAATAGAATGCCCACTTTCTCTTTCTTTCTCTCTCTTTTTCTCTGTACATCACCAAAAGTAGAAAAATATTCTGTTGTAAATCTGCTTAGACAGAGAGATGAAATTAGATGGATATCACAAAAAACAGACCCAGATAATTTGGTTTGGGCTAGACTATAAGACAAGTCCATTTACAATCTTATGTACATGAGTAAGAACATGCTGGCTTGTAAGTAAATTAATGCAACTTGCTATTCGGGGACATCTGAGAATTCCAGGAAAGTTTGCTCATTTTCCTGTAAGCTCATATTTATTACACCCTTTACAAGTATATTTTTATTTATAAATATATTTTTTCTACCCAAGAAAAATATTACAAAAATATTTTACAGTAATGACACACGTTTGACACATCTTAGTGAAGCCAACTGCCTTCTAATTAAGTTTACATATTTTATACATATGAAATATAGTAAAGGCAAAAGTATGCGTGGGGGGAATATTATAAAAATAGGTAACGGAAAAAATATTTGCAATGCTAAAAGTAATGCCTCTGCGTGAACAAATGCTCCTTTGCGTGACTTTAATGTTCAGTAGCTTTTGCGAATCGAGTAACTGTGTAGCGACCACTTCCATCAGTGGAAAATTTTTTTGTGAATTTTATTGTTTGCGCCAATGAGTGGTGAATGTAATAAAACTTTTTACTGAAAAATTGCTCCAAAAGATTACAACACCTTCGAACACTTCTTAAAAGTGCGCAATTAAAATTCGCAATGCAATAACAGTTTAAGGAAGAATATTACATTGCTAGATGTGAATTTTTATTCTTATTGGTGCAAATTGTTTTTCTTTTTGCGACTTTTATTACATTCTCCCATAAGAGACATGCTGTATCTATCCGATACTAACTTAAAAAGTAAAGTGCCATGTTTTTTACTTTTTGCACCCTGTTTTGCAACTTCTTTAATATCTTTAACAAGCAGAAAGATTTGCACCCTTTCCATTAATTCTGTGTTCACTTGTGTGCCGAAAATGCATTAAAGTTACAAAAACGCTGACGACTTTTCCTTTTTTGAAGAGGGATTGACTGCAAAAGTCCAAACTTTAACCTTTTTTGGGTAACCGGTTTTCTCCGGACATTTTATAACATATGGACCATTCATTTTACAGCTCATGTGTAGGGCATTACATGAACTCTCTTGTCTTTATTAAGGTTTCCTGGACATTTGTAATAAAAAGTGGTAACTTCAAGCATTTGCACAAACATTTATAATAAAGACCTCCATACAACTTTAAATTACCCGCCGTATGCAAATTAACCTAAGAGCAAGATCAAACAAACGCTATCGCATCTATGAAATGCTCACATTGCCAAAGTAGCTCTAGGGAAAAGTCTCCAGCGTTCGGGCACAGGGTGCAACTTTGCATATTAGTGTATTAGCGCAGTGGTAGCGAATTTGCACCTGGCAAAGTGGTTGGATATGTGCAAAGCGGTCGCTGGCTACAATATGCCCTTAAGTGAATCTACATCATCCAGGCATGCAAGCTAGGGGTGCCTCTTCTAAGGCAAATTGGAGATATTTCAGATTTCACTTATGAAGGTTTTATTTGGAAAAAAAAGGATAAACTCAATATGTAGATTAGGAACAAATCCCTGCCCTAATGAATATACAGTATAATTTGGTGGGTAACTTAAAGACATAAATATGAGGGTAATATTGGCTGCTATATACAAAGTAAGGGCCAAGATTGAGTTTATTTTGAGTTAACAGTTCCTAGAGAAGAATGCAGGATGCAAAGAGCAAAAAACATGGAGAATGGTGTCCATTTTTTTTACATTGAATCTTGTCTAAATATATGGAAAATTTATCAAAATCGAAGTTTGTGAAAAAAAAAAGCACAGACAAAACTTGTGCGACTTTTTTCTCGAACTAATTTGACAACATTTTCCCCCGCATGTTTTTTCGCAGAAAAAAAGTTCCATGTCAGTGTGAATCTCATTGTCCCATTCAGTTTCAATGAGGCTGAAAATCTTTGATGTTTTAATAAACCGGAGAAACAAATAAATAAATAAAGTTGCCGGAGAACATTCCCATTGACTTCAATACAACCTCGCCAGCTTTTACTTGCCAGGTTTTTTGTGGCGACTTTTTGTAGTTTTACACTTTAATAAATATTCGTACTCGTGTTTTTTCACTGCGTTTTTGCTTGAATTGTGAAAAAAAAACAAAAACAGATTTTTGATAAATCGGTCCCTAAAATTGAGTTTATGGGGCATATTTATCAAAGAGATAATTTAGAGATCAACACAGTCCACTAGAGTAAAATTCTCTCTACTCCACTCTCCATTCCTGTAATTAGGAGGTTTCTGAAAAATGGGTGTCCTGATAATGGAATACCATCATTTGGCATGGGCTATTTATACACTCAGGGGCGATCCTGGCCCCTCCGCTGCCTGAGGCAGCAGCAATTGCTGCCCCCCCTCCCCTGGAAATTCGCTCTTAAAGTACCAGGAGCAGCATTTTTGCTGCTCCTGGTAACTAGTGGGGCGCTGCTGCCTGAGGCAACAGCCTCAACTCGCCTCATTGGCGAAGCACCCCTGTATACACTCTGTTTTCAGTAAATACTCCTGACCCTCTGCCCCATTTCACACTAAACACAACTTTTGAGATAAGTTGATGGACTCTGGGGAGCAAGGCAACACAGACACAAAAGTACAAAGGGAATATTGTAGGAAGGGTTTATTTGCTCTTCTTTCATTGTATTAAATGAGAGATGTTTGTAATCTAAAGGGGTAATTTATGTTTCCCAGTGACACATGTTCTAGAGCACAAAGGGTGTTTATCGAACAAGTACTTTCACCCTGGGGAATACTGCAGTCTGCTTCAGAGACTGGATTGAATATTCAGCGGGACAAGCAGAATATGATATTCCCCAAAGCACAGATGAGCCCTATCCTTACTGCCTGGCATGGGATTGAATGACACACAAATTAGGGCACAGGTAGAGGGCTGGAGGGAGGGGCACCTACATGCTTCCCCTCTGTCCACCATCTTGGATAGAGTGCTGCTTAATGAAATGGATTGCCGAGGCCTGCAACCATTAGTAGGCAGCAGAACCCAGACTGACAGTTACATAGTTACGTTGGGTTGAAACAAGACCAAAGTCCATCAAGTTCAACCCCTCCAAATGAAACCCAACATCCATACACACACTCACACTGACCCCTTCACACACTCACAAACTATATATACCAATATATATACTAAAGGGGTTATTTATCAAGGTCCGAACTTATCTCAATATTGTCTGCTACAAACTCCAATCTAAGCTGCTCGGGTTTTTAACAATTATTTATTATTACATTTTCCCGAAATTTTAAATTGCGTCAAAAACTCAGATTTTCACGATTTTTTCTGAGGTTTCACTTGATTTTCACGATTTTTCCTGAGGTTTCACTTGATGTTCAGAGTTTTCACCCAAAATGTCAAATTTTTGCCTGAAACCTCCGAAAACTTTGGGGTTTGGCACGAGACCCATCGCACATCAATAAAATCATTGGGACATCTCCCATTGACTTATATGCAACCTCGACAGGTCTGAGATGCCAGGATTTCAGATTCTGAGTTTTACAGCCTCGGGGTTTAATAAAATCCAAAAAATGTGTGATTTTTTAAAAGCCTGATTTTATTAAAAAAAAAATCACAATTTTTTTCATGATTTTTGCATTCGGGGTTTAGTAAATAACCCCCTAATTGTATATTTTAGTATAACAATAGCCTTGGACATTATGCTTATCCAAAAAGTCATCCAAGCCACTCTTAAAGGCATTAATAGAATTAGCCATCACAACATCATCCAGCAGGGCATTCTACAACCTCACCTATGCTGCTTCAAATGAAAGTTATGTTCCTCTTGTCTATAGGGTTGGTTTCTGGTGCGGTGACCTTCTTTATTATAAAATAGATTGCGGACTCTTTTTTGCTCTTTGCACACTGCATTCTGTTGCACAAATGATCCCTTAAGCTTATTGCACAATATATAAATCTTATGCTACACTACTTTTGTGATCAAATGTTATACTTTTGCCACCGGTATGGCTTGTCTGGGCATATTACCCCTTCTCTGAAACTCTACACAATCCTTAACCATTGATCTTATTTTAAAACTGCCCTTCAGAATGAAATATTTTTGCACAAGTATGACTTTTGATAATATTGAGTCCTCTGCTGAGAACTGTTTAAGTAATATTTTTATGTTGTTACAAAATTCCTTTTAGCTTTGAAATCCAAAGGATCGACCAAAAAGTTTGGTTGCATGGCAACAGCACATTCAGGAACAAGATAAGATATACAAAACGTGCCCTGCATAACAAGTACTAAAGTCTTCTTCCAAGAAAGAAAATAAGCTAGGCTTCAGAATGACTAAGTAGAAAAATTGTGAACAAAATCCATAAACCAAAATAGCTTGCAGCGATCTATGCAGATTTAATTTATTCTTGGGAAATAAATAGATAAATAAAGGAACTAAAGGTTAGCTAGCAGACTCTGGAGAAATGTGATGTCCTAAAGCAGTTCCATCCTTAGATCCAGGTTACATCACAATTCACAAAAAATGTAGAATTCCTTCACATAGCATGACATCTCATTGCAACCTATCCCATTAGATCTCTAATTCATTTTACAGCCAGTGGGTCCAGGACAAAGACCTCATTGGGGGCCTCTCTTAGGTCTAAAAAGTTTGTGACAGAACTAACCTAAAGCACATGAACTTGAATAGGCCAAAAAGGCCAAATATCGGCAGATATCAATCTAACAGGTTTGATTTTTCTTAGCCATCTGCTAGTTGATGCGGCTCGTCCTTTAAAGTAGGGCCAAACGAACGGATCTTATCACGTACGGCCACCTTTAGCGATGTAATTTTTGTCACATGACTCAAATTGCATACCTCCTGCCTTATAGTAGCTTTATATTAGGGAATACATTATTCAGTATAAAGTAAGACTTCTTTTAAAGACACCACACCAAGCATTTAAGTCAGATGAGCCAAAATGCCCTCTGGCTTGGCTTAACCAGCCAAGTCAACAAAAAGTTATTGTACCACAAAGATAACCTTTGTTAATGGGAACAAAAAAGGAAAAATATTAGCACTGTTGTTTAGTGACCTTTTTCTTAAGCCAACATTCCCGTATTAGGGGCAACTGTTAGGGATGTAGCGAACGTCGGAAAAAAAGTTCGCGAACATATTCGCGAACTTGCGCAAAAATGCGAGCGGTTCGCGAACGGTTCGCGAACCCCATAGACTTCAATGGGAAGGCGAACTTTAACATCTAGAAAAGACATTTCTGGCCAGAAAAATGATTTTAAAGTTGTTTAAAGGGTGCAACGACCTGGACAGTGGCATGCCAGAGGGGGATCAAGGGCAAAAATGTATCTGAAAAATCTGCCTGTGTGTGCTTGGAAGAGATAGTGTAGGGGGAGAGCTGTTAGTGATTTCAGGGACAGATGATAGTAAGCTTGCTGGCTAGTAATCTGCTTGATACTGCTCTGTATTGGAGGGACAGAAGTCTGCAGGGATTTGAGGGACATTTTAGCTTAGGTAGCTTTGCTGGCTAGTAATCTACTGTTCTCTTTAAACAACTGCCATACGTTGACCTTGTAGGCATTGTTTGCCCAGTTTTTTTGGACGCAGCCACTGAAGCACAGTTGCCAGAAAAAATATGCCATATAAATGCTGAAAATAGTAATTTTTCGCCATACGTTGACCTTGTAGACATTGTTTGCCCAGTTTTTTTGGACGCAGCCACTGAAGCACAGTTGCCAGAAAAATTATGCCATATAAATGCTGAAAATATAAATTTTTTGGTTGCAGCCACTGAAGCACAGAGGCCAGAAAAATTATGCCATATAAATGCAGAAAATATGCATTTTTTTGGTCGCAGCCACTGAAGCACAGTTGCCAGAAAAATTATGCCATATAAATGCTGAAAATATAAATTTTTTTGGTTGCAGCCACTGAAGCACAGAGGCCAGAAAAATTATGCCATATAAATGCAGAAAATATGCATTTTTTTGGTCGCAGCCACTGAAGCACAGTTGCCAGAAAAAATATGCCATATAAATGCTGAAAATAGTCATTTTTTGCCATATACGTTGAGTCAACGTATGGCAAAAAATTACTATTTTCAGCATTTATATGGCATATTTTTTCTGGCCTCTGTGCTTCAGTGGCTGCGGCCAAAAAAACTGGGCAAACAATGCCTACAAGGTCAACGTCGTTGACCTTGTAGGCATTGTTTGCCCAGTTTTTTTGGCCGCAGCCACTGAAGCACAGAGGCCAGAAAAAATATGCCATATAAATGCTGAAAATAGTAATTTTTTTGGTCGCAGCCACTGAAGCACAGTTGCCAGAAAAATTATGCCATATAAATGCTGAAAATATAAATTTTTTGGTTGCAGCCACTGAAGCACAGAGGCCAGAAAAATTATGCCATATAAATGCTGAAAATATAAATTTTTTTGGTTGCAGCCACTGAAGCACAGAGGCCAGAAAAATTATGCCATATAAATGCAGAAAATATGCATTTTTTTGGTCGCAGCCACTGAAGCACAGTTGCCAGAAAAATTATGCCATATAAATGCAGAAAATATGCATTTTTTTGGACGCAGCCACTGAAGCACAGTTGCCAGAAAAAATATGCCATATAAATGCTGAAAATAGTCATTTTTTGCCATACGTTGACCTTGTAGACATTGTTTGCCCAGTTTTTTTGGTTGCAGCCACTGAAGCACAGAGGCCATAAAAAAATTAAACCAGTAGGGTTTGCACCCTAGTTTGTAACGGTGGCGGAGGGAGGAGGAGGACGCTAAAGGACAGCTGTGTGTGGAGTCATGAGGCTTGAAGAGAAGGACAGCTGCATAGAAGTCAGAACAAGTCTTCCGGCGTGCAGTAACCCTCCGAGATCCACCCCTCATTCATTTTAATAAAGGTCAGGTAATCGACACTTTTGTGACCTAGGCGAGTTCTCTTCTCAGTTACAATCCCTCCTGCTGCACTGAAGGTCCTTTCTGAGAGCACACTTGAGGCTGGGCAAGACAAGAGGTTCATGGCAAATTGTGACAGCTCTGGCCACAGATCAAGCCTGCGCACCCAGTAGTCCAGGGGTTCATCGCTCCTCAGAGTGTCGATATCTGCAGTTAATGCCAGGTAGTCCGCTACCTGCCGGTCGAGGCGTTCTTTGAGGGTGGATCCAGAAGGGTTGTGGCGCTGCCTTGGACAGAAAAACATTTGCATGTCTGACGTTACAGACTGGCCAAAGGGCTTTGTCCTTGCAGGTGTGCTCGTGGCAGGATTACTGGCACCTCTGCCCCTGGAATGTTGATGAGTTCCTGAAGTGACATCACCCTTAAAAGCATTGTACAACATGTTTTGCAGGCTGGTTTGTAAATGCCGCATCTTTTCGGACTTGTGGTATGTTGGTAACATTTCTGACACTTTATGCTTGTACCGAGGGTCTAGTAGCGTTGCGACCCAGTACAGGTCCTTCTCCTTAAGCCTCTTGATACGGGGGTCCTTCAACAGGCATGACAGCATGAAAGACCCCATTCTCACAAGGTTGGATGCAGAGCTATCCATCTCCGCTTCCTCATTATCAAGGACTGCATCATCCACGGTCTCCTCCCCCCAGCCACGTACAAGACCAGGGGTCCCCAAAAGGTCACCACTAGCCCCCTGGGAAGCCTGCTCCTGTTGGTCCTCCTCCTCCTCCTCCACAAAGCCACCTTCCTCCTCTGACTCCACTTCTGGCACCTCTCCCTGCGTTGCAGCAGGTGCCTGGGTTCGTTCTGGTGATTCCGACCAGAAATCGTGCGCTTCCAGCTCCTCGTCACGCTGGTCTACAGCCTCATCTGTCACTCGTCGCACGGCACGCTCCAGGAAGAAAGCGAAGGGTATTAGGTCGCTGATGGTGCCTTCGGTGCGACTGACCATATTTGTCACCTCTTCAAAAGGTCGCATGAGCCTGCAGGCATCGCGCATAAGCACCCAGTAACGGGGGAAAAAAATCCCCAGCTGTGCAGATCCAGTCCTACCACCCAGTTCAAAAAGGTACTCGTTGACGGCCCTTTGTTGTTGCAGCAGACGTTCCAACATAAGGAGCGTTGAATTCCAGCGAGTCTGGCTGTCAGAAATCAAACGCCTGACTGGCATGTTGTAGCGCTGCTGAATGTCAGCAAGGCGTGCCATGGCTGTGTAGGAACGTCTGAAATGGGCCGACACCTTTCTGGACTGGGTGAGAACGTCCTGGAATCCTGGGTACTTGGAGACAAAACGTTGGACTATTAAATTTAACACATGTGCCATGCAGGGCACATGTGTTAAATTGCCTAGTCTCAACGCTGCCAACAGATTGCTTCCATTGTCACACACCACTTTTCCGATCTGCAGTTGGTGTGGGGTCAGCCACCGATCGGCCTGTGACTGCAGAGATGACAGGAGTACAGATCCGGTATGGTTTTTGCTTTCCAGGCACGTCATCCCCAAGACAGCGTGACAACGGCGTACCTGGCACGTCGAATAGCCTAGGGGGAGCTGGGGGTGCACAGGTGTGGAGGAGGAGAAGGAGGACCCAGCAGCAGAGTAAGAAGAAGAAGAAGACGAGGTAGAGAGCGATGGAGGAGTAGAGGTGGTGTCAGAACCGCGTGCAATCCGTGGCGGTGACACCAACTCCACTGTTGTTGTTGAGCTACCCATTCCCTGCTTCCCAGCCATTACCAAGTTCACCCAGTGGGCAGTGTAGGTGACATACCTGCCCTGACCATGCTTGGAGGACCATGCGTCAGTAGTCATATGGACCTTTGGCCCAACACTAAGTGACAGAGATGCGGTAACTTGGCTCTGCACATGTTGGTACAGGTGTGGTATTCCCTTTTTAGAAAAAAATTGCGGCTGGGTACCTTCCACTGCGGTGTCCCAATTGCTACAAATTTGCGGAAGGCCTCAGAGTCCACCAGCTGGTATGGTAAAAGCTGGCGGGCTAAGAGTGCAGACAAGCCAGCTGTCAGACGCCGGGCAAGGGGGTGACAGTCAGACATTGGCTTCTTACGCTCAAACATGGCCTTCACAGAAACTTGGCTGGTGGCAGATGACTGGGAATGGGAACAGGTGGTCAAGGTGGAAGGCGGAGTGGAGGGTGGTTCAGACGGGTCAAGGAGAGCAGAGGTAGAGCAGTAAGATGCTGGACCAGAAGGAGTGTGGCTTTTAGTTTGCCTGTTGCCTTTGAGGTGTTGCTCCCAAAGTGCTTTGTGCTTGCCGCTCATGTGCCTTCGCATAGAAGTTGTACCTATGTGGCTGTTGGGCTTACCAAGGCTCAGTTTCTGACTGCACTCATTGCAAATTACAATGCTTTTGTCAGAGGCACACACATTAAAAAAATCCCACACTGCTGACTTTTTGGAAGTGTGCGATCTGGCGGTAACAGTAGAAGTTGGCGGAGTTGGCGGTATTGGCGGCAATGGCGGGTGCGTTGGCCGGCTGAACACAGGTGCCGATACATGTTGTTGCCCTGCTGATCCCTGCGGGCTGTCCTCCCTGCTTCTTCTAAGTCTTATTCTCCTACTGCCTCTCTGACTCTCCGTCTCTCCATCTGAACTACCCTCCTCTTGCTCTCTTCTACTAGGCACCCACAAAACATCAATCTCCTCATCATCATTCTCCTCAGATGCATCAATTTCTTCTGACACATCACAGAAGGAAGCAGCAGCGGGGACCTCCTCCTCATCACTCATTATGTCCATCTCTATCGTGTTCTCTGCCAGAATTAATCTGGTGTAAGGTCCTCATCTCCTTCATCTTCTTCTGGCAATAATGGTTGCGCATTACTCAGTTCAAGAAACTCATTGGAAAATAACTCCTCTGACCCCAGTGAAGAAGGGGCACCGGTGGTGGAGGAAGTGTTACGTGGGGTGGCCATAGCAGTGGAGGATGAGGAGGATGTTGTGGTAAAGTTAGAAACGGTAGAGGATGGGGTGTGCTGTGTAAGCCAGTCAACTACCTCTTCAGCATTTTGGGAGTTCAGGGTCATTGGCTTTTAAAACTGGGAAATTTGCTAGGGCCACAGGATTGCATAGCAGCACGGCCCCTAGCACGGCCTCTGCGTGGCGGCCTGCCTTTGCCTGGCATTATTTTTAAAAAAACAACAACAACAACAAAAACTCAGTTGGTTTTTCTGGAAACGATAATACACACAGCTAGATGGCGGGTTGAAGAAACACTGTGCAAATAATGCCTACAAAGTCAACGTATACACTACTACAGCGGTGGATACGGATTACGTAAAATATATGAATGCTGCTTGAAAAAAAGTAACTCAAGTGGTTTTTCTAGAGACGATAATATTATCAATATTTAGACAAAATGTGAACAAGGTCACACAGCTCGATGGCGGGTTGAAGAAAACAGTGTGCAAATAATGCCTACAAGGTCAACGTATACACTACTACAGCGGTGGATACGGATTACGTAAAATATATGAATGCTGCTTGAAAAAAAGTAACTCAAGTGGTTTTTCTAGAGACGATAATATTATCAATATTTAGACAAAATGTGAACAAGCTCACACAGCTCGATGGCGGGTTGAAGAAAACAGTGTGCAAATAATGCCTACAAGGTCAACGTATACACTACTACAGCGGTGGATACGGATTACGTAAAATATATGAATGCTGCTTGAAAAAAAGTAACTCAAGTGGTTTTTCTAGAGACGATAATATTATCAATATTTAGACAAAATGTGAACAAGCTCACACAGCTCGATGGCGGGTTGAAGAAAACACTGTGCAAATAATGCCTACAAGGTCAACGTATACACTACTACAGCGGTGGATACGGATTACGTAAAATATATGAATGCTGCTTGAAAAAAAGTAACTCAAGTGGTTTTTCTAGAGACGATAATATTATCAATATTTAGACAAAATGTGAACAAGCTCACACAGCTCGATGGCGGGTTGAAGAAAACAGTGTGCAAATAATGCCTACAAGGTCAACGTATACACTACTACAGCGGTGGATACGGATTACGTAAAATATATGAATGCTGCTTGAAAAAAAGTAACTCAAGTGGTTTTTCTAGAGACGATAATATTATCAATATTTAGACAAAATGTGAACAAGCTCACACAGCTCGATGGCGGGTTGAAGAAAACAGTGTGCAAATAATGCCTACAAGGTCAACGTATACACTACTACAGCGGTGGATACGGATTACGTAAAATATATGAATGCTGCTTGAAAAAAAGTAACTCAAGTGGTTTTTCTAGAGACGATAATATTATCAATATTTAGACAAAATGTGAACAAGCTCACACAGCTCGATGGCGGGTTGAAGAAAACACTGTGCAAATAATGCCTACAAGGTCAACGTATACACTACTACAGCGGTGGATACGGATTACGTAAAATATATGAATGCTGCTTGAAAAAAAGTAACTCAAGTGGTTTTTCTAGAGACGATAATATTATCAATATTTAGACAAAATGTGAACAAGCTCACACAGCTCGATGGCGGGTTGAAGAAAACAGTGTGCAAATAATGCCTACAAGGTCAACGTATACACTACTACAGCGGTGGATACGGATTACGTAAAATATATGAATGCTGCTTGAAAAAAAGTAACTCAAGTGGTTTTTCTAGAGACGATAATATTATCAATATTTAGACAAAATGTGAACAAGCTCACACAGCTCGATGGCGGGTTGAAGAAAACAGTGTGCAAATAATGCCTACAAGGTCAACGTATACACTACTACAGCGGTGGATACGGATTACGTAAAATATATGAATGCTGCTTGAAAAAAAGTAACTCAAGTGGTTTTTCTAGAGACGATAATATTATCAATATTTAGACAAAATGTGAACAAGCTCACACAGCTCGATGGCGGGTTGAAGAAAACACTGTGCAAATAATGCCTACAAGGCCAACGTATACACTACTACAGCGGTGGATACGGATTACGTAAAATATATGAATGCTGCTTGAAAAAAGTGACTCCGGTGTTTTTTCTGGAGACGGTAATATTATGGATATTTAGACAGAATGGGAACAAGGTCACACAGCTCGATGGCGGGTTGAAGAAAACAGTGTGCAAATAATGCCTACAAGGCCAACGTATACACTACTACAGCGGTGGATACGGATTACGTAAAATATATGAATGCTGCTTGAAAAAAGTGACTCCGGTGTTTTTTCTGGAGACGGTAATATTATGGATATTTAGACAGAATGGGAACAAGGTCACACAGCTCGATGGCGGGTTGAAGAAAACAGTGTGCAAATAATGCCTACAAGGCCAACGTATACACTACTACAGCGGTGGATACGGATTACGTAAAATATATGAATGCTGCTTGAAAAAAGTGACTCCGGTGTTTTTTCTGGAGACGGTAATATTATGGATATTTAGACAGAATGGGAACAAGGTCACACAGCTCGATGGCGGGTTGAAGAAAACAGTGTGCAAATAATGCCTACAAGGCCAACGTATACACTACTACAGCGGTGGATACGGATTACGTAAAATATATTATGGCTGCTTGAAAAAAGTGACTCCGGTGTTTTTTCTGGAGACGGTAATATTATGGATATTTAGACAGAATGTGAACAAGGTCACACAGCTCGATGGCGGGTTGAAGAAAACAGTGTGCAAATAATGCCTACAGGGCAAATAATGCCTAAAAGGTCAACTTATACACTACTACAGCGGTAGTAAAATAAAAAAAGTAAAATAAAAAAAAAATGAATATTAAAAAAAAAAAATTAAAGTTGGTGCTGCTGAACTACTAGGAGCAGCAGATTAGCACACCAGTCCCACTCCCCAACACTGCTAGACTAATAGCACTGGGCTCTTATAGTAGTAGTAGTAGTAGTAGTAGTAAAACAACAAAAAAATAAATAAAAGCAGTCCTTACAAGGACTACTGTTATTGCAGCAGTCAGCAGATGAGATCAGAAGCAGGACAGCTGCCCACTGCAGCTACATACAGAGCACTGCAGTAGAAGGTAGATTACTAGCCAGCAAAGCTACCTAAGCTTAAATGTCCCTCAAACCCCTGCAGACTTCTGTCCCTCCAATAACAGAGCAGTATCAAAACGATTACTAGCCAGCAAACTTTCAACTGTCCCTGAAATCACTAACAGGCAGCAGCTCTCTCCCTACACTATCTCTTCAGCACACACAGGCAGAGTGAAAAAACGCTGCAGGGCTTCGGTTTTTATAGGGAAGGGGAGTGGTCCAGGGGAGAGCTTCCTGATTGGCTGCCATGTACCTGCTGGTCTGGGGTGAGAGGGCAAAAAAAAGCGCCAACAATGGCGAACCCAAAATGGCGAACGTCGCGCGACGTTCGCGAACTTCCGGCGAGCGCGAACACCCGATGTTCGCGCGAACAAGTTCGCCGGCGAACAGTTCGCGACATCTCTAGCAACTGTAGATGCATCCTTATGGACTCAGAGTTCAGCAGAGACTTTGTATCTATTTACTCCAAACTGTGCTCCTCAACCTTCATCCATACTACCACCCAAAAATTAGATTATCGCCATGCCATATTACCACCCAGTTTAGACGCCCAGCATAGACTACTTCTGGATACCCATACCCACATTACTGCTAGTGAGTTAGAGAATGCTATTTCAACAGTGTCACCTAGAAAGACTCCTGGAATGGATGACCTACCAATTGATTAAAACTAAGGAAGCCTTATCAGAAAGGTCCACCTAAATATACCAGTAAACCCTCAAAGTAATGCTGCTCTGAGTCCCCTGTCAAAAGAAACACCACATTTCTTTTATTCTATTGTGAACACATGAGCTTCTGTATCAGCATTCCTGCCTTTAGCTTAAACCCCTAATGAAAAAACATCTGTAGTATTAGGGTCTCCAAACAGTGTAATGATTACTCACCACCAACAGGAAGTGGCCCAGGTGCACTGCTCTGAGCCCTCAGCACGGGGGGCGGACAAACCGACAAACCAATATGAAACAGGCACTCAAATAAGGCAAACTTCCACCAGGCAACAAGTCATAGTGAACAAAGTTTATTGTGTCCTCAGCCTGACGCATTTCGTGTCATCAACACTTAATCATAGGCTAAACCCCTAATGGTCAAGTTTGTGTAGGGCTCAATAGGATTTAATATATCCTATGGCTTTAATTCCCCACATTTCCTTATGCTACTGTTGCTAGGCAAAGGCCCATCTATCAATTTTGCAATTTGCCACACTTTAATATAGTGATTGGAAAGGGGTGGATCTTCCTCTTTGGCCTTCTGCATCTGATCCAGGAGGAGCTGCCATTGAGCCTGTGATCAAAAAAGCCCCAGTAAAGTTTTCTGCCCCAGAGGAGACCTGTGCCTCTGGAGAAGTCGAGAAGCAGGGACCTCGTGAATGAGGTTAGTCAGTGATAAGGTTAGTATATGTACTAGCACTTTATAGGAAAGTGGGATAGATCAGGATTAATGAGAGAGCAGCTTTTTTGGCTCCCACTAGGAGAGATAACTCGGAGTAGACACCTGACAGGCTCTGTTGCCTTAGTGAAGGGACTGCAGTAGCGAGTAGGATTTTAGGCTTAGATTTTATCTCCCAGAACCAAGGACTACTGTATGGGATTCAGGCCCTTGAAGGTAGACATCCTAAGGAAGTATCTACTGCATAATTCTCCACAATGCTGCATCAGTGTTGTGCTCCGCCAAGTACGTGTGCTGCACAACCTCTGTGGATTTGTGAGTATAACCCTGTCAATTGTCTTGGACAATAAAGCTTGTTCTGTTATTGTTGCAAAGAACTCTTGGCACCCCTTTCTTTATATATGTTGCTGAATGAACTGGCAGTGGAGGTGGGATGTTGTATTTGCACTACACCGCTTCATGATTTACTTCCATATAGCGAAGGCCCATCCTGTGTGTTAGAGTTCAATGCTCTCTGAACCTTTCCAGCTAGACAAAGTGGTGTTACAGCCAACAAGGGGTTACATTTGAAAACTTATTCATGCTATTATCAATATGCCTGGTTGTTCTAGTAATCCACAGCAGTAAGATATACTGAAACAGGAGAGTACCACAGAAGAAGCAGCACATGAAAAGCATTAATGGGTTTTCAAGTGCACTTTGCAATTTATGTGTTTTCTCTTAAATTGCCCAGAGTATATATATTTCACAACAAACTGCATCAGTCTGTGAATCTCTTGTCTTGCAGGCTGCTGTATCAGTTTGACCTATAGTAATAAAACAATGTATTTCTAAATGAAATATATGCTGCAAGACATTTTCCTGTTTTATATGGTTAATACTATATTAGCATTTTAGGCCAAATTAGTCTTTTATATATTAGTATATATTAGTATGTACATATTATATTAAATCATTCTTAATTTAGAAAATAAGTTCCTAAATTAGCCTTAGATTTGAAAGTATTACTAAATGTTTTAAGTGTATAAGAGCAAGGCATAATACAGTGAAACATAAAACTGAAAAAAACCTAAAATCTGATAATAAATAATTCAGTTACTTTCTTCCCTAAATTAAATGTACTCTGTCCCTGATAATGTCCTTAATTACAAAATGATAAATATGCAGGAGTTGGTAGAATTTTTAAGCACTATGAACAACTTTCCGTGATCTGAAACAGCATAGTACAATTTAGGGATGGGCGAATTTGACCCATTTCGTTTCGGCAAAAATTCGCCGCCAGCGAAATGTCGCAGACGCCCATTAAAGTCTATGGGCGTCAAAACAATTTTTGATGCCCGTCTTTTTTTTGACGCACAATGCCATACAAGTCTATGGGCGTCATTTTTTAGGCGAAACAAGGCGAAAAAATTCGCCCATCCCTAAAGTACATCAGTGTGAAAGGTAATCTGTTATCATTAAAGGGATCCTGTCATCGGAAAACATGTTTTTTTTCGAAACGCATCAGTTAATAGTGCTACTCCAGCAGAATTCTGCATTGAAATCCATTTCTCAAAAGAGCAAACAGATCTTTTTATATTCAATTTTGAAATCTGACATGGGGCTAGACATTTTGTCAATTTCCCAGCTGTCCCTGGTCATGTGACTTGGGCCTGCACTTTAGGAGAGAAATGCTTTCTGGCAGGCTGCTGTTTTTCCTTCTCAATGTAACTGAATGTGTCTCAGTGGGATATGGGTTTTTACTATTGAGTGTTGTTCTTAGATCTACCAGGCAGCTGTTATCTTGTGTTAGGGAGCTGCTATCTGGTTACCTTCCATTGTTCTTTTGTTTGGCTGCTGGGGTGGAAAGGGAGGGAGGTGATATCACTCCAACTTGCAGTACAGCAGAAAAGAGTGATTGAAGTTTATCAGAGCACAAGTCACACGACTTGGGGCAGCTGGGAAATTGACAAAATGTCTAGCCCCATGTCAGATTTCAAAATTGAATATAAAAAAATCTGTTTGCTCTTTTGAGAAATGGATTTCAGTGCAGAATTCTGCTGGAGTAGCAATATTAACTGATGCGTTTAGAAAAAAAACATGTTTTACTTATGACATAATATGTCTGTATTGATGGTTCTTAAAGTGACGTAAAACCGAAGTCTTGCAGTGTTTTAAATTATTTAGATGTGATAAGCAACATTGCTCATTTCTTAAGATCATATTAAACATTTATCCTGAATATTGAGGGTGTTCTTTACTAAAACTTTTCCTTTTTCTTATATTTTACCAGAAACAAAATCAACCTTCTGTAACTCCCATCCATGAATTTGGCTAATAAATAAATAATTATACTTGAAAAATCTGAGTTTTTATGAATACCTCAAATGTTTGCATTTATAGGCTTAAAAACTCCAATTTATTGAGTTTTCAAGAGAAAACCAGCATCAACCACCACAAAACACCTGAAAATCGTGAAAGCAAAAAACATCTTCAATGGTTAAAGGGAACTCTGCCATTGACTAATACATGAATTTGACATGTATTGGAGTACATGGAGTATTTTCGGATTTGTATTTTTTGTTGCTTTGGGGCATAATAAATTTCGAAATAATCAAGTTTTTTTCATGCAATTTTTAAAGAAAACGAAACTCAACCTTTAATAAATAGACCCCTGAATGTTACTTTTAATAAGGGGCAGATTTACTAAGGGTCGAAGTGAATTTTCGAATGTAAAAACTTTGAATTTCAAACTAATTTTTGGGTACTTCGACCATCGAATAGGCCTAAATTCGACTTCAATTCGAATTAAAAAAATTTGAATTCGAAGTACTGTCTCTTTATAAAAGTTCGACTTCGACACTTCACCACCTTAATCCTGCCTAATTGCAATTTTAGCCTATGGGGACCTTCTAGAACCTAGTTTCTAGTTTTTAGAAACCGAAGTAAAATTGTTTGATCGATCGATGAAATTGTTCAAAGCGTTTGATACGAAGGATTTCATTGTATGATCGAACGATTTGACTTCAACCGAAAATGGCCAAATTCGATAAAAAAAACTTTGACCTAGACATTCGAAGTCGAAGTAATCCAATTCGATGGTCGAATTTCAAAGTTTTTTCCACTTCGAAATCCGACCCTTGATAAATCTGCACCTAAATGTTCAATACATTAGTACTCTTGGGCATGTGATTGCTTCCCTGCTGTAGTTAAACGTATGGGGAAAAAGGTCTATTTGTATGATCTGTTCCATCATGTGCTACTAAATATTATTTTCTACATCTTTGACACTTTATAACATTTACACACAATTTTACATAATAAAAACGTGGTCACCAAAAAGCAAGTTCAGATATAAAATTTCCACGAGCAACAACCCTTAATACTGAAGGAATGTTTTAATACAACAAAGGAATTCCAACAAAGGAATAAAACTACCCCAAAAATAGCAACAAATTACAAATAATCCCCTACTGCCTTGATGTACTTGGTCATCAGCATATGTTGTATACAGTTCTTGAATGCATAATTCGGAGCATGTGCATATACATTTGGTGCAGATAGTACAGGTATGGGATCCATTATCTGGAAAAACATTATCCAGAAAACTGGAACTATGGAAAGACTGCCTCCATAGACTCCATCTCCATTTTATCCAAATAATCCACATTTTTTAAAATGATTTCCTTTTTCTCTGTAATAATAAAACAATACCTTGTACTTGATGCAAATTAACATATAATTGATCCTTATTGGAAGCAAAACAAGTCTATTGGGTTTATTTAATGTTTAAATGATTTTCTAGTAGACTTAAGGTAGAAGATCCAAATTACAGAAATATCCCTTATCCGGAAAACCCCAGGTCCTGAGCATTCCGAATAACAGGTTCCATACCTGTATAGAAATAATGGTAGTGGACTTATATAAGTGGTGTTGCAACATCAATTTTGCTCTAGTTTACCATGGAGGGTATTCACAATAAGCTGTTTCCATTTATAAATTCTACTCACATTCTACAATTCTGCATTGTGTTATGGAACTATTTGCTTAGGCCATTGCCTTGTAGGTCCCTTCATGAAACGGCAACACTCACGTGACCCTAGGTGCTGTCAGTTATACAGTAAATCTTCTGCTTTTATATCTGTCATCTGAATCCTGATTCCTGACTATTTCTTTATAATCACTTGGTTACAACTAGGTCACGTCCTTGGTTTCTAAGGCGCATATCTGTTTTTATTACATAGAACAACCCAGGGGCTGCCAGAGCTGCATCAAAAAGGCCTTTATGGATTTCTGTGTGTACCGGTATCCTTCAATTCTCGAGTTATTCCTACATACATCTGCATTTAAAATGATAATCATTTCAGTTCTACTTTCAAAGGCCTAACATTCCCAATTCCATATTCTGTTTTCATACATACTTATTAAAAATAAAAGTGGATGGCATTGAGTTACATGTCTGCAGCAACATAATAGCTAATGGCTGTACTTTTCCCAGAATCCTAATAAAGAACCATTTTCCTAAGCAAAAATAATTTTTTTCTAATGCAAGAAATGACAAATCACCCTGACAATATGATGATGATTAAAAAGGAAGCATTTTACTGGGACTTTTAATATGTTCAGACATTCTGTCCTCTGTTGCTGTCTTCCATTGTTTTAGCCTCAAGGATTTCAATATGCATAGCTGAGTAGAGTACTGGGTGGTTTGGCTCAAGACAATCTTTCTCTTCCTACAGGAAGTTTGTCTTTGGGCGCCCGTCGTGATAGAAACATGAAAGTTGTTCTTGACATGTATAAGTCATTAAAGATCAGCTACAGCTTAGTTTAGAGACTAGAGACGGGGAAACATCACCCCATGGCAATGCTTTCAACTTGACTATCATTTTTTTTATATACAGTACAAGTTCCTTTGATATCTATTGTTATTCATGCATTTAAACCTCGATAAAGATATGCAGAAAGAGTGACATGATAACTATGAATGAGCTGAAGTGCAGTCCCCATCTGCTCAACATATCTTTCCTTAGGGTGCTAAGTCACAGGCAGCTAATTGCTACTAGCACAATAAAAGCACTAAGGGTGGCAAAATATTAAACATTCTGTCTCCCTATTAATCCAACACCCACTTCCCTGCTCATGTTTTTCTCTGTCAAAGCCCATAAGCGGTGCACGCTGAAACAATAATAAATAACAAAATGTAGTCCATATTTAGCACTTTTTTAAATAACTGTCATCCAATCAACAGTGTCCACAGAGCAATGGAAAAAGGGTAAAATCTGCCCAGTAACATCCACTCATCAAAGTGCACTCACGGGATTTATAAACAAATTAAAAAAAAATCGAATGCTTATTTAAAAGAAATTTGTAAATAAAAAATTTCACAGAAAACAATCGGGGAAAAAAATTGAATAGCTGAAATGTTTATCATTTTCAATGGTTCGAATTTTTTTTAAAAAACTTGCATTGAAAATTTGGTTTTTGGTAAAAAATATCATTTTAGTATTGATTAGTCTCCCTCTTAGACGTCAATATTGACATTATATGGGCTTCCAATTATTTGGTTTATATGTAAACACACCCCTTTGAAAATAATTTTAACAAGGTTTTACAACACTTTGTTTTGACAAATTGCTTAAATTCTTTTAATTTTAATGTATTGCCTTATATTTAAGCAAAAATTATGATTTCTTATGTCTAGGACTGAGTATAATCCATGTTGGGTCAACTGATGTTTTTTCGCTGTTGTAGTGTACATAAGCATCCTATGGTCTGTGCTATTCTAGTGTGCAAATATAGCTTATCTTTGGTTTGCTTTAGTTCCATTCCTGTTGTTGTTAATGCCGAGAAAGCATTTATATTAAGATAAACAAAGTTATTTTCACATTTTAAATACTAAGCTTTAGAAGCAATTAATTAGTATGTAATGAAATTCAAGTGAATGAACTGTGTAATGCTTGACTAAACTCATCATTAGCTCATTTTTCTTCTATTCCAGACCAGTTACTTTGTAAGCAAGAAAAATATAAAATTTCCATGTTAATTGTACGTGTTGCTGCTTACTTTAGCACTTTCCTTTATGGTCCAATCTGCTTCAGGCAGCTGCTATATATTATTATTTGGAACTGCTTAAACATTTTAATTTGAAAAGCATTGTTCATTTAAGCCACTGACACTTAGGCAGGTTAGAATATTGAGAATGAAGCCAAATCTCCAACCTTCTAATAGGTTTTGTTTGTAGTGTAAAAGTAGAAAGTAAAATACAATATAAAAACAAGACAAAAGAAGCCTCATTTATGAACCTCAAGTCTGTTGCACTAAAATGTACTCAAATGTTGGCACCATTCATCAAAGGCATAGGTATGGGATTCGTTATCTTTTTTTTAAACAATGCTTTTCTTTTTCTCTTTAAAGGGCATGTAAAGTCTAAAATAGAATATGGCTAGAAATACTGTATTTTGCATACTAAATATAAACATGAACTTACTGCACCACAAGCCTAATCAAACAAATAATTTATGCTTTCAAAGTTGGCTACAGGGGGTCACCATCTTGTAACTTTGTTAAACATCTTTGCTAGACTAAGACTGTGCACATGCTCAGTGTGGTCTGGGCTGCTTAGGGATTGTCATAAACAAGCTGCTTGAGTTCTGCATGGCTGAGAAGTAAGGAGGGGGCCACCCCTGCTGTTCATAAGTATGATTGTTTCCCTTCAGAGCAGTTAGGGACCATCTGACAATTCCTATCCACAGCAGTAAATGAAGGGAGAATTTCACTGCATACAGTCAGGTTTCTTATAAAAACGGTACACATTTTTTAATTAACATATATTGGAGATAGGTTTCTTTTTCATTAAAGAAAGTAAAAATGGGATTTTATTCTTTTGTCTTTACACGCCCTTTAATAATAATAATAATAAGTTGATCTTCGCTAAAATATAATGAATCTTTATTGGAGGCAATCCAATCTTTAATTAAGGTTTAAATGATTATTTAGTTGACATGGGGGGTTATTTATCAAAGGTCGAGTTTGTGAGGTTTATTCTCCCTCGAATAAACTCACAACTCGAATGTCTGCTTATTTATGAAAAAAACCGAAACTTATGAAGGCAAAAAACATCTTTGAATGGTTAAAGGGATCTCTGCCATTGACTTCTACATGACCTCAACAGTTTTAAGCTGAAGTATTTTCCGATGTGGGCTTATAGCAGCGTCAGGGCATAATACAGCTCAAAACATTTTAGTTTTTTTTCATCCTGAAAAATTCTATTTTTTTGTGAAACTACCCTCAAAAACTCAATTTTTTTGGGAAAACTTGACCTTTAATAAATAACACCCTTAAGGTATGGATACAAATTACAGAAAGACCCATTATACAAAAAGCTCCTGGTCCTAAACTAGGACTGAGAATTAGGCTTAGGGCAGTTAGTGATCAGCCAAAAGCTCCAACAAGGAGAGCAGAAGGATTAGTATCCAAGGTGATTCCTAGCAGTGTAGGAACTCAAGTGTACAGACCTAGAGATAGAGGTGTCAAACACTACACCATAAAAATAAAAAAAATTTAATTTGCTTCCTATTACCTAGTTACCTACGTTCACCTAGTTTTATGTGTTACCATGTTGTTATTTTACAGTTGCAATCTTCACTTCGTTTACAGTGATAACAGTATTTGGAAGGTGAACTACACCCTTAAAGGAGAACTAAACTAAAGTCCTCACTGGCCCCCCTCTGCTTGCCCTCCTCCCTGCCTCCCCCCTGCACAGTGTTACCCCAGAATTGTGTCCTCTCTAGAAATACTGACCACACATGCAGAGTCAGTGCAGCGAAGCTCAAGGGCACCATCTTCGGTGCTTCATTATTCTTTGTAAAGTGATTGCCGATTTGGTGCATGCACAGTTGGAGCAATCTCCCTGTTCGTGACAACTGTACATTTCAAAGGAAAGGAAAAAGACACGAAGAACACCGAAGTGCCGGAAGATGGCGCCCGTGAGCTGACTCTAAATGTGCGGTTAGTTTTTCTAAAGGAGACACAATTCTGGGGTAACACTGTTCAGTGGGGAGGCAGGGACCAGCGGAGGGGGGCCAGTGGGGAGTTTTGGCCGTGCAGGGTTTAGTTCTCCTTTAAGATATATAATAAATCTTTTTAAATTCAGTTGACAGAAATGGAAGCAGTTTTTATCGGTAGGTATGTGGACAGCATAACAGACCTGAAAGAGAACTGGCTTCAACTATCTCAGAATTTTGCTGCATCTTTAAGATGAGCATTGAGTTCCATATTTACCTGACATAATTTTTGGTATAATTTTTCACAATTTCACATAACCTGTCTTCATTCAAGTCAAGAATAAAGCCATGCCTTGTGAACATAAAACCACAAGTTTTGCACAGTTTTTTCCCATTGACACATAGACAGCACTTACAATGCCAACAAAGTCTTTAACTAATAAGTTAAAGTTAAAAAGCACTGGAGCATAAGCAGATCCCCCGAGGCACTCCACTGACAACATGGAAAGTTTTCTAGTTCGAATATTGTTGCTAGTGAAATACCACAGGAATTTGCCTTGGTCCTTTGCTTTTTAATTTATTCATAAATAACCTTGAGGGGGCATTGCCTACACCTTCTAGGCAAAATGAGCCCCCTATAAGATATATTGGATCTAACTGCCAATGAATATCTGACACTAAACTCCTGCATGAAGAGAGAATGAAGAGATGCCGAGAGAGGGAAGTGAAAAACTTGATTATTTCAGAAACAGTACAGAATTTTTAATTGATTGTATTTAGAATGTTTCTCATTATAATTAAAGGGATACTGTCATGGGAAAAAAACATTTTTTTCAAAATGAATCAGTTAATAGTGCTGCTCCAGCAGAATTCTGCACTGAAATCCATTTCTCAAAAGAGCAAACAGATTTTTTTATATTCAATTTTGAAATCTGACATGGGGCTAGACATTTTGTCAATTTCCCAGCTGCCCCTGGTCATGTGACCTGTGCCTGCACTTCAGGAGAGAAATGCTTTCTGGCAGGCTGCTGTTTTTCCTTCTCAATGTAACTGAATGTGTCTCAGTGAGACATGGGTTTTTACTATTGAGTGTTGTTCTTAGATCTACCAGGCAGCTGTTATCTTGTGTTAGGGAGCTGTTATCTGGTTACCTTCCCATTGTTCTTTTGTTTGGCTGCTGGGGGGGGAAAAGGGAGGGGGGTGATATCACTCTAACTTGCAGTACAGCAGTAAAGAGTGATTGAAGTTTATTAGAGCACAAGTCACATGACTTGGGGCAGCTGGGAAATTGACAATATGTCTAGCCCCATGACAGATTTCAAAATTGAATATAAAAAAATCTGTTTGCTCTTTTGAGAAATGGATTTCAGTGCAGAATTCTGCTGGAGCAGCACTATTAACTGATTCATTTTGAATTTTTTTTTTTCCCATGACAGTATCCCTTTAAGTAAAGAAAACTCTTACTTTAATCATGACATGAATCAGACTTGTTCATGTCAGTCCTTCAAACTTTGAAATTTGTTACCACAGATTCTCAAAATATAGACACTTAGGGGCACATTTACTAAGCTCGAGTGAAGGATTAGAATGAAAAAAAACTTGGAAATTCATAGTTTTTTTGGGCTACTTCGACCTTCGACTACGACTTCGACTCGAACGATTCGAACTAAAAATCGTTCGACTATTCAACCATTCGATAGTCGAAGTACTGTCTCTTTTAAAAAAACTTTGACTACCTACTTCGCCACCTAAAACCTACCGAGCACCAATGTTAGCCTATGGGGCTTCCCCATAAGCTTTCTAAGTAATTTCTGATCGAAGGAAAATCTTTCGATCAATGGATTAAAATCCTTCAAACGATTTTTCCTTCGATCGTTCGATCGAAGTAAATGCGGTAAATACTTCGACTTCGATATTCAAAGTCGAAGGAATTTACTTCTAGTCGAATATATCGAGGGTTAATTAACCCTCGATATTCGACCCTTAGTAAATGGGCCTCCACAACAGCCATTTTGATGAGCATAAAAAAGACTTTAAAATGGATAGCAGACCTGAATTCCAAACCTAAAATATGACACAAAACCCCACAATGCTCCCTAATTAAGACACAGTCCTAAATTGCAGACCCAAGAGGGATGGACTCACTTGAAAGTGAAGCAGGATTTGTCCTCATCTAAATTGTCATATTTGATATAAATTGTTATAATTTGTTATAGTTCAATGGAAATTCTCAAGGGGATAGTGAAATCAATTACAAAAAGCCTTGAGCCTTGGACTTGAGAATTGTTTAAAGGGTATTCATAGAAAAAACCATCATAAACCTTTTCTATATTGGCAATCACTGCTACCAATCATGGCAGACAAATGTAACATAGAATAATCATATGGGAATCCATTATAAGTCACATGACTGGGGGCAGCTGAGAAATTGACAATATGTCTAGCCCCATGTCAGATTTCAAAATTGAATATAGAAAAATGTGTTTGCTCTTTTGAGAAATGGATTTCAGTGCAGAATTCTGCTGGAGCAGCACTATTAACTGATTCATTTTGAAAAATGTTTTTTTTCCCATGACAGTATCCCTTTAATGTTTAAATTGTTTTTTTAGTATACTTAAGGTACGGATATCCAAATTACAGAAAGATCCTTTTTCCATAAAAGCCCAGGTCCTGAGCATTCTGGATAACAGGTCCCATACCCATATATTATTGTGAATGATGTGTCATTTATTATCTGGAAAGTTTAGAACCTTATAAGGGGTTATTCTGTAAATAGTCGCAAAATACCTTAAAGATACAAAAAACTTTGAAAAATAATTTGCAAATAAATTTGAGAAACTGATGAAAAATTTGTGAAACGCATTCAAGTCTATGGGCAAGTTTTTTGTGCAGCAATTTTTTTTGTAGCAACATACGTATATTAGTCTATGGGTGACTTTTTTCTCATTCCAATTACATTAAAATAAATGGAAGTTTTTTCTCTTTTCTTGCTATAGAAACTTGTTCTTATGCAACATTGGGCATTGAATGATTGAGCTTCAAGACAACTGTTTATAAATGTTTGTTTCTGAGATATTGTTTAGAATGTAATTGTTTGCGGTAGTTTAATGTACCGTGATTCCTGGTGACCCCTGCTAAAAAAGAAAAGAGAGACACCATTTTCTGTCATATAACAGAAATATCTATAAAGAGCATCCAAAATGTGCCAGAACACTTTTATGTAGCTCTTTTGCTGAATGTGTTGTTCATTGTTTCAACATTATTAAACAAGTCTTCAGTTTACCTTATAAAGGAAATGCAATACCTCCCAACTGTCCCATTTTTAGAGGGACAGTCCCTCTTTTGATAGCTCAACCTGCAGTCCCTCATTTGTAGTGGAAAGTCCTGTTTTTCTCTGCACTGAACAGCCAGAAAAAGAAACAACATTTCTAACTTAATTGCCTTTTGGCAGAGAGCCCAGAACAGCCATAACAGATGATAAGATACATTTGTAACAATTTAAAGGGCTTGTAAAGTCCAAAATAGAATAAGGCTAGAAATGCTGTATTTTGTATACTAAATATAAACATGAACTTACTGCACCACAAGCCTAATCAAACAAATAATTTATGCTTTCAAAGTTGGCTACAGGGGGTCACCATCTTGTTAAACATCTTTGCAAGACTAAGACTGTGCACATGCTCAGTGTGGTCTGGGCTGCTTAGGGATCGTCATAAACAAAGCTGCTTGAGTTCTGCATGGCTGGGAAGAAAGGCGGGGACTCCCGCTGCTGTTCATAAGTATGATTGTTTTCCTGCTCAGCAGTTAGGGACCATCTGACAATTCCTATCCACAGCAGTAAATGAAGGGAGAATTTCACTGCATACAGTCAGGTTTCTTATAAAAACGGTACACATTTTTTAATTAAAGTATATTGGAGATAGGTTTCTTTTTCATTAAAGAAAGTAAAAATCAGATTTTATTTTTTTGCCTTTACATGCCCTTTAAATATATCTAGATAAGCAAATAAGTAATTGTAACAATATAAGATAACTGGTCCCTTGGGAAAAGTTAAACTCACAGCTTAAAGGGCAATTCACCTTCATTAGCAAAACTGTAATAACTGAAAAAACACCACAGAAATATGTTCAAACTTTTATAACCTGCTAAATTTTGTAAAGTGAACATGGTAATTAGGGGGTGTGGCCAACAAAAAGGCCCGTGGTCCAGAAAACTTCTCCATACTATGTGCAGCAACTTTTTTGTCCCTCTTTTTATTTCCAAAATGTTGGGAGGTATGCATGCATGATTTCTTATGTGCTGAAAAGGTTCGGAAGTAACCGCTTCTTTTAAACATGGCTAAAATCGAATTAACTAAAAAGAAATGTGTAATTAAGATCTATTACAGATCATTACACTGCTCTTGCTCTGTTTTGACAAAACAAATGTCTCTTTTAAAAGCAAGGGCACATGAAAAGAATGTGGGTGTTGCAGGACAGCTAAAAATGCAATGGGCAAAATGCCAGAAAAATCCTTGTGTGCCATTAAAGGAGAACTATCTTAAAAAATAACAAACGCAATACAAACTTCACCTCATGGAAATATTACACTTTCTAAATAGAAACAATTACAAACTCTGCACTGTCCTCTCTCAGCAATGTGTCTCTGTACATGTGGGAGTCAGATTTTAATCTCCTTTACCTAGGAGATGTATTAGAAATAACTGACTCTGGCACAAATCCTGTCTGCTCTGTATAAGCTCATATCCATGGATGGCCAAATATCATTGATTCATTTAATAACCTAATAGTCGAAATACGTGGATATGAACTGAACTGATAAAGAATCACATCTGAAGTCTCAAAAGGAATTAGCAAATCATATTTCCGTGCTGCCATAGAGCTCCTACAGAGTGTGGACAGCAGGACAGTCGTTAATAGTTAACCCCAGTTCTGCCCATACAGGGGAATATACATAAAATGCTTGGTGCAGCTGAATCCTCTTTAATGCCCTGAAAATCTGTCCTTGGTTGTCCACCTTAAGCTTAAATACCAATGTCATTGCCAAGCTGTGGATAAGGTTGGCACTATCTTCTGGTCACGAACAACTGTGCATGCCCCAAAAGCCACGGAAGTTGGTGAAAGCCAGGGAAGTTTGCTGTCGGTGAATAAATTCACAAAACTGCGAACTATTAAAAATCTAAATTAAGGTGTCAGTATTGTAATTTTATTCTAATCCTACCCTAACTTTATTAAATTCCAGAGGGTATACTCTATAAATACGAAAGCAGCCTTTGTTTACATCAAAAATTTCTAGTACCAGATCCAGCAAACCTGTATTTAGGTCTGGTGCTGCCCTAGGTATTGGAACTCAGTTGTCCCATTCCCTTACAAAATAGCCTCCCTTCCCCCTAAGGTTGAAGGGATTTTGTTTTTGTGCGATTATTTTAATTTACCAAATAGGTACCTGAGGTCCATCCCCTAAAGTTGGCACCCTATGCACCTGGTGCCTAAATAGTAAATATGGTCCACTCCTGAGGTTATATTTCTGCAATATCTGTCCTGGTCTGTCAATATAAAATGAACCACTACCATACCCATGCCTCTTCCTTTAATATAAGCCTGGAGCCCAATATGGAGGGTCAGCACCCTCCCAGTACTAGAAAAATATATACCAACACAACAAAGCATATAGAAGCAGGGTAAAGGCTTGTGTCTATTGAGTGAAGGCAACATTTCGGGAGCATGCTTGATGAAAAGGCATGCTTGACAAAAGGTTGTACCTCTAAAATGTTGCTTTCAGGCAATAAACACACAGTGGTTTACACCGCTTGCATATGCTCCTTTGTAGGAGTTTTTTTTTTATTTCTTTGGACAATAAAACCCTTCATACACTCAGTTACTTCCAAGAGGGCTTAAGATCTTTTAATTTAATAGTGATATTTGTATTTACAGAATCTTTCAATTCTGTAAATACAAATATCACTATTAAATTAAACATTGTGCATGTGGTAAATCATTTACAATATTATTCTTAGCAGACATCTACACAGGAAGCGACAGATGACAATAGAATGTCAAATGTAGGACAATTCTGACTGCATGAATAAGTCATGTAATCACACAATCAAGATTTCTAATGAAAATTAAAAGTCTGGAATGTAAGAGCTGCAATTCTGATTATGCTTATTCTGGCAGTATGAAGGAAATTTCCAGTTCTGTGCCTCTTTTTTTTTGATTAAGCACCATTCTTATATAGATGAAAATGGGCCAGAGAATCATGTGCACAAAACATTCATTATATAAACTTTTCATTTGTAGTAAATTAGATTTTAACAAAGTGACCATTGCTCATAATTTATTAATTAATATTAATGATGAACAGTTTTAGAAACTCACTTAAACTTTTTGATTCTTATTGGAAAAGAAAATGTGATTTAATATCTGTGTATATATATATGGCAGCATCCAATTAGCCGAGGGCTCCTCCCAAGGTGAAAGGCGGCTGTTAAAGGCGGAAGCAGGAACGAGATCAGGGAGCCTCGCATTGGTTCTGGATTCTGGGTGCTGATTGTGACACAAATCTATTAAGAGGCTCAAATCTTTCAGCCAAGTCTAATGGACAAAATCTTTTTTATATGGTGGTCTCATCCATCTCATTTTACATTAAAGATTGTAACTAAATTATCTCTTGACTGATGGTGGAAATCATTTTCTTTGCAGCTGGATCAGAAAAGTGTTTCTGTTTATTAAATTGCTTGTGACAAATAGGCATCAGTCCAACAACTATAATGGACTCAAGAAGTTCATAACTGTAACATAGTTAATCTTTAATATAAAGAGTAGATAAGCTGTCAACTATAAATAAATATGTTTGTTTTTTCATACAGACAGATGTCTGACTTACTAAAACCATTTCCCCACCCCATTAATGCTGGTAGTCATTTTATACTTCTTTCACCTTTCTCCAAGTGTTGAAATCTGCGACTTGAAGTCCCTGTTAATCGATTTTCTTATATCTGAGATGTTATACACTCTTAAGTGCTTTGAAAAGTACTAAATTTGTCTGTTTGCAGTTTATTTTCAAGGCTTTTGACTTTTTGTTTAAAGATAAATTTATTCCGTGGAGAAAATGTTCTTAGGATAAATATAACACCATGCTTATGTGATTTATATAACAAAAATAAATGTCTTTCATTTTATGACACTATGCTGCATTTGTTTTGCTGCTCAGTATGTTCAATAAATATACTTTGCACAATAGTACCACTCAGAATTCCATTCCATTGTGCCAGTAGCTGTAATAAGAAGTATTCAGAGACGGAATCTGGAAAGATATTATAAAATAATTTTGTATACATTATGAAATACACCTGTTTTAGTTTATCACTATGAGAGTGATAACAGGTGAAAAGGAAGTGACAAGTGAAAAGGAATCATTTAAAAGAAATTGATTATTTCGATAATTTTGATAATGTTAATGGTAATGGGAGACAGCCTTTTCCTAATTCAGAGCTTTCTGGATAACAGATTTTTGGATAATGTATCACAAAACTGTAACAGAAATGTCTAGGATGTTTTCACATTAAAAATTCTACATCAATTTAAGTATTATGTCACATTTTTTATGTTTTAAAATGAGAACCTGGCTTCTTACACTTTAAATAACATCCAAATAAATTAAAGACAGTCAAAAAAATCTTATATAGGACTCAGATAGTAACATGGAAAATGTTCCCTGTAAGCTGTGCGCACGCATACAAGTTTTGAGGCCAGAGCATGCAAACAAATTGTGGTGCACACAAAGAATTGTTTTGGGCACATAGCTAAGAAGGAATTAGAGGGAGCATTGAACACAGGAGATAAATTGTGCCAATGCAGTAAACATTAACAACATACAACAATTATGGGCCCATTTATTAAGGGTTTTTTTTATCATAATTCAAATTTTTCTGATAATTGTATTAAAAAAATTCAGACAAACAAGGGAAAGTTGTGCTCACCACTAGTTTTTAAAATCATTAGGCGGGGGTGCAATGAGGGTGTGACCACAAAATACATATAGACAAATACAAGAGTCCTCTGCACTCAACCCATTATCAATATATTTAAGACAGAGACATTTTGTGCATACTGCTACTGAAAAATGCCTTACCCTTTAAACAAAACAGGGATTGTTTGTCCATATATTGCAATATATTTAAGCTGGCCAACTACGTCAAAGTCATCCCATATCTGGCCAGTCCTATGCTCAATTTTCATTTGATTCATTAAGAATTCTATGGTTTCATTATACATTTTATAAAAGGGACGAAAAAAAAAATTCAGAGCAAATTAGAATCCACAATTTGACCTTATTTATTATTAAAACAACATGACTTAATCAGATCGGAGATAAACTCCTCGATAAAATCAAACTGATTTTTTTTTCCGCATTTTTGCCTGAAAATATTTTCGGGCTCCCCACATGAACTTCCAAAGAAGATAGGAACCTCTCCCGTTGACTTATTGGCAGGTCTGAGATGGAGGATTTACGGATTCTTACTTTTTCCATCCTCGGGGTAGAATACATTTTGAAAAATTACGTTTTTTTTCCACAAAAATTCAGATTTTATAGTAAAAAAAACTTCAAATTTTTTAAAGGTTTTTGTATTTAAAGGGCATGTAAAGTCTAAAATAGAATAAGGCTAGAAATGCTGTATTTTGTATACTAAATATAAACATGAACTTACTGCACCACAAGCCTAATCAAACAAATGATTTATGCTTTTAAAGTTGGCTACAGGGGGTCACCATCTTGTAACTTTGTTAAACATCTTTGCAAGACTAAGACTGTGCACATGCTCAGTGTGGTCTGGGCTGCTTAGGGATCGTCATAAAAAAAGCTGCTTGAGTTCTGCATGGTTGAGAAGTAAGGCGGGGGCTCCCCCTGCTGTTCATAAGTATGATTGTTTCCCTGCAGAGCAGTTAGGGACCGTCTGACAATTCCTATCCACAGCAGTAAATTAAGGGAGAATTTCACTGAATACAGTCAAGTTTCTTATAAAAACTGTACACATTTTTTAATTAAAGTGCCCTTTAAAAAATAAACCCCTATAATTCTTATTTGTGAATTTTAGAGATTTTCTTCAAATCAACTCAAAATTTTGCCAAAGTCAAATTTTTGGTTAGTACTATCCCCACTCAGGCCTCTGTAATCCTCCTCACCTGCTGGGTCTCAAAGTGCATTTAGGGATATATGTATCTTCTACAGTTAAATCTGCTCCTTAGTTTTGATCATTCTATGGTTAGTTAGTAGTGATGGGCGAATTTATTCGCCAGGCGCGAACTCCCGGTGATTTTGAGCAATTCGCCGCCGGCGAATAAATTTGCGAAACGGCCACGAAAATTTGCTGGTGAAAATTTGCCGGCGTCAATAAGAAAAATTGATGCTGGCGTCCGTTTTTTTTGGCGCATTATCGCCAAAAACGGATGCTGGCGGCAAAAAAATGGACGCCGGCATGAAAAACAAGACGCCGCCGGCGATTCACAAATTTTTCGCCGTATCGCGAATTTCGCACAAAATTAGTGAATTTTTCGGCAAAGTGAAACCGCGCACATTCGCCCATCACTATTAGTTAGGCAACAGCAGCAAATATTTGATTGTGCACATGTGTAATATGAAACGCATGTTGGTAAATGAGGTTTTAAAGGTCTGATCAGTCCTGAGAAAATAAATCTGATTTGACAAAAGTCAATTAACATTCTTGTTTTTATTTTTTTCCTTCATATTTATATGTTGAGGGTACATTGAACTAATTGTCTGATCTTTAGAATTTTTTATGCAATTTTGGTGTTGACTACTGCTTTACACTTGTCCTTATTTATAAACAAACTTCCTGTAAGGTTTATAACGGGGAACCACTGTAGCCGAGGATAGCCACTCCATGGGGAGTGGATATGGTGGAAGCCCAGGGGTGTAGCCATAGGTGATTGGAGGCAAAGACATGATGAAAGTAAATTGTAGATTTAATGGCAGCCAGAACACAGAAAACAAAAAGGCAGGAACAGGCAAAAAAGGCTAATCAGGGTATCCACAAGGTGAGGGGAAAAATGGGGAACACAGGAACAAAGTACAGGGTATTCAAAGACAAGGTTTCCAAGAATGAAGGTTTCCAGGTTTCAGATAACAAGGGATTCAGGTAACAAGATTCAGGTAACAAGATTCAGGTAACAAGATTCAGATAACAAGATTCAGGTAACAAGATTCAGGTAACAAGATTCAGGTAACAAGATTCAGGTCGGCAGGTCAGAAACAAACAAATTACATTCAATGACACGGCCCTGAGCAAAGCTCAGGGCGGGCTTTATAAAGGGAAGGTGATTAGGAATGGGAAACACATGAGGGTAAACGAGGTGGGTGGAAAACAGGGAGGAAACATTCTGTGAACAGGCAGATAAACAGATACATTAAACACAAGAGTTCAGGATCCGCCCCAAGAGCCCCCAGTGGCTCACAAGGCAAATGCAGTCAGTGTCCAAAAACAAGGGTTCAAGTCCTGGGCTGATCCTGACGCTTCCCTTTCCTTTTCAACAAAACTATCACTGAATTTATAGGCCAGCTGAGGCTCTGTTAAATCCTACCACAATGTATTTCCTTTATGAGCTTAAAGAACTTCCTTTGTGCAAAATGAAAGAAGGAATCATTAATATGATATCTTATTATAGCCACAATCATTTGAATGATATTGAATTATTAAAGATGCTGTAACCTTTTATTGCTTCAGTAAATTGTTTCAATTACTATTACTGTTTCAGTTCCCTAAAGTTTTGGCAATCCATCAGCATATTAAACATTAAGGGGGTTATTTATCAAAGGTCGAATTTTAGAGCTATATGAGCTTTTTAGACCTTGAATTCATTTTTTCACCAGCCATGGATTTGCTGCAAAATTCTGCATTTCAGCATCTGTTATATTTTTTTCGCGAAACTGCGGCAACAATTTGCTGTGGACAAAAACAAAATTGTCGCCAATACAAAAAAGTTGCCATAAGATAAAATGCCCATTGACTTTAATGCATTTGGGCAAAAAAGTAAATGAACTCTATGAACTCACAACTCAAATGGTTTTTAATTTAAGAAAAAACGCAAATCTAAAAAACTCAAATCTGTGAAGTCAGGGTTAACAACCCGAAAACTCGAATTGATCAAGTTTTCTGCTGGAAAAATACTCACATTGATCGAGTTTTCGTGTGAAGCCCACCGAAAAAAACCTGAACATCATGAAGGCTATTAACATCTTAAAATGGTTCAAGGGACCTCTGCCATTGGATTCAAGATATTTCCACAGTTGGGGGTATAGTAAATCCTCAAAAATTTAGATTTTTTTTTTTTTACCTGAAAAATCTAATTTTGACTCAAAAATAACATTGAAAACTCAACTTTTTTGTAGAATACAAAACTTGAACCATAATAAAGCTGCCCCTAATACTTACCCTTCATAAATAGGACCCTTAGAAGGGTTATCTATTAAAATTTGAGTTCGGAAAAAAAAGCGCCAACAAAACACACACAAAGTTTTTTTTTCTATCAAGCTCTAGCTTAATTTTGAAAGAACTTGAACATAATAGTCAAGCTCCGTTTTTTTCACAGAAAACGTTACACACCAGAAAGATTTATATTGTTCCATTAGTTTTCAATAAAGCTCAACATTTTAAAAGTTTTTAAAAAACTTGGAAAAAAAAGAAAGACATAAGTAAAGCTGTTAGAGACTATTCCCACCGACTTCTATGGAAACTTTCCAGTTTTTTATTTTGATTGTACTTGAGTTTTTTCTTTAATAAATCACAACTATTCAAGTTTAAGATAATATTCTTATCTTCACCCTTTTTCTTGAATCGATAACTAGACACCAACACGATTTTTTTTTATAAATCGACACCTTAGTATTTAGTTAAAGGAACAGTAACACCAAAAAATTTAAGTATTTTAAAGTAATGAAAATATAATGTACTGTTGCCCTGCACTGGTAAAACTGATGTGTTTGCTTCAGAAACATTACTATACTGTAGTTCATATAAACAAGCTGCTGTGGAGCAATGGCGGAAATTGAAAAACGGCTATATGGCACAGGTTAACTAATGGATAAAAGATAACACCATTAGACAGACAGAGCTTATCTGCTATCTGCTGTGTAACCTGAGCCTTTTCTCCTTTGAATGGCTGCCCCCATTGCTACACAGCAGCTTGTTTATACAAACAATAGTAGTGTTTCTTAAGCAAACACACCAGTTTTACTAGTACAGGACAACACTGCATTATATTTTCATTACTTTATTTTTTGATGTTACTGTTCCTTTAATGATATGATACAGATAAATAAAGGGAAGCAGGGAGTCAGGCAATATATTATCTGACACACAGAACCTGTGTTTGCACTGGGGGTATTTGTGTATTGGGGTAGAATCTGTAATAATTTAGGTTTCAAGGAGACAGAAGAGTATTAAACTTATCCGGATTAGACTGTAGTCATCTGGAATCTCTCTATATAATGTGGGATTACTTTCGGATGATGCTGTACACATTTTGATAATGGCAGTAAATTATTGTTGATTTGCACATCTCGTATCAAGTATACCTGTTGCACTGGGGCTTTGTGAAATATTGGCAATGTTCTGTCACAGTCACATACAATTTACTAAATGTGAAAAAGATGAAATTAAATTGTATAGTATAGTAGAGTGCTTTCAGGAGATTTTCAGACAGTTGTCTTATTTCTCTTTGATACATAGGCCCTATACTGCTTTATTCTCCTCTGTTGAGAAATGATCATTACAGCATTGGCATTCTGTACATATTGCAATCAATCGGCAGGTCAGAGTGCATGCAATATAAACCCTGTTTTCTCTTATGTCATATTTCCCAGTGGAAAAGTGTTCCATATACCTCTGTGAGCTTGTCATGCACACTAATGGAAACCTCCTTTCACTGTTTAAATACGTATTTTCTATTATAAAACGCCCATGACAAACAGGCAGCTTCCCTTCATGGAAAGGACAGATGGAAAAGAGAGTTTTGGGTTTTTTTTTCACCCAGCTGAAATACGGCAGTAAATCAATTTTACACATGCCATTTGCCTAAAAGTGAATGTAAAAGCCATTAAAAGCAATATCTGGCTGTTACATTTGTTGCACTCAGGGCTCTAACTCCTGAGACAAGGATGCAATTCAGTTGACAGTTGACAGACAGCAGATTCCACATACACTTTCAATTGCACTGACATTTTTTAATCAGTCTACAGGTATGAGACCTCTTATCCAGAAGAGACATTTCCATAATTTGTATCTTCATAACTTAAGTCTACTAGAAAATCCTGTAAACATTTAATAACCCCAATAGGCTGGTTTTGCTTATAGTAAGGATTAATCATACCTTAGTTTGGATCAAGCACAAGGTACTATGGGAGTCTATGGGAGATGGACTTTCCATAATTCAGAGCTTTCTGGATAACAGATTTTTCATACCCATATAATGCAGAGCAGCTTAGAATGACAATTTCTTTCAATATTAAAGAAAAAAAGCTTTTTGGGTGGTCAATTCCATTTAATAATTTCTTAAGATCTTCTAATTTTAATTTTCAAAATGTATACAAATTCCTAATCAATGAAAAGACATCCAGAACCACCCATATATGTTTAACTATCGATTCCACATCATGCTACAAATTATATAAACATGTTTTTTTGTGAAACACTAAAAGAATTCCATTCCCGGGAGTTTTTTTTTTCTGACCTGACAACATCAATTAAATCTGAAAAAACATCCTTCAATGTCACTTTCCTTATACACAAAGCATGTCCCTAAAGGCATAAGAGAAAAGATGAAAGGCTTTACTCTGATTGCAAATGCATCTAAGTACAGGGTATCTAGCTTGTATGTACAGCATATTTATATAAATGTTCTGTTGTCACATGTGTTTGCTAGTTTAGAAAGCAATATAACTGTGCCGAACATAAGATGGTCATTTTTAACATATATAAATATACATTTCCCATAATCATGATGACATTTTAAGCATGGGACTGTATTCCATTGTTTTTTGTTTTGTATCTCTTTGGATGCTTTGAGTTTCATTCAGAACAAGTAAATAAATATGATTTCAAGTCAAGTCAAAACAAGAAGAGGTGGGGTTAACTCATGAATTATTATCCTTCACATATCAAAAGTATTTAATGCATAAAAGCAAAAGCTCCCTCAACCGTCAAAGGTTGTTCTCTACACGACCTTCATCCCCGTCATTAAAATATCTACTGAACACTCACGCTTTCCTTATATTCAAACCCCTTGGGCCTTAGCACATTCTTCCATGACCTGCTGCTTGCCAAGTGACTTCAAAGCAATATGTTTTGTACCAGGCATCCTTTAGTGACTCTGCTGTTCTTCACGTGCCCTTTGGCCATTCAGTGCATCAAGTATGGATTTCCAAGCTATTTTAGTATACAGCTAAACATTTAAAATACTAAAATGTATTTTATCTTAAAAATAGCTTGGTTTTTAGCTTTTTGTTGCCAATATTCCATCTGAACTTGATGCATTGTACTATTTGTTCTACTATAATACCAGATTTATATACTTTCTCAAAGTTATATATATATATATATCTGTATCTGGAGCCAGCACCTTATGATGGAACTGTTTTCAGGTAAGCTGTTGTTTCTCCTACTCAATGTAACTGATGGAGTAGCAATGGGACATTTTTACTATTTAGTGCTGTTCTTATATCTACTATCTTGTGTCAGGGAGCTGTTATCCTGTTACATTCCCATTGTTGTGTTGATGATTGATGGCTGTTATCTTGTTACATTCCCATTGTTCTGTTGATGGGCTGCTGAGGACGGGGTGATGGTGATATCACTTTAACTTGCAGTGTAGCAGCAAAGAATGACTGACGTTTATCACAGCACAAGTCATATGACTAAGGGCAAATGAGAAACTGACAACATGTCTCGACCCACAGATTTCAAAATGTTCATTTTGAAAAATGGATTTCAGTACAGAATTTCTGCTGGGGCAGCATTATTAATTGATGTGTTTTGAAAAAACAGAATCCCTTTAAACAATTTATTTAATTAAAAAGGTTTGATGTCAACAAAGAAAATGTGCTGTATTTATTTTAATTATTATATATTCATTAACACCTAGTATAGTCATTAAATCCTTATATACTTAAAATAAGAGCCTGAAACCCAATTTCTGAAAATTGCAAAGGGTAGTGCAGTTCTGTGAGTTGTTTGTTGTTGACCATTGGAGAACTGGTTCACAGTATCATTTCTGGTTGACTTTCATATCTGACTCAGTTTCACTTTCATACAATCCATGAAAAATAGTAAGAAGACCAAAGAAATATTAAGGGAAATTGAAATGAAGACAGCAAATGAAGATAATTAAGAATTACAAAAGATTGAAGAGGTACTTATGATTCCTCAAAACAATTAAGCCTTGGATATATAGGGTTTTTGACATTGTTTCTTAACATAGACCATGTACCAGGAGAACCTATGTTCATTAAACTTATATAGACCTCTGTTTTTATGTTATGTAACTACTGTCTGTCCTATTAGTATATAGAACAAAACAAATGTTTATGATCACTCTCATTAAGCAAAAAGAAAAAAGTGTACGTACATCTCCTTAGAGCCAACAAGGGCACTGTTTAACATCAACGCTCATTCAAAATTGCAGTCTGTTTACTTTCATAACCATCTGCTGTTATGGCAAATTGCCTATTGCAGATGCAATGTGCCAGACTCTATACTATTTATACACTGAGGTTTGTAGGGTAGGGATCTCAGCCACAATTTAATTGGAAAGTCATCCGTTTGCCAGATCACAGAAGTAAATAATATCAACAGTTTTTTTACAATGTAAACAAAGCTAGCCCAAGTGAAAAGTAATTGCGAATAATCATTATACTATATACTGTATGTGTTATTTATATATTATATATATTATATGTATCCAGGCACATGTGTGATACTCAATGGGAGAAATGTATCACAGTGCTCAGAACAAAATGCACATATAAATATAAATTGAAAAAGTTCCATGTTTTCTATGCTTTTATGAAAATAAATGACACATTTAATGAAGTTAATGAAATGTAATGACATTTCACAAGTTACCCTTCTCCTTCTGCTTTCTGTTAAATAAAATATCTATTGTAACCCTAATTAGGCTATATTAGGCCTTTGTGCAGCTAAGCAGATTGGGTATGTTTGACTCATACAGGAATGGGCCTTCACTATGTGGAAGGTATGAAGGGGAGGTGTAGCTGAACTACAATTTAGGCTACTGTGTTTAAAAATAAAATAAGAACCCCAGGAGGCTCTTGCAGCAAACAGGTCAGTCAGGATAGTTCAAGCAGAGTCAGCATGATGTGCAGTTGGAGGGTCATCCTTAAGGTTCCAATGCCCCATGTGGACCAGATCCCATACAGCAGACACAGATCAGTGAGAAGACTAAGCCTGAATCCCTCATCAGTACTGAGGTCCCTTCACTTAGGCTAGCAGAGCCTAGAGGAGAGCTACTCCCTGCTATCGATCCTCGTTGGAGCACAGGCTGCTCTTTCTATTTAAATCTCTCTGTCTTACCTTCCTAGAACAACTTCCTGTTACAATAATTAACCTGTCCCTAACTAAAGCCTCCTTCATGGGGTCCCAGCTCCCTTTAGGGCAGCACAGCTCACTGGGGCCTTGTTGATAGCAGACGGTTGTTTTTTTAAAAGTATACTACTGTTCATGGACCTAGGTCAACTGCCAGGCAGAAAGTGTTATTTTCTTCTTTTATGTTACATGTTTAATGCAGTCCTGTCAAGTGTCACATGTTTTTCTGGCTAACACAGAACACAGATACAATGTATTCTTAGTGACTACATACACATATCTCCAGACGTTCATATAACTCCCTGTATAAATTATATATAGTATTAAAATGGACTGACATCTTAGGATACAGGTGACGTGAGTTATGGAAGCAATTACGCATGACCACATAACACAATTTTGCTTGCATAACAATATAAAGCTTACAGTTTAGTCGATTAGCAAAAAGTGAAACTGAGCAGATGTTTATTCTCTGTGATTCCCAGCAGTCAGTATCAAGTCCAGGAAGAAATTACTGTATAACCTTTCAGAGATATTATTCTGAGATATGATTATACAAAAGCTCATCGCCATATGTGGTTTATAAGAACTAATTTGTAAATAAAGGGAAAATGAAACTATTTTAAAGAGAAATATTTTATATAAATTCCCATTAAATTATTCTTCATTATGTGGTACAGGTGTAAAATTAAAATAGTGTACAGGAACAGGACCTCTTATCCAGAATGCTCAGCCCCAGGGGTTTTCTGGATCAGGGATATTTCCATCATTTTGATCTTCATACCTATAAAAAAAAAATTAAGATTAAATAAACCTCCAATAAGGATTTATTATTACTTAGTTAGGATCAAGTACAAGGTCCTGTTTTATTATTATGAAGAAAAATAAAATCATTTTTTAAAATGTGAAATATTTAAATGGAGTGTATAGCAGACCACCTTCCCATATCTCAGAGCTTTCTTGATAATGGGTCCCGTAACGGGTACCTGTAAGTAAAATATGAAATTCAATACTTGTTTCTAAATCATTATTATTATTTACATTGCCCGAATCCTCTAACAGAATGTAACCACTAATTCCAGAATCGTTTAAGTTCACCTTTGAGTAAATGATTTAGAATTCTACAGTAAATATTAAAAGTAGAATAGTAGCACTTTTGACTGTGACCATTTAATATGAGATACCTATTAAATAATAGGATTGCAAATGCTGAATTCTGAGTTTTAATGACCCAGAAAATGTATGCAGAAGAAAAGGGGGATGAGATGATTCAGTAGACATTCCGTTGTCATTTTTAATTACATAGTTATACAGTTATTTTAGTAGAAAGAAAACAATAGACCACTAGATTAACCCCTTCATACAATCCCCAGCAAATATGTATACATACTGTATATAAACACATACAGATCGCTCATCTTCGGATCTGTTGTCGGCGGACATGGGCACATAACAACGGCACCATGTTGCGTCGGGACATCATCGTGCCACATTTTGGAGTGACAATTCTAAATAACAGAAAGCCAAAAAAGATAGGTCTTTCTTTGAAAAGCTCCTGGGTACTCCTAAATTACTTTATTGTTTGATCCATCAGTTCCTGACCTGCAACTTTGTTCCTGACTATACTTTTCGCTGCCTGCCCTGATCTTTTTTTTTTTTCCTGGATAAGACTATGAACTCTATTAACCCCTTTGGATTCTGTAAATTGGACTTTTCTGCATAAAGCTTTCTCCTTGGTCGAGAAAAGACTTCCATCTATTGGTGATGCAAGGCCCTGACATATATATCCACCTATAAATATACACATAGTTATATATATTATTCATACATACAAATACAAAATTATTAATTAACAGTCAGTTTTGAAATAATTTTAGCCTTGGATATTATGCTTGTCGAAGAAGTCATCCAAGCCACTGTTAAAGGTATTATTAGAAGCTTTCATCACAACAATTTTTAATAAAGTTTAATTTAATTCAACTGCACTCTCTACAGCTTATTAATATGCTTCTGCACTGGATCCAAAAGGCAAAATTATGTTTTATTTTCCTCAAATCTGTGCCCTTTTATTCTCTAATGTATTCTCTTCAGTAGCCACTACATGGCATTGCCAAGCGCTGCATACTGTTATATGTGTATAACTAGCATGTATCACTTTTAACCAAATGTATAACCTTGCATTTATCAACACTGAACCTCATTTTCCAATTTGTACAATTTAGTATCATCAGTAAAAAAGAAAAACAGAGAAAGTACTTACAATGCCATCTTCAAGGTCATTAATATACAAATTAAAAAGAAAAGGACATACTGTATCCCTGAGGAATGCCTCTGGGTCCAACTAGGAAGTGATCCATTAAATACCAATCTTTGTGATCTGTCTTTCAGTCAGTGCTCTATCCATGTTCAAGGCCGAAATGAATTAATCAGTAACCTTTTGTGTTGTGCTGTATCAAATGTTTTAGCAAAATATAACTAGATAACATCCACTGCAACTCCATTGTGAAGGTTTATTCTATTGTGCCAAACTTATTATCCCCTTATTATACCACCATGTCCTTGACCTTTGTTACTTTGACATTTTGTAGTTTATTTTGTGCTTCTCCATAAGTCAACCAGACATCAGTACTTATATGATTAGAAATAGGTCTATTAAAAAGCCTTCACTAAATAATTTCTCAACAGTATAAAATCTCAGATTTTTTCCTTGCTTCCATGAAGCAGTTTACCTCCTTTTGATACCAAGGACCCCACTACCTCTGTCTTCATTTTATATATATATATATATATATATATATATATATATATATATATATATATATATATATATATATATATATATATATATATATATATATATATATAGAGTTAAGGACCATAGAAAAGATGGACATTTGGAATATAAGGACAAACTTACCGCTTTCCATAATGGGTCCAGGTGCTCATGCTCCAAACCCTCAGCAAAGGGGAAACACACACAAATATCTCAAATATCAAGCTGGCACTATTTCGAAACCCCGAAAAAATTATTTTATAAAAACTTTTGGACTCCTGGATTTTACTAACTAATCAAAATTCTTTTGGGGTTCTGGAATAGTGCCAGCATGATATTTGAGATATTTGTGTCAGCTATGTAAGCCTATGTAAAAAAAAAAACATGCTTTGTTGGTATCTTTCAGTGCATTAAAGTTACTACAGGGAGATTTAAAACAAACAGCGGCAATTTTTCACATTCATCTAATGAAATGCAAGAGAGGACTGGAAACAAGGGATGCACCTTTTCTGCTATTATTAATGTAGAAAAAAATTCACAAGTTCAGTTTTTAACACTAAACCTCCCAAATAACACATATTTTGATATAACATATAAAAGCTGCAGTCCAGATGCCTGTTGTCCTAGATGTGAGTAAAGTGGGGCTACTTTCCTTCATATGAACTGGAATCTGCTACAAATAAATAAATAATGGGCAAAGTAATAAAATACTAGTGCACATTATTTTTGATACTGTCTTATGCTAAAAAACTATTGGTAATAAGGTTGATGGGTCTTCAAGGAACCATGATTTGAGTCTGGACAGCTAGGTTGAATAAAGCCCTTCACTGCCCAGAGGAATTTGGGGAAATCTGATCCCCCAGGGTTAGTATTAACCATGATAAGTCTGTAATATTAGGGTCTCCAAAAATAAAGTGATTACTCACCACAAAGGGGAAGTGGCCCAGGTGCACCGCCCTGAGCCCTCAGCACGGGGAGCGGACAAACTGAAAAACCAATTGGGAGCAGGCACTCAATAAAGGCAAACTTCCACCAGGCAAAGTGAAGTGAAGAGAGTTTATTTTGTCCACAGCCTTACGCGTTTCGTGTCATAAACACTTAATCATAGGCCAATGATTAAGTGTTTATGACATGAAATGCGTAAGGCTGTGGACACGATAATTTGTGACGTAATTTCGGGACTTCGCTGATTTACTAACGGGCGCTGGCGTAAATTTATAGTGCAGGAGATAGACTGTAGCGCTACTTCACACTCTAACGGCAGGCAAATTTTCACTCTGGTGAATGGGCGTAACTACGCAAATTCACTAAGATGCAGATTTTAATGAACGTTAGCTCTTGCACCAGACTTGCCTTCACCACCTCAGACCAGGCAAAGTGCAATAGAGTAGATAGTTCCTCAAAAAAAATTGTCCCAAAAAAAATCCCAAAACAGGCTGGCGACTTTTCAGTTTTCCAGGGTGATAGGCTGCAAAAGATTGTAAATTTTTTTTAGACTTCCCCCCTACATTTCCTTTCATATGGCACATAAACTATACACTGGGCTCATGTGTAGGGCAATATAACAACTTTATTTTCTTTTATTAAGGTTCCCTGGGCTTCTGTAGTATAATGTATTTGCTGCAACATATACGTCCATTGAAATTTAACTTCCCACCATATGCAAATTAGCCAACGCTAGTGCTAGTGCTAGCGAAACTTCGCCATTGTTTGGCTCCCTGGACGCAAATTCGCATTTTAGTTAATTAGAGTTATCCTACAAATTTTCGCCTGGCGAAGTGTGGCAATGTGAAGCCGTCGCTGGCGAATTCCCGCAGGTTAGTGAATTTACCCCTATGTTTCTTCCTATGTTTATCTATAACAAGCTAAATGAATAAACTCTATAAAAAATAGAACAGGTTTTCATTGTAGAACATAGACAATAGCTACTACTGATAAGAAATCACATTAAGATAACTCATTGCCTCAAATGCACTATTTTGTTTATGTATAAAATATCTAAACTTGAGGGTTTCTTGTCTCTGGCTGTTAAGTAAACAACTTGTGCCTTGCTGAGTCTATGTATGACTTGACTATATTAGTCAGTAACCTCATAATATTAGAAAATCAGGAGCATAACAGGGTGAAACTAAATGTATATATTAGGTTTGCAATTATTAAAATGTTATGCCTTACTTAAAGTGGACTTTTGGCTATTGATGTAGTCTGCATGCTGAGATATTGTAATATAACATATACATGCGTAGACATTATACACTTACATACACAAACTACTTTTGTACAGATAATTTGATTTTAAATGGTATTTGAACAAAGGTCTACACATGATATGACTTCACATACGAAACATGAATTGATGCCCAGCACTCAAGTCCATTCAATAGACATTAACAAGTTAACAATATAGGAAAAATAGGTTTATATAAACAATGACATTTACGGTCTCTGAGGATTCTTTACTTAGTAATAATCTTTCAAAGAATATATACATCAGAAATGGCATGTATCCTACATTTTAATATCCAAGGCAATACCTAAATGTATGAGGCTACATTTTGCATAATTGTGGGCACAGACCTTTCTAAAAGTATAGAGTACCTAGAGCAGTTATCTCCAACCAGTGGCTCCTGAGTAACATGTTGCGCAACAACCCCTTGAATTTTGCTCCCAGTGACCTCAAAGCAAGTGCTTATTTTATAATTTCAGGCTTGAAGGAATGATTTTGTTGCATAAAAGTCAGGTGTACTGCTAAACAGAGTCTCCTGTAGGCTGCCAGTTCACATGGGGGCTACCAATAGCCAATCACAGCCCTTATTTGGCAGTCCCAAGGATTTTTCTCATGCTTGTGTTGCTCCCCATCTCATTTTACATTTGAATGTGGTACACAGGTAAAATAGGTTGGGGATCCCTGACCTAAGGTGTCTTGAATAATCAAAGTTAAAACATTTAGAAGAGAAGAGGAGAGAATGAGGAATAATAGTCAGCTCTTTCAGAGAATAAGGATAATAAAGGGACATTTGAGGTTTTTTTTAAAAAAAAAAAACAGCCAGTTTTATGGCACCTTTTTATATAAAGTCATTTTCATGAAAAATTCTATTTTCTAAAAATAAGTGCCATTGAATTATCCCAATCCGAAACTGCTATTTTAATTACTACAGTTCATCCCACTTGTATGAACCAGCATGCTTTTCTGTGCTCCATGCTTGTTGTTTCCCTTTATAATGTGTTTCTTGAAGCAAGTTTCTCAGCTTGCGCTGCTTCTAATATTATTTTATTTATAATAACAAGGTATGCAGATAATATATATATATATATATATATATATATATATATATATATATATATATATATATAAACTTTTCCTGGAGTGCCCGCACCCCTGACAGTGGTTAGTTCGAGATGCTTGATCAATGTTTAAGGTATAGGTAATAGAGGATCCGCACTCTCATTTTCATTTCAAAATAATAGCTTTTATTTCTCACATCACAATCCGACGTTTCGGTCCCTCCTGGGGACCTTTATTTACTGTAAGCTTGTGGGATCCATAATAGACACTTACTTCAGTTTTAAGGCACTTTATTGAAACACTGGGATGCCCAGCATAAAAAAACCTTCTGCCCTCTGGGTGTTACCTAAATGAATTTGGTGAGTTACCTCATTGCACTTGACTTAGCCTTTTCTGGACTACCAGTAAAACAAGTAATATCGGGTCACCCCAGTTCTTGATGGTTCTTTAAGGGATTGCACAGCCTCATGACTTTATCTCACAATTTTATTCATTCAGCCTTTTTGTAGCTTAGCCATTTGCTTGCTCTGCTCCTTCTAGTGGCAGACAGCTCCTCCAGCCCCTTTCCACAGGCAGATAGCCTTCCTACATTGTGTATTGCTCAGAAAGACCTTTCTATCATTCACAATTAAATGCCTTTGCCAAGGGCATAACTACAGAGGAAGCAGACCCTATGGCTGCAGGGGGCCCCAGGGGTTATAGGAGTCCTATCTAATGAGCAGTTTCAACATATTTTGATATCAGGACATAACAAACCTGTTACAATTCAGTATGTGAGCAGATCAGTGGAACAGAGTATCTGGACCAACAATTCCAGCTTTCATGTGCCAACAGAGAGATTCTCTGAACAGAGAAAGTACATTTCAAGTTTAGCAGTATTTTCCCCGGGCTTTATGTCTTCCATTATTTAGAAATTCAAGACAAACCCCACCTTTTGATATATTCTTTTGGTTGACTCATTTACATGAAGCTGCATTTGGCACTGTTACTGAGGGACCTATTTATCATGCTGTGCAAAAAGTGGAGTGAAGCATTACCGGTGATGTTGCCCACAGCAACCAATCAGCAAATTGATTTCAACAGTTAGAACACAAATACAAAGACCTGGTTGGTTGCTCTGAGTAACATTACCAGTGATGTTTAACTTCACTTTTTACACAGCATGATAAATAGACCCTAAAATAAGTAAAAAGAGAGAGTTAAACAGCGCTCCTTCCAATCCCTTTCAATGCTCCATACATATATAAAAGTTACTTGTTGGATGTTAAAAGTTCCCACAGTGCTCTTGTCATTTATGTGTGAGTGGGATATTCAGTCTGTAGGTGTTCACTTCCAGATCACCACAAAAAATAAGTTCAGTGGTGAGTAAGCAAGTCCTGCTCCTCCGCTTGAATTTGTGCATGAAGGAAAGTGATACTGCTAGTAATTTATACAACATGGAATTTTTCCATACTCAAAGTAAGTTGCATAACAGCATGCAGGGGTGATTATAAAAAGTCTGCTATGCTATGATCTCTGTCAGATTTTGTTTTGGAGAGAGTACATATATAGTGAACAAAGTAACCCCTTCTGTAACATATGAGGATATTATAAGTTACCGAGGAGTTCCATGACCATATAAAGCACAAGGCCGAAGGCCAACTGCTTTTATACAGGTCATGAAACTTCAATATCCTCACATTTTGCTACAGGACTACTTAATTAATTATAACACACAAGTTTCAGTGAGTTATGTGACAGAAATTACATCACTAAGCTCCAATTCTAACCAATGACATCACTAAGCTCTGTTTATAAGGATATAATTTACAGGATATTCAGGACTCTTGTGTATTATTATATATATATATGTATGGAGCATTGAAAGGGTTTGGAAGGAGCGATGTTTAACACTCTTTTTACTTACTTTTATTTACTGTGGTATAATGGTACATTATATAATTTGAGGGTATAAGCACACTTGTTTTCAAAAAAAGAGGGGAGCGCACTCACTTCTTAGAAAATATATATTTGGTGTTATTAATATTCTGTCAATATCTCACTGCCAGAAAAGGTGTGGTTTTTCCCATTAAATATTGATCAATATATTATATAATCTTCCCTATGGCATGCTACCTTTCTATAGCATCGTAGAGAGTCTAAAGCACTTTACTGATTCAGAACACCAATAAATTGTTCTCTTAACTTTAATGAATTTATATACAAATTCCTGTCTATGCTTCAGGACAATCATTAGGCTAAACCATGAATAGGGTTATGATATAATTAGGAGTCTAGTAGTATAAACATTACTGAATAAGATCAATAATTCTTATTCAGTGCTCCTGAGCTCCGGGGAATTGCAATTAGATTATACTGGAAAAGGAAGGAAAGTTTTTAAGTTGTAACCTGTTTTTTTTAAAAAAAATTTATACACGATGGATACATGGTAATTTCATGGTTGAGCATAGAACAGTACAGTGTATGCTGATGAAAGAGGCACAAAGAATGTAATAAAATTAAATTGTTGAAGGAACTAGAAACATTCTAATCACATGATTAAATGCTGAAAGCTTTGGCTAAATGCTTTAGGACATATATAAATATCCTCTGGTTTGTATGTGTGCACTTGAGGCTGTTGACTTTGGTATATACAGTACCCACACAAATGTAAATTATGCGAGGGATCCATTCTTATAGTCTTATTGCCAAGGGGATTTTAAAGCTATTTATGGCTATCGATCCTGTCCAAAAGTATTCATAGAGGCTGTTGGTAATATGTTTATGGAGAGGGAGAGAAACCACCATTATAAATAGCAGACTGATATCAGAGGTCACCGTAGAAACCAGCACAAACCAAAACTGCACAGGAGAGCAGAGAGAATCCAGTGGGGAAGGGGGGAGGAGCCATTGAATTCAGAATTATTTGTATGATTTATGGGAGGTTAGATATTTATATGAAAAATAATAAATGGGGTGTTAAATGGGAAATTCCAATTGTAGTTGAAACTTTTTACCAAAGTGCTAAAATGGAATCATATGTTGCTCTTATTGATGCCAACCATTAAAGGTACTTCCTTCCACCCAAACATGCTCCTTTCTATTCTGTATAGTTCTGTATAGTTACACCAAGGCGGTGATTTATCAAAGTTCCAATACAATTTATTGCCACAATTAGAATTTTTTGGCACAAAAACTCAGAAATTTGAGTTGTATTTTCTAAATCTTGAATGTTTGGTATTTACCGTATAAAGCACAAAACGTGTATTTATATTCAGATTTTTAATAAATAAGCAAACATTCAAGTTTTTAAAAATATGAAGTAGAAAAAAACCTCTTAAAGCTCACAAATTACATTTTTGAGCAAAAACAGACCACTAGTACCATTGTATCAACTGCTGAACTGTTCGGGAAGTGCGCCTATTGATGTTGCGAAACCCTGGAGCTACCAAACATGGCGGGTTGCATCAAAAACCATGTTGATTTGCCTCAGAACTTGCCCTTTGCACTTTGCATTTGCAAAGTTGATGAGCTCTAAAGTCTAATTGTTAAATACAAGATAAATCCCAAGAAGTGTGTCAAGATAAAATTGTAACAATTGTGTATACAGCCTGACATTTTTGTTACTACAGCTACATGGGTGCATATCAACTCATATTTTTAATCAAAATGTTACTATTAATTGGGCATTAGGTTATAACCCAAGCAGTCATTTTAAGACAGTGTAATGTTTTAGCTTTTTAGCATTACATTATTGCTCACAACAATATTTCATCAGCAAGGTCTTATGTTTTTGTAAAATGACCTGCTCTATTTCTTAAAAATGCTAAAACCCCTTGGGTAATGTTAAGGAGGTAAATCCCCCTTTTAATTAGTAGACTGAGCAAAAATAAAATGATATAATCTATCACATAGTACAGTCTAGCCAAGTGATCAATCTTATCTGATGACAAATGCCCAGTCAGCACTCCCTGCTGTGAACCTGAAGCACTACAAATGACATTGGCAGAAAAATACAATGGAAAAGCATTGTCACTTCCAGCTCACATTAAACATGTTCCAGTTAAGGATTGTAGAAATCTCAGTTAAAGGTTATTTGCGACTATGCTTATAAAACAATTGATCATAATGCCCAATAATTTCACAAAATGATTGTACACTTTCATAATAGGTCAAACACATTCTTAAATAGTCAACTTTGTTTTATAATTCTTTTATTATTCTATTTTTTTGCTGAGACTTAAGGTGGCCATACAAATAACCACTGGCAAGGTATCCAAGCCCATCATCTTATGGGCGCACAGTAATAAAATAAAAATATAATCTATCAATGCATCTTATCAAAGGGTCCCATTTTTAATATATGTATTTAATTTTTTATGATAATATATAATTTTTGAAATTTTTTTTTTGCTAAACATTCATTATGGCAGTCACCCTGATATGTATTTTGTTATTGCTTAAAATCCAATAGCAATGTAAGATCTGGGACCAATATGGCCAGATTGTCTATTACAAGATTGCCAGAATCACAGCACCAAACATTGCAGAACGTTTGTTTTATGCAAAGTATTTTTTTTCCCATGAAACAAAGCAGTAAGAGTCCCATTTATTAACATTCTCATTTTAGTGGTTATAGAGTTTTTTTTATACACAAATAAACAAATTCTCTCTAAAACTACAAATGCCATTTCATTTATTCCGAATATAAAAAGCATAACCAAAAAAAAAAAAACTCAATGATCTGATTAACAATAAGAAAACCTTTTAATTGTTTGGATTTTTCAAGCAATTGCCAGTGAAAGGAAAACCTCAGAATTGATTAAAAATGGACAAATAGGATAAGCGCAGCTCCCACTTGTATAGGACCTCGGCAGATTTTATATGGCAAAGTTTTGTATCCAAAGTTTTCGTGGTGTTTACACTTTATAAATTATGAATTTTTAGAGTTTTAAAGAAATAAAAAACATGAATTTTCGAAGAATTTGATTCAATAGAAAAATAAAAGTATGTGCATTTTGGCGACTGCATTAAATCTGCGCTGCCAAATGGCACCAATATATGCCTAGTTTCCTTCCCAAAGGCAGTAGAGTAAAAGAGGGAAACGCTTGTGGGCAAACATACATACTGTGAATTAGCATGAATTTTCCTTGTTTTCCCACCTGAGATTGCTATTACTGCAAGTAGAAAGGAAACTAGTGAAGTTCTGTCACCTGTGACAGTGTAGATTTACTACTTCCTGTACTTCCTGTAAAATCATATTTAGCAGCAGGAACTATTTTCTGAAGGCATGGAGTTGGGCCATACAGTGTTGCCTCCTATGTTGCAGGATTTATTAACCAATGCAAGCACAAGTGAGAAGTTGAGACATAAAACTAAATGCAACAATGTTATTCCAGAAAGATAATTGTGCCCATACATGATCCTAGCAACTTGCGGCTACTTGAAACGCTGGGCTCACCAACACTAAATAATGACTTAGTCCCTTTGTAAAATGTATAATGAAGCAATTGAATTCTTAATGAATCAGATGAAAATTAAGCGTAGGACTGGCCAGATATGGGATGACTTTGACGTAGTTGGCCAGCTTAAATATATTGCAATATATGGACAAACAATCCCTGTTTTGTTTAAAGGGTAAGGCATTTTTCAGTAGCAGTATGCACAAAATGTCTCTGTCTTAAATATATTGATAATGGGTTGAGTGCAGAGGACCTCTTGTATTTGTCTAATGACTAAATAAGACTAGTGATGGGCGAATTTGCACTGTTTGCCTTGCCCGGAAAATTCGTGAATTACGCAAAACTAAGAAAAATTTGCAAAACGGCGCCTGTGTCTCGTTTTTGACGTCGGCGCTGGTTTTTTGACGCCGGCGGGCATATTTTTCCGACGCAGGCGAATTTTTTTTTGCCGCCGGCAACTTTTTTCGGGCGAATTTGCTAATTTATTCGCTGGCGGCGAATCGCGCAAATTTGCACCAGCCGAATAAATTCGCCCATCACTAAATAAGACCTCAAAGTTTTTTGCGACAAAATATAACCAAATTTAATGAAACTCCAGAGCAAGTGTTCAAGGTTTGCTATGCTCAATTAAGCTGTGCAATGCAATAGAAGCCTAACAATGAATATTACATTGCAACAGGTGAATTTTTATTCACAAAAATTTTTGCACTTTGCAAAAATTTTTGCACTTTGCAAAATTTTCATTACGTTTCCCCCTTAGTGTTTTGCTACTCTTGTAAACAATTGTGAGCTTTAGTTTAAAGATGCCAATGTGTCCATCCTGTCTTTCGTGATAAGTGGTGTAATAGTGCACCTATTGACATTGGGGAACACTGGAGCTAAGGCCATCCTGGACCTGGTGGTAGTGCCAAGATTCTCACAACAGGTTGCATCAATAGGCACACCAGACTTGCACCCAGTGAATTGGAAATAAACGCGATTTTGAATGCCTGCATGAGACGTAATACAACCCCTATGGGCACTATTGCAATTGCGTTTTGAAACACAATTGTGTTTGTTTTGACGTTTCTTGGATAATTTTTACAATTACACTGGAATTATGAGCAAAAATGCTGCATTATGTGTAAAAAAACTATTTGTATCTGAAATTGGACTTTGTAGACTGCAAGCAATCATAAATGACCATATAAAAGGAAGGACATCCCTTCAGGACATGACATTACCGTACTTCGATGTCCTGATTTAAACTTGTATATAGAGACATCAGCTCTAGATCACCTAAAGAACACTGTATTTAAAGCATTTACTCAGAATGAGCACAGCAGAAGGGACAATGGTTAAATGTATGGGATGTATAAAGCCCTGATCTTTACATAGCTACATAGTAAAATGTTTATTGGTTATGTCTGGCTGGTCCAATGTATATCCAAATAGACTGGAAATGGCTAATTATAGTGTAATTATAAATATAGCCTCAAACATGTTCCTTGGGTGATAATAAGCATGTGCCATGTCCATTAAAATAAATAGCATTAAGAATTGGACCCCTTTCCATTTCGCATTTCATTGACTCCTTTTAAATATAGTTAAATAAACTTTATGGTTTGGCCAGCAATCTTTATTTCCGAAACTAAATTAGTTATGAGAAATAAATTGGAAAAAAACAGTAGCTGAAAAACTGAGTATACGAATACGGATATCATTAAAATGAACAGGGAGTGATGTGCAGATTTCCATTTAATTTAATAAATTTTGCATTTAATAAAGATGAAATGACACTAGGAACCTAATTTAAATTAAGTAGCAATAAGGATCATAATTCACTTTCTTCTTTGAAGACATAATTTCACTGATTTAAAACATTTATCATTTTATTCATTAAATGCCACTGTCACTGAATAAGCATTTGTTCTTCTGAAGACTTTTTATACCAATATGAAAACAAACATTAGAAACCTTTTGAATGCCTTTGCAGGAAAAATATAAGAAAATAAAAAGCTAACAAAAAAAATGATTACAAAATACACATATTTGTGACAAAATAGAAATAAGGATGCTAGATGAGATGAAAAAAAAAAAAGATTTGTATCATCATGAGTAGCATATACCCATTAAAAATCATATTGGCCCACTCAGAGATAGACATTCCATTGTTTTTGATGAGACTGGAATTGTTGGTTGACTATGTACTGATACCCAATATGTTTCTGGGGGAAAGGAAGTGGAATTTCTTGCTACAAATCTATATATGACCATGAAGATTTTCATTCATCCAGGTGATGGTGGTATATCTAGCATAGATAATTCTAAAACAACTCGACTTGCTGAGTAATCATTGCAGACGTTTCACTACGCATCCGAGCAGCTTCTTCAGTTCAGAAGCTGCTAAAATGAGTAGTGAAACGTCTTCAATGATTACTCAGCAAGTCTAGTTGTTTTAGAATTACCTATACTAGATACAAATCTATATTCCTTCTCTTTTGGGTATCAGAGTGAATTAGACAAGCAACAGTGAGCAGTACAAGTAGGTTTTAAGGGTCTTAGGAATGCCTCAAAATAATATTAAGTTTGGGATCTATCATTATATCTTCGTTTATGCATATTTTAATGCCCATAACTCAAAGATTAAAATATGTTCACCCATCTTGCTAAGGTTATCTTTGACATCAATAATTTTCTCTTTGGTTCTTCCACCACATTGTTGAGGGGAAAAGGGTTTGGTTTTTATGCCACCCACCTCAGAACAGAATAAAGATCACGATTTACCAGGGTCGTACTGGCCCACCAGGATACCAGGGAAACACCTGGTGGGCCTCAGAGCCAGTGGGCCCTCTTTGCCTTCTGTTCTGCTGGTGTCAATACCCTTTATGTTTTCATTATCATTGCTAAATTTTAAGTAAAGTGGCTAGGGCTGGTTCCAGCTGTCTCCTCTCTCAATCTCTCCTCATGCTTCAGAGCACACCCCCTCCGTACTGAAGAGATCAGTACTAGTTCGACCTCTGGAATTCAGCATTTAGTGTACTTGTGGTTGCTCTATCTGAAGGTCCTGGAAGGTGGAATTTGTGCAAATATTTCAGGTACATAAAGTAGTGACAGCTCTTCTAGCAATATAAAATACTGGTGGGCCCTATGGGGGTAGGGTAGTGTTGCCAGGAAGGCCCCTGGTGGGCCCCAGGTACCCCATTGTGACACTGGATATTATCTCTTTCAGGAGTCAAGAACATGCCCCCTCCCTCCTCCACTGGCAATTATCAGTCACAAATCAGGCCTAAACCCTATTCAGAATTTGCATATAATCATAGGTTAATTCCCTGGAGATTGATTAGTATTGTCGCAGAAAAACTGTACATTTATTAGGGGAAATTATCTTAGGGTGCATTCGTCAAAATCTTCTGTATCTTGGTTTCATTAAATTCCCATTTCATTGGATGCAAGATAATAGGTCATGCTATTTAATGTTGCATTGTATAATATGTCATGTTATGTTATTAGAAAGGGCCAGTTCACCCAGCAATGGATTATTTTAGACATTTTGATGGATTAATCCAACAGCAAACTCCATCAGGAAGTAAAATCCCAGTGTAATCAATACAATGCTCTATTTGATATTCCCTAATGAAATTTATCATGGCCATGCCTTCAAAGAAAAGCTTATGATGAATGCAGCAAGACCTGTAAAGTCCTTCCAATATCTCCAAGTTTCTTGAACTTTCAATGGAACATGTACAGTATGTGGCTATAGAGTACAATAGAACCCCAGTACAGGTATAGGATCCGTTATCCGAAAACCCGTTATCCAGAAAGCTCCAAATTATGGGAAGGTCATTTTCCATAGACTTGATTTTAGTTGAATAATTCAGATTTTTTTTTCGTCTCTGTAATAATATAATAGTACCTTATATAATTAATATAATTAATCCTTACTAGATGTAAAACAATATTTTTTGGTTTAATTAATGTTGAAATGGGGTTTTCTGGATAACAAGCCCGATTCCTGTATATGTATTTACAGGTAAAGATAGCAAATAGTTTCCATGTATCATTATATATTAAGATAATAGAATTGTTATGATAAACCTACAGCACTTTAACATTAGTAAGAATCTTAAAGATCTCTAATTCACAAAGTTGCTGAACAAATGGTTCTGTTGTAATTTGGGATGTTGCAAGCAGTGGCGGAACTATCGGGGGAGCAGGGGGTGTGAGCGGGTCAGGGCCCGCACCCCCTCGGCCCCCCGGCAGTCCTTGCGCCGCTTTCCGCCTATATAAACCTTTAAAAAACTGCATTGTGAATCTTCTCAGTTATCCAGAAAGCTCCAAATTACGGGAAGACCACCTCCCATAGACTCCATTTTAATCAAATAATTCCTTAAAATATTTAAAAAATATTTCCCTTTTATCTATAATATTAAAACAGTACCTTGTGCTTGATCCCAATTAGAGTATTTTTAACTGTTAATATTGGAGCCAACCGATCCAAATGTCAGAAATATCTAATATCCCTAAAATCCAGGTCAGGAGCATTATGGATAACAGGTCCGATACCTGTAATACAATCTTTGCAAGTAGATACATTTTAAAAAGATCACAAAACATTTATGATCACAAAACTGCCAAATCATGTCAAGTAAGACTTGCCTTAACTATTTATTTTGCATAAATCAAGCCTTTTGTTTCCTTGACACTGAGCACTTAATCTGTATTGTAATTATATTTTTTATATTTATGTGAACTTCCAATGACCCCTTGTTTTTTTCCAATGACCCCTTGTTTGTTACTTTCCAATGATCCCTTGTTTGTTACTACTAATTTATTGTTTTTATGTACAGTGCTTTACAAATAAAAATATACATACATACATATACATAAGTGGGCACCTCCTTGCTTAATTGCATCATCTTAGGCAAGGCATGATTAGTCACATTTCAATTACAGTTTTCTTTGCTTGAAATTAAAGTGCTCCCTCAATCCCTTTTTTATTAAATCAATTTATCTTCAAGACTTTAACAGACCTGTAATTATTGTAGTAAATGGTAACAGAACCAAATTTTAGTTACTTGTATATTTACTATATTTATGCTTTACTGATACAGATATGGGACCTGCAAGCTTGGGACCTAGGGTATTCTGGATAAGGGGTATTTCTGTAATTTGGATCTTCAAACCTTAAGTCTACTAAAAATCAGTTAAATGTTAAATAAACCCAGTATGACTGTTTACCAACAACATAGATTTTATGCAGCTTAGTTACAATCAAATACAAGGTACTGTTCTTTTTATTACTGATGAAAAGGACACCATTTAGAAAACTGTAAATTATTAGAGTACTCTATGGGACAAATTTACTAAAGGGCAAATTTTCAAATTAGGGAAATTTTGTTAGACGCAAAGTTTGTCTTGGCAAATTAACGCTTGTGTACTTTTGCCAGGTGAACTTTAGCGCAAATGTTTTTAAGCAAATTTTCTCTAGCATTAATTTCTTCCTAGTGAAACTTGGTTAACATATTTACGCTTATGTCATTTTAAATATGGAGTGTATATACAGGTCATATATATGTCTTTATTAGTGATTGCTGGTAATATTGCTGGAAGTGGCCACTTATTAAAAATGTCCAAGGAAGCTAAATAAGGACAAAATAAATGTTCTATTGTCCTAGACATGAGCCTACACTAAAACAAATGTGGCATGAGCTTTAAGTAATTTAAAAAAGTGTAAATTATATATACCAGTTACAACTTGTAACCATAATCCCACATTAAATTATGACAAAACGCCAGCGTTTTGTCTTTTTTTATGATATTTTTGGCCAGTGGAGCTTACAATATAAGTTCCCTATCACGTTCACACAACACACATACACACCAGGGTCATTTTTGTTAATAATCAGTAAGAAATATCAGCCATACAAGATCTATCGACACCATCCTCATAAAAGCATCACCTATAAGGTACTTTAAGGGGCCGATTCATTAAGGGTCGAATTTCGAAGTTAAAAATACTTCGAAATTCGACCCTCGAATAGAAATCCTTCGACTTCGAATATCGAAGTCGAAGGATTTAGCGCTAATCCTGCGATCGATCGATCGAAGGATTTTTCATTCGATCGAACGATTAAATCCTTCGAATCCTTCGATTCGAAGGATTTTAATCCAACGATCGAAGGAAAATCCTTCGATCAAAAAATCACAGGCAAGCCTATGGGGACCTTCCCCATAGGCTAACATTGACTTCGGTAGGTTTTACCTGCCGAAGTAGAGGGTCGAAGTTTTTTTTAAAGGGGAAGTACTTCGACTATCGAATGGTCGAATAGTCGAACGATTTTTCGTTCGATTTCGTTCGAATTCGAACGAATTTAACCAATTCGATGGTCGAAGTACCAAAAAAATACTTCGAAATTCGAATTTTTTTCATTCGAATCCTTCACTCGAGCTTCATGAATCGGCCCCTAAGAGTTATGTTGGATAATAGACAAACACACTATATTTAAAGAGAAATGGCACACCTGTACCACTCATAAAAGATCAATATCTCACAATAGTGAGGAATAATAAATTATCCGTAGAAGACCTTTTGAATGGAAGACCTTCCAATTCTTCTTTCCCATTTATAACCTTCTCTCCCTTTGCTCCTTCATCTTGGACTGCTATTCTATAATTAGATTTGTCAAACCAATTATATTGAACAACAGTATCACCATCAAGATAACCTGTTCAACTCAATATTGAACATGGGAACTCTTAAGGAACTCTTCTGGATCAAATACTGAACCAACGAAGGGTAGAAAGGGGCACACGAGCTGCAGTTTCTCACTGCAAATCTTTTATTTAACACAACTTGTTTTGGACCATAAGGATCCTTTTTCGAGTGCAAAAAAGGATCCATGTGGTCCGAAACTTGTTGTGTTAAATAAAAGATTTGCAGCTGAGACTGCACTCATGTGCCCCTTCCTCAGTAGATTTAGTATAAGTCTAAGGTTGGGTGCTGTGACCTATTTAGAAGGACAGCTCCGTAATAGGTTTAAGAAGCTGAACATTTTGGCTTTACTTGGGCTACTTCTTCTGGATCAAAGTTAAGCTTCTTCCATTTATGACTTTATACTGAATATACAGTACATTTATTTAAAATACTGAGTCAAAATATCAGTTTATGTTCTGTATAAATATTGGATTATATTTGCTTGGGACACTCCTGTACAGCAATATTTTATCTGCAATAACGTTTGAATGAAGTTTCTCCTCCAAAATAGCAGAACACCATTTAAGGGCCCCTGCCCTTTTCAAAAAAGCACACATAGTTGAGGTAGAGTTAATACATTCATTAATACATTGAAAATCATAAATTGACGCCCGCATCCAATTTTGGATGAGCGTCCGAAAAGTTGGTCGCGTCAATTTTGATGCTGGTGTTAAAGTTAATGGGCGTCCGAATAGTGTTGATGTTTTGTGATTTTGACGCGAGTGACTTGTCGGATGCGCGTCCAAAATTTTTTGACTCAAGGATATTTTCGTGGGATCGAATTTATTCGCTGCCTGCAAAATGCGGAATTTCCGCATTTTGCAGGCAGCGAATAAATTCACTAATCACTAGGTGAAACTGTAGGGGTCCACTGATAAGATCTCTGCCCTGGAGACACCATTGCCCTGCAGAGCCCTGACCACTCATTCCTATAAGTGGTAATTGTCATTATCTCTTGTAAAAGACATGAGATAAAATAAATTTACCCCATTGTACTGGATGCTTTCCTTGCAAGGAATTCCATATGTAGCTGTATTAATTAGTGGACACCATGTGATATTTGAACCATGCTATTTATCTGAATGGAATGATTGGATTCATTAAGGAATCTTTCCCACCAAGTGGCTTAATGTGCCATTAAACAGCAGGAAATTGATGGATATGTTTTCAGTGTTATATTATGTAGCATACATGCTCCACAAATTCCACAAACAATAAAGGTTAAGTAGTATGAAAACATTTTTATAGGATGTAAGTTGTAGGTTAAATGAGATCATTGAGATCTCTCTTGTTATAGACCCAACAAGACCAGGCACAGCTTAAGGAAAGTAGTTATATCCAGCTGCATATGCATAATAGCCATTGGTTTCTTTCATTACTAAATACCATACCAGGAAACCCACCTCCTTTGCTGTGGACAAGAGAGAAAGTTTTTTTTATAATGGATAAATACAAAAAAGGTTAATTATACTACACCCTCTAAAGTAATAATAATTCTGTTAAATTCTAACCCCCACATGTAATAAAATGCACTAAGTTTACCCAGGAGCAGTAATCCATTAAGATGTTTGCTTTTGAACAGGTGACAGGTAAATGCTTTCTGCTGATTTGTTGCTACATTTTTAAATTGGATAGATATCAAATGCGATAGAGACAAAGGTATTTTTTGCTGTGTATGGACTCAGTGGGTGTTTTTTGGAATCAATGAGCACTCTTTTTCATATTTTTTTTCTCTGACCCCATCTAAAAAACAAATGGTCTGCAAGGCTACAAATGTATTGTTATCGCTACTTTTTATTACTCATCTTTCTATTCAGTCTCTCCAATACATATTCCAGTCTCGTATTCAAATCACTGCATGACTGATAGGGTAATTTGGATCCTAGCAACCAAATGGATGAAATTTTTCATTGGAAACCTGCTGAACAAAAAGCTATATAACTCAAAAGCTATAAATAATAAAAAATTAAAACCAATTGCCAATTGTCTCAAAAGAATATCACCACATCATAATAAAAGTTAATTTAAGTGTAAAAACATGTATGATTTTTTTTTTTATAAAACCGGGCTTTTAAAAATTCACGAATTTTTCGGAATTTATTAAACCCAGAGGCTGGAAAACTCTGAAACTGAAATCCCGGCATCTCAGATGAGGTTGCATATAAGTCAATAGGAGAAGTCCCAATGATTTTATTGATTTGCGCTGGAATTTATTAAACCCCGAAGCTCAAAAACTCAGAATCTGAAATCCCGGCATCTCAGACCTGTCGAGGTTGCATATAAGTCAATGGGAGAAGTCCCAACGATTTTATTAATGTGCGCTGGGTCTTGTGCCAAACCCCGAAGTTTGGGCAAAAATCAGAGGTTACGGGTGAAAACTCAAAAAAAATTGCGAAAATCGTGTGAAACCACCAAAAAATCGTAAAAATCGGAGTATTTACAGCGAAGCAAATTTTCAGGAAAATGTAATAATAAATAAGCGTTAAAAACAGGAGTGGCTTAGATCGGAGTTTGTAGCAGACAATAATGAGATAATGTCCGACCTTGATAAATAACCCCCGTAGAGTCTCACTATGGGATTACATTCACTCGAAGGGGGTTATTTACTAATTCAAATGCAAAAATCGCGCAAAATTTTTGATTTTATTTTTTGTATAAAATCGGGCTATTAAAAATTCACAAATTTTTCGGAATTTATTAAACCCCGAGGCTGGAAAACTCAGAATTTGAAATCCCGGCATCTCAGACCTGTCAAGGTTGCATATAAATCAATGGGAGAAGTCCCAACGATTTTATTAATGTGCGCTGGGTCTCGTGCCAAACCCCGAAGTTCGGGCAAAAATCAGAGGTTTCAGGTGAAAACTCAGAAAGAATCGCGAAAATCATGTGAAACCAACGAAAAATCTTGAAAATCTGAGTTTTTACCGCAAAGCAAATTTTCGGGAAAATGTAATAATAAATAAGCGTTAAAAACCCGAGTGGCTTAGATCGGAGTTTGTAGCAGTCAATATTGAGATAATTTCAGATCTTGATAAATAACCCCCCAAATGTAGGATGGTAGAGCACAATTTAACATGTATTCCTGGATTTTCTGATTCACATGCATTGATAAATATTCCCATTGTGTAGACAGATTAGATAGATAGACAGACAGACAGACAGACAGACAGATAGATGATAGCTAGATAGAGAGATAGATAGATAGATAGATGATAGATAGATAGATAGATAGATAGATAGATAGATAGATAGATAGATGATAGATAGATAGATGATAGATAGATAGATAGATAGATAGATAGATAGATAGATAGATAGATAGATAGATAAATAGATAGATAGATAGATAGATAGATAGATAGATAGATAGATAGAATATGAAAATGCCTTCTATAAATTGAATAATATTTGGTCCTTATAACTTGGTATTTTGTTACTAAATAACACACACATCAATACTCTATAAAAAGATCAACAATTGTATTTAAAAATAGAAAGAGAATTGCTTATAATTACATTTACCCTTACACAAAACTATTCCATTTGTACGTTTCAAAAGGGCATCTAGGTTTTAAAATGTGCTCTATTGTGTATGGAAATTCCTGAGCCACTATGGTCTAGGAACTGGCTTGCATTATTCACACAAAAGTAAAATAAGTAAATCACTCCGCTGACATTAGCCTGGCAGATACAAACTAGGTTATATAATGGATTTTGCGTGTAACATTCATTCTTTGGCCATTGTATTTTTATACAAATGCCCAGTTTTAACTTCTGTCATGTATGGCCTTATTTTATGCTACGTTTTCAAGACTCACATAACCAACAGCAATATTTTCAGGTTACTCTTTTCATCGATTTCAAAAGGAAAAATGAAAAACTGGAACTGGAATGTAACCGTACACTCCACCAAGAGTGGAAAAATAGCATTCTATATTAAGTGAGCTGGCAAAAAATATCCTACCTACTCATATTAAAAAGGGGTGTTTACACTTTATAAATATGCTGCAGTTTATTGTTGGGCATAAAAAGGGTTAATTAATATTATAATAGTGGATGCTATTATATATTCATAACCTTACAAGGGTTCATGAAAAAATCTGCATTTTTAATATAGGTTATCTTCACAAGGTCTTTTTATGCCTTACATAATTTCAAGGATTTTATATTGCAGGGCATCACTCAACCACTACACCATTGAAGTATCAATCTTGGTTAGTCAAATTTAGTGGCAGATATTACTTCATATTCAATCAAGGCCACTGTAATGAACCCATCCAGAAAAGAATGATGTGGGAAGAAGCTGTAATCAAATTTGAACCATTCTCTTGAAAAGAAGCCCCAGTAACCATGACATTGTAGAACTTCTACTTTTCTTTGGTAAATTTGGTGGCCAGTATGTTTTATTGGCTAACTGGGAAAGTTAAAACTTTTGACATGATAGTATTACATCTCTTCTTCTTCAAGAGATGTTCTACTATCATCTCAAAAGCTTGGCGTTTTTACATACTCAATTAGCCAATAAAATATATTACCTGCAATTTATCTAAGGCTAATGCGGTTCAACAGCTTGTATGGACAGCCAGTATGGAAATCCAAGTCTACTCTAAGTAAAAATATTCCAGAAAGATCGAAGAAGCAGAAATTTAACTCTTAACCATCTTCTTAAGAAGCAGCACATACCATTGAAGATCAGCTTGCCACATCTGGTGCCAGATGGTACATCAGAATGAACCAAGTCAAATGTAAGTATAGCATTCCAAAAGACATGTACATGTGGGAAGAAGCAGGAATTGAACTGGGTCTGGATTGAAGCAGACCCACCCCTCAGCCACACCCCCATTTGGCACCTCCACAAGCCCTGGCTTGTCTTACTATTTTTTCCACCCACCAGTGGCCTCCTTCAACCACCTAACCTGACTCTACCCATGAGGGCTTACCTCATATCCTTGCCACCCTCTTCGGTTAGGGACTTAACCCACCCAGTGCAATTGAGGATCTAATCATGCAACTCATTTTATACAAAGAAAAGCCATCAGAACTTTTAATTCTGGGATGTTTTGATGGCAGATTACACTTCATAGTGAACCAAGGCCAATGTATCAAAGCAATCACAAAACAGAAAATGAAACTCTCAGTCTTCTCCTTATAAAGAAGTCTGCCAAACATGACACCACTGAAGCACTGCACATGGGTAGGGAAATTGCCTGAGAACTATGGCAACTGTAACCAAATCATTCCAATTGAGCTCTCAATCTCCATCTGACAAATGAGCTCTCTTAACCATTACACCATTAAAGCACCATTCTTGGTTTAGCAAATGTATAGGTTGATCAGACAGTACTATGTAAATATGGTTTCCACCTAAGCAGGAACCTATACAACTAAATATAACATTACAGGACACAACTGGGAATTTCCTTACATGTATGTAAGCTGCGTCATGACTTGAGATAAACTGAAGAAACTGTGTTATCTAAAGTCATCTAAACTTATTACATGGATTTAACCCTTTCATTAGCATAACAAAGTACCAATCTTCACAAACGGTGAACTCTTTAATTAGATGGGCTGATATGACACAATTTTCGGTGTTAAATGGGATACGTGGGTTAAATGTGTTTAGATATTCTGTGTTAAACACACAAACCAAAGTGGCTTCATCTGTAGCTTACATTCCAAGTCACACCCTGACCCAAATTATACATACGGATGTCAAACTCATCTTAAACTCATAACCAATCAAAACCTAGTTAGTAGAATGTGATAATTACTATGGTTGCCTAATGATTAGACACTGTATAAATACTCAGATGTAAGGTGATTCCAGGAGTGCATGCTTTGTAAATGACTCCTCACATTTGGGTTTAATAAATGTTCATGTATTGAATTTCTTAATTTTTTTAAAGATTTTTTTCTTGACAGTTGGATCCACAGCAATAGGCACAGTCTGCTAGCGATATGTTTCCACACCAATCGGTAGATCCTTTATGAAAGGCTAAATTGAATCTCAATCCTTTTGATAACAATTTGTATTTCTGCAATCGTTGGCACCAGTGCTGTATCACTACGTTGCCAGTTCTTATGTGTAAGTCTGCCTTCTTGTTGGCAGCTGCCTCAGCATCATTCCAATTATTTTTTTATTTATTGATTCAGTGTCTTAATAAACTGTTCAAGTGGGACGGATAAATCAATGTCTGTAAGATGCTCTTAACCAGTCGTTTTAATGGCTTTAGTTTCTTTGTTTAGAGCTCGAATTGTACTTGTATTGCTGGCTAATATATTTTATGTACCTAGGATATACATGCATCTTCAATGCAGTTTGATTTTGATCTCTCATATACTATTATCAAAGTTGTTGCTAAAGTGTATTAACATATTTATATATTGACTTATACCTTGCATTACAGTGTTGCTACCCCCCAGAAGTTGTTTTTTCTAAGAGCTACTAAACAGCACTGTATCCACACTTCTGAAGTTTGATAATGTGTAATATTGGCAAGCAAATATGCATGGTTCTTATGGAGGGACCACCGGAGCATTAAAAAGAGGGCATGTGCACTTACCAAGGGCTCAGATATTTGCTAGATTTCCCACAGTAGAGTCAGAGTATTACAGGGGCATTTTTATGGTTGGGTGACATCAGCTGCAGTAATGTGAGCATTTTGGGAGTAAGACTTAGTAGCTTGTGTCTCTGTATTTACATTTTGGAAAGCTCGGAGAACTAATTTAGGGAAGCTAAAGTGGTTGAGTTAGCCTTTAGTTTGACATAGAGATATTCTGAGAGTTTTTAATTTCTTATTATTTGTGGTTTTTGTGTTGTTTTAGCTTTTTAATAAGCAGCTCTCAAGTTTGTAATTTTAGCAATCTGGTTGTTAGGGTTTAAATTGCCTTAGCAACCAAGCATTGTTTTGAATAAGCGACTGAAATATGACCTGAATAGAAAGATGAATAATAAAAAGCAGCAAGACGACAAAAAATAAATAATGAGACCAATTGAAAAGCTGCTCAGAATTGGTTATTCTATAACATACTAAAAATAACAAAGGTTAACCACTCCTTTACAGAAAAACGAATGTTAATATAAATAATCTACATCAAAAATACTAAAACCTTGTAGATTTGGCTTGTCTACTATGTCCAAGGCCAATACAGCCCTTAAGCATTTAAGATGTGTTCTTCCAGATAATCCTCCAACAGCTCACAATCTTTTTTGTTGTTCATTCACAACACATTGTTTGGGATGCCACTGTTTAACTGAGGTTAGAGACTGACTTACATTATACCATAGTACTGTATATACAATATAACATTCACAATATGAGGCTCACAATTCACAATACAATAATAAAGAAAGAAAGAAGAAAAGAAAAAAAGCAAACAAGCAAGAAATAGAAAGAAAGAAAGAAAAAAAGAAAGAGAAAGACAGAAAGTAATAAAAAAAAGAAGGAAGAAGAAAGAAAAAGAAAGAATTGAACTAATGAAAACTGTGAGGATAGTTGGATTTTAATCAAAGAAAAAAAAGAAGAAATTAACTAATGGGGACTCACAATTCACCAATTGAAAGAAAGAAATTGAAAGAAAGAAAGAAGAACAGAAAAGAGAAAAGCAAACAAGACATAGAAAACAAGACATAGAAAGAGAGAAAGAAAGAAAGAAAGAAAGAAAGAAAGAAAGAAAGAAAGAAAGAAAGAAAGAAAGAAAGAAAGAAAGAAAGAAAGAAAGAAAGAAAAAGAGAAATGAACTAATAAAAACTGTAAAGGAAGTTGGATTTTAAACCTACTTGCAAATATTGCTTCATCAGCAAAGGTTAAAGCTATTTTTGCAAACTAAAGCAATTCTTTGTCATGCTGCCTAGCTAACTATGCTTCAAGTATTCTTGCAAAGAAAAGTTTTCTACAAGTCTAGAAATATTAATTTCACAGAAAAAGACGATGTTGCTGTATCCCTCAGAGGGGGAGGGGAAATAACAGAAAGTTTATATAGTGTAGTCATTTCAATATTAAATAAAACACACCCACAGTGTCCTCCAATACTTATTAAAACACTCCTTCACTGTGACACAGAGAAATATACGAATGTGTATTACAATAAATTATTCACCCTGTGTGTTCATTTATAGCCTTTTAACCCTTATTTTAAACAAGAGAAAAAAACAAGAGAGAAAAAAAAAAGAGAAAAAAACATGGGTGGGTGGATCTAAGGGGTAGTGAGGTTAGCAACACAACTCCGGATTGCTACTCTCCGGTGGTATCAGCGCCGGATTTCTTCTCCGGCCGCCCCTAGGCCGTGCGGTCCGACCAGGCGGCCGCGCGGTCCTAACGCCCGCCTTCCCAGCACGCCGGCGCAGCTGGTATAGTTGAACGGGGACGCGAACGTCCCCATAATGCGGCTGGGCGGCATGCCGCCCCTATTTTTTGCCGCCCTAGGCCCGGGGCTATGCAGCCTTGCCGCAAATCCGGCCCTGGGTGGTATTATATACTTACAAGAAGTGAGTTTCAACCAATATGAAACACAAAGAGGACGATCTCTCATCCAGGTTCCTTCTTCCTGATATAGAAGATAAAAGACAGATATCCTGTGCAGAAGCGCTTTTAAAACATTTTAATAAAAATAGTAAAAACACACTCACAAACACACTCTGGTACAGCGCATTGAAATGTCCTTGTACAGTCCGTTTGACACTTAGGTTTCCTCGGCGTCCCTTGGAACTTTGTGCTTTTTTTAAAAAATCAGGAGCGACTCTTTTTCAAATGGCAGGTGTAAACACGCTCGGCGCAGCGCCCGCCATTTGGAGCAGCGCCGCTCGTGATTTTTTTAAAAAAAGCACAAAGTTCCAAGGGACGCCGAGGAAACCTAAGTGTCAAACGGACTGTACAAGGACATTTCAATGCGCTGTACCAGAGTGTGTTTGTGAGTGTGTTTTTACTATTTTTATTAAAATGTTTTAAAAGCGCTTCTGCACAGGATAGCTTCCATGTGACAGATCTGTGGCAAGACTGTTGCAAATGTTATTTGGGATTATCTAGAAAAGCAAACAAATAACATCCTCCTAATATCTAACTTTAACTAATATAACTGACCGGCCCATTCATTTTTAGTCATCCCCAGGTTTTTTGAATGGCCTTATAAAGCCTGTGAGAGGTGAAATGGTTTCATTTGGTGCATTGGTTTGACCTGATGTATATCTGTCTGTAGGAAGTCTGTTACCTCTTCTGGAAGAAACACTCCCACGTGTTGATTCTGAACTTCTCTGGAGAAAATGAACTTGGGAGGGATCATGATTACTGCATACATTACAGACAATATGGACAGACAGCATCCACCTTTACGGAACTCATTTTATGGAATTGGGGCTGTTTGGGGACATGGAAGGTTAATTTTTTCTTTTACAAATGAATATCCCATACATATATGGTCTTGTGTGTGCTAATGTTGTTTTTCCATTTCTTCATGCTTTTACCTTGCTCGTGTGCTGAATTTATGTTCTTCACTGTTCTTTCTTAGTATTAATTGACTGTCTGATTTTTTTGCAGGTTATTATCATGGACATTTTAGTTGTAGGCAGGTATTATTTACATGTAGGAGCGACATTCTGGTTAACTAGCAAAATTGTTTGGCACTAGCGATGGGCGAATTTGTCCCGTTTCGCCACCAATTTTGTAAATTTCCCACCAAATTCGCGAAACAGGCAAAAAAATTCGCGAAATGCCAATTTTGAGGAAGCTGACACTGGCGCCCATTATAGTCAATGGGCATCCGGTAATCATCGACATTTTTTGATGTCTGCGAATTTTCCCTGCAAATTCACAATTTTATTTGCTGCCGCCGCCGAATACATTCGCCCATCACTATAATTGCCACCACAAATCTTATAGGGTTTAAATAAACATGGGGGATGGTATTCTCTGTTTGTGTCTTACTCCAGGTGGAGGTCTCTATATGAGACAGAAGCAACGAGTAATGAACCTTTCTTTGTATTTACATTTTTTTCAGCAACAGTCTTATGGGTGCTGTTCTCCGAGTGCTGTTGTCTATGTAACATTGATTTATGCTTTCTTAGTTAAAGTCAATCACAAGGTACAGTCTTATTACTAAAAAAGAAAATCTGTCAAAAATGAATAATTATGTGTTTGTGTAGGTCACTATGGGGAATGGCATTGCAACTTTTCAGAGCTTTGTGGATAAGGTGCACTTGCAAAATAGATTCCTTGTCTGATTAAAGGGGTTGTTCACCTTCCAACACTTTTTTCAGTCTTTGGATAGTTCACCAGAAATAAAGACATTTTTCAATTACTCTCTATTTTATATTTGTGGCTTTTTTTTCTAATATTGAATCTTAGGGGCAGATTTATCAAAGGTCGAAGTGAAAATTATGTACTGTCTCTTTAAAAATTCAGCTTCGACCATTTGCCATCTAAAACCTGCTGAATTGCTGTTTTTAGCCTATGTGGGACCTCCTAGAACCTATTTGGAGTCAATTGGTGGACTTTGAGAATCAAAGTTTTTTTTTGGAAAATGCGATATTACTTTGATTCATACGATTTAAATTTGTACGAATTTGAATGAATACGGACTATTCACCCATAAAAAAATTTGAATTTACCAGCTGCTTTCAAAGTAAAACTCCCAAACTTGGCTGCCCTTTTATTAGACACTAGTGGGATCACCTGACTATAGTTGGGAAGGGTGGGAGCTACAACATGGAGCTGGTCACTGCTCCTGTATAACTATAACAAACAAGGGAAAGTTGTGCTCACCACTATTTTTTAAAAACATTAGGCGGGGGTGTAATGAGGGTGTGACCACAAAATACATATAGACAAATACAAGAGTCCTCTGCACTCAACCCATTATCAATATATTTAAGACAGCGACATTTTGTGCATACTGCTACTAAAAAATGCATTACCCTTTAAACAACACAGGGATTGTTTGTCCATATATTGCAATATATTTAAGCTGGCCAACTACGTCAAAGTCATCCCATATCTGGCCAGTCCTATGCTCAATTTTCATCTGATTCATTAAGAATTTTATTGCTTTATTATACATTTTACAAAGGGACTAAGTTTTACTTGCAACTTACTTGCTGCTTTCAAAGTAAAACTCCCAAACTTGGCTGAAATACCAGAGAAAGGAACATTAAACTTTAAGGGGGATACTTGCTAAAACTTGAATGTATTCCATTTTTTAAATAAAACAAAGTCAACCTAACTCCCATCCACACATTTCTAAAAAAAATCAGCTCCAAAAAGTCAGTGTGGGAAAAGCCTCGACAAAATCATGCAACAATTCGAATCTTACGACTTTTCCCAATCTGAAGCCTGAACTTTATGATTTTCTTGAGTTGCCCGAAAACCCTGATTTTTTTTTTGGATGACCACAAGAAAAGCAGCGCAGATCACAATGTCAAAAAACATCCTCAAATTGTAAAAGGGACCTCTGCCATTGACTTCTACATGACCTCAACAGGTTTTAGATGGGGTATTTTTGGATTTAAATTTTTAACAGCTGTGGGGTATAACAAATCTCTAAAAATTAGATTTTTTTCCTCAAAAAATTTAAGTTTTCCTCTTAAAAAAACGTGACAAGAATAAATTGAGTTTTTTTTATTAAACTTCAATTTTGAAAAAACAGTTGAAAATAAAACATGTAAAGCAATAGAAAAAAGTTGAAAAGTCTTCTGAAAATAACAATCTGAAAATAACGGACCTTTTTTTGTGGTTGTGGAAGATGAACAACTCCTTTAAAGGCCAATGCTACCTTTGATCTGTGAGTCTAAAGATGCTCCTCATCTTCTAATCTCATCCTCATCTTCTTTTCTGCTAATTCACAGCACATTCTCTGTGTCTCTGTCAGTTACCTGAGTTTAGGGACAGAATGTACTGTATGTACATATTATACAAGGCTGATTATTTCTTCATTATTTATTTTTTATGGTTTTTGATTCATGTGTCTTCTTCTAACTCTTTCCAACCTGTAAATGAGGCTACCATTTAATTGTACAGGTATTGGACCTGTTATACCGAATCATTGGGACCTGGTGCTTTCCGGATAATGAGTCTTTCCGTAATTTGGATCTTTACACCTTAAGACTACTAGAAAATCATGTAAACATGAAATAACCCCAATAGTCTGATTCTGCTTCCAATAAGGATTAATTATATCTTAGTTAGGATCAAGTACAAGGTACTGTTTTATTATTACAGAGAAAAAGGAAATCATAAAATTTTGGATTATTTGATTATAATGGAGTCTATGGGAGACGGCCTTTCCGTAATTCGGAACTTTCTGGATAACGGGTTTCTGGATAACGGGTTTCTGGATAACGCAACCCATACCTGTTATTGTTACTTTTTATTACTTATTTTTCCATTCAGGTCCTCTCCTATAAATATATCAGCCATTGAAACCACTCCCTGGTTGCAAAGGTAATTAGAATTTTATCAACCAGATAACTGTGCTAATTCCAAACCGGAGAGCAGCTGAATAAAAAGCTAAATAACTCCATTCCACAAATTAAATTAATTAAATTAATTATTATTGCAAATTATCTAAGAATATCACTCTCTACATCATAGTAAACGTTAACTCAAAGGCGAACAACCCCTTAAAGTTCAGTATGTAAAATACAATATGTATGCAACATGTATACTCTTATTTTTTGGTTTTACTTCTCACTTATGTATAATAAATATATACTGTTTATATTACTGTTTATATATATATATATATATACAGTTTATATATGACATATATCCCTAAATATTCATTTTTTATGTACAAAATCTGAATTTTTAGTGGAAAATAAAAATCATGAATTTTTCATTATTAATATTTTCATTTACTATACCCTGAAGATGGAAAAAAGTCAGAATCTGAATATCCGGCATCTCAGACCTGTCGAGGTTGCATATAAGTCAATGGGAGAAGTCCAAAGATTTTTTGATCTGCGCTGGGTTTCATGCAATAACCTGAAGATTTCGGGGTTTTCAGGCAAAAATCTGAAAAAATTGGGTCGAAAATAAAAAAAATCATATTTTTCATAATTTTTTCGTGCTTTCTCCCACAAACAACATTTTCAGGAAAGTCTATTAATAAATAAGGTGAAAAAATGTGCAGATTTGGTAGGTTTTTTTTTTAAGAAAATAATGAGATAAATTCGAACTTTGATAAATGACCCCCTTAGTTACAGGTACAATAGCTATTTTATTTGAAGAGACTAGCATGCCTTGAACTTTTTATTCATTATTTCAGTATCTGAACAAACTGAAGCTTGATTAAGAACATAATATGACTTGTGTGCTTTGGAGAATCATTTAATGGGCACTATAGCTCGAGTCTAGTGAATTACTTCATACTGAAGTTTCTGCCCAAACTGCAAGGGGTATTTTCATGCTCACTGGGGTTATTAATACATCAAGGCTATTTTCAAATAGTGTTAGATTTTTATTCAAAATGTTACACTTTGTATAAATATAGTCAGGGTTAAAAGGGGTCTAAAACCGGTAGTAGACAAAGAAAATCATTCTAGCTGGCAGTGACTATAGCAACCGTACAGGGAAATGTACAAGCTTTTCAGTCAATATGTTTACAATGCTAGGCTGCTAGAGTTTCCTGGCAGCAGTTGGAATTTGCTGTATAACAATATATACCACTGAGATTCTCTGAGAAATGAATCCAGAAGGGACAGATTGTTGAACAGCTCTGGTAAAAGAAAATATTCTGAGCTTGAAATTCTATTGAAATGCAAAGTGCACCCATTCCCCGAAGTTTTTATCAAATTGTATTTACTGCAATACATTCAAATGTGCTTCCCAGATTCTGGAATTGGATTTTATTTCATATGATACTCTGGAAGTATTTAAACCTGAAATATAAATGACACATTTTGAGTTTATTATATTGTGTATTCACTAAAGTTGTATATTTTAATTTCAATTAATCAAATCATTGGAAATATTTTGTACTGTATCTGATATATAGTTACAACCATAGAGTCTGCCTACTCTATGGCCTTAAAGAAATCCTCCCTTCCTGGTTGCACCGCGAGTGGTGGGCAGCCGGGGATGAGAGAGGGAAAGATGATAGCCAGGCGAGATGGGCAGGGGCCGTAGGGTTGAAGTGGGTGCTGGGACCCCATGAAGGTTTTTGTAGGGGGGCCTGGCACAGTCTAGGTATGCCTCTGTGTTTAACCATTCTGTAAAAAAGTGCTTCAGCATCTGGAACAGGCTTAAGGTTCTGCTCCTGCCTATGTTACAGGCACTACTTGGTATTGCCCAGAAGGGTTTCACTAGATTTGCATTACAAGTGGATAGGGCAGTCATTCCTAGACACTGGAAATCAGTGTAGTCACATGGCTAAAGGAAATGGGCCCAATAATGAGGATGGAAGGATGCAATACAGGAATAATATAAGACACCTTGGGTCCCATGTTCAGTTTATCTGGGGTCAGACAAATTTAAAAGTGCATTTTTCTATTAGTTTCATTACGGCTGCAGTAGAAGCAGTATTGCCTATTCTTTTGTAGAAATGATACTTTGCAAACAATTTTCAATAAATATCAATAAGACTTGCCTGTAATCTTGGACAACATTGACTAATGAAGGCTGTCTTCTCCTTTCCTTACGTCACTTTTTTCTAGTTCAGTAATTTCCCACCTATGCAAACTGAAAATAAAGAATATATTTTAAAAAAGGTAAACAGTAAAAGATTTGACGGTTCTTGCCACCTCTGGAGTGCACACTAAGGCAGGTTGTTGCATTGGAGAATAAGGGAAATGTGATTAGTGAGGGCCTCTTAGATAGTTTTCTACAGATATTAAAAAACTCTTTGGACACGAGAATTTATTAGCATTTTTAATTAATTGTTTAACTGGAAAGCAACAAAATATACTTTTTCTACATTTTTTGAGAGTCTTTCTATAACCAGAAATCAGATTGTGAGGCTTGATTTTTAAATCCTTATTTTTATCCATCCATTTTCACTTAAACCACTGCCTAGCTGTTATGGTAAGTAGTGATGGGCGAATTTATTCGTCAGGTGCAAATTCGCTGCGAATTCCCGCGTAAAAAAAAATGGATGTTGGCGTCCGTTTTTTGGACGCCGGTGAATGTGCGCCGGCTTCCAAAAAAATGCAGCCACCAAGCAGTAAAGGTATGAGACCTGTTATCCAAAATGCTCGGGACCTGGGGTTTTCTGGATAATGGATCTTTCTGCAATTTGGTTCTTCATACCTTAAGTCTACTAAAAAAACATGTAAACTTTAAGGGGGTTATTTATCAAGTATAAAATATATATAAAAACAAGTATAAAAACATATAAACAAATAACATATAAAAACATCAACTCCGACTGCCTGAATGGACCTTATTTATCATTAAAAAAGTCAGAAAAATTTGGGTTGGCCAAAAATCTGATAACTTCGGAGATTTGCCCGAAAAGTACGAATTTTTCGTACTTTTCTGCAAATACTACGAATTTTTCGGAGTTTCTGACTTTTTGGTCCAAAATCCCCAAAAATATTGGATATCAGTACGGACAACAGTGCAGACACTGGGCCCTTCCCCGTTGACTTATACAGGAATTTTGGATATTCGTAGCATAATAAATAACCCCCTAAATAAACCTAATAGGCTGCCTTTGCTTCCAATAAGGATTCCTTATATCTTAGTTCGGATCAAGAACAAGCTATGGTTTTATAATTACAGAGAAAAGGGAAATCACTTTAATACATTTGCATTATTTGGATAAATAATTCGGCGCTCTCTGGATAATGGGTTTCCGGGTAACGGATACGATACCTGTAAAAACTGTCATTTTGTATCAGTAAGCTTCATCTCATGGATATGATATACTTTCTCACTATAATCGATTCTATGGCCTAAAATAATCAAGTTAATATACAGTATCCACCTCTCAGCTATCAGCCTCTTTTCATGTTCAGCATTAGAGTGAGATTTTGATTGACAGGACTAATACATCTTTTGGGGCGACTTCCTTTATTTCACTCTTTCAAAGTCATCAACTCTGGCATAAATATTTCATGTAGATATGCAAGATTTGTGAGTCAGTTATTTTGAAAGAGTGAGTTCTAATACATCTTCTAGGTATATGAAGGCCCTACCCAATTTATTAGACTTAACTGTCAACCAAAATCTGATTGTGACTCTTGAGGGGACAGAGAGAGAGAGACGGATTGTTGATAGGGGGATACGGAAGAGTAACTCTATCTTTCATAAATTGTACCGAATGTTTAATACATTATAATGTTATATCCATGAAATGGATATAAGTTTAATTTTCTCCCCTTTAAAATACAATTCAAGTCCAGAGTCCAGACTCATCATTTTAATGAGACCTTTCATTTTATTTCATAGAATGTATTATCTTATCTGTCTTTAAAATTTCAACTACCACACATATTCCATGACTGCGGGCACTTCCTATACCTCCAGATGAACTCAGCAGCAGAATCAGTCAGAAATAATTAAGGGAGAGGTTATTAATCGCCCTTCACAAGATTTTAAAATGAAGACTTTAGGGGGAAAATTATTAAAAGTCGCAAGTATTATTTACATTGCGTGAGTCTACTTAGTTTGTTATCGCCTGCTCTGGAGTTTTTTTAAATGTTTTGTCACTAAAAAGAAATTGCGCTCCCGAATTTAACCACGTAACCTGCGAATGAGTGCAAAAGCCATTTTATTACTGGGCCCCACATCAAATCATTTTTCAGGCCCCCAAAATGTTTAGAGGTTGGCTTTTTACCAATATAAAATGAAACTGTATATGAATTAGTGCCTCATGGGGCCCCTATACTTCCTGGGCCCCCCTGTAGACACAGGTTCTGCTTCCTCTATAGTTACACCCCTGTTATTCATCTTAAATGGATGGTGCTTGAGAAGGTGAGTTTACCACCGTGTAGTACGTACTGAAATATATACTTTCATTATTATTTCAAAGGGAGGCATTATAGAATAAAATTGAATACATTATATAATTATACATTATATAAAAAAATTGAATACACAAGCACAATTAGGCATGAATGATGCATGAAGCAGTAATGCTAATGTATTGCATTCTTGTAGGCAGATTTTGATGACTACCATAGCCAAAAATAGAACAACTATTTGTCCCCTACTACCAGGTCCCCAGGGTAAAATATAAGTCTCATTTGCTATATAGGGGCAAATTTACCTAGGGTCGAATATCGAGGGTTAATTAACCCTCGATATTCGACTGCCGAATTAAAATCCTTCGACTTCGAATATCGAATGGTCGAATATTCGAACGATTTTTAGTTCGAATCTTACGATTCGAAGTGGAAGGTCGTAGTAGCCAATTCGATGGTCAAAGTAGCCAAAAAAAACATTAGAAATTCGAACTATTTTTCCTCTATTCCTTGACTCGAGCTAAGTAAATGGGCCCCATAATGTTGCCTGTATTTATTTGACTTGCAATAACCCTGGCTAGTGCCAATACATGGTTGCTTTTTATTTCCTTGCAGCCTATGGACTTATTATAAGAACATTTGGAGAACTTGATTGTGGACAATTCATGGGTATAACATGGTTGTAAATTAACAACTTTTTTGCTACCTGCACTAACAGGATATGTAGGTGTCACGAGCGCCGCCCGGAGCAGGTCCAAGAGCTCCGGGCGGCGCGTCCTCTCCTGCCGGCGTCGCTCCCAAGATGGCGGCGCCCATGGCCGCCACGTGGGTAAGCGGCGCCGGCGCGATGACGTCAGTGCGCCGACGTCGGCGCAAGGACGTCAATGACGTCACTAAGGCGCCAAATTCAAATAAAAAGCCTGTTTAGACGCCAGAATGGCGCCCAAGTATAGGATTACCTTCCCTAAAGTGTATCCTGGGTTTCCTGTGTACCTTATTGCCAAATCTTGTTCCTGATCTGTTTCCTGACCCCTTTGCCTGGACTTTGGACCTTGTTGTATTCTGCCTGCCTGTGAACTCTTGCCTGATCCTGACTATTCTTCGTTTAACCCTTTGGACACCGCGACCTTGTTCCCTCAAGAGGGCTTCCTCCTTGATCCTGACAACCTCCCTGGAGGGAGCTCCCGGCTCCCTGACATTATACTTGGGCCATGGATCCTTCTGAGGAAGCCACACCTCATGTCGGACGAGCGCTCCGCGGACTGGCATCCCGCATGGAGGACTACGAAAACCAGCAGGTTCGCATTGGGCAAGCACTCGATGTCCTGCTGGCTCAAGTGCCTTCTGCGTCCTCCACTGCTCCACCTACTGGGGATCCCCCCATGGCGGCAGCCCCCACGAACACAAGCTACCCGACAGGTGAGCCTCGCATTCCACCTCCCCCTCGTTTCAGTGGGGACCCACAAGCCTGCAGGGGATTTGCCACGCAATGCCAAATTCAATTTGAGTTCCAACCCACACAGTTTCCTAGCGAGCGTTCCAAGGTGGGGTATGTGATGTCTCGATTGGAAGGCAAGCCACTAGAGTGGGCCACGTCTCTTTGGGAGAAGAATTCCCCGCTGACTTTTGATGTTAAAGACTTTCTCCAGGCTTTTCGTATAGTTTTTGATGCTCCAGGTCGGGTTACGAACGCCCCTGCCCGTCTCTTGCAGCTCCGGCAAGGAAGCCGCAGTGTCAATGAGTATGCTATAGACTTCCGAACACTGATGGCGGAGACTTCCTGGTGTGATGACGCTTACAAGGCTGTATACTACCAAGGCCTATCCATCCGCATCAAAGATGATCTCGTCTCCAGAGAGACTCCTCACACCCTGGAAGGGTTGATCGCTCTATCCATTAAGGTGGACACTCGTCTCAGAGAGCACCAGGTGGAGAGAGAGCGCAGTAGACGATTTTCTCCCATGTTGGCCCCTCGCTTTCAAAGGCCGATTCTGCAAACACCCGCTGTTCCTGTGACCCATGTGTCGACGTCTCCCTTGGAGGAACCCATGCAAGTAGGAAAGACTCGCCTCTCCGAGCAGGAAAGACTCCGAAGACGTATGGCAGGTCTCTGTTTATACTGTGGTGGGCATTCCCATTTTGCCAACGCCTGTCCTGCCAAAGCCAAGAGTTTTGTACCCCGAGGTATGTCTCAGGTTTCTCATGTAGGGGGCATCACTCGAGGTTCTCTGGAGAAGTATCAAGAAAATTCACGCAGGCTTCTTCTTCCTTTGCAGATTCACCTGGCAAGTAAGTCTATCTTCGAAAGGGCCTTCCTCGACTCCGGAGCGGATGGCAATTTCATGGATGCCTTTTTTGCCGAACGCATGAAGATTCCTCTGCTTCCATTGTCTTCTCCCCTGCGAATTACTGCCATAGATGACAAACCCCTGGAGTTTGAATTCGTCACAAAGTTCACGGCGGAACTATCTGTACAAGTTGGGGCGCTGCATCAAGAAAAACTTTCATTCTTCATCATCCCCTGTCCTTCTACTCCAGTGATATTGGGTCTTCCATGGTTACGTCTGCATAACCCCACCATAGACTGGTCCACTGGGCAGATCTCTCGTTGGAGTTCATTTTGCCTGCAACATTGCCTTCCGCCAAAACCCCTCGAGAAGGTGAATGTCTCCTCTGCGGAATTAAAGACTTTGCCCTCCACTTACAAGGGATTTTCCGATGTATTTTGTAAAAAGTCTGCAGAGTTCCTTCCCCCACATCGCTCCTACGACTGTCCGGTTGAACTCCTGCCTGGAGCTATGCCCCCCAGAGGGCGCACCTACCCTCTCTCTCCTGCAGAGACTACCGCTATGAAGGAGTACATCCAAGAAAATCTCCAGCGGGGGTTTATCCGCCCTTCTACCTCTCCTGCAGGGGCTGGGTTCTTCTTCGTGGAGAAGAAGGACGGAGGCCTTCGGCCTTGTATAGACTATCGGGGTCTGAATAAGATCACCGTGAAAAACAGATACCCTCTGCCCCTGATTGCCGAGCTCTTTGACCAGCTGAAAGGGGCAAAGATTTTCTCCAAGTTGGATCTCCGGGGGGCCTACAACCTCATTCGCATCCGGGAGGGTGACGAATGGAAGACGGCATTCAACACTCGGGATGGGCACTATGAATATCTCGTTATGCCCTTCGGCCTATGCAATGCCCCTGCCGTCTTCCAGGAGTTTGTGAATGATGTGTTCCGAGATCTCCTAGGAAGGTTCGTAGTCGTATACTTGGACGACATCCTGATCTTTTCCAAGGACCTTGAAAGTCATCGCTCCCAGGTGAAGGAGGTACTCTCTCGTCTGAGGAAGAACTCTCTCTTCGCCAAGTTGGAGAAGTGTGTTTTCGAGGTATCCAAGATCCCCTTCCTAGGATACATTATCTCTCCAGAGGGATTTGAGATGGACCCCGTGAAAGTGTCGGCCATCCAGGAGTGGCCTCTCCCACTGAGTACCAAAGCAATCCAGAGATTCATCGGATTTGCTAATTATTATCGACAGTTCATCCGGGGGTTCTCTTCCCGCATTGCACCTATCCTGGCCCTCATCCGAAAAGGGGGTAAACCCAGCCTGTGGCCTCCATCTGCCATAGAAGCCTTTCAGTCCTTGAAAGAGGCCTTCACGTCTGCTCCTGTTCTTCGACATCCCAATCCTGCACTACCCTTCTGCATCGAAGTTGATGCTTCTGAAGTCGGAGCCGGAGCTATCCTGTCTCAGAGACACTCCTCTGATGGAAAATTGCACCCCTGTGCGTTTTTCTCCAAGAAGTTCTCATCCGCAGAGCAGAACTATGATGTCGGAAATCGAGAACTCCTGGCAGTCAAGCTTGCCCTTGAAGAATGGCGTCACCTCCTGGAGGGTTCTGAAATTCCTGTCCAGATTTTCACTGATCACAAAAATCTGGAGTTCATACAGTCCCTCAAGAGGCTAAATCCCAGACAAGCCAGGTGGGCCCTTTTCTTTTCCCGATTTAACTTTGTTTTGACTTATCGCCCAGGTTCCAAAAATCTGAAGGCCGACGCCTTGTCTCGTAGCTTCACTCCGGTGGACCGTGACCCTGAGAGACAGGAACCAATCATTCCACAAGTCAAGATCATTGCCTCTCTGTATCCCCAATTTGCCGACCAGATTCTGGCTGGGCAGTCCTCGGCTCCTCAAGATACTCCGATTGGCATGGCCTTCGTCCCTCCAGAACTTCGCCTGGCCATCCTGCAACAAACCCACTGCTCCAGGCAAGCTGGACATCCTGGTCCGGCCAAGACCCTTGAACTTTTGAGGCGCCTAGTCTGGTGGCCTGATATCCGCAAGGATGTAAAGGACTTTGTGGCTGCTTGTAATGTCTGCGCCACTTCTAAGCCTAGCCATTCCCGCCCCAGTGGGTTGTTACAGCCTTTGCCGATACCCTCTCGTCCATGGACGCACCTCTCTATGGACTTTATTGTCGAACTTCCTCCCTCCGGTGGGAATACTGTGATCTGGGTTGTTATTGACCGCTTCTCCAAAATGGCCCATTTCATCCCTCTGAAGAAGTTGCCCTCTGCGGTGGAGTTGTCCCAGCTATTTATCCAGTACATCTTCCGCCTGCATGGTTTCCCGGTGGAGATCGTCTCCGATAGAGGCACCCAGTTTACTGCCAAATTCTGGCGTTCCCTATGCAAAGACCTGGGAATTGTTCTTCAGTTTTCATCTGCATACCATCCGCAGACGAATGGGGCAGCTGAACGTGTCAACCAAGCCCTGGAACAGTTCCTGAGGAACCACGTATCCCTCTGCCAGGATGACTGGTCTGATCTCCTCCCATGGGCGGAATTCGCTCATAATAATGCTTGTCATTCCTCTACAGGGAGGTCTCCGTTCATGTCGGTGTATGGTCTGCATCCTCAAGCTTTTCCCCAAGACTTTGTGCTATCTGATGTCCCGGCTGCTGACGACTCCGCAGCCCATATGTCTGCTATTTGGGCTGCTACCAAGTTGAACCTAGAGAAGAGCGCTCTTGTTCATAAGACTTTCGCGGATCGTCGTCGAAGATCCTCTCCTCCCTACAAGGTGGGTGATAATGTCTGGCTCTCTTCCAGGAATATCCGGTTGAAGATACCATCTCCCAAGTTGGGTCCAAAATTCTTGGGTCCATTTCCCATCTTGGAGATAATCAACCCTGTGGCTGTCAGACTCCAACTGCCACCAGAGATGAGAATCCCCAACGTGTTCCACGTGTCTCTGGTGAAACCCGCCATCACCAACCGGTTCTCTGGCGGTCAATCTCCTCCTCCTGCCATCTCTGTGGAGGGTCAACTCGAGTACGAGGTGGAGAGAATCCTAGACTCCAGGATCTCCAGAGGGTCTCTTCAGTACCTCATTCAGTGGAGGGGCTTTGGCCCTGAAGAATGCTCCTGGGAAGGTCACCGTGATGTTCACGCTCCTCGTCTGGTGAGGGAGTTCCACTCCAAATTTCCCCAGAAGCCAAATCCTGGTGGTCCGGAGGCCCCCCGTGAGGGGGGGGGTACTGTCACGAGCGCCGCCCGGAGCAGGTCCAAGAGCTCCGGGCGGCGCGTCCTCTCCTGCCGGCGTCGCTCCCAAGATGGCGGCGCCCATGGCCGCCACGTGGGTAAGCGGCGCCGGCGCGATGACGTCAGTGCGCCGACGTCGGCGCAAGGACGTCAATGACGTCACTAAGGCGCCAAATTCAAATAAAAAGCCTGTTTAGACGCCAGAATGGCGCCCAAGTATAGGATTACCTTCCCTAAAGTGTATCCTGGGTTTCCTGTGTACCTTATTGCCAAATCTTGTTCCTGATCTGTTTCCTGACCCCTTTGCCTGGACTTTGGACCTTGTTGTATTCTGCCTGCCTGTGAACTCTTGCCTGATCCTGACTATTCTTCGTTTAACCCTTTGGACACCGCGACCTTGTTCCCTCAAGAGGGCTTCCTCCTTGATCCTGACAACCTCCCTGGAGGGAGCTCCCGGCTCCCTGACAGTAGGTGGGTGTCGTTAATTTCATGTGATGTGGCCAGTGGCGTAACTATACAGCGTCACCACCCTACCCAACATCCCGGCTGCTCTCCTGCCTTGGCAGTAATAATATGAATGGGTCTGTTGCAGCTACGAGATCCCTTATCCTGAAACCCATTATCCAGAAGGCCATCTCCATTATAAGCAAATAATTTTCATTTTTAAAAACGATTTCCTTTTTCTCTATAATAGTAAAACAGTACCATGTACTTGATAGTAACTAAGCTGTATGAATCCATGTTGGTGGCAAAAAAAACTCCTGTTGGGTTTATTCAATGTTTAAACGTTTTTTAGCAGATTTTATCTGATCAAAATTATGGAAAGATCCTTTTTCCAGAAAAAAACATGTCCCATGCATTCCAGAAAATAAATGCTATACATTTACTGCTAGTATTTGTGCTGTAGGTGCATATATGTAATATATCTCAAGGTTCTATACACAAGTGATGTCATATAGGACCCAATCTCAGCATCTTCATGCTCTTTCCTCTTCATCAGATAGTATTATTTTCAACAGAAGCAAATGTTATTTCTCAGCATGGTGGATTGCAATTATATTTCCATAAAATTGTTAAATAACACTTGGAATCTGAGCCGTTGCTTCGTGTTCTTTTCTAATCACATATTTACTGGCTTCTTCGGTACAAAACTCAGACACCTCGGCCAATTTTCAGTCAGCATGAAGTCAGCTTGGCAAGTGTGTTTGTGTTTGAGTAATTGCAAAATGTCAGACATTGGAAAGTCAAGCCTGGATGCTGTTGCAGGTGGATGACTCCAAACAGGGTGAGTTATGTTTCAATGCATACAAAGCTGTCAGGGCTAATTTCTTTTCCACTTTCTGTTTCAAAAACTGTTAGTTGTACCCACTACCTGAGTATTGTTTTTCACTAAGCCAGTTCTGTGTGTACCACATCCATTTGTACACTGACATAATTTTATTGGTGTTTAACAAATTTAGGATTATACCCTAAACATACAGGACAAATAACATTTCTTGTGTGTACAGACATATATGTCTTCTTGAGTGTTATAGTTTCAGAGATGGGTCCAAATATTTTTTGAGGCCCTCATTAGTGATGAGCGAATTTATTTGTCAGGCGCAAATTCGCCAACAGTGAATAAATTTGCGAAACTGCTGCAAAAATTCGCCGATGTAAAAAAAATGGACGCCGACGCAATTCCGCCAAAAACGGATGCTGGCGTCCAAAAAAACACATACGGCATTTCACAAATTTTTGGCGAAGCGAAACGCCGCAAATTCGCCTGTCACTAGCCCTCATAGTTCACCCACAATTTTGCATTTGTCACTGGTTTCATGTGAAATACTGGGTCATTGGTGATCCCTCTTCTTCAGTGATGTAACCCGTGCTGGCCATCCCACCATAAATCTTCAACGGAGCCTTGTCCTTTGACGTCCCTGGCCCCCCGCCAGCTCCCACCGCCAGTTCACTTTTAGGAAGGAGAGTTGATATTAGAAATGCACAACACTTCAGCAATTCAGCAAGTGGAAACAACAAGAGGCCGAGCATGTGGGCTTCCCTTTTCATAAACTGGGGAAATCCTGACACCCCATAATGTCAACATGTACTGTACAAATGCTAGTGCCACCGCAATGCTAGCATCTTTCATTTAGTTTCGCCACTGATTCTTCTGTTAGTGTCATGGACAAAATACGATTTAACTTTATTACAGAAAACGACATGGCAGTTCTAGCTTTTAGGGGGTTATTTACTAAACTCTGGTCAGACTTTTTATGGGAAAACGGCAATTTTTCGGGTTTTTTTCCGAGATTTATTAAAGCTAGATTCTGTAAAAAGTTTGATTCCGAAAATATGCCATCTCAGACCCGGCAAGGTTATATATAAGTCAATAGGAGAGGTTCCTATAGTATTTGGAAGTTTCTGGGGTCTGCGATGGAATTAGCCCAAAAATCTGACTATTTCTGGCTTTTTGGGCAAAAATTTGGGCTTTTCAGGAAAGATCCTGAAAAAATTGAGATACAGGAATAAACTCATAAAAAATTGAACAATTTGGGTTTTCATTTGATTTTATAGAGTTTTCCCTTATTAAATCTAGCTTTTTTTAAAACAATGAATAAGGTTAAATCGTGGATTCTAGTTTGGTAGGACTTTTTTTAACTAAAAAAATCTGAAAAATTTGGATTTTGATAAATAACCCCCATACTGTATGTTAAAGAGAAACTAAAGATACATGAATAGATATGACAGAACATGAACATAAAACCTTTTAATATAAATTGCTTACAATTTTGCCTTTTATTAATTAAAAAATGACTGAACTGAGGTTGTTTCCCTTTAATTAACCCTGCCCTGAAAGCATCATCTTTAATTAAAATCTCTGATCTGTGGGATGTTGTTTAATTTGAAACTGCTGTAACGTTTAAATATTTAGCCGCCAGTTAGCAGAGAGAAAGTGAGTTACTGGCATTTTACTCAGCAGCATCATTCGATCAATAAGTTACTTGTTTTGTCCCTGCTCTGTTTATTTTTTAATAACGTCGTTCCAAGATGGACGTTTTTAAGATAGTTTTAAATTAACCAATTGATTTGCTAACACTTCAGCCAATATTTGCTATCAATATTAATTAGTTCAATTGATCTGTGGTTAGTAAGAGATTGGTAAAATAATGCTAATTAGGCCAGGACACATTGATTTAGGGGTAAAGAGCATTTTCATCTGTTCATAAAACTGTAAATTTAAGCCTGATTCTAAAGAAAAAGATTGTATTGTATTGTAGAGCTATAATCTGGATTATTAATTTGTTGTTTTTTTTGTGTCCAATTCTAAATCTAAACTGCATTTAAATTAGCAGCCATTGCTATCAATAAATTACAGACTTGTTATCCAGTTCTAAAGTAGAAGCAGCTTTCATTTTCCCCTAGGTCCTCTTAGTGGGGAAGCATCTGTTTCTGATTTGTTTCCGTGCCCTGAAGATTCAATGTCTTGAGTGACTCTGCCCTCTGCTCTATAGCAGTTATACAGTTGACAGTGGGTGAGTGTGTATTTCCCTTTTAAAAATAACAAAGGTAATATGTATTGTATTTGCCTGACCTCAAGCTCAGAAAATCAGAGAAGGCTTGAAGTTGTAAAATCCCTGCAAGCACAGGATACTCCAAAAGGTAAGGTACATAAAAATAAGGGATCTTGCCTTAAGGTTACTAAATATCCTATGGTGTTGTATGGTGTATCTTAGGCTAGTGTCACACAATGTGGATCTCGGCCTGCTGAGAGCAAAGGGGTATTATGAGATATAAAGAAATACGTAGAAGGAGGTAAAGAAAAAAGAAGGGTGAAGAGAAAAAAAGATGGGGAAGAAAAAAGTGATACATTATTCAATAGAAGTCTACAGGATGTGCAACCCTTCTGTAGTCTTCAAGTATGTCCTCTACTCATACAACAAACAACCATCATATAGAGTATAGGGATGTAGCGAACTGTTCGCCTGTGAACTAGTTCGCGCGAACTTCGACCGTTCGCGTCCGCCGAATGTTCGCGAACGTTTGGGAACGTTCGCAGTTTGAGTTCGCGTTCGATCGTTCGACCATTCGACCATTCAATCCAATGAAAAGCATTCGATTGAATGGCTTCGATCGTTCGATTCGAATGAAAATCCTTCGATCGAACGATTAAAATCCTTCGATCGTTCGAATCGAACGATTTTAGCGGTGTTCGAAGTTCGCGAACTGTTCGCAAACGTTCGAATTTTTTGCCGGTGTTCGCGAACGGCGTTCGCGAACACCAAATCGGCAGTTCGCTACATCCCTAATAGAGGAAAGCAGAAAGAATAAACCTATTCTGGGAGGTCAAACCAGTGGCCTTGTAGCAGTTCAACATATCCAGACAATGATCATGAGGTGATACCAAGAGTAATTTAACATCTGATTAAATATTTAGCCTTAGCACAGATTTCCAGCATCTCCTTCCCTTACTTCTGTCTTGGTTTTTTTAATTGTACGTAGTCTATATAAAGGAAGGAAATGGCAGAAAAATATTTGAGAGTTGGAGTCATGATATACTAGGTTATGCCCAATATCCTGTGTGATAGTTACCTGTACGTGGAGACATGTAAGAGACTTTAGCCAGATCTGCTTCTAGGCATGCAGGGGAAGGAAGGGAACCTAAGAGATAACATTCTGGCCTTCTTTTGAAACTTGAGGTGCTGGGAAGGGAACACTATGCTAGTCTCCTTCATGCAGCTGCTACAATATCTATGTAAAATAAAGGATTACTACTAAATTCCATGGCTTCATCATTTTAAGCATTTTGCAAAACAGTCATAACAACAGATGTCTTCTTGTGCTAGAAAGCCATCGTAGCAATTCTAAATGAATGTACAGTAGCTGCCATCAATAATAGAAACTTGGCACTACAATAAAAGGTGCTTTATTAAAAGGGGATGTTCAACTTCTTACAAGTTTCCTTATATAGGGATAACTTGACATTTTAAACATTCAGGAATTCCAGTGTGTACGCTAACTCAGTGTCGGATTGGGTGTTGTGGATGGGGCCCCTGACCACCCCCAGGCCCCCTGCCCCAACCGCAACCCGCTGGGCCCTCCGTTACTTTTTAAACAATGGGTCAGATCCAAATCATTAAGAAATAAATCTTATGTCACGGTTTATCACGTGAAAACTCTATTATCATAAGTCTTTGGGAAAAAATTGGAACTGAATTTGGAGAAAAGTTTTTTCTCCCCCAATTGAATCTCGTCCATTGAATCATTGGACCAGATTTAATTCAGTGAGAAAAAGTAACTGACAAGATTCAATTCGAGGAGAAAAATTTTTTCTTTAAATTCAGTTAATTTTTCTGAATTGAAATCTCAAATAAAATCTCGTCCATGACTTTTCATGTGATAACCTCTTTTCTCATTGAATTGAATCTGGCCTATGACTTTTTCTCATGATAAACCATGAGAACTCTCTCTCACTGAATTGAATCAGGCTAAGGGGCTGATTCGCTAACTTCGAGTGAAGGATTCGAAGGTAAAAACTTCGAATTTCAAAGTTTTTTTTGGGCTACTTCGACCATTGAATGGGCTACTTCGACCATTGAATACGACTACGACTTCGAAACATAGGATTCGTACTAAAAATCGTTCGACTATTCGACCATTCGATAGTCGAAGTACTGTCTCTTTAAAAAAAACTTCGACCCCCTAGTTCGCCATCCAAAAGCTACCGAAGTCAATGTTAGCCTATGGGGAAGGTCCCCATAGGCTTGGCTAACTTTTTTTGATCGAAGGATATTCCTTCGATCGTTGGATTAAAATCCTTCGAATCGTTCGATTCAAAGGATTTTATCGTTCGATCGAAGTAATAATCCTTCGATCGTTCGATCGAACTATCTGTGCTAAATCCTTCGACTTCGATATTCGAAGTCGAAGGATTTTAATTCCTAGTCGAATATCGAGGGTTAATTAACCCTCGATATTCGACCCTTAGTGAATCGGCTCCTAGATGTTGGAAAAATTTGAGTTATTTTAACATATTGCAATATAATTGGTCAAGTTACCAATGTTTTGGGGTTCTAAATTGAATTTGCCATTGGGGCCTAGTAACATCTGGTTACGCTACTGCAAATAATACAAATGTTATTTTTTGGGTTGACATCCCTTTTAACTAAATAAATATATTTACATGTGTTTACTCCATAAGAGGTCATATATTTAATAATATCAGACAGTCCCCAAGTTCTCTGTAAATGAACTTGCAGGTTCCAGTTTAATTAAATAGCACTATTAATTAGGCAATTATTCATTGGCACAGTGATTAAGGTTTATAATTTCTTGATACCACTGGATAATGCTGTTAATGTGTCTGTGTCTTTCAGTGATTTATTAGCATATTTATAATACATTTGTCATGCATTGATGAACAAGATTAAAAATTTTGAGGCACAAATATTTCTGAATTACAGCATTTTCTACCCTAATTTAACTCTATGTAAAAGGTTGATAATAAATTTGATTTATTCAATGAAACATGTTCCCCATTTCCCATTGGTTAAATATGTTTAGAATTCAAACAAATACACAGACTTTATTGGCATATTTATTACTATGGCACACATTTTATTTCAGTGGGAAAAATGGCATGACTGCAATATAATCTGCAGTGTATTTTGAGTAAAATTATCTAATAATCAGGCATATCCAGCATCTCTCAATGAGAGAAGAGAAAATTCTCTACAAACTTTTTTGAGAAGACCCCCAAACACTTCACTCATACAATGTACTGATAAATACCTGGTATTATAAGTTTTCCAGAAGAAAGAGCCTTTGAACTCCATGTTGTTCAATGATTGTAGAGGACAAGTTATTCTCTATAATCTGGCTTTTGTTATTCATTGAATGTCTCATTTCATTTCACAGGAAAATGTGCGAATTACCTTCAAAATTCCCGAAACTGCGAAAAATTAATGAAACTCATCAATTTTGCACCGGCGTTAAAGTTGATGGGCGTCTAAACAGTGTTGACATGCGGCAGTTTTGATGCAAACAACTTTTCCGATGCACGTCCAAAAGATTTTGACGCTGGCAAATATTTGGCTCCAAATTTTCGAGGGAGTTTCGCGGCGAAACGTGGAAATTCACCCATCACTACTTACCACAGATTTCCAGCATCTCCTTCCCTTACGTCTGTCTTGATTTTTTTTAATTGTAAATTTCTGCATTGTATATTTCATTCTATCAATAGTCTATATAAAGGAAGTAAATGGCAGAAAAATACTTGAGAGTTGGATTCATGATATACTTGCTTATGTCCAATATCCTGTGTGATAGTTACCTGTACGTGGAGACATGTAAGAGACTTTAGCCAGATCTGCTTCAAGGCATGCAAGGAAGGAAGGGAACCTAAGAGATAACATTCTGCCCTTCTTTTGAAACTTGAGGTGCTGGGAAGGGAACACTATGCTAGTCTCCTTCATGCAGCTGCTACAATATCTATGTAAAATAAATAGTCCATGGCTTTATCATTTTAAGCATTTTGCAAAACAGTCATAACAGCAGATGTCTTCTTGTGCTAGAAAGCCAACATAGCAATGCTAAATGACATTTAAACTTGACATAAAATGACATAAACTTGACATTTTAAACATTCAGGAAATCCAGTGTGTACGCCCACTCAGTGTCAGATTGGGTGTTGTGGATGCTCCCCCCCCCCAGGCCCCCTGCCCCAACCGCAACCCCCTGGGCCCTCCATTACTTTTTAAACAATGGGTCAGATTCAATTCATTAAGTAAAAGCTTTATCATGTATAAAGTCATGGTTGAGATGCAATTCAATTCAGAGAATCTTATGTCATGGTTTATCATGTGAAAACTCTATTATTGTAAGTCACGTTAGACCTCCTTTGTGTGTTCACCTCTCCTGTTTACTCCATTTTCATTCCCATTGTAATATTTGTTCACTTAGAGGATCCAGACTCCATGTGCAAGACTCACACTCCTCCAAGGACCATTTTCAACTCCAGATAAACTGACTTTCCAGTTCTTTTGTCCAACGCCTTTCATAAACCAGCGCCTAAAGCAAATGGAGAGATTAAAAACAAACAAAATAGAACAACATATGGTGTAGTATTTTTGTTTGCTTCTGAGACACCCAGGGGCAGATTTACATATGGTCGAATATCGAGGGTTAATTAACCCTCGATATTCGACTACCGAATGTAAATCCTTTGTCTTCGAATATCGAAGTCGAACAATTTACCGCAAATAGTTTGATCGAATGATTGAATGAAAAATCTTTCGATCGAACGAAAACTATTTTTCTTCGACCAAAAAAACATTAGAAAGCCTATGGGGACTTTCCCCATAGGCTAACATTGCACCTCGGTAGGTTTTAGGTGGCAAAGTTTTTTTTAAAGAGACAGTACTTCTACTATCGAACGGTCGAATATTCGAACGATTTTTAGTTTGAATTGTTCGATTCGAAGTCGAAGTCGTAGTCGAAGGTCGAAGTAGCCAATTCGATGGTCGGAATAGCCAAAAAAACATTTGAAATTCGAAGTTTTTTTTATTGTATTCCTTCACTCGAGCTAAGTAAATGGGCCCCCCAGTGTTAAGAAGGTGAAGTGAATTCCTGTATGTGTTTCCCTCTAGTTTACTCTTTTCTCCAGTGTCATATACTTAACGTTCTTTCCCAAAGGGCCTCTGAAGAAGCCCATTGGTGAAAAGCGTAAGGCGGAAGTGACGTAAGCGGCAGGTAGGAACGCCACAAGGAAAACTCTGCCTCCTCCATGAAATCCTCATCCTTCTTACAATTTCTTTGTACCCTCCTCCATTCCCCATATGGTATATTCTGTAGTCATATTTTTTTATGATAAGTAAGTGAGAAATACCCATTATAATCCACTTCCTTTTGATTATTCTTTACCATTATCTAATTGGTTCCTGAAATATAGAACCGCACATTCAAATAACTAGTAGATTTTCTATCATAATTCATTGTAAACTTCAAATTCCAATTATTTTGATTTATTTCACTTATGAATTAATTGTACTCCTTTTTTGGGAACCATGCCATATGAATGAACGAATACCCCATCACGGTCCCTACCTTCTGACTGTAGGATTGTGTCCTCAACATAAAGTAGTTGTGTCTTAAAATAAATTTAATGGTTCTTGTAATATATTCAATCTGGCTAACTGGTAATTTTTCCAAATAGTATCTTACTGCCTCAACTCCCTTTATCTTGTGGAATATTTGTATACAGGGTAGACACATCACATCACACCAATTTTCCTACCACTGTATTTCCTTCATACTTTGAAGAATATATATGGTATCTTTAGATATGGATATGATTTCCTAGTAATTCCTTTAATTCAATAATGTATTCCCTCATTTCCCTTTAGTTAATTAATAAAATGATGTGTGCACGTAACTGAGGGGTTAATTGGGTGTAAATGAGTAAGTAAAGTGAGGTAATGGAGAGGAAGCTGGCTGGTGCCTGTGAAACGCGTTGGACAAAAGAACTGGAAAGTCAGTTTATCTGGAGTTGAAAACCTTCCTTGGAGTGTGAGTCTTGCGCATGGAGTCTGGATTCTCTAAGTGAACAAATATTACAATGAGAATGAAAATGGAGTAAACCGGAACAGTATACACGCGAGGGAGGTCTGAAGTGAATGGAGAGGTTAATGAAGGATATGAACAGATAAGAGTTTCTATATGCAGTAATTTTATTATAATTTTGTAAGTGCATATCTTAGGTGGGGATTGGGCAGAAATGGAGTAAAAGAATTACTACACTAAGAAACGTTTCTCTGCTGTTGTGCTTTATTTCATTTTTAGATATTTGGCATGTGTGGAGAAAGAGCACTCCAATAAGAAAGCGGTAAAAGGGACTAAAAGCAAAGTGTTGGAACTAATTAACCACTGCAAGTTAATAATAAGCAGTTGAAAGATAGTTTAGGCCCTTTCCTTCTAAAGCAGGGGTGTCCAAAATGTAGGTCGGGATCTACCAGTAGACCTTTAGTTGGTGATCAGTTGATCTCAAGACACTGTCAACAAACAGCTTGACTAAATGACCCTTCTGATTTATTCTTTTCATTCAGATATTTATTCTGTCAAGGCTACATAAGAAATAGTTGTTCTTTAACTATAGTATAGTATTCTCTTATAAATCAATATAATATTTAAGTAATATTTTCCATGGAACAGAATGCTTACAGTGATATTATGGAAGTAGATCATAACTGGACAACATCACTAAAAGTAGACGCCGCATTACTAAAGTATGGGCACTCCTGTTCTAAAGGATTGCAATAGAAATAACCAGTCAGACAGTCATATATTTCCCATTGAAACCTCTTAGAACATCAGCCTGTATATAATTTAAAAGGTGTATGAGAAATGGAAGGGGGGCAATGAATGTATTGCTGAGGATTCCAACAAACAATTTTATATTATTTAGAGGCCCATTTATCAACATTCTGATTTTAGTGGTTTTAGACGATTGTCATGCAACTTATTAAAAGATCAGAATATAAAAAAATGCTAAATGATCCTAATAAAAATTCTAAAATCTCTAAAAATGTGAATTTTTCAGACAATTACTAGCAAAAAAAATCCAAAAACCTCAAAAAAGTCTGAATGGCTAAAAACAAGTCTGACTGGACCACACAGCTCCCACTGACTTGTAGTAGAGTTTTTCATGTTAGTAAATAGGCCTGATAGGGTTACCATGATGTTTGCCAATAGTGGCAAAGATCACCAGATACACGAAACACAGACCTTCTGCACCTCCAAAAATGGGCGAAGAACCATTATGTATATAGATGGTTATTATATCATAACGGAAAAAAATGTAATCTTTCTAATCTGCAGGAAAATATTTTGCATGTAATTGGATTTTTCCTTTTCTGCTTCTCTGCTAATGCAATTAAAAAAATTACATCTTTCTAAAATGCAAGTGGCTTTTCTGTAATTTTGTCACTAAGCTAATCTAAATACAAGGAATACATTTTACTTTGCATTTGTCTGTTTTTAATTACCGCTTTCAGGACTCTATATTGTCTTTCAGTGTTTTGGCAGTTATTATATATTCTCTTCCTGTTTATTACTGCTGCCATGTTCACTGCTGCCAAACTAAAATCAGCCTCTATGGTTGATCGCTTGTCTAAAAAAGACCAATATGTGAAATTTGTTTTTTTTTAGCAATGTCATTCATTAGTATGTTGCATGAGACTGTGATCAAATATTCCTAAATATTCCTAATAATGGCTACTTTAAAATAGTGAAACAATACTAGGTTTATTTGTATTTCTTGAATGCCTTTTTGGTTTAATTATGGCAAATTATAACATCATTTTATGAGAAATATTGTCCTTTTTTGGATACAGAATTCAAGCATGTCTATAGCACACCTACAGTACCCATGTATGTTTATGACTTTCAGATGTTGACTGCACTGAATAATGTATATTATTCTGTGTATTATGCTGGAACCCATCAACAAGGATTTAAGCATTTCTAAAATGAATACACTACATATCTTACAAACCCTCCAAATTCCATCTCACCTGCTATTTTACCAGAAAACATATTTTAACAGCTTTTCAGCCAATAAATCAATATTCACTTTTATCATTGTAAAAATTATAAATTATCATGGACCAAATAATGTGTACAACCAGAGTAACCAGCTTAATGTTTCATTCTCACCTATCAAAGAAATTAGTGCAGAACTTAGTAATTAGAGTTTTTTATACCTCGAATGAACTCACAACTCGAACAGTTTCTAATTTAAGAAAAAACTCAAATGAAAAAACTTGAATCAGCGAGTTCGGGGGTTAACAACTTGAAAACTCGAGTTGATAGTTTTTTGGGGAAAACCCTTGAATTGCTCGAATTGATTGAGTTTTCAGGCAACACCCTCTGAAATGAACTCGAACATTACATTATAAAGGCTATTAACATCTTCAAATAGTTCAAGGGACCTCTGCCAATCGTTTGTCTTTATTATCTGTTTCACCATCATATTCTGACTATTTTCGACACCAATAAAACTGCTTTCTGGTTGCCAGGGTACCTAAAAATGGCCACCAGAAAATGTATAGAATACATAATGATATTTTTAGTACTTATGTAGTATTTAGATACTAGAATTGAGATACTATAAACTACTAAATCTTCCACCCTGATTTCCAAATTTTCTATGCATAAGAAATATAATAATTTAATAAGCTGGACAAAATAAAGAATGAAGATTAGTTGCACATTGTATTGGAATAAAAGTCTATAGCATACAAAAACATTTTTTTCAAGGTCAACTATGCCTTTATCTGTTCAAAAATGAATGAATAGAATTGGCCAAATCATAAACCATATAATCCATGGGTTAATGAATATTTCTAGGATTCAATACTTTTTCTTTGCATTTCCTGATGTTAATATGTAGCTGAATAATTATTTTAACCATTTTAAATTATTCTTATTGTAGTTTACAAACATTATTTGTGCAATGATAGATCATTTTTTTAGAATCTGCCTTTAAAATTTACAATGTAGGTGGTTTGGCACATGCTGATTACTTGAAAACTCGAGTTGATAGTTTTTTGGGGAAAACCCTTGAATTGCTCGAATTGATTGAGTTTTCAGGCAACACCCTCTGAAATGAACTCGAACATTACATTATAAAGGCTATTAACATCTTCAAATAGTTCAAGGGACCTCTGCCAATCGTTTGTCTTTATTATCTGTTTCACCATCATATTCTGACTATTTTCGACACCAATAAAACTGCTTTCTGGTTGCCAGGGTACCTAAAAATGGCCACCAGAAAATGTATAGAATACATAATGATATTTTTAGTACTTATGTAGTATTTAGATACTAGAATTGAGATACTATAAACTACTAAATCTTCCACCCTGATTTCCAAATTTTCTATGCATAAGAAATATAATAATTTAATAAGCTGGACAAAATAAAGAATGAAGATTAGTTGCACATTGTATTGGAATAAAAGTCTATAGCATACAAAAACATTTTTTTCAAGGTCAACTATGCCTTTATCTGTTCAAAAATGAATAGAATTGGCCAAATCATAAACCATATAATCCATGGGTTAATGAATATTTCTAGGATTCAATACTTTTTCTTTGCATTTCCTGATGTTAATATGTAGCTGAATAATTATTTTAACCATTTTAAATTATTCTTATTGTAGTTTACAAACATTATTTGTGCAATGATAGATCATTTTTTTAGAATCTGCCTTTAAAATTTACAATGTAGGTGGTTTGGCACATGCTGATTAACATTCTTGATTTTCGGAAACAAATTATTTAATGTTGGTTGATTTCGTAAATTAAGTCCACAAGTTTAAAGCACATGCCTGCTGAGCTTATTCACCCTTTTGAACTTGAAATCAAGCAGAGAAAAAGATTAAAAAATGCTAATGCCAATTTCAACAGCTAGGTTCCTGGACCATTCCATAAACTTCACATGGATCTGCAGTGTTTGAGGCTCAGTTAGAATTTCCAATGTCTCATTTTATATCTGAAATATTTCTATTTATTATTATTATTTGACATTGGCACTAAAAGTGAGGAGCGGGAACTTTTGATTTGCTTTGTATTTCCCTTTGCAATTTCAGCAATCTGGTTGCTTGGGTCCTAGTTTGAATAAGCGACAGTATGAATAGGAGAGGGTCTGAATAGAAAGATGATTAATAAAAAAGTGTTTAGCCATACAGAGCATTTATTTTTAGATAGGTTCAGTGACCCCCATTTGAAAGCTGGAAAGTCAGAAGAAGGTGGCAAATAATTTAAAAAAAACTTTAAAAAATAAACAACAAAGACCAATTTAATTATTGCTTAGAATTGGCCATCCTATAATATACTGAAGGATGACATAAAGGCCAACTAATATTTTAAGCACTGTATTTACCATGTGGCATTAGTATATAATGTATACTGAAGAAAGGCTACACTAGATGAGGTTAAGCCTCTCTAGCGAAATGTGTTTTAAGAGATTGTTTAAAAGCAGAGAATACGGGAAAAAGACAGATGGAATCTGGGAGGGAATTCCAAAGAAGGGGTGCAGCCCTAGAAAAGTCTCTCATAAGTATATGTGAAGTGGTAATGAGTAATGAGTAGCTAAGGAGGTGAGTAGGAGAACATAACACGTTGTTTTTTGAGTACTAAGTTAAATTCAGGGTTGTAGGGTGGAGCAGAGTGGTTAACTGATTTGAATACCAGGGTGATTAGTTTGAATTTTATCTTTAAAGAGAGTTAGCCAGTATAGAGACTGGCAGATGATATGAGAGAAGAGAGGATGGTAGGTGAGGAGAGGAGGAATAATAGTTTGGAAAGTGGGCCCACGGTCTAAGGTTTTCTAGTGGGCCCCTGGCATCCCAGTCCCACACTGAGCACTACATACAGAGAGAGAGAAAGAGAGAAAGAAAGAGAGAGACAGAAAGAGAGGGAGAGAGAGGGTTGCAGCTCTTTGCTCTCCCATGTGTAATGGGGAAATATCAGAATCTATCAAATGTTCTACCACAAGGAAGTAGACACACCATGAAATGTGACATTCTGTTTCCTGCATAATGATCATAAGTGACAGACAGACCAATTTTAGCAGAGGACATAATGTGTGCTGTATCTTAATTTATGCACCTGAAATGCATTCTATGGGTATGAGGAATGTCAGAACTAAGGAATTGCCTCTTGAGACAAGGTATCTGTCCTTGAAAACAAGTGTAAAGTCATAAACAGCTGGTGTTTATAAATCTGGTAGCAGATTGGGATGAATTTGCTTGATGTTTTATGGAAATGCAAGTTCTGTCTCTGCAGTCTGAAGTCTCCTTAGAGACTGTTAATCTGCCTCCTTCAGCATTGCAGTTTTGTTATTATGAAATGTTAAATAAGAGAAGTAAAATAACTGCTTTTTGATAAGAAGGTGAGAAGATGTGATGTGAGTGCCATAGATAAATGTTGTGCTTGCATGTTTTTGGATTTTAACATTTTTTTTTACTAAAAATGCAAGTTTCAGATATTTTTTAAACAATACATTTTTAATTATAAATTTAGATAATCTGCATCTCACAAAATAAATAATGAGACAAAAATAGATTTACATTGCTCTTAAGGTTCTTTAAAATGCTTCAAAAACAACTCAGTTTTCACATAGTCTTTTATTTCAATGGGTAAACGTTTTGCCTCTTTTCTATTGGTCTTGTTAACATTATATTGACAGGGAAAAGTGCCAAATAGTAGTTGACAGAAAATGGTTACATGAAGATGTTGAAATTGAAAAATATAAAGATGGTGCAAGGACACCTATGTGTAAGGGATAACGTAGGGGGCGATATGGAGGCAGCAGGAGGAAGGCAAGTCTTTCAAGCAAGAGCTGGCTGAACCCACAGGATACAGACAAACAAAGGGCAGGAACAGGGTGACGAGGGTAATGAATCAGACTGGAACAGGACTGAGAGGGTGAAGATCAGGACTGAACTATACAGGACGGAGAGGATGAAGGTCAAGACAGGAACAGACTGGATAAGGACTGGATGGTGCGGGTGTAGATCAGATCAGGAGCAGACTAGAAGTATAGAACAGGAGGACTGAAGCAGACTGGAGCAGAAGAGAGACTGGAGCAGGATAGCGAGAGGACTGATAGGAAAGCAGGAGTGGACTGGAGCAGATAGCAGGAGAGGACTGGAACAAGCAGGGCAAGATGCAGAGCAAGACAAGGGAAAATAGACAGGGTAAAAGTCAGAACAGAACAGGAAGCAGGAACCAGAAAGGCAAGGTCAGGTCGAGGTCGAAACAGGTTAAGTCAAGGTAAAAGTAGAACTGGAGCAGAACTGGGAGGCAAAGACAAGGCTGGAACAGAACAAGGAAAGATAAGGAGGAAAGGTTTAAGGTAGGGCAGAACAAGACAGAACAAGGCAAGGAGGCTAGAGCTGAAACCCTTAGCTAGGGACAACACCACACTGCTAGTCTGGGAAACAAATGCTCAGGCAAGGAGTGGTTGGAGGGCTGGCCTTAAATAGGGCAAAGTCAGTCCTGATTGGCTGACTGTAACCAATCAGACTGCTGTTGGGTTGGGGCTGCAGAGACCAGGCAAGATATAGTGAGTTACTTTGCAGGCTGCGCAACTGGCCAAATGGTTAAGGTATCAAGCCAGAAACCCAAAGGTCCCTGGCTTGAATCCCAGCAGAGCACTATGGAAGCAGAGTTTGCTAGTGGTGTTTACATGCTTTTTTAAGTTTTTGATAAAAATCAGGTGCTGGGCATAATTATAATTTTAAAATATAGGAGAGGCACTAATGTCTGGTCCACATACAAATAATATGATTGTAGGCACATCCGGTCAATATTACAAGTTTAGCTTGCAAGACATGAATTTGGACTGGCAAACAAGCAAATTAGCACAGTGGGGTCATTATAAACACTGGGCAAATTTTCACCTTGACAACCAGTCAGATGATTGCTTTCACTGGTTAACCTGCAGTCGGCTGAAAAAGCTAACCTCTGATAGGTTGCTATGGGCTACTGCCCAGGTGCAAATTAGACCAGTGCTTACAAACGAGTAGTCTATAATATTTCTGTACAAGTATTACCATACATATTGAAAATTAGATACAATTATGGGATCTGTTATCCAGAGTTTCCAGATAAAGGAACTTTCCATAATTTGTCTTCAGTGTAAACATTAAATACCCCCAATAGGCTGGTTTTGTTTCCAATAAGGGCTAATTATATCTTAGTTGGGATCAAGTACCAGGTACTCTTTTATTATTACAGAGAAAAAGGAAATCATTTTTAAAATTCTGGATTTTTTGGATAAACTGAAGTCTATGGAAGATTGCCCTTCTTATCCTTTTAGGATAATGGGTTTCCAGATAACAGATCCCATAACTGTATGGTGTATTAGATATTAATTAGAAAATTACCTGAGTTCATTCTCAACATTTTAAATATTTCCAGTATGCTTCCTAACTGTGATATACAGTACAACATAATAAGCCTTATGGGGACGTATTCAGGCAATGGTCAGGGATAGCAGCCAAAAGGGTTAGAAACAAGTTAATCAGACAGCAGAGAGCACATCCAGGAACTTTGCAAGAAGGGCACATGGTTGGGCACTGAACCTGGATCTAAGCTAGAATCCTTATCTTGGCTTCTCATTAAAATTATCACTCAAAGGAGAACTAAAGTGTATCCAATTGGAAGGACCTGTGCCCGATCCAGACCGGCTGACCACTAACCTGACCCTCACCTGCCACCTAACACATCCCCCTACCCAGAGCCACTACCCAACCCAGACCCTATAGGTTAAACTTACCTACTGACCCGGGATCCACAAAACTAGAAGCAATGTCTTCATAGAGTGGAAGTGACGTCACTCTGGCACCCATTCATCCGGAAAGGTACCAAAAAAATTGCCTACAGCACTAGGGAGGGTGCAAGGGACCAGTCTGGCACCTTTGCTGGGTACCCAGGCAGGTTACCCACAGAGTATGGTCAGGGAATCAGGGATTTTCTACTCTGAACCCAGTATTCTTAAGCAGGGAAGATCTGTTCCTCTGAAGTTGCCCCCAGTAGCTCCCCATTGATTCACTACCTGAGCTCACAATATATTGCAGATATAGAATATAAACATCACAATACAAGGTTATATGTTTGTGAAGGTTCTCATTCATCCAGGTCATGGTATATCTGTAGTAATAAATCAAATCAACTGGACTTACTGTATTTTTTCTCTTGATGACATTTCACTAGTCATTCGACTGGCTTTATTCAGAATCATTTTTCTGCCATTTAATAACCTGGGATCTTGCTCCAACCAGCATAATCTGTTTATTATTACCAGCATAGGATCTGAGACCTCATGGAGATAAAGTCCTGACCAGAGGAGCTGGCTCTCCTGGGCATGCACCATACGTTTGACTAACTGTTGATTAGTCTCTCCTGCTTACAAGTCAGAGCACTCCTCACTACACTGCATACACAATTTTACTCATTGCATACAAAATGTTACTGAATGCATGCACAATGTTAAAGGGATACTGTCATGGGAAAAAACATTTTTTTCAAAATGAATCCGTTAATAGTGCTGCTCCAGCAGAATTCTACACTGAAATCCATTTCTCAAAAGAGCAAACAGATTTTTTTATATTCATTTTTGAAATTTGACATGGGGCTAGACATATTGTCAATTTCCCAGCTGCCCCAAGTCATGTGACTTGTGCTCTGATAAACTTCAATCACTCTTTACTGCTGCACTGCAAGTTGGAGGGATATCACCCCCCTCCCTTTTCCCCCCAGCCAAACAAAAGAACAATGGGATGGTAACCAGATTACAGCTCCCTAACACAAGATAACATCTGCCTGGTAGATCTAAGAACAGCACTCAATAGTAAAAACCCATGTCCCATTGAGACACATTCAGTTACATTGAGAAGGAAAAACAGCAGCCTGCCAGAAAGCATTTCTCTCCTAATGTGCAGGCACAAGTCACATGACCAGGGGCAGCTGGGAAATTGACAAAATGTCTAGCCCTATGTCAGATTTCAAAATTGAATATAAAAAAATCTGTTTGCTCTTTTGAGAAATGGATTTCAGTGCAGAATTCTGCTGGAGCAGCACTATTAACTGATTCATTTTGAAAAAAAAAATTTGTCCCATGACAGTATCCCTTTAATATGCTTTGGTATTGGGTCTTTTGGGTGAACCAGTTGCTGTCTCAGTGTTACTGGGATTAAAACAGAGCAGGATGCAGTGTTTATTAAAGATCCTTCTAAGTTTTTCGGACACACCATAACTATATATGATAAATTCTTTCTCCTGCCCTGCTTTCCACCTTTATTGGTAGTTTTGGTGGTGTTGTTTCTCTGTCTCCCGGTTTTAACAAATGCCCAATCTAGATACCAGTAATTTTTAAGGGGTGTCCGAAAAACGTATATTTAATAAACAATGCATCCCAGTTTGCTTTAAACCCAGTCACTAGTGAAATGACTAGCTAAACATCTTTAAGAGTAAAAAATACAGCCCAGTTCAGTTGATTACAAGTTTAGTTGATTTGACTTTTTACTATAGATATACAATACAAGGTTGTTTCAGATTGCATGCCACCTCTAAAACCAGTTAACATAAGTGCAGCTTTAACGTGCTTGTTGATTTGCTGGAACCCTAAGCTTAACCTCTCAACAGCTATCAGACTACACTGAGCATGGCGACACCCTGGGACAATTTTGAAGGCCTGGATCATTACTGTTTTAGAGATTCTGAAACTTTAGGTTGATGCAGTACAGGTAAGGGATCTGCTATCCGGAAACCTGTTATCCGGAAAGTTTCAAATTACGGGAAGGCCATCTTCCATGGATTCCATTTTAATCAGATAATTCAAATTTTAACAAATGATTTTCTTTTCCCCTGTAATAATAAAACAGCACCTTGTACTTAATCCAAACTAAGAGATAATTAACCTGATAAGTCCAAAAAATCCTATTGATATTTTAAAGTTTAATTGATTTTTTAGGAGACCTAAGAAAAATCCCTTATCCAGAAAACCCCAGGTCCCGAGCATTTTGGATAACAGGTCCCATACCTATACTGTATACAAAACATGGCATTTCTACCCATATTTAATTTACGAGTGTAGTTCTCCTTTAATAAACTCCTTTGCATGACTTACAAAGTCCTTCGTTTTTCTATGCAGTACTATATGCCTTCTCCTTATGTTCCTGGCAAACTCCATTTTTTCTGCACCACCCACAAACACCCCTGTTTTCCCACTCTTTCCGTTCCTTACATTTGGAGCAGAAACTAAAAACTACCTTTTGGAGCACTTGCATGACATCTGATCGAGTCCTGGCACTTATGATGTAGTGACAAACACTGTAAACTGCAGCACTTAATATCATCCTATATGTGACTGTTTGTTACCCACTCACTTAGATTGCAAGCCCTGTGGGGTAGAGACCTCCTTACTGCTGTCTTTTAAGAATTTAGCACTTAATATTTAACTGTATTTTGTATTTTTATTATTGTATTGTTCTGCTGAATAGCGCAGCAAGCACAAGTACCACTATATAAATAAATATATACATACATTACCTTATATGGCACTGAGATTTTCTTTCTGCATAGTTAGATATTAGTGAAATGTTTTATACTGACATAATCCCAAATGGTGAAGCGAGTTCAATCACAACGGTAATCAAAATGCATAAAATGTTCATATTCCAAATAAGATTATTATTGAAGATATGTAGAAAATGATATGAAATATACATTTTAGATAAAAAGAGGTAACAAAGTCATTGATAGATGGAGCAATATTTTATCTGAGTGCTCTTTTAAATGAATGCAAGTATGATTGAGGAGGCTGCAAAAGCATTATGATGATGGTTAATCAAGAGGTACGCATGTTTTGTAAAACAATAACAATAAGGGCTTTGATGAAACTAAATAAAGAATACAAAATGATTTAACTAAAGCAATAGCACGTGATCAAATGGAAACAATAGAATATGTTTTAACCCTTGTAGGGAAACACCGAATGAAGGATTCATTTAGGGGTTCGGCCAAGATTTGGCCTTTTTCAGCACGATTCTGATTTGGCTGATCGAACAAAATTCTAATTCATCACACAAACAAGAAAGTCAAAGGCAGTTCTCTTTCCCTCTTGTTTCCCTAATTTACATATGCAAATTAGGGTTAGGATTCGGTTTGGTATTTGGCCAATCTTCCACAAAGGATTCGGGTTTTGGCCGAATCCTAAAATAATGGATCTTGTGCATCCATCAGAGAGGGAGAAAGGAAGTAATGATGAGAAAAATAAGTAACTTAATAATAGACGCAACAACATTTTTAAAAAAAAAAAAATGAAAGACGGAAAAGTGAAACAATGAAAAGAAAGGTTGAATCAAGAGAGTGTGCATAAATTGTGAGACCCAGGAAACTGTAAATGCTGAATTATAGTAGTTCATCTGTCACATGTGAATGGTGAGTGCCGATAAATGGAAATAAATAAATAAATAAAATTTTATTTATAGACATGTTGAACAAGGTAAATATGCGGGTGGATAACTATAAGAATGACTTGTTAAAATTCAAGAGAGAAAAATTACGGAGGGTCAAAGAGGACTATGTTCAACATCGAGTATACCTATGGTTGAGTGGGGTTAGGGATAATATGCCGAGATTCAGACGGGCCCCAAGATCACGTCTGGTTAAGCCTAGAAATACCATTGATAATAGTTCCGGGGATTCTGATGGAGATGATAGCCTCAGGGGATCTAAGAATGTAAACTATGTGGCAACGGGCACCGATGGTGCGGATGTGAATACCAATGCAATAGCCCATAATAAATCAGATCATTTTTTAGATACCCCGCAATTGGCTTCTCTACCCCCCTCAGGAGCGGTAAAAGGCATAGACACCCGATCAGGAGGGGCGCAAAGAGGAAGGCAGCCCAAGAAATAAATATCCCAATTTTTAATCTTTCCTCCCACTCACTCACACCTAATGAGAGCTCGCTGCTGAGTAAGGGATTATCATATGTCCCAACTGTGCCGTTTGACTCTTTCCAATTTGAAATAGAACTATTCAAATTTATAAGACTCTTGGATTTGAAGGATTTCTTTAAAGCAAATGATGAATCAACATTTGGGGGGGGTACACTCCGTTTAAAAAGTACTTTCTGTCCTAAGACGGAGAATTCAGCAATTAAATTGTTTAAGGAGGCAATCGAAAATGGTGTAGCTGAACTTGAGAAGAACACCAAAAGGAATGTACTGAATTTGACCAAGGAAGAGAAATTGGCTATACAAACTCTTAGTGATGATAATAAAATCGTAATACGCCCCGCGGATAAGGGTGGGGGTATTGTGTTATTAAATTATGATGATTATCAAAAAGAAGTAATGTCACAATTGAATGATGCTAATGTTTACGAGAGCCTAACATTTGATCCCACAATAAGCTTTAAGCGACAAGTGGATGCATTAATTGATGAAGCATGTATCAATGGGTGGATCTCGGTGCAGGACAAAGCGTTTTTGGTTCAACCTTTTCCCAAATGTCCTATACTCTACACACTGCCCAAGGTGCATAAGGGCCTTAATCCACCATCTGGGAGACCGATTGTGTCGGCTAGGGATAGCTTATTACATCCCTTGGGTATGTATTTGGACCGAGTGCTGCAGCCTATTGTTCAAGGGACAGGTTCGTACCTGAGAGACACGCCACATTTTCTAGAATGTATCAATAGATTGGTTCTTCCCACTGATAGAGTTGTTTGTTTAGCCACTGTTGATGTGGCAAGTTTGTATACTAGCATTCCTCATCAGGAAGGTATTGCAGCTGTTGAACTAGCACTTAGGTTCAACACTGATTTCAGTGGTCCCCCTATCCAATTCGTATTGTCACTACTTGAGTTGTGTTTAAAGTTGAATTATTTTCGGTTTGAAAAGCGGTTTTATTTACAGAAGACTGGGACGGCGATGGGGGCATCAATGGCCCCCGCATATGCCAATTTATATATGCATCATTATGAAAGTGTGAACATCATGGAAAGGTTTGGTCGCCAGTTAATCTGTTATAAAAGATTTATCGATGATGTCTTTATAGTGTGGGACGGTGACAGGTCGTCCTTTGATGTGATGATTAATCACCTTAACAGCTTACAGTCGCCGATTAGGTTCACAGCCGTGTGCGATGAACGAAAAGTTCAGTTTTTGGATTTGGAGGTGTGGCTCAAAAAAGACAGGCTTCACTATGCCTTATATCGTAAAGCCACGGATCGAAATACGCTGTTACATGGGTCGAGCTGTCACCCTCCCACTCTTAAACAGTCATTACCGGTTTCGCAATTTTGTCGCACTTTGCGCAACAACTCAGATGTAGAGAGATGTGAGTTACAGATCCAGGAGATGTGGGATAAATTTAGAGCTCGTGGTTATGAGACAAAGGTATTGCAGAGAGCTCTGGACCGAGCCCGGGACCGGGTAAGGAGACCACAGGACAAGGTAGGAAGTACTAGAATGACATTTGTCACTAGGTTCAATACCTCTTCAGGTCAGATTGGCAAATTGGTGAGAGATCAGTGGCCGATCATCAAGGCAGACAAGAATTTGGCAAAAATATGCTTGGAACCCCCGGTGATGGCATACACCATGGGGCAGAATCTGCGTGATAAATTGGTTATGACAGATCCGGTTAAGTGTTATCAGCAACATCAAGTCACTTGGTTGTCAACAGGTAAACCAGGGTGTTTTAAGTGTCCGAGTTGTATGTCTTGCAGGTACATGTCGCCTGGCGAAGTATTCTACCATCCTCAAACAGGTCAAAAAATTCAAATTAAGCATCGTATCACTTGCACCACCACACATGTGATCTATATGGTCACTTGTCCATGTGGTTTAGCGTATATTGGTAAGACTGATTTAACCTTAAGAATTCGTATGGATGGTCACAGGTCAGCGATTAGTACTGCATTTAGGGACGGTAAATCAGTGAAACCAGTGGCCAAACACTTTTTTGAAAAAGGTCACAGGTTGCCGACGTTCAAATACATAGGCATAGACCATGTACCTGAACCAAGAAGGGGCGGTAACAGGTCCCAAATGTTGTTGCAACGTGAAACATACTGGATCAAAAGATTAAATACCATGGCACCTAAAGGCCTAAATGAACAATGCTTTTTTAATTGCTTCCTTAATACACGATAGTATGTTTCATCAGGCAATAGTTATATCTAAATCCGTGGTTGTACTGTTTTTGCATGGAATAGTTGCACACTTTTTGATATGTATTTATTAAATTATTGTATTTTAATTCTCTGTGATAGGGGAAGTTCAACAGGGAAATGGGCGTTGCACAAGGGGAGTGGTCATAATTGTGGGGGTTATTTATGTGTGTGTAATTAATGGCTTTTTATCTTGAAAAAGGCTCTAGAGGGGAGCCGAAACGTCGATCATTATGCCATAAAGAATAAAGAATCATATACAAGTCCCTGGAGTGCGCTACCAATTTTTTCGTTTCTGCATTTTCAATCCCAGGAGCAGCACCCGGGCGGATGATTAAGGAGTTAATTGGAGGAGTGCGGATCTGTTTGGTTTGTTTGTTTGTTTGTATATATATATATATATATATATATATATATATATATATATATATATATATATATATATATATATATGTAAAGCCCTATTTCACTAACTAATATAGAGTGAAATAGAGTTGATAAATTATATTTAAAATGATATCTTTATGTTAATATGCATGCTTCTTTTCCAACTCATCTCCAGCTTATACATATATGTTAATTCAGGGTAACTCTGGGGACTCTGGGGAGGTTTGTATTTAGACTTTTTACAATATATCTGTCAAGTGCTTTAAAAAATACTTGTTTTTACTATAAAAGGGGTTTGATTTCTGTCCAGTACCAAAACCTGTTTACTAGTATTAACTATATCTTTTTGATACTGTAACTCTGAATATTGCTAATTATAATTGGAGGAGTCTGGGTTGAGTGTCAACATGAATTAAATTATAATGTATTAAGGATTCTTGGCAATATATGGTCCCCTAATTGTACCTACTGTGAAAGCATTTGCGGGACAGCATGAAAACAAAATTACTAAACTAGAGATATTTATTGTGATCAGATTATCCGTTCTGAGAAATGTGCTTTAAAGTAGCTCAAGCAAGCTAATAGTCAATATGACTGGATAGAGTGCAATTATGTTTTGATGGATAAAAAGAATTTAAAAAGGACGTTCTTAGACCATTGAATGAAACTACCAGGTGTCAAGTAGGAAAAAAAATCTGAATTTATAGAACATGGTAGGATAAAAGAAAAGGACATACGGCAGTCAGATAATACATTCATTTCTGGCCCCTATCTTCGTTCAACAGCAAGGACAAACCTGCATAATCATAAAAGAAAAGATTAAAGTCGATTATCAGGCACCTATACATTCATACAAAACAAATAAATGTACAATATACGATTCATAAAAAAAGGAAATCTGGATGTTAGTAAATTGGCCACTTAGTGAAGTTTTAAGTAGGATGAGCAAATTTGTCCGATTTTGCATTGCTGAAAAAATTGCAAAACCGTGACAAAATTTGTGAAATGGCAAAAAATTTTTTAATGTTTTTGAGAGTTGGTAGACCCATTGAAAATGATGAGTAGAATACAAATTTGCTGAATTCAAGTTTTTCACGGTTTCATTTAATCAACCTTTTTATATTCTAGTTCTTTCATAAATAAGCACACAATCGAGTTTGGTACGTTTTTGAGTTTATTCAAATTTAAAATTTGTGGGTCGTCTATTTGACCGACCTGGTTAAGATCCAGCAAGTTAAACTAAAAGGCCATTTACTGATAAAATGAATGTTGGGAATGGGGTTTGATGATCAAAGTGCCTTCCAGAGACCATGTAGCTTCCATGTTTAGTTTTGAATAGCTAAATTGGTTTTAGCCCATACTACCAATCCAGTGCAATGTTTTCAAAGGAGAAGGAAAGGCTGCTTGCACTTGGGGGGTGCCAAATGTTAGGCACCCCCAAGTGAATGTATTTACTTACCTGAAACCACCGGGCCGGTGATCTTATCAGCCGAAAACTGCACCGGCCTGTGGTTATACCAGTGAGCACCATGGAGCGATCTTCTTCCGTCTTTCTCTTTCCTTTGAGCGGCTGTGCATGCTCAGTAGAACCTAAAGCCGAACTTTAACTAAAAGTCGGCTATTTCCTTCAACTGCACATGCGTTTCCCCCGGGAAATTTGAAGAAAGCAGATGCTGGAAGAGGATTGATCCGTGGTGCTCACTGGTATAACGCCGGGCCGGTGCAGTTTTCTGCTGATAGGAGATCCGGCCCGGGGTTTCAGGTAAGTCAATACAATCACTTCGGGGTCCCTAACACTTGGCACCCCCAAGTGAACGAAGCCTTTCCTTCTCTTTTAAAATATTTTAATTTGTCTTTGGCATAGAAGTAAAATCGTTGTTGTTGGCAATGCATTGTTGATGCTTCTTTGTATTCACATATTATCCAACAGACATGAAACTTCAGCACAAACTTGTAGTATATTATGCAGTTTTTTACTATGCTCTTTTGTTGTCTACAAAATCATTGACTGTGAGGTGTGCTCATCAGCAAAAATAGAGAAGCCTGAAGGCTTAGTCATTAACACAGCCCACTGACAAGAGGGAGACCTAATTTTGATATATTGCCTGTCTGACTTCTGTTTCCATGCTTGATTTGGAATGATCATGCTGCTCAGGCAGCACTTACAGTGCCAGTTTGAAGTTACAGTGTGTAATTCTTTCTTGGGAGCAACGGTACTTGTGCCAGAAACATTAGGAAGTACAGAATTGGATCCACCTGCCATTACAGCCTCAGGATACTGTCTTGAAAATCCAGGAGGCAGTGTCTACATTGAAGGTATGAATCAGACTTTCTATGTTAGTGTGTCTCTTTACAATTAATATGCATTTATCCATGTCAGTGATGATACTGTAAGGGCAGAGACACACGCTTAGATTCGGGGAGATTTAGTTGCCCAGAAGAAGAGGAGATTTATCGCCGTTTGACTAAATTTCCCCGAATCTGACCATGTGTCTCTGCCCTTACAGTATCCCCGAACTACATCCCGGGGTGGTATTCGGAGCCCTTCGTATTCCGAAGTTGTCCGAAGTTTCCTCGTTTGGCAAGTTCGGGCCGACTTTGGAAAATGAAGCACACCGATTGCCATCCCCACATTCTAGCCGGCGGGAGGAAGTTCGGGGAGATTAGTCGCCCTGGAGAAGAAGAGATTTTTTGCTGGGAGACTAATCTACCCGAATCTGAGTGTGTGTCTCTGCCCTAAAGCTGATGCTTTAATGTTATTAACTAGAGATGTATAAATCCACTATTTTAGGATTCCATCGAATCCCGATTCCTCTGTGGAAGATAAATCCAAATTCAGAACTGAATCCCAACCCTAATTTGCATATGTAAATTAGAAAATTTTGTGGGGAAAGAAAAAACATTTATGACTTCCTTGTTCGTGTGATGAAAAGGCATGTGATTTTTTGGATTTGGATTTGGATTGGCCAGATAGAGTCCTGCAATGAACCAATTTTTGAGACCCAGACCTGACCCGCATATTTACCTGCTTGGATCTGCTACCAGACCCACAACCAGACCCGCAACCCACGACCACCATTAAACAGGGAGTGCAGACCCACATCTGTACCATACCTCCCAACATTTTGGAAACAGAAAGAGGGACAAAAAGATTTACCGCACAATTTTTTTGACCACCTCTGTTTTGTGGCCACACACCCCTAATTACCATGTTCATTTTACAAAATTTGGCAGGTTATGAAAGTTTGAACACATTTCTGTGGCTTTTATGTGTTATTACAGTTTTGCTAATAAAGGTGAATTGCCCTTTAAGCTGCAAATCAAGTTTCCCCAAGAGACCTGCTCATCTTAAATTGTTACAAAAGTGTCTAAGTATCTATTCTGGGCTCTCTGCCCAAAGCCAATTAAGTTAGAAACTTTGGATCTCTTTTTGGCTGTTCAGTGCAGGAGATCAAAGAGAAAGTCGGGACATTTCAGTAACAAACCCGGGATTGAGCCGGCAAAATTGGGACTGTCCTGTGAAAATGACAGTTGGGAGGTATGCTATACCCCCCGCAGGGTACCAGCTTTTTTGCGGGTAACCCGCGGGTACCCAACTCACTGCAGGCACTTGGATTCGGCAGAATCTGAATCCTGCTGCTAAAGTTCAAATCTTGGCCAACCCCAAAATCAAATCTTGGATTTGGTGCATCCACAGGGTCGGACTGTGCCGGCGGGGCACTGGGAAAAAACCTGGTGGGCCCCCGGCTCAGGTGGGCCTAGCCGTCCCAGATCCGCTCCCTGGCGAATCTCCCTGTAGCATCTCCCACCTCCTTCCTTTGTCGGGCAGCTTGCAGCAAATACAAAGTATGCGGCGGGGGGGGCCTGGCTCGGCAGGGGGACTGTCTCAGCAGAGGACAAGGAGGGGGGCCCTGTGACAGCATCCTGGTGGGCCCCGGGCCTGCCAGTGCGACCCTGTGCCTTCCTATTTTAAAGTGATGCTGAGCGAAAAATTTCACCATGTATAGTCGCCACTAACTTTCACATTTCGCCATTTGTGAAAATGCGTTGCACGGCTTGTTTCACTTTGTGCAAAAAGAAAAAGAAGATTTACATATGACATCTCACTGCTGTGGGATACAAAGCACCCAGATATTATCTGTTGGTGGTTAGATTAATCATTAGCTGTGCCTGTGTTTGTTAGCTAGTTGTAATATATAAACTATAGATGGTACAATTTTTAATTCACTGTTTTCCACATTATATGCTGAATACACATCGACCTGCTTTCACTTTTCACAGAATTTCAGTTAAATGCAATAAATTGTTTTAAATAGTTGAATAAATGTCGCTGCTTCTTAGCAACATTTGGATTTGGTTTTGTCAAAGAATTTAGTGTTTTTAGATGATGGGTGCTGAGTTAGCACTAATGCAATAAAACTGGAGAGTAGATATATCAACGGCTGTCAAGCAAGATACATCATTCCGTGCCAACATGCACTGCCAAGGCATTAATAACTGCCAAGTCTGGTAAAGGATTATTGCATCATCACGTAAGCTAGCAGCAAACTCACAGAGAGAGCATTTTGTTTGTTACATTTAAAGGTTTTATCATAAATTAGAAGGAAAATATACTATATAGTACTCAATTACCCAATTAGCAGCGCTCTGTTGAAAATCTCTCACCCTTTACATTTCCATACATAAACACAGCCAGTGGCAATTACTGTCTTTCCACATCATTTATGACAAATCTCTTCTAATTGTTTCATAAACAAGAGATTAAAGGAGAACTAAAGCTTAACTAAAGAAGTAAGACAGAAATGTTGTACTTACAGTATACTACCTGGGGGTGCACATGCAAGTGCTCTAAGGGGAGGTAGAGAATACACCTTAAGTCTCATCTACAGAGCACTTGCACCCCTATCTACACTTGATCTGCACTCAGCATTAAACATACCTTGCACCTCAGCATCAGATCTGAAACGCAAGTGCAAAAAAATTACTGATTGCTGCCTTTATTGCTCTTTGCATGCTGTATTTCCAAATGGGTTTCTGTGTCAGCCCAAGGCAACCACAGCCCTTTAGCAATAAATACAGTATATGTGCCTCCAAAAAAACCCAGAGTAGCTCCCCATCTTTTCTGCTGATTCACTGATTCAAAGCTTCTCATAGGCATTACATTCAATATATTGCACTTAATATTTCCATTTTAAAATAGCTTAATAACCATAGACAAAATATAAATGAAGTATATTGGAAAGTTGGTGAGACATTTTCCTTTACTGCTCAAAAACAGTTTTTGGGCGGATGACCCCTATATGACATAACAAGCAAAACTAGTATGGACTTATGTGGTACGCTTATGGGATCCATTATCAGGAAACCCGTTATTCAGAACACTCAGAATTATGGAAAGGCCGTCTCCCACAGACTCCATTTCATCAAAATAATCCAAATTTTTTAAAACAATTTATAAAAAAATAATTTTAATAATACCTTGTATTTCATCCCAACTAAGATATAATTAATCTAAATGAAGCTGGTATAACTTTCAGCATGGCTTATAGCTTCACATATTGGGTTATGCTTAGGAAATAAATATATATCTGTAAATGGGCATTAAAAGGGGTCCTTTTACAAAAGGGATTTTGTAAGACAGTTTGGCTTTCATATGTTGATTTTTTTTTTTCCATTATAAAGTTGTCCCCCATCTAAAAACAGCTTTTTTGGATAATGAATGAAAATGTAATTCTAAGTAACTTTCCATTATACGTATATTAAAAATTATAAGTGGTTTTAAAGCAGTTTGTAAATATAGTTGCAGTGTTTTTTTTATCCCTTTCTGTTTTCTGAGCCTGAATCTTTAAATAATGAAACAGGAGTCAGATCTCAACCAGGTCTTTTTCTTGGCTGGATTCCAACCTTGTTTCAGGAGTCGTAGCAAGGAGTACAGAGAGTATAAACTTTTGGATATACAGTAAATGTACTCATTAGTGATGGGCGAATTTATTCGGCAGGCGCAAATTCGCAGCGAATTTGCGTGATTCGTCGCTCGCGAAAATTCACCCGAAAAAATTTGTTATAAAAATGTTTTCACCGGCATCCAAAAAAACGGACGCCGGCGTCAAAAACAAGCCGCCCACGCCGTTTCACGAATTTTTCACCGTTTCTTGATATTATCTATAATTATTATTTTTATTCTCATCTGTTTTCTTTAACTTCGGGATCAATAGTTCACTACTGTTTGCCTCCAGTGTCCTTTTATATACCATTTTAGGGAATTATAGCTATAGCCTCTAGTCTCAATCTTGTATGTGATTTTCTGATTCATCTTTATATTCTCAATGTGCTGCACAGTCCTGACCTACTGCAATCCCCATAATTGTACTTCCAGAGTGTTGGCTACAGTATGTGCATGTAATAATGTTTTAGTTGCTGTCTCTTTACTGTACAGTGAAGTAGCAATCTCATTATCCAGGCTGCAAAATATTCTTATGTCTAGCAAATTCAGGCTTTTTTTTAGTTTTTATTAGGGATGCACCGAATCTAGGATTTGGTTCGGGATTCGGCCTTTTTCAGCAGGATTCGGATTCGGCCGAATCCTCCTGCCCAGCCAAACCGAATTAGAATCCTAATTTGCATATGCAAATTAGGGACGGGAAGGAAATCACATGACTTTTTGTCATAAAATGAAGGAAGTAAAAAAAATTTTCCCCTTCCCACCCTTTGCATGTGCAAATTAGGATTCGGATTCGGTTCGGTGTTCGGCCGAATGTTTCGCAAAGGATTCGGGGGTGCGGCCGAATCCAAAATAGTGGATTCGGTGCATCCATAGTTTTTAGCATCATTAACTAGAAATTTCTTGAGATCCTAACCAGATTATCACAATATGTACTGTACTGTACGATGTAGGGAGGAATAATTGTGGGTTAATATAAAAAGAAGTAGTTGAACCACAGCCACAGATATTTTTGACCCCTCTCTCCCATATTGTCACTGCATTATCATGTATAGTGCTGGTATATAGGAACTCTACATGTAGGCAGCTGCGTAACTAGATATTTATTGAAACTATAGATGAATTAGGGCCTCATGGGGCCCCAATACCTCCTGCCCCCCCCCCCCAGGATCTGCTTCCTCTATAGTTATGCCCCTGCATGTAGACATGCTAGAAATTAGGGATGCACTGAATCCAAAATTTAAAAAATGAGTAAAAAAAAAAAGATTTGTCCAAATACCGAACCAAATCCGAACCCTAATTTGCATTTGCTAATTAGGGCAAGGGAGGATTAGAGAAAACTTCCTTGTTAGTGTGACAAAAAGTCACATGATTTTAAGGATTCTGATTCGGTTTCACCATGCACTTGGATTCGACCAAGTCCTGCTGAATCCCAAACTGAATCCTGGATTCCGTACATCCCTAGTAGAAACTGAACTTCCTCCAGATTATTCCTATAAGTGCCTACAAGTATCCACCAACTCTTATACATAGGATGGATGGCAAGGCACAACTGATTTAAGGATTTCATTGTATGTTTTTATCTTTCACAGTATAGCAAATGTCTTGCACCTGCCTGATCCACAAGAGACTTATTTTTCGAAGAAAAAACACACTACTTGAAAAAGTTTCAAATGGAGTTTATTGGACATTATTTGAACTTAATTACACGTATTTCAGAGGAGGCTGTTTCTCCTGGGGGGAGGGTTACTTACCTTTTTATATCACTTCCTGTATAGCACCTTAAAAATAGTTTCCCCTGCAATTTGGTTTAAAAGTAACAGTCACAATTACTTTGATTAAGGATTTCATCAATGTATATCCTCACTGCATTTGCCCAGGTGCAGCAACCCATATCAACCACTCAAATGTTTGCTTTTAAACACATGAATAGTAAATGCTACCTGTTGATTAGTGATGGGCAGGTTTGGGCGGAAATTTGTCCAACTGTTGCGGGTTAGGGTAGGGCACTGGTCATACAAGGGAAGTACACTCTTCTAGTAATGGCGAATTTGTCCCGTTTCGCTTTGCCAAAAAATTCGCGCATTAAAGTCAATGAGTGTCAAAATTATTTTGACGCAGTCAATGTTGGTACCCGTGACAATTCTTATACGTGTGCCTATTTTGTCCAAGTGCATGAAAGTCAATGGGCGTCCAAATAATTTTGACGTGCAACAATTTTTATGTGCGCGACTATCCTGACGTGCTCCCATATTTGATGACAATTATGTCTTCATCCCTTGAGTTAATGCCCTTTTTTATGCAAGACAGAACTTTATTTGCTTTAGTAGCCACAGAATGACACTGCCCAGAATTAGACAACTTGTTATCTACAAAGACCCCTAGATCCTTCTCATTTAAGGAAACTCCCAACACATTGCCATTTCGTGTATAACTTGCATTTATATTATTTTTGCCAAAGTGCATAACCTGCATTTATCAACATTGAACCTCATTTTCCAGTTTGCTGCCCAGATTTCCAATTTAGACAAATCACTCTGCAAAGTGTCAGCATCCTACATGGAACCTATAGTTCTGCACAATTTAGTATCATCTGCAGAAATAGAAACAGTACTTTCAATGCCCACCCCCAGGTCATTAATAAACAAGTTGAAAAGCAAGGGACCTAGTACAGAGCCCTGCGGTACTCCACTAACAACACTGGTCCAATTAGAAAATGTTCCATTTACCACCACTCTTTGTAGTCTATCTTTTAGCCAGTTCTCAAATGTAGTTCTCATGTGTAGAGGGTACCATTATTTGAGCTTCTCATGCAGTTAATGGAATCCCTCAAATACTACTTTGCAGTTTATCCTGCAGGAAGAAATACTTTTAATAATTTGAAATACAATGCCCAGTGTCCTCATCCATCTATTAGGTAGAGAGATCCATATCTTGGACTTGCCTTCAATCTTGTAATATACCAAAACATTTCGGGTATATACAGCACTATTACTGTATGCCGGTGCATCGCAAATCACATCCAATGCTTTTCCCCGCTGAAATCAATGCTTCTGCAGAAAAGAATCCTAGTGCTTTTTAACATTTCCCATTAACATTCTGTTGATGTTGATGGTTTATTACTGTGCTCCTTTAACCTGTTACTGAAGTGAAACAATATTACCACCCTTTCCAATTAGTGACTCATTCTGTTGATGGATCTCAACATTATACTGTATATCTCAATAGAATTATTCAGCCAACAACTGAATGGTAAGTTATGCACTACAAGATGCTTTTACGTGAACTGTGTTTCTTTCAGGTGAAAAAAATCAGGTAAAAAGCAAGACCTTGTGTGGAATCAACATGGTAATTAAAACCAAAGCTGCCCTGAATGTTTTTGTTTTGCTATCGATTGGAATATTTGTTGCAGTTACCCGTTCTACAGTACAATAGTTGTGGGGGAAATTCTCTAGAGAATTTTCACCATGGAAAATTAGCATGGAAAGGACGATGTTGATGGAGATTTAAAAGTGGCTGCTCTATCGTTATAATGCACAAAAGCCACGAATATCTTGTAAACTATCTTCTTATAAATGGTGAGTTCTGATGTCATCAGTTATAAACGGTGAGTCCTGATGTCATTCATGTCACATGAAACTTGTGTATTATAATAAATAAAGTACCCCCAGTTGCAAAATATGAGAATATTAGAAGTCATCTCGTGTTCCATGACCTGTATAAAAACACACTGCCTTCAGCCTGTTTTTGGGCATGAAACTCCTCTGTAACTTATAAAATTCTCATAATTTACAAAAGGGTACTTTATTCACTATATAATGGAAGTTCACCAGCCTGAACCTGGAGAAACTTCTCTTGGCGAAAATAAGCTCTTGTGATCTTAGTGAATTGGAGAATTTTCACTGGAGAAAGTTCACCTGGAGAAGAGAGGTGAATTTATGCCAATGCAAAGAGAATTTTAACCACTGCGAGGTTAATTCTCCAAAACATGGCATATTCTCCTTTTAGTAAATTAGCGATGTTGAGGGAAATCTTAATTTTTGGTTAAACTACACCAAATTCACTTTCACCCTTTATTAAATGTGCCCCCATAGGAGATGGGATGAATTCATAGCTTTCTGGATGATGGGTTTCTGGATAACAGGTCCGATACCTGTACTTGATGTGGTTGATTTAATAATAAGTGCTTTTTTTAATGGAAAGGAATATGCAGAATTCTTTTTCTTTATCAACTTCTGAGAATATTAAGTTATGGATTTTGGTTAAAAAAGGACATTAACTATAACTCAACTAAAACAAGTTTTGTTCTTACCAAGTATCAATACTGTTTAGGGCTAATTTGTGAACCCAAATGCAGTGTGTAAAGTGCAAAAAAGTCTGCAATCTGTAATTTTTTGCACTTTACATGATGCATGTGCGTGTGCACAAAAATCTGCAAGCTTCTGTGCTCCTAGAATGGGGCCTAAAGTTCACCCTCTTGCACCCCCTGAGGTTAGAATGACCCCTTTTCTACTCAGGCTCAGGCCAGGCAGCCTATAAGTGGAGTACAGTAATTCCACCAGTTTTATGCAATATAACCTTTAGAAAAAAAAAGCTTTTGTACTTAGCAACTAAAACCTGCCAGCTATGTGTAAAATTGATGCTTACAAAATTGCAGACTTCACTATAAAGTTCAGCACAACAATTGTCTTTGGCATTTAGTTTTGCTCTTTTTAAGTTGAAAATTCTAATAATTGATTCAGTTGAGAGCGCCTAAGTGAAAGAATTTCACCCAAAATGTCACTTTCCACGTCTTCCTTTTCAGTTTATCTGCATAACGTTACTTTGAAATATAAGTCCAACAAATAAGTGACCTTCTGAAGCATTTAAGAATTAAATGTCATCATTATTCTTATAGCTAGGATCATTAACATGAGAAAAGTGGGGTGGCATTACCCCTCCACTTTTTCCATGCAAAAGAGTTCCAGTTTTTAAAGAAACACTCATTTTATGAAATTGCATTGCACGTTTTGCTGCCTAAGTGCTTTAAAATGTCATCCACATTGCTTTAGACTCTTTCTTGAGCAACTGAAATACAGTTTTGTACTTAGTTTTGTGTTGTCTGTCACACTGTGCCTTTCTGGGTAGCGTAGGTTTACATCTCAGCACTGCAGCATTATTTCTTGTCTGTGAAGGTTCACATTCATCCAGGACATGGAATATCTATAATAATAAGTCAAATAAACTGGACTTGCTGTATTATTTTTTCTCTTGAAGACATTGGTCGCTATTAATCCAACTGGCTTTCTCAATGCATAAGCTCTTATAGGTTGTAAATGACCGCCAGGGGTGTAACTATGGGGGCCTGGATGATCACCCCAATTTTTCTCTGGGGTCAATATTAATAAAAATATTTCACATGTGCTGCTGGTCACTCACTTCATTGATATTTGCACCCAAGTATGCACTTGCACGTGCTCTGTCAGTTAATGTGCCCACCCAGTGCACAAGTTTGCCTATTGACACTGGGAACCACAAAATGAGCACAAACATTGGTGTGTTTTGCATGCAATTATGGCAGACACAACATAGTGCCATAATGACACTAGGATTCTGGGGAAAAACACTATGGGAAAAGTTTGCATCAGAAAAGAGCCCTGCATTTGTAAACATGACTTAGAATGCCACTTTGGCTGTATGCTCTCTCCTAAAACATAAAGCAATGTGCATGGGCCCAGTATTAAAGGAGAAGGAAAGGCTAAAATTAAGTAAGCTTTATCAGAAAGGTCTATATAAATACACCTGTAAACCCTCAGAGTAATGCTGCTCTGAGTCCTCTGTCAAAAGAAACACCACATTTCTTTCTTCTATTGTGTACACATGGGCTTCTGTATCAGACTTCCTGTTTTCAGCTGAAACCTCCAGGGCAGGGCTTGAGCATGCTCAGTTTACTCCTCTCCCCCTCCCTCCTCCCATCCCTGCTGTAATCTGAGCTCAGAGCTGTAAGTGAGCAGGGAGAGACTCAGGCAGGAAGTGATGTCATACCAAGGTTATATGGCAGCTTCTATCCTAAACAAACAGAGACAGTGTCTAGAGCTGTTTACTCAGGTATGGTAAAGCATTCTGCAGAATAAATATAGTGTTATAGCTTGCACTAGTGTGGCTAATATGTTGACAATAAACTGTCTTGGAGCTTTCCTTCTCCTTTAAGCACCCTCTATAAATAATAATAATAATAATAAATAATAATTTCCCCATATTGAGCTGTGTGAATGTATATGCTAACAAAGGATGTTGTTCCACTTGGCACAATGAGCATGTATGATGTTTGTTATGATGTATTATGTTCCAAGTTTGTTAGTATGCTAAGAGCTGAAGTTCTTGCCAAAGAATCCTTACAAATGGTGTGGGTAATAGGACTCCAGACAAGTGTATATCGATAATAGGAAAAATGACAGCATATTAGGGTAAATATTGCACACAAAATGAACATAGGACACCTGTATCTACCCTTATGTCGTTTTTAACCATTTAGGTATTGCCAGGAGTATCCTTGTATTTTCTCTCCATCCCAAAAGCCATTCAGCCCATTTCTTCATTCTATCTGCTAGAACAAGTACAAGGGAATTACAGAGCTTTAATGATTTCACTGTAAAAATCCCATCATGCATCATAAATCAATCATTTGGACTCATTTGCTTTGAGAAGAGATGGGGCAAGGACAGGGGCGAAAGAGGTGGGCTGAAAAACTTCAGCAGCAACCCAGTAATTAGCAGGGGAGGCAAAAAACCTTCTCCTGGTAACTTTAAGAATTGAAGAATTTCCGGTTTTCAAAATTCAGCTCTTCTAGTCCTGTACCCCACCGCCGACATTGTTGTCCCCCTCAGGTGCAAAAGACTGAGTGCACGCGGGGAGGGGGTGGCCAGGATTGCCTCTGGGCAAGGAAACAAAGAGCAGAGTGCAAAAAACATAATGTTTTGTACTTTACCCATTGTACCTATTTGCATAAAAACAAAAAGATAAAATAATTATATGTTTACATATTATATACACTTTTTACCTTACTTATCATGTTCCCAGTGTTTTAACAACAGCATCAACTTTATGGTACAAATCAGGGCTAAAACTTGTGGTCTGCAACTATGTGAATATACATATGGCAAATTGCATAACTCGTGATAACTTACTCAAGTGGTAAGTCGTTTTTCAAAGGAAGAGACAGCAACATCCAGTGTCACTTTAAACAGATATTCATCTGTTTTTAATCACAACAGTGTTCTCCACAAAAAAAGATACTTTTCAGTTTATACAGCATATACATCATACATACTGTATTAACAGAGCAGACTGGTACACTGGTAGATAACTAAGAAAGCTCCACGGTGTATCATGTCTCAGCCAAAAATAAGGCAATATAACTCCAATAAAGAAAAAGTATTCCACTCAGTGGCTTTTCTCTCGCTCAGCCAAATAAGCTACTACCCCAACTGTGTGGACAGAGAGCTCACTTACCTCCCATGCCATGTCATTAATTCCAGCACCTGTATAGCTCCTTCATCTTGAGTAAACACAGCCTGAATTATCCACAACTCTACATCTGCTGTGTCTCCTAGACTCATAGAGCATTCTCAGAGAGACACACCTAGCCCTGTTTTTTTCACTGTGCCACAGTACACTTGGATAGAATCCTGCACGGATCCAGTTAGGCACACAAGTGCCGGACCCAGACCTGCTGACCAGCAACTTGACCCACTCAATATGTTCCCCTACCTAGACACACTACCCGACCCAGACCTGGAGCCTTATTAGATGGGTAAGGGGACAAATTGTACTCTAACTCAGGGGAGGGCGGAAGGGACCATTCAGGTACACAGATTCAGGTACATGATAAGGCATATGAATGACATTTCTGCCTAAAACCTGACCACTTTGCAGGTATTCTGCAGGTGCCCGACCCAGGACTCTACACTTGAGTTCATATAGCTATTATAAAGAAAACCTAAATCTTGACCTAAATATTGAGGCCCTTTCAGTGAGCCTCCTTTATTGGTTCTGTAAGAACTCTTGTGGTTCCGTATCACACCAGAACTCAATTTCAAAGTTCACCTTGCATCTATTGACAGAGGCCATTGTGGGAACCCCAGGAGCTACTGTATCATTGCATAACTCTCATTGTGATAACTCTATGTTTCCCCAACAACAATAGTGCGCACTATTAAGTGGTGTAACTACCAGGGTTGCCGAGGTTGCGATCACACCCGGGCCTTGGAACCTGCTGGAGCCATGAAAAAGGTAGAGCGTGGGTGGGAGGGCCATGGATTTTGTGCATGAGCCATGTGCAGCTCAAAGGGCACAAGCCCAGTGGGAGGCCAGGCACTTTTTTTGTCTGGTAATTGAGCATCTTAGTGAAAAAGGTTGGGGATCCCTGCTCTAAGGCAATAAAAGTGGTGTATATAGAGGACATCAAATGAATAACTGGAAACACATTAAATCATATAAATGTACTAAAGAGAGAAAAACAGATTTTTAATGTTAAACTGAAAATGAATATGACTACACATCATTATTAAAATCCCATCCTCATGCTCATTACTTATTTCTGTCTTGCTGCACAGCAAAATGTTCATGCCTAGGATAGTTACACTACCTCCATTAATTTACCTTAACCAGAGCTCCCAAAACAAAACTAAAAGTCTTTTTAATGTGCCCTTCAACATTGCCATCCATTTCATCCACAGCAGGAGCCTGTAATGAGTAATGCTATTATTGCTGCAGTAGAATTCCCATGGAAGCAATACACTTCTAAAATGATAGTAATTAGGATTTGTTATCTCTTCCTGCTAAACTTTCATTAATGCAAAAGAAATTCATTATGTACACTAGTCATTTCACTGATTAGGTGGTCAGTGCTTGATAAGTAAGATTAATAATAATGTAATAACCTAAATCCAAAACAAAAGAAACAAAATAATTAGCATTGATAGATTTCAGCAGTAACAATTGTCTAGCCAGCACCTTATATTTTCATTTGCATTGTTTTATTAAAGATGCTTGCACGCGTGATGCTGTTGTCTAACTATGGGGGTAGCAAAAACTGACTTTTTGCATAACAGTCTGAAAATCATTGTTTTGGGAATTTAAATATTCTCTTAATTTCGGGATCCTATTCTAGTTAATCCTTGATGGTGCTTTAAATTAAATCTAAAATGTGTTAACCTTTCTTGAATTTGTTTGTTATTGTACAGTGGTAAAAATAGAGATAGTTTGTTTATTCCTAACAGTATATTTCTAATAGTCTGCCATGCACTAATTGGGGACAAAAGTCAAAGATTGCTGTGAACATGCTTCTGAGGGAACATTTTGATTTCTTTTGAGATCTGTGTTATGCAAATCTTTAGAAAATCCTCATGAGACTTGTACCATCAAATTAATGATGGGTTAAGTGCACTGTTATAGGTTGGGCTAGTTTTATTTCGGATACATAGTTGTAGTTTTCGTTGAGTTTCTTAACATACTGTTGTTTTATTAAAACTTGTAATACTTCTTGAGATTTTTTATACTTAACCCAAAATAACCACTTTTTATGGAGTTTCCTATGGCTAGGAATTGAAGCACATCATAGGGTTTCAAGCAGCTGATGCTTCTGTAGGCCTCCCCATGTAAGTTCCTTGTTGATTTGTTCCTTGTTGAGTAATTGTTTTTCACGTTTTTAATTGAATGAGTGGATTTGCAGCGAATTTCTGCACTTCGCTTGCCGCAAATGTTTTCGGGAAACGGTGGCGAAAATTTGCAGCAATAAAGAAAAATTGTTGCGCCAAAATTGCCATGCATATAAAAATTGTTGCATGCTACTCATGTCAAATTTGTTTTGACGCCCATTGACTTCAATGCCAACTTCAATTGACTTCATTAGAGTTTTTGAGCTTTTTTTGAATTTAAAAAAACCTCAAAAATTTTTCTTGACATCCTCTTGTGTTAGTAAAATTTGTAATACTTATATTTTACAATATAGCCTTGGGAATGTCACCAGGAGAATGTGTAAATATATATATATATATATATATATACAATTCTTTTTCTACTTACCCCCAATAAACCACTTTCTATGCAGTTTCCTGTTATTTGGAATTGAGGCATTGTCCAGGGTTTCAGGCAGCTGGTTCTTCAAATGCAAGTGGGAATGGATTAAAAATAAAGGAAAAGCTGCCCTTCCCAATGTCTAATGACCGCACACTTGTTAATGATTTTACACACACTAGGGGGCACATTTACTTAGCTCGAGTGAAGGAATAGAATAAAAAATACTTTGAATTTCAAAGTATTTTTTTTGGCTACTTCGACCATCGAATTGGCTACTTCGACCTTCGACTATGACTTCGACTTCGAATGGAACGATTCAAATTAAAAATCGTTCGACTATTCGACCATTCAATAGACGAAGTACTGTCTCTTTAAAAAAAAAAACTTCGACCACCTACTTCGCCACCTAAAACCTACCGAGCATCAATGTTAGCCTATGGGGAAGGTCCCCATAGGCTTTCTAGCCAATTTGGGATCGAAGGAAAATCGTTGGATCGATGGATTAAAATCCTTCGAATCGTTCGATCGAACAATTTTTCCTTCGATCGCAGGAAATGCGGTAAATCCTTCGACTTCAATATTCGAAGGATTTTACTTTGACGGTCGAATATCGAGGGTTAATTAACCCTTGATATTCGACCCATAGTAAATGTGCCCCTATAATTTCTCCATCTAATGACATGCAGACCAAAGACTTTTTTTTAAAATTTATAATAAAATCTTTTTTATATTAAACTTTTTCTTTCTTTGGAAAAAATATCCTTATAAAGAAACCATAATCTGTATTTAAAAAGATATTAGAAAAGGAATGAAAAATACCTCCTTCTCCTATTATCAAGCCTAATTGAATTGAGTACTTTATTTTAAATGGTTGAACTTCAAAAACATGGGAATGGCATGCTATATTGCAGAAAAACATATTTAAACAAATTTTAATAATACACATAACAACTTTTAGGTTGGAGAAAGGCCGCAGCAGATTTTATTGGCAAACTTCGAAACATATCATGTAATATCAATATCATTTTCAATTCTTTAGCCAGCCCAATTACATCATTGAGCAGCCTATCCACAATAGTTCCGCCTTTAATGTTTTTTGGCCAGGAACTATTTAATACAGAAATAAAATTTTCCTCCAGCTGCGACAATAACTTATATTATCATTAGTCATCATTCTATATATATATTATTTTCTTTCTTTTTTTTTTTTTTTTTTTTTGTCTTTTTTATTTTAAAAATCACAAACAACAGGGTGGGCGGGTGGGTGCAAACCTGGACAGCATACCGACGATGCTCCTTCCTCACCGGTCTTTCGCCGACTGATGGTAAGTTAGCGGCGACTCAGCTTTTTATATCCTTCCGTCTAGGTCACATGACTGACACCGACCAATCATATCATTTTCTTTTACAGAAGCACCGTTGGACCTTCAAACAAGCCGGAACTAACCCGGTAAGTATACAATTAACCCCTTCTTTTCCAGCAACCTTCCCATGCCGGCTGTTAAGTTTTAAACAAACTTAAGCCACACATGGGAATGGCATGCTATATTGCAGAAAAACATATTTAAACAAATTTTAATAATACACATAACAACTTTTAGGTTGGAGAAAGGCCGCAGCAGATTTTATTGGCAAACTTCGAAACATATCATGTAATATCAATATCATTTTCAATTCTTTAGCCAGCCCAATTACATCATTGAGCAGCCTATCCACAATAGTTCCGCCTTTAATGTTTTTTGGCCAGGAACTATTTAATACAGAAATAAAATTTTCCTCCACGCCAATTCACTTTTAGCCAGAAAATGTGTAATTGGCACATTCCCATTTAAACATTGCTTTTTTAACAGCATTTTGCAAACCAACATTAAAAATATCGTTGCCAATATCTGTAAGATGAATACCATCCCATCTGCGCAAGCCATCTCCACCTAATTCCAGCTCCTCGTGCCTGTATGTCAACAAATTCAAGGATTTCATAAATTTACAAATCCCAAAATTCAACTTTTTCTTGCAACGTTCCAGAGCCTTCAAGTTAGGCTGCTGAATCCACTGCAGCCTAGAGATTATCTCTGACCAGACAATAATAGCATGAGGCAAATTAAAATGCAACATCACTAAATCTTTCTTTATCTGTCTGGTGAGGTCTAAAATCTTTGTATTGCCCACATCGTTACCTCCCAAATGAACAATTAAAATGTCAGGTCTTCCCCATTTGTGTAACATTAAAGAGAATAATTGCCAAATATCGTTCCAAACAGCACCTCTCACACCCAGCCAATGAATTCTAACTTTGCTATCTGAAAAACCTAAATTAAGTCCATAACGCCTCTGCAACGCTCGCCTTTTGGCCCAATAAATGAAAGAGTGACCAATGATCCAAACGAGGAACTGTTTTGCACCTGAAATAAATAAATAAATTAACACTCGTCAATAAGATTTGACCTAAGATAGGATTGATATCTCTTTGAATCCCAGCGCCCGAGCCTTTTGATAAAATCTTCGCCAAAACCCAATAAAGACGCCTGTGTAGCTGCCCCAATACGAAAAGAATGAGACTTATAAGCATTATGTTCAATGTTCAATTTTTGTAAACAGCGTTTTAGAACTTGCTCCAGTTGAAATTTGGTAACTGGTGAGCCATCAATATGTATGAAAAAAGGGGCATCCACATTAGGTCTAATGGCAAGGAAACTCACATAAGCTCTGACTGGGCACAAGTTTAAACAATCAAAAGAACCTATCCATAGTAGAGACCCCTTCCCCAACTGGTCAGTTTTAGATTTCCTAATCAAAACCCTCAACTTGTCCCCGATCAGAACAACATCGCTACAATGTAAACCTCCCGGTTTTGTTTTTGAAAAACTAACAGCTTCACCCACCCTCAATGCCGCAAAAAACATTAAGAGGAAGATTAATTTGAACAAACTAGCCTCATAAATCGATAAGCATACTAAGTCTAAAGCCATCAACAATTTGCTCAACAAATTCAAAGTTATTGGCTTCCTCTTATCCGCTACACTTTTACGCATATGCCAACCTTTAACAAATTGTTTGACAACTGCCGCTTTAGTAAAATCATATTGGCCAAAAAGTCTCAAAAAGAAGGAAATGCCGGCCAGCTGCTTTTTGACGTATGCTACCGAATGTCGAGCTTCATTGTGCTCCAACATTATCAAAAGTAGAAGATCCAAATCTCCACAGACATTCCCCCTTTTCGCCTTTTGCTGTAACCAATTTTGCCATGTATGTAAATAATCCTGCCAAGTTTTCTCAGCAAGCGACTGAGAAATAAATTCTTCTAACTTGTTGTTACAAAATTCCACAGATAATTCGGGCAATGCAACTTTCCGGATCGATTTCTCCCGCCAGCTGACTGAATAGAGCGAGCTGAAAACGAGACAAAGCATCTGCCATTGAATTCTGACAACCAGGAACATGTTTCGCCTTTAACCATATGTTATGTTTGAAAGCTCTAAAAACTATTTGGCGTAATATATTAACAACTGGTGGAGATTTTGCAGATAAAGTATTTATTACTTGAACTACACCCATGTTATCACAATGTAAAATAATCCTTTTATTTGTTAGCAAATGTCCCCAAATTTCCAATGCCACCAATATTGGGAATAATTCAAGTAAAACCAAATTTCTAATCAATTCTGTTTGACTCCAAAAATCGGGCCAAGCTGCATAACACCAATGTTGTTTAAACACTACACCAAAACCTGTTGATGCTGCTGCATCCGAATAAAGATGCAATGCAGAATTGTCAACAAAATTATCTTGCCAGCAGGTTCTACCATTAAAATGCTGTAAAAACTGCTGGCAAATGATCAAATCCTCTTTGACAGCATTCGGGATACGAATATGCCAACTAGGGTTACTCACACCTATCGTCAATTGTATGAGCCTCTTGTTGAAAACCCTACCAATTGGGATTATCCTAGTCGCAAAATTTAAATGCCCTACCAGCGACTGAATATGCTTTAATGTAAGCTTCTTAGCCGTTAAAGCAGCTGAAAGCAAACTTTTCAATTTGACCAATTTAACTTCTGGTAATCTGAATTCCATGTTGTTAGAATCAATCTCAATCCCTAAAAACTGTAATACCTGAACTGGTTTAACCGTCTTATCTAAAGCTATAGGTATCCCAAATTTTTTAGATAATAGCAAAAAGGTATTCAAAAGAATGTTGCAGGTGTCTGTACCAGTTGGTCCAACAAATAAAAAATCATCCAAGTAATGTAAAATAAATTCGGAACCAGTTTCAAACTTAACTGACCACTCCAAAAAGTTAGCAAACAGTTCAAAATAATTGCAAGAAACAGCACAGCCCATGGGTAAACACTTGTCATAGTAATAATATCCTTCAAAATGGAAACCTAAAAGAAAGTAACAATCTGGATGAATGGGCAGTAATCTGAAAGCAGACTGAATATCACTTTTTGCCAATTGTGCTCCTTTTCCACAAAGCCGAAGTAAATCTACTGCTTTGTCAAAAGAAGTGTATTCCACTGAACATAACTCACGGGATATACCATCATTGACCGACAAACCAATAGGAAATGATAAATGATGGATTAACCTAAAAGAACCCGCTTCTTTTTTAGGGACTACTCCTAAAGGAGAAATTCTCATGTCAAGCAATGGAATGTCAACAAAAGGACCAGCAATTCTATTACAAGACAATTCCTTAAGCAATTTCTCCCTTACCACTTCCGGATATTTTTTGGCTGATTTAAAATTATCTACTACAACTGGGAAGAATTTTGAATTATCCGAAGGAATTGTAAATCCATGCTGAAATCCCGATTCAATTATTACTGCTTTCTGCTGGCTTGGGTAAACCCTTAAGTAGGGCAACATTGCGAACAACTTCACTGGCGTTGTCGCTCTTTTGGTGCTGTTCCTTTGGATTAACTTTCCCTGAATGGCTAAATCTCTTTGCGCAACGAAAAGCAGGGTGTCCTCCTGAACATAAAGAGCACTCATGCTTATAACGGCAACTATTTTGCCATTTGCAAAAATTTTCATTAAAGGACCAACAAGCATTTCTACCTGCAACAACCTTAGCCTGATTTTGAACTGTCTGAGGTTTAGGAGCTAACATCCCCATCCACAAATCTATATCTTTAGAGCCCCAAAGCATAGACTTATGAACTGCCATTTTTTGTCTAACTCTATCATCATATAAGAACCAAGCTACTCCACCATAGCTCCTATATGCCTCAAGAATAATATCCAAATGCTTAAATAGACTAGCACCTAAATTAGGAAACTTGTCACTTAAAATATTGGAGTAAATACAAAAAGCCTGCAACCAATTCGTAAATGTCCTGGCTACAGGCCTACGTCTCTCCTCCTCAGTGTCACCCTTGCGGTCAGTTTTCAAAATTCCTTAACCGACGGCAAAAGTGACAGCATGTCTATATAATCACCTTTCGTGATTTTATCTCTAACATTAGCCGACAAATGTAAGCCGAGTGGAGTAGTTTGACACACAAAAACATCCTTATAACTGCTTTCATTAACACCTGTGCTTATATGCGTAGCCGCCGCACCAGGCATATTAGAGTTAACTAAAGTCTGAAATAAATTACCTAAGTCCTGCAGCAGTCTAGCACCCTGCTCCACGCTGGCTTGCTGAAGATCCTGATGGCCACCGACCTGTGATGGGAGGGAAGGAGGAACAGAGACTGCCTTAGCCCCCACAGGGAGGCTAGAAGTGTTTGGCGTCGCCAAGGTAGCGAGCCCAGCTCCGTGAACCCCAGAGCTACTTGCATCAGCGCTCTGGAGTCCTGAGGCAGCCTCCGTTACCTTCCTAAACTCGACCTCCTCCAGCAGCGACCTCTGCGGCGGAGAAGAAGCTGGCCATCCAAGGATGTTGCTTGAAGACCCGGCCGAAGAACTGGGCATGGCTTGACTCGAAGTCCCAGGATCCTGGCGGAGATCGAACAGAGGAGCGTGGGTTCCGGCAATGCTGCTCGAAGTGCTGCGGGGTTGACGCCGAGGTTCCCTCTCAGGACCGCTGGGCAGTTTGCTTGAAGACGCTGAAGAGCGGTGAGTCTTGCTTGCAGAGGCGGAGGCGACCCTCTTCTTCTGAGCAGGATGCTTCCTGAATGTAGCTTTCTTGACCGGAGCTTTACCTTTTCCTCTCTTCGTAGGCGGCGATCCTATTGGCTGGTTCCTGGACCCGGAAGTATCCTCAGACTGACAGGCGGAGTTCTCATCCGAATCGCCTTGCAGTTCCTGCCGGCATCCAGCGAAGATCCTCTTGACGTTTTCCGGACCCGCCTTCTCCTGAAGCCATCTCAATACCTCATCGGCGACAAGCGGAGTTTCCGACGCGACTGCAAACCTGGACAGCATACCGACGATGCTCCTTCCTCACCGGTCTTTCGCCGACTGATGGTAAGTTAGCGGCGACTCGGCTTTTTATATCCTTCCGTCTAGGTCACATGACTGACACCGACCAATCATATCATTTTCTTTTACAGAAGCACCGTTGGACCTTCAAACAAGCCGGAACTAACCCGGTAAGTATACAATTAACCCCTTCTTTTCCAGCAACCTTCCCATGCCGGCTGTTAAGTTTTAAACAAACTTAAGCCACACAATCTCTATTATAAACAAAAAGCCATTAATTCTGTTCTATTCAAATACAACAAACAGACATATGTTCCATTAGCAAACTTTAGCTCATTGAAATGTTTGTATAAAACTTTGTATTCAAACTCATCTTCATATGCCTTAACTACACATTTTCTTTAAGTTAACATCAGGTAAACAATTAGGGGCCGATTCACTAACTTCGAGTGAAGGATTTGAAGTAAAAAAACTTCGAATTTCGAGTAGTTTTTTGTGCTCCTCGACTATCGCATTGGCGTAGATTCGAGTAGAATGATTTGAATAGATCGAGCGCAAAAACGCTGCGACTATTCGCCATTCGATAGTCAAAGTACTTCGCCACCTAAAACCTACCGAATTGCTTTAAAAGCCTATGGGAAAGTCCCATAGGGTTGTTTTCCAAGTTTTTGATCGAATAAAAAGGTATTCGATCGAATGAAAATCCTTCGAGCGAATATTCGATCGAGCGCCTATTCGTCTGGCGAATATTCGCCAATTCGACTATTTGCCAGCGCGTAAATTCACCCAAATTGCCTATTCGATTCTATTCAATTCTATTCCCCAGTCGAATTTCGAGGGATTTAACCCCTTGAAATTCGACCCTTGATGAATTTGCCCCTTAATGTTATATATATATATATATATATATATATATATATATATATATATATATATATATATATATATATATACACACATAAATGAAAATCAAGGCTTCTGAGAATCTGATCATATCCATTGTCATCTGTAGGAATATATATTTTTTTCAATTATGACATATGGAAAATGTTCTCATTAGTGAGAAAGTACTTTCTATAGAAAAGAACATAATGCACTTCTGCAAGGTCCCTGCTGCTATATTTTGACAAAGGCAATATTCTGAATTGTAACCATTTTATTATACCATATGTCCAATACAAAAATAATTACCTTTATTTAATGAAAGCAATGAAATTGTTAATGACAATGTTTTACTAGGGCTAAGCAAATGTCAACATATCTTATCTAGTGCCCAAGAAGTAGACTAGAGGAAGATGCAGAGTGAACTTAACAGAACATGTATTTGATACAGGTATGGATCCAGAATGCTCGGGGCCTGGGGTTTTCTGGATAATGGATCTTTCCATAATTTGGATCTTTATACCTTAAGTCTACTAGTAAATCATGTAAACATTAAATAAACCCAAGAGGCTGGTTTTGCTTCCAATAGGGATTAATTATATCTTAGTTTGGATCAAGTGCAAGATATGGCTTTATTATTACAGAAAAAATAAAATAATTTTTAAAAATGTGGGTTATTTGGATAAAATGGAGTCTATGGGAGATGACCATTCCGTGATTCAGAGCATTCTGGATAATGGGTTTCCGGATAACGGATCCCATACCTGTACTAAATTAGGGTTGAATGTTAGAAAATCTCTTTATTCAGGTGAGGCTAGCAGTCTTTGCTGATGGATAATCTTTAATTTTGTGACTTTGCATGTGATACCATGAAATAGTTCCCAACAGCAGTAGGGTTTTTGCCGCGAATTTAGTAGTAATTTTTTTTTTCAAGTTTTTAATTGATTGAGTTTTTGAGATTTGAGTTTTTTTAATAAATATGCACAGATTAGAGTTTGGTGAGTTTTGAAATAAATTTGAAATATGCCTCCAGGTGTAAGTTCCTTGTTGAGTTGTTAAAGGGGACCTGTCACCCAGACATAATAAACAGTATTATAAAAGCCCTTTTCAAATTAAACATGAACACAAAATTCTTTTTTTTTAGTTTAAACATCCATACCTGTTATAAAAGGTATTTAAAATCACAGCTGTCAATCATATATTGTCTGCCCCACCTGTATAGAGGTGGGACAGGCAATTACTTTCACTTTCAATTCTGCACTTCTTAGCTGTCACTACACTTCTCTCATCCCCCTCCCTTCTTACTGTCTAATTGTGTAATCTTGGCATGGGCACATTCATCAAGTCCTCTATTTTGGCACGTAAAAAATATTTTGGCATGATGATGAAGATCACCTTAACAACAGTGTTCACAAAATGGTGACTGCCTGCTTGCTGTGATCGTGTAATCCAAAGAATGAAGGAAACAAGATTTAAATAATTTATATGGTGTTATTTAAGTTTGTTTTTGTTGACAAACACAGTAGAAATTACTTTTGAAATATTTCTTTAGGTGACAGGTCACCTTTAAGCCTAAGTATACATTTTTATGACATGCTAGAAAGATTGTACATGAGAACTAGCATTGCTCCTGTCTTGGCCTCTTTAAGAAGGACTAAGGGAGCTGTTTATGGCCAAAATTGTGGTATGTGGACACAATCATGATTGCATTTATTACAAGTGCTTGTCTCCAAACACACTCCTTGCAATTCCACATAGTTGTGCTCAGTGTTGGTACATCCATCCCTCCTACTGTTCTGAATCGTTCCCCTGTCTATTGATGCAGGGGAGCTTCTGCTATATCATAGGTGGTGGTTGCTTTAGGGTTCCCATGGCAAGTTGCATTAAATGGGACCTGTCTAGTGATGGGCCAATTTGTCCTGTTTTCCCGAAATTCGCAAAACTACGGAAAAATTGTGAAACGTCAATTTTGCTGCCAGCGTAAAAGTCAATGGGCATCTGAATAATGTTGACGCCAGCAGCGAAATGCAGAAATTCGCTGTGAATTTCCACCTGCTAAATTTATTATCACTACACCTGTCACCAGAAAAATTATTCCAAATCCTAGTTTATCATGTTTATCAAGGAAAATCAACTTTAGTTACACTCTATAAATTATTTGAATCTTCGTTCTGGGAATTCATAATTATAGCAAGCAGGCAGGTGCCATTTTGTGGACACATATATTAAGATAAGTCTTGCATTATCTCAAAATCTTCTTTGTGCACCAGAATGGGGGCCCTGATGTCCATCCCTATGCGCTGGTAACACAATTAAATGGTAAAAAGAGAGGGGGAATGTGCAGTGACATCTAGTAAAGTGCTGAATGGAAAGTGAAAGTAATTGTCTGCCTAAGGCATAGAGGAGGGACAGGCAATATTTGATTGACAGCTGAGATTTTTAAATGAGTTTACAACAGCTATGAATGCATTAATAAAAAAATGAATTTAGATTTCATGTTTAATTTGAAAAGGACTTTTATTACACAGCTTTTTATGTCTGGGTGACAGGTCCACTTTAATAAGAGCAGCATACGTGTGCCCATAGAATCCCATAGAAAAAAATTAGAAGTCAGCACTCACCCATGAAATTCAGTAGAAGTAGATGCAGGTCCATGGTGGCCACTTCCACCTTTCCTTAAGCTCTTGAGAAAAGGCCGATGTTAGCCTGGAACATTGCTGCTATATATCTGTCCAAAAAAGCCCTTTTCAATAAAGGCCTTTTAAAGAAAATACTTCATGTGTGGTGCTGTCTACTTGCTGATTGTGTGCCCATAGAATCCAACACAATCTCTGTTTTGACTCCATCTGATATAAAAACATGTCAATGCAATTGTCTTTGTTTCTTCTAAATACACACTATGGTACTATGTCTGCTTATAAACGAAGCAAAGCCTTAACATGAGAAACAATTTGATTCTAGGTCATCTCAGGATATTCCCTGGGACTGAATGCAAAATTATTATCATTAGTATGATAATAATTTAGTATTTACCTTTTGGAGCTAGCCTTTTTTTGTATTTAGTATTTAACACACTGGGTCTGTAAGGAAACTTCAGCCCAGCCATTTGATTAAATGATCATGTATAAATGTAGTTAATAGTAATGCAGATTTGTATCCATTATCCATAAATCTGTTATCCAGAAAGCTTCAAATAACAGAAGGGATGTCACCCATAGACTCCATTTTATCCAAATAATACAAATGTTGAAAAATTATTTCCTTGTAAACAAGTACCTTGTACTTGATCCCAACTAAGATATTATTAATTCTTGTTGGAAACAAAACCAGCCTATTGGGTTTATTTGCAAGGAGATTTAAGGTATGAAGATCCAGATTATGGAAATTATTGGGAAAACCTCAAATCCTGAACATTCTGGATAACAGGTCCCGTAACTATGCAATGATACCAAAGTTGGTCGACATATGTACATGCATCTGTTGAAGATACATTAAAAACATAATCCCAATGCCTTAGCACAAGTAATTTTCTTAATTATTATATTGTTCCAAGAGGACTATATCCATAAGTATCCAGGCCAAACATAATAACACCATAGAATCTACATATTGTAGAAATATGTTATGATAGAAATCTCTTAAATATTCTTTTTAGGGGAAAAACCTAGTTAATGATGACAGAACCAACAAATAATATCCATATACCTTTTTAGAATACAATATTTAATACAAAAATTTCACTTAGGGGGTTATTTACTAAACCTCGATTTTTTAAGGCTGAGGTTTTTTCGTAAAAAGCTCAAAATTTTAAAGGGGAAAAAACATGGATTTTTTGAAGCAGCAAAAAAAGTCTGAATCCGATAATCTGCTATCTCAAACTTACCGAGGTTATGTAGAAGTCAATGGGAGATGTCAAAATTACAATTTGAAGATTTTGTGATCTGCGCTGGTTTCATCCAATAATCCAAAAATTCTGGGTTTTTGGGCAATAACCTGAAAAAATCGAGTGCTTCTGGGATCAAATCCAAACAGTTCATATGATTCAAGTTTTCGCTCAATTTTATCGTCTTTTCTCGACCCAACTTTTTCGAGTTATTTTATTGATAAATAAGATAAAATAATGGATAGGAGTTTGGTCGAGCTTGGTTTAATAGAAAAGTGAGATAAATTAGAGTTTTGGTAAATAACCCCCTTCATGTTTATATTAACTCTGAATGCAAAAATCATGATAAATTTGTGATTTTTTTTTATAAAATCGGACTTTTAAAAAATCACAAATTTTTAGGAATTTATTAAACCCTGAGGATGGAAAAGTCAGAATCAGAAAATCCGGCATCGCGGTCCTGTGTAGGTTGCATATAAGTCAATGGGAGAAGTCCAATGATTTTCTGATGTGTGCTGGGTTTCGTGCAATACCCCAAAGTTTTCAGGTAAAAAATCCGAAAATCTTAAAAAAATCTTAAAAAAATCGTGAAGATTTTTTCCTGCAATGCAAATTTTCTGGAAAATTTAATAATAAATAAGCATAAAAAAACCCGAGCAGATTTGATCGGAGTTTGTAGCAGAAAATATTGAGATAAATTCGGACTTTGATAAATAACCCTCTCAGTCTATGAATGAAGCCAAAGCAGATGAGAACTACAATCAGGAAACATTTCAAATGTATCTCATTATTATAAAGTAAGGTTTGATTTCATTTCAGTTACAGAACTTAAAAATCTTTGCACCATTAAACTTACTTTCAAGCTCTGTGTACTAATCCCCTTGTTTAACACATCATATATCATACACAGTAACCAATGTTTATAATTCCTTTAATGAAGTACCAAGAGAGCCAATTAAATTATCAAAGGACACTTGTTCTGCCTCTTGTCAGTTAACTGTAGATACACTGATCACATCTGTTCAAAGAAAAAAAATATCTGTTTTATGAAAAAATTGCTGATACTGAAAAAATGTAAGTAAAACAGAGGGTGATCCAGTTTCAGAACGGCACATTCTAAGTACAACAGTTCAGAAGAACATTCAATGCAGAAACTTTGTTTTCTTCATTTACAGGTTTCATTTTCCTATATCTTTTATTTTTTTAAATGACAGGGAGCAAAAATAGAATATTGTGGGAGATATTTACTAAACCTCAATTATTTTCAAGTCAAGGTTTTTTGGACAAAAGCTCAAATTTTTAGAGGGAAAAAAAAAACTACATTTTTTTACAAGATTTATTATCCCCTGAAGCTGCAAAAAGTCAGAATCCGAAAATCTGCCATCTCAAACATGTTGGGGTTTTGGATACGTCAATAGCAGATATTACAATTTAGATATCCTGATCTGCTCTGGGTTTCATTCAATAATCTGAAAAAAATTGGGGTTTTGGGTGATAACCCGAAAAAAATAGAGCAATTTGGGTGTCAAATCCCAAAAATGTTTACAATTCTTGGTTTTGCTCGATTTTATCGAGTTTTTTCCCGACCTGACTTTTTCAAGTTATTTTATTGATAAATAAGATAAAGTTGTGGATGGGACTTTAGTCGAGCTTGGTTTTAGTAAATAACCACCTGTGTGTATATAGAATGCTCCATAGCAGAAGAGATACATCTATTCATATTAACAGTAGCAAACTGCTCTCCAAAAACCTTAATAAACTACAGGGTTGCAACATCCTTTTAAATTTTAAAATACATTTTCCTATGGATAATTTGCATATTCAGACCATCAGAACCAATGTGTTGACCTGCTGATCAAAGGCCAGTAAAGGAGTGACCATTAGGAAGCCAGCATTGCCTAACATGGTGATATCATAAACTGATGTTATGCATTTACATGCTGGAAATAGAATACAGGTAGGGGATCTGTTATCCAGAATGCTCGGGACATTGGCTATTCTGTATAAGGGGTTTTTCCATAGTTTGAATTTCCACTCTTTATATCTACTAAAAATCATTTAATCATTTCAACATAATAATTCCTATAGGATTTTTTGCTACCAATAACGATTCATTGTAGCTTAACAGGAATCAAGTACAAGGTACTATTTTATTATTACATAGAAAAGCTGAATCATTTTAAAAATTTTAAATCATTTGATTAAAATGGAGTCTCTAGGAGATGAACTTCTGAATAACGGATTTCCGGATAATGGATCCTTTATCTGTACTAACATCTGGTAGAGTCCTGCACCGGGTTGGGTACCTGCGGAATACCCGCAAAGTGTGTTGGGAATGACTGTTAGGATTTGCAGACAGGAGCCAGGGTGCTGAGTAACTTAGAGTATTTATTAAACAAAAAATATAAGCAGACTTTTACAGAAAGATATAATACAGCAAAAATACAAATCCAGGAGTAAGAAACAAAAACACAAGTCCAGAATCAGGCTGAAAATTCGAGGGCAGGTGGCAGACAAAACAGAGTGAGATACAGGCAAAAGGGTCATGCAAAGTCAAAAATCGAGCCAAGGTCAAAACCGGGAGATCAAGTACAGAAAAGAGAACAGGAACAAGGCAGGGACAAGGCAAGGTTTACCAGGGTATTTTCAGGAGCAGGAAAACAGGATAACAGGACTCAGGAACACAACAGGAATTCAGGATAACAAGGCTTGGTGTAGCAGTTTGAGCAAATAATCCAGCACAGGGTGAAGGGGGAACAGGCTTAAAAAGTGGGCGTGCACTAAGACGGGCTGACCAGGAGGCAGCAAGGCCGCAGTCATCCTAGAGTCAGGCCAACACTACACTGCCTCATGTGGCTCAAGCAGGAGGAGTAGTGTCTGGAACACAGCAGGTCCCTGGTTCGAAACCAGGGAGTTCCTTACAAAGTGGTCGGGTTTCGGCCAAAAAGTTCATGATTCCCTGGCCATGCGGAGAGACGGCTGGGTACCTGACAAAGATGCGGACTTGAGCCCTTCCCCTGTAGATGTGGTCGCTTCTTTCTGTTTTTGTGCAAATTCAGCTCCTGAGTGATGTCACTTCCGTTCCAAAGTGACATCACATCAGAAGGTAAGTTGGCCTATTGCGGGTCCGGTCAGGTAGCAGATCAGTGGGGGAGAATTGTGGGTTGCGACTCTGGATTGCATGTATGGGTCGGGTACTGGTATAAAAAAAATGGACCCATGCAGGACTCTAACATCTGGCAGGAACCGTTTATTACTATAGCTCATTCGTGTTCTTGCAGTTTCCACTGGTAGGAAGTGTCATTACCTCATCGGCCTCACAATAAGTAAAGGAATCCTATGCAGTTGGCGAAACATTTCCTTCAGCATAATGGACGTACTCCTGTTACATTTACTGTTCCAAAGGAAACCACAAAAATGTGATCAGGCAAATATTTTACTGACCATGTGTACATGTATATGTGTGATCATTTCCCATAGAAAGCAACTCTTGTTTATGAAGTAAGGTGAAAAATCTATTACAGGATCCATTCTTTTATTTGTTATGGCTGTATTTTTTATAAATGGGTGGCAAAACAGTGTACCCTATATAAACATCATGATCAAACAAATCCATGCCTAGACAGGCATTTTAAAACATACAACCCTTTGTTAGCCTATTTTCAACTGCTCATATTCCTAAATCCTCTTTTTTCCTGTTACCACTTTGTCTAGATTGAAATCCTTTTATCTATAATGAGCTTGTTTGTTACTGGGGTCTAGGAGCTGACTTTGCATCTTTTCACTTTTAAGTCCATTTGCTGTTTCCTTGTCCACTAATCTACTATATATATTTTTTCCCTCTTAATCCCTGCTGGTGCTTCCATAGAAACAAATTCTGCCACTAGAATTCTAACATCACTAGGTGGGCAAAAGCTACATACTAATTGGTTTCTATGGGTTAATGGGCCTTTGCTGCTGAAAATTCCCTACTGTTACTGATCTGACTTGAGGGAAGGTTTACAAATTTGTGATTTAGAATTTGCATGTGAGTTCTCATAATGTCTACATTTAAACCCTGACATTGGCGTTAGTTATAACCAGAGATAAATCAGTGAAATAACGAGCAGCCTCACAAAGCAGAAATATACCTTAAATTCAGTTTAGGGTAGATATTCTGATAAAACCACAAAAACCATGAAAACAATTGCACTATGGGAAAATGTATGTGCTTCTTCTATGATGTATTTCTTCGATCACAGGGACATAGGTATAAAAATACGCTTCTAGTTCTGCTATATTATAGCTCAGTGAATCACCAATGGCCTTATGTATATAAAATATATATGTATATGTGTGTGTATGTTTGTGTAGGGGTTGTTATTAGGAGCCCGGGTAATAAAGACTTCAGCTTAATAAAAAGCCTATATGGGTTAATTGTATTGTCATGTCATACATTGCACATGTCATCATCCAAGCCATTCTTAAAGGCATTAACTGAATCAGCCATCACAACATCACCCGGCAGTGCATTCCACAACCTCACTGTCCTGACTGTGAAGAACCCCCTATGTTGCTTCAAATGAAAGTTCTTTTCTTCTAGTCTAAAGGGGTGGCCTCTGGTACGGTGATCCACTTTATGGGTAAAAAGTTCCCCTGCTATTTGTCTATAATGTCCTCTAACCTATGATTAAGGGATTTGAACCCGAAACACGTTAGGTCTTTGTCCAGCAACCTGCTATATTAAATGGTGGCCAGAAGTGCCGTCTATTTTGAGTTTTGTCATTGGATACAGTGGGGACACTGAAGACTGAGCACCTGGCAAAGGGAGGAAAAAGCAGTGAGCTTGAGCGGTCTCTTTTTTGTTTTTTACTTATAGTCCGCTAATGTACTTGTAAAGTGTAATCATTTTCCCTCGCAAGCGCCTTTTTTCCAGAGAAAACAACCCCAACCTTGACAGTCTACCCTCATAATTTAAGTCTTCCATCCCTCTAACCAATTTAGTTGCACTTAGTCTCTGCACTCTCTCCAGCTCATTTATATCAGTCTTAAGGACTGGAGTCCAAAACTGAACTGCATACTCCGCATGAGGCCTTACCAGGGACCTATAAAGAGGCATAATTATGTTTTCATCCCTTGAGTTAATGCCCTTTTTTATGCAAGACTGAACTTTATTTGATTTAGTAGCCACACAATGACACTGCCCAGAATTAGACAACTTGTTATCTACAAAAACCCCTAGATCCTTCTAGTTAAGGAAACTCCCAACACACTGCCATTTAGTGTATAACTTGCATTTATATTATTTTTGCCAAAGTGCATAACCTATGCATATTGATTGCATAAATTATGCATTATGACTTATTCACTTTCTAATTGTCATTGGACAAATTTTGTCATTGCTTCACAATTCTGCAAACATCTGCCGGTAACGATCTCACCCTAATTCTTTCAAAAATACTGTTCTACTTTTTTCCTTTCTTTTCTACAGTAGCGCCTTTCATTCATCTCTTTAAAGTGGACTTTTTTTTTTTATCCTTCTCTCCTGTGAAATCCAAGTTTTTCTTTTTAATGCTTCCCTCTCTTCTGTATCATATTACCAACCAATAATGATTACTATTCTTTGGGGTTTTACTTATCTCTAGTTTATTTTGAGTATTGTGCAGCTATTGCTGTAGCAGACTATGCGAAATAAAAAATTCCATGTCCTACAAGTCAGAAGAATTTTTATGGCCCTCAGGCAAACGTTGGTGTAGAAGATGCTAACACATGTTATTATATTTTGTAATACATGTAAGGAATCCATTATCTGGAAACACCTTATCCAGAAAGTTCCAAATTATGGGAAGGCCATCTCCCATAGACTCCATTATAGGCAAATAATACAAATTTTTTACAATTATTTTCTATTCCTAATAATAAAACAGTACCTTGTAACTAAAAATAGCAAAACAATCCTATTGGGTTTATTTAATGTTTAAATTAATTTTTAGTAGACTTAGGAACACATTTACTAAAACTTGAATTAATCTCAATGTTTTATGAAAAGAAATCTTAATATATTAAGAAAGAAATCTTAATGAATATTAAGTCATTTATCAATAATTATTCTCCAAAAAAACGGAGCTTCAAAACGTTAGAACAAAATCGAGTGTCAATTGGATTTGTACGATTAATGCTCCAAAAACTTTTTTTTTTTTTTAGTTTTTGCTGCAGCAACTCAACTTTTTTGGATTATCGGATGAAGACCCCAAATGTTTCGGATTATCAAACGCAGATCACAATGTCAAGAAACAACTTCAGGGACATCTGCCATTGACTTCTACATGACCTTGACACGTTTGAGATGGCGTATTTTCGGATTCCGATTTTTAGCAGTTTTGGGTATGTTAAATCTCTAAAAATTTATTTTTTCCACAGCAGATTTGAGTTTTCCCCCTAAAAACTTCAACCAAAAAAATCGAGGTTTAATAAATGGGCCCCTTAAAGTATGGAGATTCAAATTGCAGAAATATCCCTTATCCCTGGCCCCAATCATTCTGGATAATAGCTCACATACCTGTTTATACAAATACTGTAAACATCCAAAAGATTTTTTATAATACAAAGGAGCCAGAAATACTATTTTCTGTTGTATGGTAGTTCAGGCAAATAGATTTCTATTGCTCTATTACATTTCAGAGCATTTCCTCAGCAGGACAATGATGACGATTTTTTAAAGATGTGGAGTACTAAAGGAATGCATTTAATATAAATGTCCTTATTTCTATTATTATTGCAGCTCCATTGCTAACTCATATAAAGTATCTGTGAAGCATCATTTGTAGCTCGCCTTACATTTTACGCTCCTCTTTAACCATTACTGAAACCATTACTGACCTGAAGGCTTTTTCTAGTTTTTGCACATTTTCCTATTTGCTAACATTTTATAAGAAATGATAGGAATCATTTGAAATGCAAGGTGCAAAATTCAGTCTGCAATATTTTTATTCACAATGCAGAATTTCAGTATTATTGGTGGCCACGTTGGTTTATATCACAAGTGTTCCTTCTTTCTTTCTTTGACAGTGTTAGTGTGGGTACAAATGTAATACAGTGTCAAGGTGTCTACAGCACAACTGTCTGGATTTGTTCAGGGCAATTTTCACTATAAAAGCCACAGTCCCGGATCACAGATCAAGGGGGTTATTTACTAAATCTCGAGTTTATCTGGACAGGCTTTTTGGTGCAAAAACTTTTTATACCCCGATGCTGCAAAAAGCCCAAATCCAAAAATATGCCATCTCAGACCTGTTGAAGTTTTTCATGGTCTGTGCTGGGTTTAGCCTAAAAATCCAACTTTTTCAGGGTTTTCGGGCAAAAACTTTTTTCGAGTTTTCCATGATCCGCTTAATTCAGGTTATTTTTATTAATAAATAAGGTCAAATCGAGCACTGGAGTTTGGTCGTGGTTTTTTTTTAATAAAATATGACATAAATTTAGATTTTAGAAAATAATCTCCTAAATGATCTTCCTGGCATGTCTGAAGATAATGGAGCGCCCATTGGCCATTTCTGCAGTGATCGTATTGGCACATATGGCTTTTTTCTTTTTTTTTATAGTAATGGTATTTGGGGGTTTCACTAAAAGGTGGGTGTGGTTAAAATGTTGCCGCTGTGTCACTCTTTCTGGTTCAAATGGTGGCAGGCATGATGGTGGAGTTAATTCCAGGGCCTCTTGATTCCCCCTTATGAAGCAAAATGGCAAACTTAGTGCAAAGTTCATAGAAGAAAGCCTATTGACACAATTACCTTTATGAAAAGTATTTGGATGAAGCCTACGTGCCTCCCCCCACCTGCCCCTCATGAATACAGTGCTGCAGATTGCACTTTATTCATGGCAGTGGCCACAGGTCTCCATTATCCAAAATATAATGTAAAGACCTGCAGAGTGAAAACAAAGTGCAAAATATTGGAGGATTGCTGCCTTTTACTTTATAAATTACCCCATTAGTATGTCAACATTTAAGCAAAATGAATGTGTTAAGGTTCTTATGCTAGACAGTATTGATGTGATATCATAAATTATCACTATGCCCAGGAGTCAGTCATTTTTGAAATGGTGAAAATAGCGCTCAACACAGTTCAACAGAAGGAAAATGTATAACTCCCACTTGAACTGGATATTTAGTAAGAATATTTATGAGACTGAGCAAACTCAGTTGGCCCTTTGATAAACAGAAAGAGCTGTTGTGTTCCCTTTTGTGAACTAAGTTGCACCCTTTGATTAATATGGTCCAATGGGTGTGCTTTTGTGTGTGTGTATGAGTGTGTGTGTGTATGAGTGTGAGTGTCCAGCAAAGCTATTAATTCTATATCTAGAAACCTCTCAATGCTTTTTTCTGTTTTACAAGTACAAAGACACTTTACACTGGCGTCTTAATTAGGACTGCTTATGTATTCGGTGTTCTTAACACTTCCCTAGCTCCTTTCCTCTTCTAATGTATTTTAATGCTAAGTGCTAGTCATGGTTCAATATTTCACTTGAGTGACACAAAGCTGAAGTGGCTTAGTTTATGACCCATGAAATTTTGATGAGGCTTAGTTAATTCTGCATGAAGATCAGAAGGCTGGGCATAGAAGTCCTTTGTGGAAAAAAAACTATCTTCATTAACAGATTAGCGCCCTACACTTGTTTCACAACAACCTCAGACCATTATTTTATGAGCTTCCTGTCTCTTCTCTATGGTGGTCATTTCAAGAAAAGTATGTAAGTACTTAGATACTATAGAATCTTATTATTAAGCATATAATTGTGAAATAAATGACATTAAATGACACGTGCAGCATCACATTGGCCTTATAATGCCTCTTGTACAACTGTACATTAAACAATGATGTTTAGCTCAGTTTATTTCTGAGGGGTTTATTCCTTTGTCTAAGGTGGGACAATGTGCCTCTTGCCTTCCAATCAGATTGGAGCACTTTTCAGCCTTCCCCTGTCTGTCTAATGAGCTGTCTGGGAACCATATTTTGAAGAAACTAGAAACATGGGAGACTTTTTATCTACGAAGAACAGATGCAGCATAGTGGAAAGGAGCTTCTCAAATATATTCACTGAAATTTCTCTTTCCCGTTGACTCCAGTGCATATGGTAACATTTGCTAAAAATTTTGTGAATTTTTCCATGGTTTTGCATATTTTTCAGGTCAGTGTCACTAGTCGGCATTAATAACACACACAGGGGAATGTAATAAAAGTCGGTAACGGAAAAAATATTCGCAATTCGAAACCGGAAACAGTTTAGCGACCACTTTCGACAGTGGAAGACTGTTTCACTAAGGGTCGAATATCGAGGGTTAATTAACCCTCAATATTCGACTAGGAACTAAAATCCTTCGACTTCGAATATTGAAGTCGAAGGATTTAGCGCAGATAGTTCGATCAAACGATCGAAGGATAATTCCTTTGATCGAACGATTAAATCTTTCGAATCGAACGATTCGAAGGATTTTAATCCAAATATCGAAGGAATATCCTTCGATCAAAAAAAGTTAGCCAAGCCTATGGGGACCTTCCACATAGGCTAACATTGACTTCGTTAGCTTTTAGATGGCGAACTAGGGGGTCGAAGTTTTTTTTAAAGAGACAGTACTTCGACTATCGAATGGTCGAATAGTCGAACGATTTTTACTTCGAATCCTTCGATAGTCGTAGTCGAAGGTCGAAGTAGCCCATTCGATGGTCGAAGTAGCCCAATAAAAACTTCGAAATTCGAAGTTTTTTAACTTCGAATCCTTCACTCGAAGTTAGTGAATCGGCCCCTAAATGTAATAAAACTTCTTACTGAAAAAATCATTATGTTTGCTCCAAAAGATTATGACACCTTCTTGCACTTCTTAAGATCGCACAATTAAAATTCGCAATGCACAATTAAAATTCACAGTGCAATAACAGTTAAATGAACAATATAACATTGCGAGATGTGGATTTTTATTCTTATTGGTACAAATTGTTTTTCTCTTTGCCACTTTAATTACATTCCCCCCCAAAGAGTCATAGTATCTATTCTGGGTCTGGCTTAACAAAAAAAGTAATTTAAATATCTGGTTGTTTTGCCCAAATAATCAGATTTTGTTACAAAAAATCTCAAGATGTTTACATTTTTTGTAAAAAATTTCCCAAAAATAAATAAAGATTTGCCATGCCAAGTTCAGTTCAGAGAATACTGATGGCAATAGTTAAAGTTTATTCGCAAGATTATTGTTTCAGGGTCTCTAAAATACCAAGGCTGGATAAATGTGCATTTTCTTTGCTAAAATAGCACTGTGATTTTATATTGATTGATTTTCTCACCCTGCTCCAGAATGTTTCATGGATGTACAATGAATGCCCTAATAACATTTTATTGAAGAAATAACAAATCATACGTTCTTTATTAATCTGGGAGAGAGGATACTAGCAAATATTCTCATATAACCATGTCTGCTTTTACTGTTTTGTTTGATGGAGGAACATAAAAGGAAACAAAGGAATGGCGATGAAGGAAATAACAATCCTAAATGAGAAAAAGTCTGGCATAAAAAGTAAAAATAAGAGGAAATGGGAAATTTACTGCAAAGAATTTGGAAACCTAAACAGCAACACAAATAATGGAAACGCATATAATGGGGAATTTCATCTTTAAATTTACTTTTTGTATGTTATAGATTGGCCTATGCTTTTCAAACTTTTTTTTATTTTTGAATTTTTACTCACTTCCTGACCCAGGGCTTCCAGTTAAAGACCCTACCATGTACACACACATACACACTGGTGTTCATTTGATCTGGAGCCTGCTTGTAGTCTTTTGAGGTATGGGAGCAAAGTGGAGTACTTGCAGAATAAGCACAGCGTATGCCCCGATTTGAAATAAACCCACAACAATCTGTTGCAAAGCAGCAATGCTAAACGCTGTACCACTTGGCTGCTATCACTGTTTACCCTTCCAACTTATCTTTATTTCATGAAATGTATGTATTAGGATGAAGAAGCATGAGGCACAACTCACAACTAAACTCACAACTAAACACAACTTTAAAACAAATTGGGGTCAGAACTAGCGATTGGTGAATAAATTCACCAGACAAAATTTTGGCGTTTCGCGGCAATCTAATTGATTCGCAAAACTTTGGCGACTTTTCGCTGTCAAAATATGAGCCTATTTTAGCTCAAACACCCTTACAGCTGTGTTCTTAAATGTTCCTAACAGACTTATAATGGGAGCAAAGGACACATAGACAAGTGGAAAGCATTTATCATGCTTTTATGTGTACTCCTGCTTTATTTCAATGATTGGTAGTACCTCATAGATGCCTGAAATATGCTCCTATTTCTTACTTGCTTCAATGTGTGCTGCAGGGAATCATTATAGTTCTATAATTAAGAAAAGGCATAATTTTGTGCATGTTATTATAATGATTTCCTACTGAGTCTAGTACAGATTTAAAAGCCCTGTTTCTACCATAAAAAGCATCATTAGCGAAAGCTTTTTGCAGAAATGTCTTTGAAAGATGAATTATCAGTTGCCTAACCATATTCATGACTGAAAGAAAGTGTCCATTTTGCTCATGCCTAATGAAAAAGAGACCATTTCATTTTGAAGTTAAAAGGCAAGACATAGGATTGGAGTTTTCTAAATGAAATACAGGAAAAACTGTTTATTGCTAAAATAATTGGTAAGATTTCTGTAATGTGACTATATTCACTTAAAAAAAGTTAAACAATAGTGAGTTTATAAATGGAGAAGGTTTATATCATGCTAAGCCATGAGCACTGTTCTTGATATATATGCAATTAGCTGCTGTCTACATATACAAATTAAATTTATAGATATTGATTGATGATGATAGATAGATGATGAATAGATAGATAAATAGATAGATGATAGATAGATAGATAAATAGATAGATGATAGATAGATAGATAGATGATAGATAGATAGATAGATAGATAGATTTGGCCTATTTCTTTGCCATTCCCTTTGAGAACAAAGAGACTAAATAGATAGAATAATAGATTATAGTATGTAAAGAATAAAGAGAATAGAGGTTGAGTGAGGATAAGAAGAATAATAGTACTGAGAGTGGGCCCCTGGTGTCCCAGTCCAACACTGAATGAGATAGATAGATAGATAGATAGATAGATAGATAGATAGATAATGATAGATGATAGATAGATAGATAGATAGATAGATAGATAGATAGATAGATAATGATAGATAGATAATAGATAGATAGAGCTATCTGGGGAAGTTTATTTGACGAGCGTCTTTTTTTTTTTTGTCGTATGACGCCATACAAGTCTATGGGCATAACTTCTGCGGCGAAACAAGGCGAAAAAATTTCCGTGTTTCACCACAAGTGAATTCATTTGTGAAACTGCAGTGACAATTTGCCAGCGGAAAATCTGGCGCGTAGTTGCACAGAAAGGGTTATAGAAACCTGTAGTTAATAACAGCAGAGCATGAGTACATTAATCCACTGTCCTTGAGATTCAGTAAGTTATTTTTTAATAAAGACTTAGCGATTTCAAAGTTTAATTTGTCTTTGTGTTGTTTTTTCGTTGTATACTAATGAATTTAAAAGAAAATTTTTTTTATTTATTATTACACAGAAAAAGGACATCATTTTAAAAAATTTGAATTGAATGGAGTGTATAGGAGACGGGTATAGGCGGGTTTCCAGCAGATCCCATAGCTGTACTTTTCTTATTGCTTGAAAGTCTTGCTTTCCAAATAAATGTTAGTTTGTTGTTGTTAATGAACCTATTTAATAACATTCAAATTTCTTTACAAATCAAATTTTTTTCTCTATAAATTTCAGTTTTTAAAAGATTTTCTCTAAGGGGGTTATTAAAGGTTTTCCAGAAAAATTTAAGTTTTTGAATTTTTAAAGCCAGGAAGCTGCAAAAAGCCAGAATCCAAAAATACTCCAACTAAAACCCGTCAATGGCAGATGTTTTTCAACTTCATGATTTTCGGTGGTTTGCTCTCCAAAACATTCACCTTCTGATAAATATGCTTTTGAAAGTCCTATAGGAATGAAAGAAAAGTATCTGAGTTTTTGAGATGAGCTCTCATCTCACATTTTGATAAACCTGCTCCATATTGAATTGTGGTTTCAAAAAGCTCTTGTGGGGAACTGATAAATTTATCCCCAATTACCTTCCCTTCCCTTAAGGATTGAACACAATCTTAGTCTGAGGAAAGGAGTAATTCCCCATTTCCAGGGTCACAATATGACCCCTAGTTATTCCAGGTTTGGCCGCTATGTGGTACTGTGTAATAATATAATTGATGAGCCATGTGGGCTCAGGAGGAATTTTGCAGAGAATTCTGCCAGAGGTTTTTTCCTAAGTGCATTTAAGCCTCTTGTGGTGTCATCATTAGTTAGAACTAGTAAGCAATTGATAGATCCTGTAATAATCTCTATAGGAGAGTAAGCTGGATCAGGGCTACCTAGTTTAGCATCTTTGGCTCCGCCAAGGAGTGCTAGAAGGGGTTAGATCCCAAGGGCATTATTGCCTAGTCAGGGAACCAGAGACAGGGCAATAGGAATAGATTCCCCCTGGGTTTCCCATAAGAAGTGTCTTCTGGGATGGGCGAATCTGTGCTGCTTTGCCGAAAAATTTGTGAATTTACCGAAAAATTAGCGAAATGGCAAAAAATTCACGAAATGCATTGAAGTCAAGGGGCGTCAAAATAATTTTGACGCGCGACAATTTTTATGTGCATGACTATTCTGACACGTGAAAGATTATTCGCCAGTGAATTATCTACAGAGTTTCACGAATTTATTCTCTGGCAGTGAAATGCGGGAATTTGCTGCAAATTCGTGCTGGTGAATTTATTCGCCCATCACTTGTGTCCTCAGAGGAGACAGGAGAAACTCTGGGTAGACCAATTGGTCATCATTTATGTATGTGCTGACTATTACACCATGGTTGCCTTCTGTATCGTTATGTTATTCTGCCATTTGGATATGTTCTAATGTTCAGTTCAGTTATTGTTCAAGAGCCACTGGCACCCAATTATAGTGCAATGCATTGAGTTACAGTTGCACAACACCCTGCCTCCACACTGCAATGAGGGCTAATCCCCTGGAGTTAAGGACTCATCCTGGGCACATTTTAGGGGTAAAGCTCATAGTTAGAGCAATGATGCCAATTAGTTTACTATCGGTTTACACTCTAATGCCACTGAAATTTGTGTTAACTTCTTCATGTCTATTCTTATACATTTATATTAGTTCAGGTAAATTGTCAGTTGTCTGTTTTTTAAAACAAATGCAGAAAAACAAAGTACAGTATTTGCAATGTTGCAGAACACACATTTTTCAAAGGGTAGGGGGGTCAACAGTAAACCTACAAGCACACTTCTGAAGCCTCCAAATGAATTCAGCCTCCAGACTGTTTTATGCTGCCACCAGGTGGACAATAACAACCCTATAAATATTTACAGCTGAGCCACATGCTTCAAACAACGTAAGCCTCAGTGTGTTAACCAAAACCACTACTTTTGCAAAGTTTCTACTTTTAACACATACACATAAAAAATGATATACATAGATTATATGCATAGCTATTTACAAAGATTACTGACCAGCAAAGTTATTTAATACTAACAAACAAAAGGTTTAACTGAATTCACTCCATCGCACTTTAATAAATGAAAGGTTTCAGAAAATACTTGCATGTCTTGTCTGCAGTTTTTCTCCATAGTTTCTTGAATTGAAAAGAAAAACCTAAATTTTTGATGAACAAGTCTCATATAGGACTGATTTATGTTTTTTTACGTCACGTATGATTTTTCTCTTTGTTATTCTTGCAACTACTATACAGTGCAACAATTGCAATATCACCTGTGCCCCCAGTTTTATTTGTAAAATAACTAAAAACAAAAAAATTCCCTTTTATTTTTAAATTCTAGAAATAAAGGGTATTTATGTTACTTACCAAGCATCAGACTTGGGCTAATCGAGGCAAGAAATCATTAGTGAGTTCCCTTCTTCACTCATGTTTCTGCCGTTGAGTTCTTTCTTCCCACATTCATAAGTTCCACAATTCGACATTTGTCAAAAATAAAAGATTTGCCAGGTGTAAGTTTGCTTTTTATTTTTGCAAAGAAATAATTTTTGAATTTAAAAAGCAATTATAGAAAAAAAAAAGCTTTTGAAGTCAGAAAACAAAGTGAGAGAAGAAAATCAACTGTGTTCCACATATCAACTACCAATACTCCAATACTTGGTTAGAAATAAATATACAGTATCCCTAAGCACCCATAATTCTAATTTGTGTTGTTTTCATGGTTTTTACACTTGAAATTGTTTTGAGCTTTAGAGAAATTAAAGAAGGGATAAAAATAAAAAAGTTGAATGTTAGTAAATTGACCCCTAAATGTGAATTTAAAAAAAAATCTGTATCCATTTGGTAAGGGCCTGTGTTACTATTCTAAATTAAATTTCAATAAATATGTTACTTTAGCACCAAATATATACTGTGAGGATACAATCCATGATCCATTCACCACCCATATCATCATTGTTTAATCCTTCTTCGTTTTTTTTAACTTAAAAGAGCAGTAACACCAAAAAATGAAAATATTTTAAAAGAATGACAATATAATGTACTGTTGCACAGTAATGGTAAAATGGATGTTTTTGCTTCAGAAACACAACTATAGTTTATATAAAGAAACTGCTGTGTATCCATGGGGGCAGCCATTCAAGCACAGGTTACACAGTCAAAAAACGTATAATTTCTGAAGAATCCCATTGTATACTACAGAGCTTATCTGTTATCTGCTGTGTATCCTGTACCTTTTCTCCTTGAATGGCTGCCCCCATGGCTACATATCAGTTTCTTTATATAAACTATAGTAGTCTTTATGAAGCAAACACACCAGTTGCACCAGTGTAGTGCAACAGTACATTTTATTTCAATTACTTTAATACACTTTATTTGGTGTTACTGTTCATTTAAGGTAAACCTGGCATGCCTCTTGCAAATCAATGCTAAAAATTAATTGAAAATTAAATTTTATCTCATAAAATGAAATCATTTGTTTTTCTGTTCTGCTACTAACCATCCTGATATTAAGGTTTTTATTTCTGAAATCCGAATTTATACCATAATTAAGATAAAAAAAAGCTCAACAAACTCCCATGCCCGAGTTTAGCTTATTTATTAATTAAATAACTTACCGTATATACTCGTGTATAAGCCGAGTTTTTCAGCACCCAAAATGTGCTGAAAAAATTGACCTCGGCTTATACGCGGGTAAGTATGGTACAATGTCAGGAGGGGCTCCTGCCTAAGGTGACACTTCCCTCCCCGGGGCTCGACGTGTCCGCGCTGCCTGCAGGGGGCTCCCTCTGTCCGTAGCACCCGCCCAGCACCGGGAGGGGACGGGATCCGGAAAGAGCAGGCGCAAAGGGAGGAAGAACTGGCTGTGAGCCGGGGGTCTGTGTTGGGCGCGGCGGTGTCGGTAACGGGGCGAGTAAGGAATTAGCGATCCCCGGGCACAAGCGGCTCCTCTAACCGGAACTGACCGGCCGCCTCCCCTCTCTCTGCTCCGAGCCGTATCCGCGCAGTCCCCGGGCAGCACCTCTGTGTGTCTCTCGCGCTCTCTCCGCTTCCCCCAGGAGCGTCTGTGTCTCTCCGCGGCTCTTCCCTCATCTCCAGCTGCTGCCGCCGGGTCTCACCTTCCAGCCAATGGGGGAGTAGGAGCCGGAGAGTCGGGGAGAGCGACCTCAGTAGCCCCAGCGCGGAACTGGCAGTCTGTGTCCGACACAAACAGAGAACTACCGGAACTCTCAGCACAAGGGGGAGAGAGGAGAGGAGGCGCCGCCATGAGCATGCTGGGAAATAAAGCAACATGGGGGGCGCCGCTTGACTTCCATGATACCACGGAGTGTGAAAGTCTGAGGTAACCCCTCTCCCTGCCGTCCGTCCCTCCCTCAGCCTGCGTCAACATCGCTGCCGCCTCCCAGGGACGAGGTAAGGGGCTGGCAGGAGGCGAGAAATGTGTGTGTGTGTGATTATTTTGTGGGAAGAGTGTGTGTGTAAAGTATATGTGTGTCTATGTGTGTATAATTGCTAGTGGAAAGTATATTTTGTCTCAGCTGAAAAATATCTGTAATATAAATCCACTGGGGGGGGACAAATTTTCAGTGATTTAGTTTGCGCTGTAGTGATTGTAGCATAAAGGGTCTTAGTTGTGTCTAGGCTTATACGCGAGTCAATAAGTTTTCCCAGTTTTTGTAGGTAAAATTAGGTACCTCGGCTTATACACGAGTATATACGGTAAATAAATTGGATTGGGGAAAAAACCTGATAAAATTGAGTAAAAACTCAAATCGTATGATTTATTCAGACTTTTTTCCTGAATCTCTTGGTTTTTTTTCAGGGTTTTCCCCTAAAACCCCAAAATGTATTTGATTATCAGGTTAAACCCAGCGCAGACCACAATATCTTCAAATTGGGATAGGGACATGTCCCATTGACTTATACAGGACCTCAAGATGATGGATTTTTGGAATTGGGGCTTTTTGCAACATCAGGGTATTATACATTCAAATTCAATGAAAAATTCAAGTTTTTTTTTTTACACTAATGCGTAAATGCTTGGGACCTGGATCTTTCCGGATAATGGGTCTTTCCATAATTTGGATCTTCTTACCTTAAGTCTACTAGAAAATCATGTAAACATGAAATAAACCCAAGAGGCTGGTTTTGCTTCCAATAGTAATTAACTATATCTTAGTTCAGATCAAGCACAAGCTACTGTTTTAGTCTTACAGAGAAAAAGGAAATCATTTTAAAAAATTTGTATTATTTTTATAAAATGGAGTCAATGGGAGACGGCCTTTCCGTAATTTGGAGCATTCTGGATAATGGGTTTCTGTATAATGGATCCCATACCTGTACAATAATGTGTTAATTGAACTACTGTATTTATTTAATGCATTAATAGCTATCATGTATCTAATTATACTAGACTTTGTCACTCTCTTAATCATTAGCAAGGATGCTAGATGTGTAGCAGCACCCGATTAACCACAGGTCAGTGCTTGCTGACAGCTTTTTTTTTTTGTTGTTTTATAAGGGCATCATTAATATGCAGAGATAATTCTTACCCATCACATTCTGTAGAGAGAAAAAATACTGTTTTACTCACTGTAACTTTCTAACTCTCTTGTTCTGTATTGCAGACAGTTGGTTAGACTACAGATGGAGCACCTAATCTGTCAAAACAAGATCGATGATTTCCAATGGAAGCATCTGCTATGAAGGAGTTATTCCTCTATATTGTATTGCTTGCTGATTTCAAACCAATCTCACACTTTTGTCATGGAAAGAAGTAGAAGATGCAGCAAATAGTTCAAGAACATGACTAATTCTAAAGTATTTCAGCTCTTCATGTGTCAGTTAACCAGACCGTCTTCATTCTTGCCACCTAAGTCATTCAAAAAGAATTCTCAACCTTAGTTTTTTGTGCACCAGCAATTGTTTGCTTGGGTGGAGAAAATGAGCTGTAGGTATATTCACAAAGCACTAGAACAGTATTCTACCTCCCTGACTCATTTCTCCCTGGATTCACTATAAATTCACCAAACTAAAATCACATATTTCTATGGGAGGATCTCCTATGATTTCCTATTATTTCTTGCATATTGTATTGCTGATTTCATCTCATGACATTGCCATGGGAAGAGGTAGAAAACATAGCAAATATTTAAAAAATAGTGATGGGTGAATAAATACGCCTGGTGCGAATTCACTGCAAATTTCAGCGTTTTGAAATGCCCGCGAAAATTTTAAGAAAAAAACTCAGAAAAGTCGCTTGCGTCAAAATCGCCGCACGTCAACACTATTTGTACACCCACAACTTTAATGCCGGCGGCAAAATTGACGCAATCGACTTTTCAGACGCGCGTCCTAAATTGACGCAGGCATCAATATTTGACTTTCACCAAATTCGCCGTTATGCAAATTTCGCGGGAAATTCGTGAAGGGGAGAAATTCGACCATCACTAGAGGCGTGTAGCTGGCAGTCTGAAGTCCTTGTATCAGGGCCTAGCGACTCAAGTAGGTTCGAGTCAGGACCAATGAGGAAGCTGGCTATAGAAAAGTCCAGTATGTGAGGGTTTAAGAGAATTTGTAGTCATATATACACATAAAGATCAGGACAGGCAGGTAGTGAGGTCAGGAACAAGACTGGAGGCCAGGAACTGATGGACCAAGGCAAGACAGTAATTTAAGAGCACCCAGGAGCTTTACTAGGAAAGAACTATATTCTGGCATTGAACCCAGGTTTCTGGCTTCCTTTTATTAAAAATTTTGCGGCACGACGACGTGACTGGGTGGCCACGGGTGCAGCCATCTTGTCTATGAAGCAGAGCAATCCACAACGGAACACTCCTGGCACCTTGGTTCTAAAATTGTCACAAATATGGGGTCATTTGATGCCCCATATATAATAATAATTTTAGCTTCAAAGACTCAAAGTTACAGTAAAAATGGCAAAAATGTGTTTACACCTACAGCCCTGGTATAATAAAACACATTTAGCCCTAGTATAGTAAAACGAATATTAAAATCACATTAAATGGTTAGTGTACAAGTGGGTTATTACTCTAACATCCCAGCTGCTGCACTGGCACAATTTTACTATAATACATTGTTTCTTGTTGATCAATTAAACATAATTGTGAGATAGAGCATGAAAAGATGTGGGTTTACTATAATTAAACATCATTTTCACACCCCTCACTTAACTGGACGATTTAACATTGCTACAAATGGCAATAAAGTTGTTTCCAAGTAATTATGCACAGTGTACGAATGATACACAGAAAAATAGGAAAAACTGTTGAAATCAATAGCAGATTTCTTCCCACGGATCTTAGAGGAACTTTTTTTTCACTTTTTTGCGGTATTTATGTATTCTTTATGTGAATAATATTAAAGTTTGCAAACTCTGAACAGATAAGGTGCGATCTATTGAACTTACTTACAGATCAGGTACAGTACAGACATTCCCAATCATATTGTTAAGGTAGTGATCTATCTTCCAAATGATATTGGAAAGGGTAATGCACTGGTGTTTTGCATTGCTTTTCTTATAAATGTGAATGACAATCTGAAATCCAATTGAACTTGAATCTAAAAAGGTGAACTCAGTGGATTTGAATCATTTGGTGAATTTGGGATGGAAACTTTTGTTATTAAAATGATAAAAAATAGAAATTCAGACTAATATCCCTGTAGTTGTGTAACCACCAGCCTTATACCCTAAGTTGGCAATGGAAGGCGCAAACATTTTGGAGTATACATAATAAAATAGAAAAATATCACTTGAAGTCTTTTTTTCATGAAACAGACCATTTCTAACTATTTTGTCTCAAACAATGTAATAAACTTAACAAACCTATTTACACAGTCTTACACAGTCAGTCTACTCCCCTTCCACTAAGAGGGTTATTTACTGAAATCCAAATGTATCTAATTTTTTAAATTAAAAAAACACGACCAAACTCCCATATCCAATTTTGCCTATTTATTTAAAAAAAAAACACGATTTAATCGACACCAGTAAAAACTCAATAAAATCGAACAAAAAACCCGAATCTCAAAATTTTTTGGATTTTTACCTGAAATGGTCGGGCTTTCGGCCTAATTCCAGCACAGACCACAGAAACTTCAAGATAGGATAGGGACCTCTGCCATTGACTTATACACAACCTCGGCAGGTCTGACATGGCGGATTTATGAATTCAGGCTTTTTGCTCCATCGGCTTTAACAAATCTGGAAAATCGAGTTTTAAAAAAAATTGAGTTTTGACCCAAAAAGCTCAACCGGAGTTTAGTAAATAACTACCTAAAGGTCTGAGGCAGTTCAACTAATGCATACATGGAGAAACACATTCACAGAGGCACAGGCAAATAAACTAAATGGAAGATAAACCTTCAGCTAATTATATTGCCTCTTACCTGTCAGAATCAAAGAAAAACCCTTAGATATCAGGGACAGTTGAAAGAAGAATGTTCTAGGTTCATAGTTAGCTAAATAACATTTTTCAACAAATCAAACATCATCTAAACCTAGTGGTAATTTAAGGAACTGCTGATAATATTTTCTGGATGCCAGTGTATTTTCTGGATGCCAGTGTTTCTTTTAGCAGGGTTATCCACATGGTTTATCTAACACTCAAGATCAAATATTACTCAGAAAGCTGTGACTAACTCAGCTTTTACTCTGTATTTCTACAATTAAATAAACTTCTTGCACACTGTAAACATTTGCCATGAAATTTTCTGTTTCATTTGCCTCTGCTTGATTGGCTATGGGCTGTGGTTGCCACCTTCCTAAATTAGTTTTTCCAGCCTGCAGGGGGGAGATGCTGCTTGATGATGTCACGGGGCGGGGAATGGGTGGGCCAGTGATGTCATGGAGCAGAGAATGGATGGAACTATGACATCAGGGGTGAGGAAATGGGCACATTGGGGAAATGTAAGCGATCAGAGAGGGGAAGAAGGGTTTAAAAGGGAGGGGTTAACAGCAAAATGCTTTAGGAAAGTGCTAAAAAATGTGCAGTTACAAATGCACAAGCAACTACTTCTGGTAAATGTGTAATACCGGCCCCAGCTGTAGCTGGCGATTTTTCAGTTAGGCAACCTACCATGGGCACGTAATACATATTCCATACAGGGATGTAATTATAGAGAAAGCAAACCCCCTAACTACTGGGGGTACAAAGAGGTTAGGGGGGCCCAATGGGGATTTAACAGTTTCATTGAATGTTTATGAAAAATAGCTTATTTCATGTACTTTTGGGCCTAAAGTATGTTTGTTCTGGGGTCCAGTATCTTCTAGTACACAGTACCACTTTTTTTATTTATAAAGTTTTGATTTCTCATAGGATACAGGCTGCAAACTTTGTTGTCTCTTTACAAATGCCTAATAACAATACCATGAGAAATTCAGCTGGTTCAGTACAATGCAAAAAAAAAAAAGTGATTTACGTATATATTGGAAACGGGAATTCTGTATAATAAATGTAAAGATTTCCTCAGGGTGAAAGCAGCTATTAAGATGTAGCGGAGAAGCGACAGGGTGATATAGTATGTGTGTGTGTGCGCTGTCTTTAGAGGAAACCTGTCATTGCAGGGAGAGAATTCAGGCAAAAGATAATTCAGAAAGAACAGATTGTACACATTACACAAACTCTGGTGAATTACAAATTGTTCTCTTAAACTACATTAAGTCATATTCACTGGGGGGGGTCCCAATTTCTAAGGTGCCCCCCAGTGACTTTAATAGCTAACTAACACGGGACTTTCCATTTGAAAACAAATACTTTTTCAAGACAATAGCACAAATAAATGCTTGCAAACAGATATTAAAAGTGATGTGTTTGCCAGTGACACATTTTTTAACAATAAGCAATGCTGAGTTATCATACATGCAGATAAAATTGCAATCTTAGCTACAAATAGTACAAAGGGCCACATTTAACAAGATACTCAGAGTTGTATAAAAAAAATCATGCAGAATCACGATTTATTTATCAAAGTCCAAATGTATCTCAATATTTTCTGCTGCAAACTCCGATCAAATCCGCTCTGGGTTTTTACACTTATTTATTATTACATTTACGCGATTTTCAAGATTTTTTCGGAATTTTCACCCAAAAACTTAGGGGTATTGCACGAAACCCAGCGCACATCAAGGAATCCTTGGGACTTCCCCCACTGACTTCTATGCAACCTCGACAGGTCTGAGATGCTGGATTCTCAGATTCGGACTTTTCCATCCTCTGGGTTTTAATAAATTCTGAAAAAAATTATGATTTTTTTTAAAAAGCCAGATTTTATATAAAAAAAAAATCACAAATTTTTGGTGATTTTTGCATTTAGAATTTAGTAAATAACCTCCTAAATGTGTTTACAATTTTTTTCCAAGATTGTGTCCTTATTTATGACAAACAGGGAAAGGGTCACATTTTTCTATTAATTTTTAAATATGATAAGAAGCTACGACTTTTTTGCAGGAAAAAATTACTATCTTGCTTGAATGCAGGAGACACACTTCCCATTGGCCATTCTATAATATACTTAAAAGTTAACTTTAAGGCAAACCATCCCTTTAACCCCAAAGAAGCCCATCACAGTTATTCGTTAATGGCGTATGGCTTTTATAGTCTTGTGACAATAAACAACAGTAGAGTAATGGGAAAGGCCAGAAGAAGTGTTACGTTACCCATTATCACCTCTCCAATATTGATCAGATTCTCCTGAGTGAATTTACTCCTTAAAGGTTGAGATGGTACAGAATGTTCTTCTCAAGTGCCTAATGATCCAGAAAATCTCACAGCTAATACAGTCTGTAGAGTACACCAGGAAATGTCTTTTAAATATATTCTATGGGGGGTATTTATTAAAGGTTGAGTGGTTTTTTACCCATTTTCTAGGGTATTTTTCAGTCAAAACTCAAATTTGAGTTAAAAAAAACCTTTTCGAGTTTTCAAGACTTATTATACCCTGAAGCTGGAAATAGCTCTAATCTGAAAATACTCCAGCTAAAACCTGTCGAGGTCATGTCGAAGTCAATGGCAGAGGTCCCTTGAACTATTTGAAGATGTTTGTAGCCTTCATGATGTTCAGGTTTTTTTGGTGGGTTTCAATTGAAAACTCGATTAAGTGGAGTGTTTTGAGGTTTTTTTGTGAAAAAACTTGACTTTTCATGAATAACCCCCTAAATGTATTTATATTGACTTATGATGTTTTCTAGCAATGTCAAGACCCCTTATGTGCATATTTAACAGCATTCAAGATGGAGATAAAAAAACATACAGAGAAAACACCCAGATGCAAATATACAAAATAATGTTTCTTGAAAGCTCAAATATTCCTAAATAGTCTTTATTAAAGAAGAAAAACTCCAGCTATTCCCATTGACATCTATAGATTTCAGGTTTTTACTTCTCCAGCTTTTTCATGTGAGTTTTTGAAGATTTCAAGCACATTTTTTAATTTATTTTTAACAGTCAACATTTTTAGCCACATTAAAATACAGTTAAACTTTAAGTTTACATAACATGATTGCAAGTTTTTGAACATTTTACACAGTTTTTCTGTGGTGTAACCATTATGTAATGCATAATATTTTTCCCTTATTTCCCTTATTAGTTCCTCAGAGCATAACTGTGTAGCTTGCTGCATAGGAAAACGATTTTAGGCTGAGGAACTCATTTATAAATTATTTATATATATATATATATAATATACACAAAAGCCATGAATATCTTGTAAATTATATCCTTATTTCTGTCACATGACTCACTGAAACGTGTGTATTATAATAAATAAAGTACCCCAGTTGCAAAATATGAGGATATTAGAAGTAACCTCGGAGTTCCATGACCTGTATAAAAACACTTGGCCTTCGGCCTCGTACTTTTATATGGTCATGAAACTCCTCGGTAACTTATAATATCCTTATATTTTACAAGAGGGGTACTTTATTCATTATATATATAAATATATATATATATATATATATATATATATATATATATATATATATATATATATACAAGAGCAATGATTGTCCTATAAATTATATAGTGAATAAAGTACCCTCTCTTGTAAAATATAAGGATATTATGTCACAGAGGAGTTCCATGACCATATAAAAGCACAAGGCTGATGGCCGAGTGCTTTTATACAGGTCATGGAACGCCTAGGTAACTTCTAATATCCTAAAATTTTGCAACAGGGGATACTTTATTTATTATACTAAACACAGTTTTAGTGAGTCATGCGACAAAAATTACATCACTACCCACCATTTATAACTGATGACATCACTTCGAAATTCGAAGTTTTTTTTATTCTATTCCTTCACTCAAGCTAAGTAAATGTGCCCCCATAATATCCTAATATTTTAAAATAGTGTGTACTTTATTTACTATATATATATATATATATATATATATATATATATATATATATATATATATATATATATATATATAAACAATACAATATAATACAAAATAAATAAAACTATTTGTGACACAGATTTAATAAACATTAAGTGCAGTGTAGTGTATGTTGATAATATCATTGGTTTAAAATTGGTTTCAAGGTTTAAAGTAGAGGTCGTTTTTATAAGTTGGGTACAGATGTTGCAGTCATTGTGGGAAACAAAAATAAATCACTACCCCTTTGAAAGCTGACACATCTAAAACCACAGTTTAACTTTCCTGTATATCTGATTTCTGATTGGAGAACAAATGTCAAGCTATTTTAGATTTGGGGGTCATGCCAGATCATGTTATTTAAATGATCTCTAAGGTATTCTTTGGAGTAACGTGAGGAATAACACTCTATCCATATTGTTGTCACATGAAAGATAAATGGTTTTAGAGCTGAGATACACACAATGGCGCTTCTAATCAAAATGAATGATGAAGGAGAGATCGTGGCACTGCAATCTTTCAAAAAATGAAAAACAATTTATCGGCTCACCTGATAGCGAAAAATATCAGTGAAACATGCCCTAGGATTGTTATTTATCTGCACTCTACGAGGAAGAATGAAGTCCTCACATCTGCTTTCTTATTTCTAGTTACTTTGTAAGCAAGCAAGTCTATTCCTCATGTCTCTTTTACACCGCCATGTCATGTCATCCGATTTGGATATTTACCTCACATAGAGAAAGTCATTACTTTAAATAACTTCCTACAGTTCAACCGCATATATTTCCCAGAAAATGTATCATTTTTAGCTGTAAGACCAAGGTCATTAACAGAGAGCACAAAGAATCAGTCACTCCAATTTTCCAAACACAGACCTTGAAAACGGCAAGACAGCTTCAATACCATTATCATTAACAAGGTTAAAGCCTGAAAGGGGTTGATTACACATGGATGATGTTGCCATTATTAGATAAAGAGCAAATGATTTGAAGGACCTTGTTGATGTATTTTCACTTAAATGCAAAATGCATAAAGCTCATGGGTTTAAAAACAATCACAAAAAAATGGAGCTATAAAGTATTCATTCAATAATGTCACAAGGGAATAAATATATTATATAAAAAGCCCCAAAAAATTGTAAACGCAACTATTGTAAAAATAATATTCATTTTTTTACACATTCTTCTGCCTTTTTGGAATGTTCACTTCTTTTGGGGAAAATAAAACTTAAAGGAGAACCAAACCCTTGCTAATAAAGACCCCTAACCTACATAGACCCCACGCTCTATTCCCCCCAGACTAGGTGGCACCTTTGGTAAATGCCCCTAACTCTTTACTTACCCCTCGGTGCAGATTCAGGGCATCGGAGTTCACTGGCGCCATCATCTTCTCTTCTGTAATCTTTGAGTCTTCTTACAGGGCTTCTGCAATTTCCGTGACTTTCCGTGATTGCTCCAACTGCACATGCATGTGCAGTTACGCAGCTGTATTCCCGAAGAGAAGAAGATGGTGCCCCGGACTCTGATGCCCTGAATCTGCAACGAGGGGTAAGTAAAGAGTTAGTTGCAGTTACCAAGGTATCATCTAGGCTGGGGGGAGTAGGGAGGGGGTCTATGTAGGGTAAGGTTTTTTATAAGCAAGGTTTTGGTTCTCCTTTAAGGAGGGAAGAGGGTGGAAGCAGAAAAGGGAGAGGCAGGTTTTTGTATGATTAGAGAAGGGAGGACATTGAGGACATTGGATGTCATGAGATATGGTGCCCAAAAACAGCCACACAAGAGCTACATTCCTCACAAATAGGAACATGGATGGTTTGAGTATTCATTCAACAGGAGAAGACTACTGGAGAAATGCCTGGTAAGATGATGAAGCCGAAAGAGGATTCCTGCAGAAAAAAATGCTGTGATATGAATTAAAGCAAAGAATTAGATGATTAAGTGAAAGATCCTGAGTCAGCTTGTGCTCTTACAGGAACAAATAGAATCAAAGGGTAAATGCCACTGCAATACTCTGTTAAGAAAAAAAACTTGTTTATTGACATGTTTCAAGTCACAAAGAATCCTTTCTCAATGGCGCATTTTAGAAAAGGGTCCTTTGCCACTTGAAACATGTTGGGACAGAGTTCCTCCCTAATGTATCAACTAAATGTGGCAAAATTGTAGCAGTTTAGCAGAGTCAGCACCTGAATTATCGAGCTGCCAGACTCAAACACCAGAGACAGGAACATTACATTTTAAACTTAGATTTTGGAAAAACAGTAAAAAATAAAGAATGGAAAGTAATTGAAAAAAGTCTTTATTTCTGGGGAACAATCTAAAAACAACTGAATTGAAAAAAGTGTTTGGAAGGTGAACAATCGCTTTAAACAGCTCTTAGTTAATCCATCTGAGAAAAGAGAACAGTAATCATGGACATTTATATAAACAATAGTAGTGTTTCTGAAGCAAACACACCAGTTTTACCAGTGCAGGGCAACACTGCATTACATTTTTATTACTTTAAATCACTTTCATTTGTTGATGTTACCATTTCTTTAATATTTAAATGATTTTCCAGTAGACAAGGAGGTCTATTTATTAAAGGTCAGATTTTTGTGATTTTAGAGGTTTTTGAAACCACAACTAAACTCACTTTCTCTAAAACTACAAATGGCATGACTTTTATTAAAAAATCCAAATTAAAAAAATACAAATGCTGAATCATGGACTAAAAAATTTGATTTTTTTCGGAATTTATTAAAGTCCGAAGGTCTGAAAAGTCAGAATCCGAAAATGCGGCATCTGAAAGCTCTCGAGGTCCTGTATAAGTCAATGGGGAAGGTCCCAGTGTCTGCACTGCTGTCCGTACCAATATCCGATGATTTCGGGGATTTCGGACCAAGTAGTCCAAAAAAATTCTTTTCGAACAAAGGTCTGATGTTATCGGATTTTGCCCGAAGTTTTAGACTTTTTTTGCAAGTTTTGGTCTTTTTTTTTAATTATAAATAAGGTCCATTCGGGCAATCGGAGTTGTTAGGATGTCTAACTTAGAAATACTGAGATAAATTCATACCTTGATAAATAACCCCCTATATAAAGGCAACACTCTAGGGTGGAAGGCCGATGTCAAATTGTACATTGTGGCTCATTAATAAATCACCTCCAATAACCCTTTTAGAGCATTAGGTCAATTGGAAAATTCTCTCTGCTTGATGTATCTATGGTTTCTAAATAAACATCTATTAGTCCCCGTCGTAGATTACATTCTTACCACACCTCTGGGACAAAACATCTCCACTTTTAAGATGGTCAATAATCTGCTGTTCTTGACGACAGAAGAGCAGAAAAAATATATTTCACCTGGTCTAACTGCTGATTCCAGTCACTTATCTTCAATGCACAAAGGACACACAGTTTGCTTTGATTGTTTGCAACTAATAACTGATATTACAATAATTAAATGACTGTAGAGTAACTGTGTCTACTACTCACTGATTTTTTTTTAACTATCCTTTAAAATTGAGGTTCTTACAGTATCTTGGGTGACAGATCATTTTTATGCAAGAAAAAAAAACATTTTACTGTACCACTAGATGTTTTTCATTAAATTGTGTCATGCAGTGAAGTGCATGGATTATAGTCCCGAGGAGAGACCAAAGAAGCTCATGACAGGGCAGAAGCCTGAAAACTGAATATCCGATCAATGCTGAAAGCACAGTGCAATGTGTACAGACGTGCAGAGAAAATGTCCTTATCATATCTTCAAAAAGATATGAGAAAAAAAGTAGGGAGAAAATTCCAATACTTTAATCTCTTTATGGAATGAAGTACATTAAAAACCTACTGTATCCTATGCCTGCAGAGTGCCAAAAATAAGTGAAAATCACCAAGAACAAAATATTGTGTATATATATATATATATATATATATATATATATATATATATATATATATATATATATATATATATAGTATCCAACCAGATCGCAACACCTTGATAAAACGTAGCATTTATTGTTGCTATTAAAACATTCATTTTCAGCATAATGTCAACTTATCTGGACAAGATTCTGGGTCCCCTTATACAAAATACAAAGTCGTTTGTGAAGGATACCAACGACTTTCTAAAAAAATTATCAGGAATACCAAAGTTGGAGAGAGTTACTTGGCTGGCCACATTCGATGTGGCCAGCCTATATACATCTATTCCCCATGAGGATGGGTTAAGAGCAGCTCAGATCATCTTAAAACGATCAGGTCTATATGGTGACGGTGAGATAGAATTCTTTATGGAGATGTTAGGCTTCATACTACACAGAAACTATTTTCAATTTCAGGACAAGTATTACTTGCAAACGCGGGGGACGGCGATGGGATCCAGAGTCGCCCTGTCATATGCCAACTCATTTATGAGCTGATTTGAGGAGGAGCACTTCTATAAGAATGTACTCTTCATTAGGCATTGCACAGCCTGGTGGAGGTACATCGATGATGTGTTCCTTCTATGGCGGGGTGACCTGGATTCCTTGGCCGTCTTCCGTGAGGTAATTAATGGAGCTCACAATGATATCAAATTCACGATGACAGCCGATCTCCAGTCAGTGACCTTTCTGGATGTGTTGGTTATACACACACAGACAGGTTTTGATACTCAAATCTATACTAAACCGACAGATCGCAACCAGTTATTAGCTTATGATAGCTTCCACCCTCCATCGGTTAGAAAATCTATTCCGACTAGCCAGTTCACTAGAGTTAGTAGAATAACAAACAATCCAACAGTATTAGAACAAGATTTGGAAAACATGAGTAAAAAACTTAGAGATAGGGGATATCCAGATATGTTGATACAAAATAATAAAAAGCAAGCGAAAGATGGATGTTTAAATAAACGCCCTAGGCATTCAGATAATAGGGGTAACAGGAACAGATTGGTTTATGTGTCTCAATACAGTGCAGCAAGTCCAAATTTCAAAAATATATTGGATAAACATTGGCATTTACTTAGGGAAGCATATCCCACCATTCCAGAATTTCAACAAAATCCTATGATGTCATATCAAAGAGGAACTACTATTGGCAATAGGTTAGTTAATGCAGACATCCGTAAGCCTCCGAATAGAATGATGTTTTGGGGCCCCAAAAAAGAGGGTATGTATAGATGTAAAGGTTGTGCACAATGTCGATTTGTCCTCACAGGTTCATAATTTGAGCATCCAGATACAAATAAAAAATTCAAAATTAAGGGATGCAATACATGTGACACCAACTATGTGGTGTACATGTTAGTTTGTCCATGCAATTTGATCTATGTTGGGGAAACCACACAAAAAGTGAGAGATAGGTTTTCCCAACATAGATCAACTATAAATACAGGGAATCGATCATTGCCTGTATCAAGACATTGTTTAGATCATGGTCATTCATCTGATGATTTAAAATACAGGGTCATCCAACATATTCCACCACCCAAAAGAGGTGGAGATCGAACCCTTATATTAAAAAGAGCAGAAGTGAAGTGGATAGATAGATTGGGGACCCTGATCCCACAGGGATTAAATCGTCATTTTGACTTACATTTATTTCTGTGAAAGGTCCAAGGTTAATTGTAATATCGAAATGCTGGCTTTGTATATTTGTTCAAATAGGATGTAACAAGTTCCATATAATATGAAATGTATATTTACAAATGTTTTCCAAATATTTCATAGCTAAGGAATCTATATAGCAACCAAGGGGTGGAGGTGTGTCCACTTACGTGCAGATCCGTCTCCAATATGAAGACGCGTCATCACAGTGACCGGATACGCCACTTCCGACTTGCATAGAGAAGCATCGGACGCAACAATGGAGTCCTAGACGCCACTGCACGCTGTAAACGCTTGAGAAAGGGAAGGAGGATTTCCCGAAACGTTGCGTGGGTGCTTGAATATGTGGCGATATCGCTGGACCTAAAAATGCTGGACTCTGTACAGATAAGTTATCATTATGCTGAAAATGGAAGTGCACATTGGAATGTTTTAATAGCAACAATAAATGCTACATTTTATCAAGGTGTTGCGATCTGGTTGGATACTATATATTTATTGAAAGCGGAATTACTCACCGCTATATGGATCAGCACCCGACATACATTGTAATCTAATCTAATTGATTGGTGCATCATAATTGTTGGATTCAATATATATATATATATATATATATATATATATATATATATATTTATCACAAGAAAATAACCTGACTGTTCCCATGTATTTTTGTGAGCTGATTTCATCTTCTCCTACTAATATTATGAGAAGTGATGGGCGAAATACTCGATACAGCGAAAAATTCACGAAATGCATTGAAGTCAATGGATGTCAAAATAATTTTGACGCGCGTCAATTTCGACACCTGCAACAACTTTTATACGTGCCTATTTTGTCCAAAAGCGTTAAAGTTAATGGGCGCCCGAATAATTTTGATGAGCGACAATTTTTATGTGCATAACTATTCAGGAGCACACCAACTTTTTTTTGATGCTGCAGATTTTTTGACGCCGCAGATTTTTTTTGGTTCAACAGATTTTTCGGTGGAAAATGTTTGCCACAGTTTCGACTCCATTGAATAAATTTGCGAAACTGCACCAAAAATTCATGCCTGGTGAATTTATTCACCTATCAAAAAAAAGTTTTTAACTTTTTTGATGCAGATTTTATGACGCAGCGGATTTTTTGATGTGCCAGATTTTTCGCCGGTGCATTTTTGCCACAGTTTCGCCGCCAACTAATAAATTCATTGATTTGCAACAAAAATTCACCGAGAATTTGCGCCTGGAGAATTTATTCGCCCATCACTAATTATGAGTAATGTTCCTATCATCAGCACTTTTTTGGATTCCATTACTATACAATGTTTTATTTGTAACTCTTTAATAGTAATTGTACTCATCATAAACAGTTATAATCTAATTGAGTATGAATCAGTGGTCAAACCAGTGAATACAGGGTTGTATCTATGATTGTAGAAGGTTATTTATCAAATCCGCATAAACAAGTTCTGGATTTGTTTTGCAGCTAGCTGTGGTCACCTTTTGCCAATAATGACAAGAAACCATGCGCCTGGCACACGTTCTAACACATATCCAAATATTCCACAACTCTAGTACAGATGCAACCACCATAGTGGAGGTTACTCATAGTAAAATGCACAAAAGGTCACAATACATGACATGTATTATCACTAAGCTTTCCTATTCATTTCAAAGGAACGATATTTGAACAGTAGCAGTGACAAAAACAAATTGTATTTTTGGTATATGCAACAAAAAATATTAATTTGCATTTGATTTACTGCAAAAAATATTTTTTTAACATAAACTACTAGTGGAATAGCCTGGATTAAATCCTTGACAGCCATTTTCAGATCAGAGGACATAGATAACTGTTAAAGGGCATGTAAAGGAAAAAAAAATAAAATCCAATTTTTACTTTCTTTAATGAAAAAGAAACCTATCTCCAATATAATTTAATTAAAAAATGTGTACCGTTTTTATAAGAAACCTGACTGTATGCAGTGAAATTCTCCCTGCATTTACTGCTGTGGATAGGAAATGTCAGATGGTCCCTAACTGCTCTGCAGGAAAACAATCATACTTATGAACAGCAGGGGGAGCCCCCGCCTTACTTCCCAGCCATGCAGAACTCAAGCAGCTTTGTTTATGATGATCCCTAAGCAGCCCAGACCACACTGAGCATGTGCACAGTCTTAGTCTTGCAAAGATGTTTAACAAAGTTACAAGATGGTGACCCCCTGTGGCCAACTTTGAAAGCATAAATTATTTGTTTGATTAGGCCTGTGGTGCAGTAAGTTCATGTTTATATTTAGTATACAAAATACAGCATTTCTACCCTTATTCTATTTTAGACTTTATATGCCCTTTAAGCAAAGCTCTTTATCCCCTAGCAGCAAAATCAATGCAGAAATGTAGATTCAGCATTATCAATAGGTAATGTAAACAATGTCAACAGTGTAGATTCTGTGTACCTGGCAAGGAAAAGGTTAAGCATTTTAGGGTTTTTTCAAGGTTTTAACGCTAGTTGAGCACTAGTTTCTAATTGGAAGAAATCGCTAGAAAAGTATAAAGTCATACATTTCCCCTTAATATCCACTACCAAACATTCTCCTCTACCAAAACAGTATTTTGTAATTTGTTAGGCTTGATTATCTAACATCTCATTTTACAGATTAGTTAGCAGCAATTTAATCTGAAACTCTAAACCAATGAAAGGCTAAATTAACAGATATAGCACAGGTACAGGACCTGCTATCCAGAATGCTCAGGACATGACATTTTCTAAATAACATCTTTCTGTAATTTGGATCTTCATACCTTAAGTCTACAAGAAAATCATGTAAACATTAAATAAACCCAACAGGCTGGTTGTGCTTCCAATAATGGTTGATTATATATCAGTTTTACAGTACAAGGTACTGTATTTTTATTACAGAGAAAAGGGAAATCATATTTCTATGATTTTATTTGGATTATTTGGATAAAATGTAGTCTATGGGAGACAGCCTTTCCGTAATTTAGTGCTTTCTGGATTTTTCAGATAACGGATCCCACACCTGTACAATCAAATACAACTATAACTCTCAGCTTTTTGTTGCATCGGGTTCAAGCTGCTGGCACCCTGCCATGGTCCCACGTATAACTCCAAGAAACACAAGCTGCAGCACTCCAAATCCTGTGACAGTGGTTTATTGTAGCAACAAACTGTGTACCTGTGTAACACCACTCTCTAAGGGGGTTATTTATCAAAGTCCGAATTTATCTCAATATCTTCTCAAAAAAAAGCAGACCAAATCCACCCGGGTTTTTTGGGATTGTTTATTAATACGCTTTCCCGAAAATTTGATGATGAAAAATCATGAGAAATCTGATTTTCACGATTTTTTCGGATTTTTCACCCAAAAACTCCGAATTTTGCCCGAAAACTCGGAAAACTTTTGGTATTGCCAAAAACCCAGCGCACATCAAAAAATCATTGGGACTTCTCCCTTTGACTAATATGCAACCTCAACAGGCCTGAGATGCCGGATTTTCTGATTTTGACTTTTCCAATCCTCTGGGTTTAATATATTCTGAAAAATTCGGAATTTTTTTAAAAGTCGGATTTTATAAAAAAAATCACAATTTTTTTCGGAATTTTTGCATTCGGAGTTTAATAAACAACCCCCTAAATGTATGTGTTAAGAGAAAGTGGTAAACACGCCACAAGATTATTAGATAACTAGGAAGGTTAGTTATCAAAATTTGATTTGTGTAATTTTGGAGGTTTGTTCTACTTGAAATAAACTCACAATTTAAACACAATTTAAAAAAAAAAACACAAATGGAATTTTTTATTTATAAAAAAATCCATATATAAAAAACTTGAACGTATAAAATCGTGGGAAAAAAGCTTGAGCGCTTCAAATTTGTGTTCACTCATCATTTTTAGTGCATTTAACGAGCTCAAAATTTTTTGAAAAGCTCAAATTAAATAAACAATTTGAAATTTTGCCTAGGACAGCATCTATATGACCTAGCAAGCTTTTAGATGCTGACGTTTTACACTCTAGTTTTTTTCTTTTTAAATTAATAAGTGTTAGATGCTGACGTTTAAACTTTCTATTTTTTTTTTAATTAATAAGTGTTACAAATCTGTGTTTTTTTAAACCAATATTCACATTCGTGATTTTTAGTGGAAAAAAAATTGAATCATAGAAAAAAAATTACAAACGTTGCTAAATAAGAGCAGCTTACATGCAAAGTGATATAATTCAAGCAGCAGTGAAGATAATTAAAGATTAAAAAGTCATTTATCAGGACAAGAAGAACAGCCTAACGCATTTTGTGCCTTATGGGGCACTGACTCACAGGCTACTCAACCTATGAGTGCCTCATAAGGCACAAACACGTTAGATTGTTGTCCTAATCAATTACTTAAATCATTAATTATTTGCACTACTGCTTGAATAATTGATGGTCCTTTTAATTTACGTTGTTCTATTTGTGACAATATATTATCCGCAGACTGGGGTTATGTGCAACTGTACCATCTATTAATTATTGCCATTAAGGCTTTATTCATTGTTGTTAAATTACTGGACTTTTATTTATTTATTTGTTTTTCACTTAAAGATGTTACGCTAGTCATCCAACTGGCTTTCTCAATTCAGAATGACTTGTACAAAGATCTTTCTGCCATTAAATCCCTGGAATCTTGCTCCAATCAGTATAATCTGTTTAGTATAACCAGCATTGGGTCAAATACTCCATGGAATTCAGGCAATTGTATTGACTGTATTAGCATGATTGGAGTCTGAGGTTTTATTAAATAATTTAGGGAGAGGTGCCAAAATAGCATTGTATCTTGTGGCAGACAATAGGAGGCATATTTATCAAGGGTCGAATTTAGAAGTTGAAAAATGTCAAAATTCGAATTCAAATAGACCAACCAAAAATAAGTAACATTTTTTTTGGCCAGGGTCAGTTTTCGATTGAATAGGTCTGTATTCGGCCAAATTCAATTCGTACGATTGACTCCGAATAGGTTCTACAAGGTCCCCCATAGGCTAAAACAATTTGGCAGGTTTTATATGACGAATGGTCGAAGTTGAATTTTTAAAGAGACAGTACATAATAAATTTTGATTTTCGATTTTTTTTTTCAAATTCAAATCAAATTTGGACTATTCCCTAGTTGAAGTACACAAAAAAATCGCTCGAAATTTGAATTTTTTTAAATTTGAAAATTCCCCTAAACCTTTGATAAATCTAAACTAAGATCTAGAAGGTCCCCCATAGGCTTAAACAGCGATTCCACAGGTTTTATAAAATCTCTCGAAATTTGAATTTTTTTAAATTTGAAAATTCCCCTCAACCTTTGATAAATCTAAGCTAAGTTCTAGGAGGTCCCCCATAGGCTAAAACAGCAATTCTGCAGGTTTTAGATGGCAAATTTTTAAAGGGACAGTACATGATAAGTTTCAAAATTCGAATTTTTTTTTTTTTAAATTCAAATCGAATTTGGACTATTCCCTAGTCGAAGTACACAAAAATTAGAACAAAATTGTAATTTTTTTAAATTTGAATTTTCACTTCGACCTTTGATAAATCTGCCCCTAAATGAGAGATTATTAATAAATCTAAATCTGAAAGGATTGTTGACCACACCAGTTACCAGTACTAACCCCCTTTACTGAAGGTACCTCTTTTCTCTGAAATGCCCTCATTATTAGAGCCATAGGGGGTTATGTAATAAAAAGCATTGTTTACCCGGGAGCAGTAACCTGTAGCAACCAATCGGCAGCTAGCATTTCCAGATCACCTGTTTAAAAGCAAACATCTGATTGGTTGCTATGGGTTACTGCTCCTGGACAAACTTAGTGCCTTATATTACATATGAGGGGGGGGCATATGACTTAAAGATGGCACAAATCTGATTTGCAGATTGAATGAGTTGGATATAATAGGCTTGGACTGGTTGTAATTATAGTTCTATCCCACGCGAGAAGGATTTTGATTGGGCGTGTGTTATTTCCACTGGGCAAATTTGTACTTGGGCAGTAACCCATAGCAATCAATAAGCAGCAGATTTATCAAAGTTTGAGGTGAATTTTGAGCTATTTTTTGTGTACTTCGACTAGGGAATAGTCCAAATTTGATTCAAATCTGAAAAAAAATCGAAAATTTGAATATTGAAATTTATCATGTACTGTCTCTTTAAAAATTTGACTTCGACCATTCGCCTTCTAAAACCTGCCGAATTGCTGTTTTAGACGAATTGGAGTCAATTGGTGGACAATTTTGGGAAAAACGATGAATCGAATTCGATCGAATGCGCTATTCCTTCGAATTATACGATTCGAATTCGGCCGAATACGAACCTATTAGAATTTTGACATTTTTTCAATTTGAAAACCTTGATAAATATGCTCCTAAGTGATCAATTCAATAATTAAAAAAATAAGTGTTTTTTTTTGTCCAGCTGGAAATAGAACAATGAAAGTAAATATTTGAGTGGTTGTCATTAGTTACTACCCAGGCACAGATTGGCCCAGTGTTGATGATGCCCAATGAACCCTAATTTGTGTATGTGTGGAAGCAATCATACACGCATCCTGCATTTTATGTTATGCTTCTGTCTGTAGTCTTAGATGTATTTCACCTTTTGATAAAGAATATTACATTGAAACCTTTCTTCAAGCTATACAATTATTTTCATGTATTTAATCCTTAGTATCAAATATAGCAGGGATGATTAAAACTAATTTCTAAACTATGCCTAAAGAGTGCAATCATACCCATGATAAGAGAGAGTGAAAATCCCGCTAGGGGCATTCCAAAAGCACAGTTATTTGGTTTAAGAAGGATTGCCTGTCTTGATGAAACGTAATTAAATATGTTGACATTCTGAGAAAAGATGGTATTATACACCGACCCTGATATATCAAAGACACGAAATACTTAATATGTGTATGAAAGATTTAATGAGAATGAATTAAAAAAAATAATACTATTTGTGAATGAGCATGGTTCAAACAATGTGTTGTTGTAACAAATACGTAACATTGGTTTCATGTTCCAAAAAGATAGGGTGGAGTTTTTTAAAGTAGAGGTTGGGCTTGAATGTTTGGTAAAATCTGTATAGACTTTCCAATAATATAGCTTATTGAATGTTCTTCTGCCTTGACTGATAGGGGCATATGTATGAGGGGTCAAATTTAAAAACTCCCATAAACTCCTATAAACCCGAAATCCTAAAACAAAACACGTCCAATCGAAATTGATTAAAAAATTTTAAAAAATTTTCCTGTTTTTTTCAGATTTTTCAACCGATTTTCATGATTTTTTTAGGATTTTTCAGGCGAAAACTCAGAATTTTGCCTGAAAACTCAGAAAACTTTGGGGTATTGCCAAAAACCCAGCACACATCAAAAAATCATTGGGACTTCTCCCATTGACTTACTGTATATGCAATCTCGACAGGTCTGAGATTTTCTGATTATGACTTTTCCATTCTCGGGGTTTAATAAATTCTGAAAAATTAGCGATTTTTTTAAAAGTCAGATTTTATATAAAAAAAATCAAACATTTTTTGGGATTTTTGCATTTGGAGTTTAGTAAATAACCCCCTTAGTGTTATAAAGTATAGAAAATATAGATAAATTGTGCAACTGTTTTTTTTTATAAGACCAAATAACTATAAAAATTACAACTATTATGCAAATCCCTTGCACCTAATAATAATCCCCCATCCCATTATTAAAACTATACTTTCACATTTTTTTTTATCCTTTGAATCATTTTAATATCTGGGCCATTACACCTTACACATTTAATTAATTAATTTCACACAGAACAAACTAATTAATTGATTGAATTAATTCTACTATTTCCCAATACTCTTTAAAAGTGAAAAAATAAATGAGGCAAAACCTTTATTAATTGTATTTAATTAGTAAAATATTGATTTCCTCAAGCAACAACTGTTTATTTTAGTTTTTGATTTAGAAACTGAGAGCACTAGTCCCGGCCTATATAAATGTGTATTCCCAGTTTTCTTGCAAATTCCATTAAGGAGGTATTCTTTGAATTGGCTCTAGGGAAATGGGGTATAACCCGAAAGCAATGAGAATCAAAAAGAATACAAAAGAAATACAATAATTCGGAATCTATGCTACTGGCTGCTGGAATGCTCTTAAGCAAAATTGAAAATGAAGAAATGAAAGCGATGTATATGTAATAAGTGTCACTTTATTTTCTATGTTTTAGGAGGGCTTCCATTACACATTTCTTTGTTTCAACCAGGTCCTGCAATAGGGAGTGGGGGCTTTAGGAAAATAATTATGGGGAATGTACCGTGCAAACAGTTCAGGTTGCTGTGTGTTCCTAGGTATGTAGTAAATATGGAAACTTTAATTTTTTTCAATAGGTTGCTCTGCAGACATGTATATCAGCAAAAATAAATGAAAATTAGAGCCAATGCATTGCTATTAAACTACAACCATTTAGTGGGGTAAAACATAAAACAGGACCCATTTACTCCAAGCTGTCATGTTGTTTTCAAACTTTGTCTATAATAGAGTTAAGGGTTTCCCCTCTCCCCCCAATGAGTCATTCGGAGCCGCAAGTTAAGGAGCAGAATAAGCAGAGTGCAAAGGAGCCCCATACTTATGGCCAGCCTGTATCCTATGACAGGTAGTAAGGACAGATCTGACATCTCTTTAGAACAATGTGTTATATCTCTCATGTCTCCTTCTTGTAAGATTGTTATATCGACTTATAGACTTATAACAAGGGGTGTGTCACCAATGGTTCCACTTCCATAAGCTTTATGTGCGTGTGTATCTCTTGTTTCCTGATATTCACATGCTATAACAAATGAGTCGGAGAGAAAGTTGTATCGAAAATTACATTGCTTTGCACTTTTTACAAGAAAAATGTTAGGGGCCCATTTACTTAGCTCGAGTGAAGGAATAGAAGAAAAAATACTTTGAATTTCGAATGGTCGAATATGGCTGCTTCGACCATCGAATAGGCTACTTCGACTACGACTTCGACTTCGAATCGAACAATTCAAACTAAAAATCGTTTGACTATTCGACCATTTGATAGTCGAAGTACTGTACTGTCTCTTTAAAAAATATTTCGACTCCCTAGTTCGCCACCTAAAACCTACCGAGGCCAATGTTAGCCTATGGGGAAGGTACAGTTTTCTGATCGAAGGAATATCCTCGATCTATGGATTAAAATCCTTTGAATCGTTCGATTCGAAGGATTTAATCGTTCGATCAAATGATTATTCCTTAAATCATTCGATCGTAGGAATAGCGCTAAATCCTTCGACTTCTATATTCGAAGTCAAAGGATTTACATTCAGCATTTACATTTAACCCTCGATATTCGCCCTTTTTTAAATCTGCCTCTTAATGATATTACAGTTATAAATTACAGGTATGGGATCCGTTATCCAGAAACCCCTTCTCCAGAAAGCTCTGAATTACGGAAAGGCCGTCCCCCGTAGACTCCATTATAATCAAATAATCCAAATTTTTTAAAAAGTGATAAAAGTAAATAATAAAACAGAAATAAGAAATAATTAATCCTTATTGGAAGCAAAATCAGCTTATTGGGTTTACTTAATGTTTACATGATTTTTTAGTATTTAAGGTATGAAGATCCAAATTATGGAAAGATCCATTATCCGTAAAACTCCATATCCCGAGCATTCTGGATAACAGGTCCCAAATCTATATAAGGACATTATGAGGCTCTTGGCTGAGTGTTTTTATACAGGTCATGGAACTCTGAGATGACTTCTAATTTCCTCATATTTTAAAAAGGAGATTCATTATTCCTTATAATACACACATATCAGAGTCACCTCTGCTGCTTCAAATGAAAGTTCTGTTCCCCTAATCTAAAGGGGTGGCCTCTGGTGCATTAATCCTTTTGATAAGAAAAAATGTCCCCGCTACCTCTCTATTAGCGATGGACGAATTTATTTGCGAAGCATGGATCCACGCATGGACACCAACAGCAAATGTTTTTGCACAACTGGCGTGAAAATTCGCTTTGAGAAATTCACTGCGAGAAAAAAATTGTCGCTCGCAAAATTATTTGGACACCCATTGACATTTAGACAAAAGGGTCGCACTTGTAAAAATTGTCGCTCGTCAAAATTGTCACACGTCAAAATAATTTTGACGCCCATTGACTTCAATGTGTTTCGCAAATTTTTCAGCGAATCTAAACGGGACAGATTCGCCCATCACTACTCTATAATGCTCTCTACTGTAGTAAAAGTCTGACTCGGGGACCTAGTTCTAATCCTTAAATTTTTATAAGGGGAAAAATCTGAATTTTTAGAGGGAAAAAAACTCAAATTCTTCTAGATTTAATATGCTTCAAAGATACTCCGTCCCCATAGGCTAACATTGACTTCGGTAGCTTTTAGCTGCCGAACTAGGGGGTCGAAGTTTTTTTTAAAGAGACAGTACTTCGACTATCGAATGGTCGAATAGTCGAACGATTTTTAGTTTGAATCCTTCGATTCGAAGTCGTAGTCGTAGTCGAAGGTCGAAGTAGCCCATTCGATGGTCGAAGTAGCCAAAAAATACTTCGAAATTCGAAGTTTTTTTACTTCGAATCCTTCACTCGAATTTAGTGAATCGGCCCCTAAGTGTCAGACGGCAGTCATTTCTTGAAAGGACATTTGGAACTTAAATGACAGTTTCTGTATAAACAATCATCTATGAAAACACAAATCAAATCAAAAGCATGGAGATTGGTTGATCCTCTCTTGATGTATGAAGACCTTTTAATTATGCTAAACATGAGAGGGTTAACTGCTCATCTGATAGTTGTAATTGGTTGATGAGCTGAACTGTGAATTTAAAATCCCCTGCTAGCATCATCTGCCACTGAATTTCTGTAGGACCTCGACAACTTTTACCTGGCAAAGTCTTGTATTAGGGGTTTTAGCGGTTTTTACACTTGATAAATCTTGAAAAAAATTTTGAGATATTTTAAAAAATGAGAAATCCACAAATTTTAGAGATTCGTGGAAAAACATTGAAATTCAATTGTTAGTAAATGACCCCCCTAGGTGTTAATTTGCACTTGTATACTTGCCCATATCAACAAATCACATCTTAGGCTTTATTTTCTAACTAATAGTAGACTGATCATCATTCAGGGGTCCATTTATCAACATTCTGATTTTAGTGGTTTTGGAAACCATGGAAAAAAAACACAAAAAAAGTTCTCTAAAACCAGGACTGTCAACAGGGCCGGATTTACATAGTGGGCGCCCCTAGGCCCACTGCCGTTCGTCGCCCCTCTCCCCTCCAGGGGGACAGGAGCAATGGGGATTGGTGCATGGGAAATTTAAAAAATGGTTGTATCTCCAGCGCATCCCCAGTGTTTTTGAACCAATGTGGGTGTGGTTGGGCAGCATACCACCCCCCTAAAATCTTGCCACCCTAGGCCCGGGCCTAGGTGGCCTTTCCACAAATCCGGGCCTGACTGTCAAGTAATTTTTTCAATAACCTAATATAAAAAGCACAAATGCATAAAAATGCGGAACTAATCCAAATACTAATATGAACCTAGAAAACCTAGAAATCCTAGAATTTTTCTTCAAAACACAAAAAAAAAAGCAGAAAACTTCTACAAGCTTGAATTAAAGACAGATTCTGCAGTTGGAAAATGACAAATCCCATTAGTATTTTTCGTGTTTTTTTTTTTTATTATATGTTACACTTTTTCTGTGGTTTAGAGTAATAAGTATAACTCACATTTTTTTGCAATAAAAAATACAATTCATGAAAATGAAAGAAATGCAAACATTAGTAAATTGGTGACTCAGTGTTTGCAAAGGATAATTGTATGTGTGCTAGTTAGCACTTATTTTTGCAAAGGATCACTTTTAATTGTTATTTATTTACTAATACATTTGGCCATATGCTAATTAAGCAGCAGTGTGTAAGTGCAATTTACATTTACATTAAACTCATTTCGCCAGTTGGTGAGCACATATGTAGTAGATAGGGATGCACCGAATCTGCTATTTTGGATTCGGCCAAACCCCCGAATCCTTCACAAAAGATTCGACCAAATACCGAACCAAATCCGAATCATATGCAAATTAGGGGTGGGAAGGGGGAAACATTTTTTCATTCCTCTAATTTGCATATGCATATGTAAATTCGGCCGGTCTGAAAATCCTGCTGAAAAAGGCCGAATCCCGAACCCAATCCTGAATTCGGTGCATCCCTAGTAGAAGTAGTCAATAGCAACACTGAAATTGTTCATGTACTGTATACTCATGATGAGTCTTAATATGCATGATTTTCTATACCTTTCTGTTGCACATCACATAATCAAACAATATGAGCACAAGAGATATATATTTGATGACATTCTGAACAGATCTTGCCTTTCTTCATAATCTTGTTTCCATCATATGCCTCAAGGTGATGATCATTCATTCATTGTTTCATGTTCTAACTTATTATTCCATTCGTTGACAGTCCTACTATGAATACCACCAACCTTGCTCATCTAATTATTTACCATAGGTTTTAGAGCTCTCACTGTATTGATGACATTGAGATATACATTCGCCTCCGCTCATCACATCCATGTTTCAATATGAATTATAATTCAGTATTTGACAAAGACAGGTCTTGGTTCTGTATATCATTTGTAAAAGGGGAGCTATCATGAAAAAAATGCATTCATACCAGCATTATGCTATAGAAATAATAGACAATTATGTTCTGTACTATTTCTGAAACAATCATGTTTCTCTTCACTGTCCTTCTAGGGTTTTAAGGTTCTAAGTCATAATTATATATCTCTCTATTAGTATTTCTAGTACAGAAGGCACTTCATATGAGTATGGGTATGTCTAAATATCTATCTTAAATTAGCAAGGACTCTACAAATTGTTCCCTTCAAACTAAGGTTATGGATTACATTTTCCACTTGATGGTATCTCCATTTATCCCTATAAGACCATATACCTTTATTCTTTTCTACTGTAGTTGCAGAGTCTGTCTATTATTGTAGAAAATATCAGCATAGGTTTGTTAATTCCAAAAGTGGAAACAAATCCCAAAAAACTCATTCTCACTTGTATAGGCTATCTATACTTTTGTTTCAATTCCATATAAAAAATGAAGAGTGTTCTTCAAGTCTTTCAAATACATATAAAACATAAATTGTTTTGTTGCCCAAATGCTTGCTTTGTTTCTTGTAGTGGCAGGGCACAAGCTCAGATTCGCGGAAATTAGTCGCCCAGGCGTCAAATCTCCTCTTCTTCGGGGCAACTAATCTCCCCGAACTGCCTCCCATCGGCTAGAATGTAAATTACGGGTGGGATGGCACTTGGAGCAATTCGTTTTCCAAAGTGGCCCGAAGTTGCCTCTCAAGGAAACTTCAGACGACTTCGGAAAACAAAGCTTTCCGAGTGTTATCCCGCTGGCGATTTACATTCTAGCTGGTGGGAGGCAGTTCAGGGAGATTAGTTGCCGGGCGACTAATCTCCCCGAATCTGAGTGTGTGCCCTGACTAAAGAGGAACATAATTCAGTTCTTATAACTAAGTGGCATTAGTTAATATTTGCACCCCTAGGTATTTATACAGATATCTCGGTAGTTGAAATGAAAGTTAAGGTGGCCATACATGGCCGACCAAGTCGGCAGGTTAATGGCCCGTGTATGGGGCCCTCCGACAGGCTTCCCCAATCGATATCTGGCCGAAAGTCGGCCAGATGTTGATTGGACAGGACTAAAAATCCCATTGGATCGCGGCCGCATCTGTTTGTTGACCACCTGTTACCCATCGTTAGGATCTGATAGTTGAGCTCTAGGGCCCACGATCAGATCAGCCCGATATTGCCCACCTCATCGCCAAACGAGCGGATCTCTCCGTGTATGGCCACCTTAACTCTCTGAATGAAATTAACGGATAGCGCCTCTAATTTTTCATATTTATCTTATTGTTTGAGCACAGTCCATGAAGTGTCAATTCTAAGGCAATGAGATCATGGGATTAATCACTATAAGTAAAAGGTCAGCAGCAAAAGCAGCTGTTTATATTCATAAAAAGAAGATGGGGCAGTCTGTTCCATGGCAGCAGTAAAACAAAGAGATTAAGAGAATTCAATACAGAGAATTTGAACACACACAAAAAAAAAAACCACTAAAGGGCCTATTTACTAAAATTCAGATTTCTATTTTTTCACGAATCGCATTTTTTTCTCTAATAATTTGTGTTTTTTTAAAAAAAATTCTCTAAAACTCTAAAAATTCTAGATTAAAACCAGGAAAAACTCTAATACATGACTTTGCCAAGTAAAAACAGTCAAGTTCTCATAGAAGTCAATGGGAGCTGTAACAATCCTGTTGGACCTTTTCTTTTAGCCATTCAGACTTTAAGAGGATTTCTGACATTTTTTCACTTGTAATGGTCCAAGGTTTTGCTAACATTCATTCTTTTTTTTTTTTGGGAACATTCAGCACTTATTTACATTTGTACTTTTAATAACTTTCATTTCTGATTTTAGAGAAAAAGAGTTTAATCGAGATTTCAAAAAGCTTGAATACCACTAAAATTCAACCATCAATAAATGGGCCTCCATGTCTACTCACGTACAGTAACCCACAGCAACCAATCAGCATGGGGTGTTTCCTAGTCACCTGTTTAAAGCAAATATCTTGATTTGATTGCTAGAGTTTTCTGCACCTGGGCCAACTCTGTGCCTTTTATTACATGTAGGGGATAGAATATTATAAAAGAAATGTAAATAGACCAAGGGGCCCATTTATTAAACCCCTATTTTTTCTGGTCGAGGTTTTTAAGGGGAAAATTTGAATTTTTCATGGAAAGAAAACTCGAATTTTTAGAGATTTATCATACCCCAAAACTATATATAAATCCAAATCTGAAAATATGCCATCTCAAACCTGACAAGGTCATGTAGAAGTCAATGACAGATGTCCCTGTAGATGCTTTTTTGAAATCGTGATCTGCATTGGATTATCTGAAATGTGGGGTTTTTGTCCGATAATCTGAAAAAGTCATGTTTTTGCAGATAAAACTCGATAAAATGGAGTTTTTTGGAGAATCGATCGTGCGATACAATTTTTTTTGTGATGTTTGGTCGCTATTATTTTTTTGAGAAAAATTATTGATAAATGAGTTCTATTTGGGAAGGGAGTTAGATTGACTTTTATTGACATAAAAAAAAAATAGATCAATTCAAGTTTTAGTAAAACAACCCCTTACAATAGATTCAAGAATACTATGGGGCCCGATTCACCAAAGGTCGAAAAAGTGTTATTTATAGCATGCCTTAAAAATTGTATCACTTCTTATATTTTTAATATTAACGATCAATTCACTAAAAGTTCACTTGTCTAACTTAAGAAACAATATTTTTACGTTAATTTTAGCTGAATTGTGTGCGGTATTTTATAGCATGAGTTATTTTGTGCGATATTTTAAGGCATTTGATATTGTCACACATTATTAGTGCAATCTATAGCACCTAAGACATTCGGGATGTCACTGGCAGAATAGAAGTCTCTTTTTACAGTATTTTAGTGATTCCTTTCCCTGGGAAACTTAATATAATTCATGACTGCATTCTGGATCTGCTCAAGGTATCATGAAAATGTGTTAGAGGCTGTAGGTAAAGCTCCAGTTCCTCATAAAGGTCTTTAATTGCTGCCCTACAGCTCCTCACTACATCTTCCTCTATTAATTCTTCTGATGTTGTTTAGTAACGCCTACTCCTGGGAGATGTTAAATTTCCCAGTAATTATCGCACTATTTTATGCTTGTATCACTTAAAAGATGTTAGTGAATAATGCGTTAGGATTAATTATTCTCTATAAGTATCTATCATCTATCTATCTATCCATCTATCTATCTATCTAATAATTCCATTTCAATTCGAATACCACTGTGCAGGAATGTAGAATAAACGCTTGCGATATGTCTATTAGAGCATGCGAAAATCACTCCTTAAATAACGCGTCTTAAATAACGCACAAAACTGTGCGTTAAGGAATAACGACCTTTTGTGAATCGGCCACTATATATTTAATATATTGTAAGGAAATGGAATTATTAGAGAGATAAATAGATAGATAGATACCTGTAGATAGAAATGAGCCTTTAACAGACTTGAGAGCCATTATTACTAAATTCGAGTTCTATTCTGACTTGGTTATGCCACAATGGGCTGCTGAGTGGCTTCCCTTAGTTAAAAAAATTGTAAATAATGAATTATGAACCTGTTTTATCACCCTCTTTCTTTCTTTTTCTCTCTGTTAAAGGTAGATTTATGGGAGGTATAAAGGAAAACACACTGCAACCATTCAATATTATCTGTCAATTTCAAAGGTTTGGATTTAATGACCATGTGACTAAAGTGGAAAATCGACAGAGCCACAAATACAAATTTTGTAGATGTCAGATGCTTGAGAATGCATAGTAAGTAAGAGAACACTACTGTTAATAGACTAACGTTAAAAGAGAGACTTAAATGGATAAAAGCTATTAGTCTTCTCTCTCCTTGTTAGCCATTGCTTAAAGGACAGATGCCTCTGAGCCACACTGAGAAATCAATAATGCTGGTTGAAACTACAACATACCCACCCAAGTGTCCATAGGTCTACATTTTAACCTTCATGTCTGCTCCACCTTGACTTTTTTTTTTCAAGCAGTTTTTAGGATTCACTGATTAATAGATGTTTTTACAGAGATTTCAAACCTTTTTCATTTGGAGACAGCTTATTCACTCATAAAACTGTATAGAGTTTCCCGGACGGCAATACAAATTATTTGCAAAAATGTATGACTATTTATATCTCATATGTATGTTATTTTTATATTTTGTGACCTGCTTTTTAACACTGCAAAACAGGCCATGCTTTTAAAAAGTGTTTTATAATAAACAGATCAAATAACCACAAGCAGGTGGCACTATTTTGTGAATGATGTTTAATTTTCTGTTTATCAACTGTATAAAAATATTTGTGAGTACAATGCCTCAGAGCAAAATGTAGTAATATAAAAATGTATAATCCATCAATGATCTTGTCTTTCTCATTGTTTCTTTAACTGCAATGTAACACTGTATATGCACATGGATACAATAAGATTCATATTTACAAAGTGACAGACAGGTGATAAATACTGTAGCTAGATAGATGGATATTGATAAATGCAGACGTACATTCATTCTTAGACAGATACAGTATATTATTGATGAACAAATGGTGAAAAGAGGTGGAGAGAGATAACACACTGGAGATAGATAGATAGATATATAGATGATAGATAGATAGATAGATAGATAGATAGATAGATAGATAGATAGATAGATAGATAGATAGATGATAGATAGAGAAGAACAGATGTAGATAAATGCTGAAGTAAAAAGGGAGAGAAAGAGGGTAAGCCTATAAAGAAACAAATTCACTGTGAATAGATGGATAGACAGCTGGACAGATAGATGATGCATAGATAGTCCAATAGATGGATGGATGGATGGATGGATGGATAGATGGATAGATGGATAGATGGATAGATGGATAGATGGATAGATGGATAGATAGATGGATAGATAGATGGATAGATAGATTAGATAGATTAGATAGATAGATGATAGATAGATAGATAGATAGATAGATAGATAGATAGATAGATAGATAGATAGATAGATAGATAGATAGATAGATAGATAGATAGATAGATAGATAGATAGATACTGCTCACTGAACAAATGAGTTGTGGGACTTGTCCATGGTGCTGAAAGGCGCAGCGGCAGAGATGTAGGAGAGAGGGTTTTGGAGACTTCTGACAGACAGCACGTTAACAAGAGATGAGCAATGAGCAGGATTGCATTGTGCTGGCTATTTTACTACTGGACTTTAACGTGCCTGAATGACAGATGATGATCCTAGCCTGAAGAAAACAAAGATGATGAATTCTGCAAAGCGCATTCTATTGCGGATAATTCAGCGCCTGCTTTGCGACAGAGTCGTACTTTTTCCCCAGTTCTTTCACACGTGCGTCAGAGTTAGAGTCTTCTGACGTAACACAAGACCAGTATCAAATCTTATTTAGCAACGTTAGGAAGCCAATTAAGATTGCACTGTGCCAACGCTAAATCTGAGAAGAAGGACATACTGTCTGTCTGTCTCTGAATGTTTCTTATTTTTTTAGCTTTCGCCATTTCAGTTTGTTTTTTTTTCAGCCATGGTTTTTGTATTGTCAGTGTTGGTGCTAAGTGAAAGGTCTCCACATTCTGCTCGCAAACATAATGAAGGCAGACAAGACAAACAGAATTGTACAGCAGAGCCTGTTGCTAATCTCCCAGCCTCCCAGCAGGAGGGAGGACAAAGGGGGAGAGTTGCAGTCCATCCTCTGAATGCTTTGCACGCATGAGATAAGGCCATGTAATAATAAAGCACACACAGAGCTGGACTGAGAACTGAGCCCATGGGGAGGGATGGGCAAATTCTGCAGGTTATTAAAGTAGACATACAGTACATGCAGCTTTGACCTGCTGCTGCTGCTGCTCTTTCTGCTGATGCTGACATGGCCCTTGGGAATGTGCTGGAGTCTCCTATACCTGCTGCACTGTCATAAATGTTTTCATTGCATCATAAGAACACACTGATGTAAATGTATAAACACACACACACACATACACCTTCCTCTTCCCCCCATACTGTAACTAATTGCTCATTAATGAGAAATCTCTCTGGCGGGCAGGTTATCACAGCAGTGTGCAGGATCAATGCCATGAAGCATTTCTAGCCAGCGCCGCTTTTTAACGATCCCTGGCACGTCCGTTTGCGTTAGTTCTCGGGCTATTCCTTGTGCAGCTGCTGCAGTCTTTGCTTCTTGCGTCTGGCAACAATCGCGCGCGCGCGCCTGCCGGAGAAAGGATGACCAAGAGGCGAATGCCAATGCTGAAAGTATTTCATGGTGATTGATTCCAATCTGCTTGTTATTTCTTTTCTAGGAGGAGGGGCAGCCCCTGTGGCAGTTGATTCAGGGAGGAGCAGCCGGGGAGGGAGATGTGCAGAATACTATTGAATTAGAACACATCTCACTGCTTCATGGGGCTGTATCTTTATATATATATATTTTTTAATAGTAAGGTTTCTGCTGCCCATAAGCTGGAGGGGATGTTCCCTGGTAAAGGTGCAAGTTTTCAAGTAGAATTAGTGTCAGATGTACATGTGAGCTGGTTGTTGCTGCTGCTGCTGCTGCTGGAGGAGGAGGAGGAGGGGTGTCAGTGTGACATATAGGGTGGGCAGCATTCCTGCTCTATCTATTCCACAATCGCTGCCTTCTTCTTTCAGATCCCTACCTGCGTGTGGATGATTCACTGGGAGGATTCCTGCTGGAGCCTCACTATGCAAGAGGAGATGCAGCAGCTGCACGGTGGCAACGACACGATGGGGACATTTCCTAGACGTTTCTAAGATTTTTAGACTGCCCCCCTCCTCCCCATCATGATGTGCTGACAGCTAAATAATCGCCTGAGACCAATGAAATACACAAAATTGTATCTATGCGGTGATCTTTCCAATGCAGCAATGAGGCAGGTTGATTCGTATCTCTGGCTGAGACCCTATCAAATACTGACGGGCTTGTGAGAGGCTGAGTTAGGGAAGAGGCTCCTTTAACTTTTATATTCGTCTCAAGCCTCCCCTCTAGATCGACATCTACTTTACAACTGTCAGTCTTCTCTCTCGCTGCGGGAAGTCATCATGGGACTCACCTAATAAAGTGAACAGATACTTCCCATTCTCTGGATGCTGCAAGATGTTTAAATGAACAGCTGGGGGAAAGAAAAAGTCCCACTCACCTGGACCATGGCCACTTATCTCCATTGCCATAGAAACACGGGACGCTAATCCCTGGGCAATTAAAACCAGTTTTCAGGTCAACTTTCCCGACTGTCAGTTGCAGGCAGTTGTAATGAATTAAGCAGGTAAGAGCCGCTTCCTTTGGGAGGAGGATGATGATGATGATGATGAGGATTTGGTAACTGTTTCCTAATATGCGTTTACACTTACTGGGAAGTCAGAGAAATGCAAGGACCCCACTTTTTATATTGCACCTCTTACATTTTCATTTAGTAAGAATTGCGCATCCAGAGATCTTTACCCCCAGACTGTACTTACTAATGGTGTAAGTTGTGGAGCATCAGTTGATTTCCCCATTAATTAAGAGAACATCTGTGTAGGTTGGGGGTCCCTGATGGTCCTGGCCAGGCTCTGGTGGAGCTTCCGATCTTCTCAGCCTGTGACTCTCCCCCTCCTAAGCTGCCTCTGCACTAGGATGTTGCGGAAGGTTCTGCACAGGGGGCTGAGAAATTGCTTTTCAAGACTTGGCTTTTTTATTGCCAGCCATCCAGTATTTTTTATCTCGGCCCCAGTATTGATCTCGATCTTGCTGGGGGCCAGTTTCAGTAGGTATAGGGTGGAGGAGAACATCGAATATTTGCTTGCCCCTAAACACAGCCTGGCCAAGATAGAGAGGAACCTAGTGGATAGCCTGTTCCCAGTAAATCGATCCAAGCATCGTCTGTATTCTGATCTGCAAACTCCTGGAAGGTACGGCAGGGTCATCATCACATCTTCTAGAAGAGCCAACATGTTGGACCAACATCACACTGATCTTATCTTAAAGGTAAGTAGCTGCTGCATAACCTGCTTCATTTCACTTGGCTCTCATTGTAGACACTGCTTCACTCCACCTGTTGCCTTGCTATCATTTACTAAACCCATTTTGCTTTATGTCCACCACATCTGTAAATCCTTATCTAGACACCCTTAGTACCCTTCCCAATAAATGCATTCATTTTATGCCTTTATGGGTATTTGCTAACTTGCTGTCTGGAAAAGTTTTTCTTTTTGCCCTGCAACGATGCATATATTGCAACAGTAAAAAGAATATCACCTGCAATGACATTTTAATGCCTTCTTTAACTATTCCAGCTTTTTTTGCAGTTAGGAAATGATCATAGGCTCCCATGCTATGGCATGACACACACACACAAGAACTCCTTGCTTTGGGGTTTGAAAAACAACAAATGTTTAAGAACAATAAGGAGCATATTTCATTTCCATGCAATTTTTAAAAGCGTATTTATCAAAGGGTGAAAGTGAAAGTTCACCATTAGATAAATATGCCTTCAAAAATCCCATAGAGATGAATGGAGAGAGGCGGTATTTCATGCTAGTGGACTGTTGCAAACTCTAACTTTAATCTTTGATAAGTATAAGTATAGGTATAAGTATACCCCTGAATGTTTAGTATTGTTATATTACATATAAAGCCCTCTAAAGCTTAAAGGGGTTGGAGACCTTACAAATAATTATTAGTATAATGTAGAGAGTGATATTCTGAGACAATTTGCAATTGGTTTTCATTTTTTATTATTTGTGTTTTTTGAGTTATTTAACTTTTTATTCAGCAGCTCTCCAGTGTGCAGTTTTAGCAATCAGGTTGCTAGGGTCCAAATTATCCTAGCAACCATGCACTGACTTGAGCAAGAGACTGGAATATGAATAGGAGAGGGCCTGAACAGAAAGCAATACATTTGTAGCCTTACAGAGCATTTGTTTTTTTTCAGATGGGGTCAGTGACCCCTATTTGAAAGCTGAATAGAGTCAGAAAAAGAAGGCAAGTTATTCCAAAATGATAAATAATGAAGACCAATTGAAAAGTTGCTTGGCATTGGCCATTCAATAACATACTAAAAGTTAACTTAAAATTGAACCACTCCTTTAAAGAGGTTATTCACCTTCCAAAACTTTTTTCAGTTCAGTTGTATTCAGGTCATTCACCAGAAATAAAGGCTTTCTTACAGATACTTTATCATTTTTGATATTGAAGGTTTTTTTCAATTTCATCTTTGTCCCTGCTGAGCAGAATCACTGATTTTCATAACAGGCAGCTGTTAGAATTGATACAATAGTTGCTAATACTCCACAGATGCTGCTGAGAAATGTATCAACTAATGTAGTAAATTGTAGCAGTTCAGAATCTGCACCTGGATCACTGAGCTGCCAGACTGAAGCACCAGAGAGTAACACTTTAAACTTCAATTTTAAAATAATGGTCAAAAATAAAAAAAATGGAAAGTCATCGAAAAAGGTGTTGATGAAAAACCTGAAAACGACCGAACTGAAAAAAAGAGTTTGGAAGGTGAACAACCTCTTTAAACGACACTGTTGCAATTAATAGGGTTCACGTTTCAGGGATTCCAAGCAGTGTTTTGGAAGATTAAATTCTTCCATCTAATGTAATACCAGTTGAAGATATAATACAGAAATGCAACTATTATTCACCCAATGAGCAGTTAGTCTTTGTGTCATGTCACTTGCATTTGGGTATGACAAGTTTCCACACTGCCCTTTAGTTTTGCTATAGGAAAAGTTGTCATTGAATGTTGCAGTTTGTGCAGAACCCATAGAGGCTTTACCTTGCAAAAGTTTTCTGTGCTCCTTTGTACTGCGGTGAGCTAGTGAATAGGCAACCTAAAGCTATCTGAAGGATATTTAAAATTAACTGATGTGTATTAAAATGTGAATCTCACAAATATCCATTGTATAGATGAAGGAAATTAAAAGGAGTAAATAGGAACCCACTCCTCATTTTTGTCCTGTAGAACTGCAGCAGGACATTGGAGATTGTTACATCGCTGTTTGTATTAGTGTTAGAGCTCATAGATGCAGATCTTTTTACTTAGGAAGCACTTTAATTAGATTGCAAATGCAGAAACATATGTGAAATGACGAGTGCACTACTGAGCAATATACAAGAGTTTATCTAAGTGTTTACACAGTGCACACATTTCTAGAATTTGCACCAGCTTCAGATTAATATCGGGGTCTGTGAAAGCAAATTGCAACCTAAGTATTCGTTTTATATAGGAGTGTGACAGGTACTGAGCATGCAGAGTGGCCATAAACATTTATATGGTTAATAAATGCAAAAAATGTATTCGGTTTTAACCGGCAAATGCAGTGTAACAGGCATTAAATACATATTGCTTTTATATGCCCAATCATCCATGTGCAGATCATCAGCTGAAGCCCTGGCCTGCCAGACTCTGCAAGCTAGTTTTAAAATCCCTTAGGGTCCTTAGACACAGGCCTGTAAAAATGCATCTACTGAAAGGTGTGCTGAATGTATAAAAATGTCTATTTTATGTTTACATGTGTTTACATGTGTTTTTAACACACGTTTTTAAGCTGCATCAGCTCCATCAGATACAGCATCTGAAAGCTGATGGGTAATTACAGGCAAATAGAGTAGAATCAATTAGCTCATGTCTTTGAGGCAGCCCTGACACGTACACCAGTACACCCCCCCCCCAAAAAAAATTTTGGTATGTAAAAGTCCTTTGGTCCTTCCAAGGGGCAGATTTACTAAAGAGCAAAGTGATTAAAGCTGGTGAAGATTCGTCAGCGTTACCCCTTTCAGGCACTTCGATTTACTAACGGGCACAGGCGTAACTTCACAAGTGAAAGAGACAGACGCTATTGCTCATTCGCACTCTATCACTAGCCGAATTCACTAAGGTGCGGATTTTACTGAATGTTACCTGTTCCGCCAGACTTGCCTTTGTCAGCTCAGACCAGGCGAAGTGCATTGGAATGAATAGATCTTCCTCAATTTTTAGTGGAAACATTTTCTAAGTCCCAAAAAACGCTGGCGTCTTTTCAGAGTGATAGCCTGCACACTGGACTCATGTAGGGCATTATAACAACTCTGTTTTTTTAATCAAGGTTCCCTGGACTTGTGTAAAGTGACGAATTTGTTGCAACATAGACGGGCATTCAACTTTATAATTTCCCGCAGTATGCAAATAAGCCAACGCTAGCGCATCTTTGATTTGATTGCCGAAGTAACGTTAGCAAAAATTCGCCAGTGTTCGGCGGCCTGGACGTAACTTCGTATTTTTGTAAATTAGTGTTGTGTGAGCGAATTTTCGCCTGGCGAATTTCGCAGGTTAGTGAAACTGCCCCCAAGACGTCTGCAGCCTTGGCGCACTGAAGGATCCAAGCATGCATCTTTTTTTAAAATGTATCTATTCAAATACTGTGGGGTTTTTTTCTACTGCGGTCTGCAATCCTGCCTATAGTTACATTTTATATTGTGATCTATGCACAGCATTTTCAAGACATGTGGGGCCTCATTTAATAATAGACTAAAACCAGACAGGAAGTTATTATCCCCCCCCCACACACACACTTTTCTCTGGAATTTGTCCTTTATCTCTAACTAGCAGCATTTCTGCTTTCAACTCATTTGCTGTCACTTAAAGAGGTGCATTGGCACAGGGTGTAACAATCAGGGTGCACAACTTCTTTTTGGTATTTTTGTGCTTAGTGGTTACATAAATGAGGCTGACAGTCTGCAGTACTCAATTCATGCAAACCAGGGGCAAGTAATAATAAAAATCTTTATTATGCTTTATTTTCAATGTATCCTTAAAGTGACAAGAAATTGGTTGTATCAAAGTGGTAAATTAAATACCTACGTGCCTCCCCTACTTGCCCCCTGTGCTGCAGAAATTATCCTGATTTTATTAAGAGGTGTCAGGGAAAGCTTCAGGGTGCTCTTGTTACCTGTGCCCTGTTCATAATCCAGGCTCTTTTAACATCAGCTGGACAGCAGGACAGCAGTAAAGAAAGACTGCAGCTTATCAAAGCCTAAGTCAGGTGACTGAAGGAATTTCTGGAGTTTTGAAAAATGGGGGCAGATTAACTAAAGGGCGAAGTGACTAACAATGGCAAAGATTCGCCAGCGTTACTATTTTCAGGGACTTTGCAGATTTACTAATGGGCGCAGGCATCACTTCGCTAGCAGTGATTCGCACTCTATCACCAGATGAATTTTCGCTCTGGCGAATGGACATTACTCCACAAACTCCTTAAGATGCGGATTTTACTGAACGTTACCTCTTTCGCCAGACTTGCCTTTGCCAGCTCAGACCAGGCAAAGTGCATTGGAGTGCATAGATCTTCCTCAATCTTCAGTTACTTACATCATTTTTTTTTTTTTGTATATTCTTTATTTAAGAAATAAGCATTATCATATACAGAAAAAGGAAGAAACAAAAATATTCACATAGCAAGTACATTGAATCCAATAATTTCTCATACAAAGTGTGTTAAAGTAATAGCGCACGATAAAATGAAGCAAAAGCATCATATTAAGTATGTAAACACATTATCTCAGTTACTAATCTAGGCGTTCACCAGATAAATTCAATCCTGGTCTGTGAATCTCGAAGTATTACATGCCTATGTATTTCTTGTATTAACCTGAGAAGCTTTACAATAGTACCGAGATAAGAATAGCAATAAATAACCTCAATAGGATTCAGTCATACTCCAAGCCAGTGAAGAAATAATAAAAAAAAAAAAAGGAAAAAACAACGACAAGAAGAAAGAAAAGGGAAGCGAAGAAAAAGTAGAAGAGGTGCTCAGCCAATTCCAAACCAAAACACATGTCTGTCATAATACCGAATATGTATCTATGCAGGTACCAGTGAGGTTATAGTGGGAAAAGTAGCCCCCAGTTACGTGGAAAAAGTTCCAAAAAAATGCTGGTGTCTTTGCCTTATTTCAAGGTGATAGCCTGCAAAAGTTCTTTAATTTTTTGGGGGGTAAGCGGGTTCCCCCATACATTTTCTAAAATATGGAACATTAACTATGCAGTGGGCTCATGTGTAGAGCATTATAACAACTCTATTTTATTTATTAAGGTTCCCTGGGCTTGTGTAGTGTAATGTATTTGCTGCAACATATACGTCCATTCAACTTTAAATGTCTTGCCATATGCAAATTAGCCTAAGCGAAGACCTCAAGCAAAGTTGCGTTAGGGCAGGACTACACAGCCGATTCCGCCGCGATCCGATGCGCTGCGCAAAATCAAATAAGGAAATAAGGTAAGTAATTCAATTGTCCCATCATGTCGCATTGTTGATGTGACGCGACACGACTGTCAGATGCAGACGCTGCAGCTGCATCTGCTTCCGCATCAACAATGCGACACGATCCGACACTGCCATTACTTACCTTGTTTCCGTCGCATCCGACGTGTCACCTGTGATTTTGCGCAGTGCGGAGGATCGCGGCGGAATCGGCCGCGTAGTCCTGCCCTTAGGCAGAATTGAACACTAGCGCATCTTCGCTTTGCTCCCTTTGCGCCCTAGACGCAACTTCGCACTTTAGTAAATTAGCATTGTCTCAATCAATTTTCATCTGGAGAAGCTGTGAAGCCATCGCTGGCGAATTTTTGCCGCTTAGTAAATTTACCCCATGGTCTGCCTCAATTCTAAAATTAGATATAAAAAAAAATGATTTGTTCTTTTTGTTAAAAAAATGGATTTCAGTACAGGATTACAGGTGAGGAGCACAATTAATTGATGTGTATCCTTATGCGGCAGTGGCACACATATTAAGCCAATTGCAGTGTCTTTAAATTAAATTGCAGTGATACATTATTGAGAATTGACACAAATGCCTTCTTATTATAATGAAGGAGTTTCCAATGCGCATGGTAAATGCGTGATTATTCCCCTCCACCCCAAACGAGATAATCTACATACTGGACCATTGATCGTCCTCCTCCTCTTCTGCAAGCGCTGCACTTCCCATTGAGTGTAATGTGAGGAGACTGGCAGTAGTTGTTGACATTTTGTCAATGGGATTTTTACAGAGGGCAAAAAGGCATAATGTTTAAATGCCACCTGTCTTTGCCTCAAGTTAAAAACTTCCCTTCCATCTAAAAGCATTTTGTATCACACTGTATTCAGCCCTCATTTCTGCAAATGCATTCACATTTGTCAGGTGATAAATACAGACCTCCCTTAGCTCCCTGCACCCACAGGCACTCATTCTTGTTCCTAGGTAATATCACCCAAGTAAGGGCATGAAGATCCCCTTCTCATGTCACCCTATTTGTGGCTGGCACAACTTACGTACAAATGATTGTGCTTTGTTGCTGCAATAGCAATTATACACTGTGCTGTGGTTGCAGAAAATTGCAATTTGCACCTATATTTGCACTTTGTACTACTAATGAGACTTATTTTCTTTGACAGTTACACTAGTCTAATGCATGTGTGTGTGTCTTATGCATTTGTACGTGAGAGCATGACTCTCAGGTGTATAAATATACAGGGAAAACGTGAGGAAATGTTTCTTACACTTTCCTAATGAAATGTAGCTACAGATGGATCCATCCATCAAGCCATATGTCACAGTGTGTTAACTTAAATAGCTACTTCAAGAATAAACAGTGATCTATCTGCAATTCAACCTATTCCCTCGTGCTGAAATTCAGCAATAGTAGAATAGATTATTTATTGTGGATTCACATATAGGCCATGTCTTGGTTCTGCTACGCTAATCTTTGTCGTTGTCTATACTTTTCAATGCTATTTTGTAGGTCTGCCAGAGTTTTGCATGGAAGTGTATGAATGGCAAGGAAATGAATGAAAAGTCAGGTGACAAGACTTCAGTCGAATGACATAGACAGTTTGTAAAATGAGATAGCAGACACAGCACTGTTAGGAGGAGATAGGAAGCACTTGTAATCATTAGATGTTGAGATTTGTTGGGACACAGAGAACAGAAGGTCCAAGAGAGCTTTTGGCAATTGAACACAGGCATGGAAACACAAGGTACAGCTATTAAATAAATCAATTTCTTTAGAAATGATTTCCTTTTTCTCTGTAACAATAAAACAGTATTTTGTACTTGATCCTAACTAAGCTATAATTAATCCTTATTGGAAGCAAAACCAGCCTATTGGGTTTATTTAATGTCAAACTATTTTTTAGACTTAATTACAGAAAGATTCCTTATCCGGAATACCCCAGGTCCTGAGCTTTTTGGATAATAAGTCCCATACCTGTATATGTTTTGGAAGAAGATACAAATTGACCATATATATATATATATATATATATATATATATATATATATATATATATATATATATATATATAGAGAGATATATATGTATATATATATTTATATATATATATATAGATATATATATATATATATATATATATATATATATATATATATTTATATATATATTTATATTTATATATATATTTATATATATATATATATATATATATATATATATATATATATATATAATACACAAAAGCCATGAATATCTTGTAAATTATATCCTTATAAACGGTGAGTTCTGATGTCATCAGTTATAAACGGTGAGTAGTGATGTCATTTCTGTCACATGACTCACTAAAACTTGTGTATTATAATAAATAAAGTACCCCCTGCTATAAAATATGAGGATATTAGAAGTAACCTCGGAGTTTCATGCCCCTGTATGAATATGGTCATGAAACTCTTCGGTAACTTATAATATCCTTATATTTTACAAAAGGGGGTACTTTATTCCCTATATATATTTGCCCTTTGAGCGATACCACCTAAAGATCTATTACATACTACATAATTTTACCAAGAGTTTTGTTTTGCCCAAAAAAACAACCGCTAGCTGACTTAAAAAAAAAAAATTGGCCATTGACTCTAAGGGTACAACTACAAAAGCGTCTTCAACGCGATTCCGGTGGATCCGACGTGGTGCGCCAAAACGCAGGCATCAAGTCGGATGCGATGGAAAATAAGGTAAGCAAAAGCAATGTCGCAGCATCGGCTGAACACTGTGACAACATTCGACATTTGTATTTCTTACCTTATTTTCCATGGCATCCGACTTGATGGTTTGCTAACATTTGGGTTTGCTAACATTTGAATTTATATTCAGAGTTTTTGAGTTTTTTATTTCTCTAAAAGGCAAAAAAAAATCAAGATTTCTGAAGTGTAAAGCCCAAGATAAACTCTAATATAAAACTTTCGGCAAGTAAAAGTAGGCACCGTTAATGCGAGCTGCGCTGATGGAATTGAACCTTTTTTAAGCCATTCAGACTTTTAGAGGCTTTCAGATTTTATTTTTGCTAATAATTTTTAGTAGTGATGGGCGAATCTGTACAGTTTAGTTTTGCTGAAAAATTCACAAATTTACCAAGAAATTTGCAAAACGGCAAAAAAATTAGCAAAACGCATTGAAGTCAATGGGCGTCTGAATAATTTTGATGCGCAACAATTTTTATTATTTTTATCCGCTAGCGACTTGTTGTCGCAGTTTCGGAAATTAATCCGCTTGCGGCAAAACGCAGAAATTTGCTGCAAATTCATGTCTGTCGAATTTATTGCCTAATTTCTAGCCCATTTTTTTTTTGTTTGTGCTTTTTTGTATTTGGATGTTTTATTAAATTACATGGCAGTTGTGATTTAAAAAAAAAAATACCCCATATGTAATAAAAGGTACTACGTTTGGCCAGAAGCAGTAACCCATTGTAATCATACGAAATCAGCAGGCAGCATTAACTTGCTTTTATTACATAAGGGGGATAGATTTGAATCGTAGTATTAAAAAAACTCTATAACCACTAAAATGAGAATGTTGATAAATGGGCCTTCTCGATTGTTGTACAGGGGTTTTAAAATTGAACGCAAGTGAATTGCCCTTTAAATCTGTACGTGTTGAGAATGAAAAAAGAAACTGTTTACTTGGTTGCAGATGCTTCAGTAAGTTATGCGCTGTCTCAATATTGAATTTTATGTTAATAGCATGAACATGAAAATGAATAAGAAAATAATTTGTTAGCCAAACCTAATTTATTTATGGTTCCTGGCCTCCGAAAGGAGCTGTTTTATTCCTTGGGAGATGAATAACCTTCAGTAGTATTTGGTTTTGGGAAAAAAATGTGTGGTTGGCATTAGAAAACCTCAGACTTCATTACTGTTCGATTCAGTTTTTGTCTGGAAACCGCATATATAATTGGTAAGTGTACCCAGGTGGCAATGTATACTAACAGATAGCTGATTAGCTAAATATTTGTTCTGTGAATATATTTATGGAAAAATGTGCACTGCAAAAATACAGGTACATTTTGCAACCTGTGAATGTCATACTTATAAACTTTATAGACCATATTCATGAACATATGTAAAATGTTCAGCCCTTGTCAAACTGTAAATAAAATGTAATGGAGCTTAATCCTTTATAATAGCCACAGGGGCCACATTCAATCTACTTGGTTGAAGTCTTAAAGTGAATCAGAAAAACAGGTTTATATATGTATATATATGAAATTGAACAGCAACAGGGGAATGTAATAAAAGTCGGTAATGGAAAAACTACTCGCAATGAAAAAAGTTAAGCCTTTGCATGAACAAATTTTGTTTTGCGCGAATTTAAAATCGCTTTTAGCGACCTGTTCCGACAGTGGAAGAACGTTTGCGAATTTTATCGTGTATGCCAGTGCGCAGGGAATGTAATAAAACTTCTTGCTGTCCAGGGTTTCTTACAGAAATGTCCCGACTTTCTCTTTGATCTCCTTTGATGCCAGGAAAAGATACAAAGTTTCTGAAATGTAATTAAAAAAGAGCCTTTTTGGCAGAGCGCTCAGAACAGCCAGCAGCTGCACTTAGATAGTTTTGTTACAATTTAAGGTAAGCAATTGTAACTATTTAAGACAAGCAGATCTCTTAGGAGAATGGAGACTAAACAGCTTAAAGGGAAATTCACTTTCATTAGCAAAACTGTAATAACACATAAACCATTGCACTGAAACTCCCAGAAATGTGTTCAATCCTTCATAACCTGCCACATTTTGTAAAATAGACAACCACCTAATAAACACCCCCTAATAGGGGTTGGCCATAAAATGGGTGTTTTTCAAATGTTGGAAGGTATAATTTAGGTAAAGCATATTGATTAAAGCATATTGATCCTACACATAGTTCCCCTTTCCATGAAATATGTTTAATCTGCAACTGAAGCAAACTCAAGATAACACAGGGGAAGAAAGCACAAGTTTAGCACCTGTTCTCATTACAAGGCACAAAGGACAAACAAACAGTGACTTTATGGCCCCACACAAGGGATAGCAGTAGTGATAGGTGGGCTGGCCCAAAGCCCATGGGCTCGGGTCGACTTGCACACACTGGGACTCATTTACAAACAGTGGGCAAATATGCATCTGGGCAGTAACCCATAGCAACCAATCAGTGATTAGCTTTTTTTTTAGCTAACTGCAGGTTGAGCACTGAAAGCAATCTTCTGATTGGTCGCCAAGGGTTATTGCACAGGTGCAAATTTGCCCATTGTTTATAAATGAGCCCAGGGTCTTCAGGGTGAACTTTAGCCTACGTACATCCCGCCTGCAACTCGCACATCCACGTACACCCCGTCTGCAGATTTAGGCAACTGGCACATCACTAGATTGTAGGAGTGAGTAATGAGCATTGGATCAAACATCAACAGGGCTGTAGTGTTATAGGAAGGATATAGGCAGGATTGTGATTTGTACGCTTCCATGCATGCTTAATAGTGATATGAGCGAAACTGCTCATGTACATTGGAGTCAATAGCTGTTTTTCTCACGTGAAAAAAATAAACATGATCTTTTTTCCAGCAAAACAAATGGCATGGCAAAATTCTAGAGTAATTCACTCATTCCTAATGCTTAACAGAATATAACATTACTTTGTTAAGATAATGTTTTTTTATAGTCCTTCAGCACAGGATGTGGCATGGAATTGTTAGGGTTTGAGGCAATACAGGGCCTACTAACATTTGGATTTCCTTTTTCTCACGAATAGTATATTTTTCTCTTTTTTACATCTCTAAAATGTATTAAGGGGCAGATTTATCAAGGGCCAAAGTAAAAATTCAAATTTTGAATTTGAATTTTGAAATTAAAATTTTCGAGGTTTTTATGTGTGAAATTCTACTAGGGAATAGTTAAAATTTGATTCGAGTTTTTAAAAAAATTTAAATTCAAATTTTGAAATTTATGATGTACTGGCCCTTTTAGAATTAGAATTTGACTATTCGCTACCTTAAACCTGGCGAATTGTTGTTTTAGCCTATGAAGGATGTCCTGGGATCAATTTGGAATTGTTTGCAGCCTTCCTGAAAATCAAGGTTTTTTTCGTAGAAAAAACTCTAATCGAATTCAATTCGAGTTTGTGGATTGATCCCATTCACCCGAGTTTGAATAATTTGAATCTGAAAAAAATTGGAAAATTCAATATCGAAATTTGTACTGTCTCTTTAAAAATTCGACTTCAAACATTCGCCATCTAAAACCTGCCGAATTGTTGTATTAGCCTATGGGGGATCTCCTAGTCAATTGGTGGACTTTGAAGTTTACTAAGCGGCAAAAATTCACCAGCGACGGCTTCGCAGCCCTCGCAGCACTTCGCCAGGCGAAAATTCACTCAGACAACGCTAATTTTCTAAAATCTAAAAAGTTTTGTCCTGGGCGTCGGACGCTGGTGAATTTTCGCTAGTGTTACTTCGCCAATGCAAGCAAATCAAAGCAAAGAAGCGCTATCATTCAAGTCTGCCTAGCGTAACTTCATTAGAGGACTTTGCTCAGGCTAATTTATATAGGGTTGGAAATTTAAACTTGAATGGAGGTCTGTATGTTACATGTTGCAGCTAATATATCACATTTCCACTGATAACTACACATATACAGGGAACCTAAATAAAGCCAATACAGTTGTTTTAATGCCCTACACATGAGCCCACTTTAAAACAAAGCGAATTGTCGCCCGCGTTAGTCACTTCGCCCTTTAGTAAATTTACCCCAAGGTGTTTATTAGAACTATATTCCCACAACAGTACCAGGAATTGTTCTAACCAGTCCCAACTCCTTCCTTGCGAGTATAGCTGAATGAAGAAGTATAACTCATAATAGTGCCCGGAATTGTATTAGCGAGCCCCAGCTCTTTGCTTGCAAGTAAATCTAGATGCTGAATTATAACTCACAAAGTAGCTGAGAGGCATGGAGTGAGCAGCATAGTTAGGAAACTAGCCGGATCATACACAAAGGGGATTAGGGGAGGAAAGGGAACCAATAGTGAAGTACCTGGGATTAAACAGAGGCAGAAAGTAGAACAGAACTGGGTTGTAACCAATAAAGCAAAAAGACAGTAAATACATGGGCTGTAAGTCATATGTTATTATTATTATTATTCATCACATATTTATAAAGCACCTAAAATATTCTGAAGTGCTCTACAATAAAGGGGTGTATGCATTGAACATATAGATTTACATACAAAGCAGCCAATAATGAATTCAAAGGTGGCTCTGCCTAAAAGAGCTTGCAATCTAAAAGTAGATGGTGTTAAGACACAAGGTATGGGACATAGGAACCAGAATGAGTATGATGTATAAATAGTGACGCCAGTGTTAAGGGGATATACCGTAGGTATGTCTTGTTCTTTTTCTATCCACCATTTATGCAATGGAGTTTACGTTGGGGCAGTTTCCCCACATTTCATCCTAACTTGCTATGCAACGTGAGACAAATTGCTAGATATACTGCCATTATAACCCAAAGACATTGCTTGATAGGACAGGAAACCAAAGTTTCCCCACGTTTCATCCTTACTTGCCTTGCCATTTTTTTTATTGTAGTTTACGTCATTTACTTTTCTTTGTTGGCTTTAGTTACCCTTTCATGGGGTGGAAACGCTGCCCATTAAAAGAAGCATAATAATGTCCCACGTGAGCAAAATTAGATACCTCCCTGAGAAGCACAAATTGTGTGCATTGTGCTAAAACACATTAATGGATGTCTTAGTCTATCAAGAGGCAGGTTATGAATTTTTAATTGATCTGACATTATGAGCAGTTTACGGCTAGCATGCCAAGGGTCTTTAATTATTCTAATCTGCATGGGATGGCCAATATTTTAAAAGATTTTTTTAATAATTAAAGGCAGATTTAAAGGGAAAGAAACAATATAATATTAAATGACAGATGGCTGACTGTTTAAACCCTTTAATTATGGGTACGATATAGAAGTGCACATAAGCCTAGAATTTTTCAGAATAGAAATTTGCCTTAGAATTTGCAGGTTGATAAATGCATAGTTTTCCATGGGTCAATAGGTTTAAATGGGAAAAAAATAAAGGGAAAGGAAAACTGTCTTTTGTTCTCCTATCTCTTTTAATACTGTATACGCTTTACTGTCTTGTATTAAAGCACTGTCTACTGTAGGTTGTTGGTTTGTTTTCATTTCATGGTTTCCAAGTTCTTCTGAACAATGAGGATTCCTGTGGATGACAAATAGATGTTATTTGAAACATAGATCATCAACTACCGACTATGTATAACTATGTATGTTATACCTCAGTTCAAAAGAAATAGAAATCCTAATCTCCCAAAAGACTGGCACTGACATTTGATTCTGGAAGACATACTTGAAGAATGCGTTCTGTATTTGTTTAAATAGTTGTAGCGTTTGAGCTTTCGGATCTCGGATATCTTCTGGATCAATAGTGGCCATAAATCTTATGCTGTGCTGCTTTAACCATATATTTTACACACTGTGCTACATATATATGTAAGCAATTACTTAACAAAGGATAGTGAGCTATTACTGTATTGACATAGATATAAAGCTTTGAATTGTTAGCAGTCCAATCCCAGCAGCAGGTAAATTTTACGTGACAAAGAGAAAATATTACACCCTCATGGTGGTTTAAGGGTCAGCTTTAATTAAAGCCTGTCTGCCTTTTTCCCTTTCATTATTCTGCCATATTTGCCTGTTATTTCCATGCTAGATAAAGCAACATAGCAGTGCGGTCTCGGAGGCAAGTTTATACTGCATCATTTTCCATTGCTGTTTGTGGCAGCACAGGCTGTGTGGGGGAAGCAATAAAAAAGGGTTATTGGGCTATGAATTTTAGTAGCCTGTTTTTAACTGAAACTTGAGGTTATTGTGATTGCCATCGGTCTTTATTAAATAACATTGTGCACATTAGCTTCAAAAATATAATTCTGTTTTCAGTCGAGCCACATTACATATACATATGCCTATACAGGTATGGGATCCATTATCCGGAAACCTGAAGCTCTGAATTACAGAAAGGGCGTCACCCATAAACTCCATTATAATCAAATAATCCCTTTTTTTAAAAATGTCATAATAAAACAGTAACTTGTACTTGATCATCCAAACTAAGATATAATTAATCCTTATTGGAAGCAAACCCAGCCTATTGGGTTTAGTTAATGTTTACATGATTTCCTAGTGGACTAAAGGTATGAAGATCCAAATTACAGAAAGATACGTTATTCGGAAAACCGCAGGTCTGGAGCATTCTGAATAGCAGGTCCCATACCTGTAATACATAGTGGGACATTCACTAAGATTCGTAGTTGCGCCAGGCGTAACTTTGCCGCACTTCGCCGCACTTCACCAGGCGTAGTTTTGCCAGCGCTTCACAAATTCACTAAAATCTGAAGTTGCACTCAGGGGTAGCGTAAGGTTGCGAATTTGCGCTAGCATTGATTCGCTAAGCGAAGCGAAGTTACGCTAGAGATGGTTAATTTGCATACGGCGCTAAATTCAAATACAAATTCAAATGCCTGGGAAACCTTCAAAACTTCAAATAAAATTTTTATTTTGCCCTACACATGTGCCCACTGTATAGTTAAGTTGCCATGAGTTAGGAAATGTAGGGGGGGAAGGAGGGGAGCCCCAAAAAAATGTTCAATCTTTTTCAGCCTATCACCCATAATAAAAAGAAATCCCTATCTACTCTATTGCGCTTTGCCTGGTCTGAGGTGGCAAAGGAAGTCTAGCGTAAAAGGTAGCGTTCAGAACAATGCGCGCGTTAGTGAATTTGCGTAGTTACGTCCATTGCGCAAATTCGCCAGGCGTAAGGGTGCAAAGTTACACTAGCGAAGTTACGCCAATGTCCAAATGGCCAACGCTAGCGAATTGACGCTAGCGTTAGGCGCTTCGGCGCATAGTGAATTTGCCCCATAATCTGATGTAACTGTATTAAAGGGAGTTCAGGCATAAAACAGTTTTTCCCACCAGTCAGATAAAAAAACAAAAAGCATCATTATTGCTCTCTATGGAGTCACAAGGGCCACTTCAGGATACTAGTGGACCCAGAGTATTGATCCCCGTTAGGTGTCCCAATAAATTAGTGGCAGTACTAGTATAATAAGGCAGGCAAAAACAATAGCAATCATGAGATTTTATTGCATCACTGGGGTCCTAGGATCGATTCCAGCAAGGATATGAACAGCAAGGGCTTTGTATGTTCTCTGCGTAAGGTACTCAGATTTCCTCCCACACTCCAAAAATATAGGTAAATTGGCGCTAGTGTGTGTGAATACTTTAGGGACCTTAGATTGTATGCTCCACTGGTTTAGGGAATCATTTGTGATCTCTGTAAAGGGCTGCAGAATATGTTGGCACTACTGTATCAAAAAAAAAATAGAACTTACATGGCACATTATAAAAAATGTAGGGATGCACTGAATTCAGGATTCTGTTCGGGATTCGTCCAGGATTCTGCCTTTTTCAGCAGGATTTGGATTCGGCCTAATCCTTATGCCTGGCCGAACCGAATCCGAATTTGCATATGCAAATTAGGGGCAGGAGGGAAGTCACATGACTTTTTGTCACAAAACAAGGAAGTAAAACATTTTTTCCCCTTCCCACCCCTAATTTGCATATACAAATTAGGATTCGGATTTGGTTCGGTATTCAGCCGAATCTTTCACAAAGGATTCGGGGGTTTGGCGGAATCCAAAATAGTGGATTCGGTGCATCCCTAAAAAATTGTACCCACTAAAAAAAGAGCTTAGGAACATTTTTTCCAAGAAACAATTGATTTAAAACTAATATCTTGCAGAGCTTTTTCAGTCTGCCATTTCTGGGGATTATTTCATGCAAAAGCTATAGCAGACTGGAGGTCTGATGGAGTACCATCATGTCCTGTGGACACATTTATTAAAACGGCCCTCAGAGTCTCATGGAAGTCATTTGCAGGTTAATTTAATTGCAATTGATTAGATCCGAATTTCCTTTGCCTTTGAATTTTGAATAAGAATTTAATGAGCAGGATGCACCACTTGTTTTAGACTATTATGCCTCATTTTATCAGTAACATTTGTAAAATGAATGAGCATAAAACTATTTTAGAATGTGTTATAGGTAGTGATGGTCGAATTTATTCGACAGGAGCAAATTCGCTGCCGGCGAATAAATTCGCGAAACGGCATGAAAATTCGCTGGCGAAAATTTGCCGGCGTCCAAAAAAAAAATGGACGCTGGCGTCAAAAAACGAGACGCCGGCGTCAAAAATGAGACGACGGCGTCAAAAACGAGACGCCAATGCCGTTTCGCGAATTTTTCACCGAAGCGAAAGGCAAAGCGAAACGGCGCAAATTCGCCCATCACTAGTTATAGGTCATGCTCTTTATGCTATTTATAATGTATATAACATTTGTAAAAGTATTGTATATTTACCATAATGTTTATTTCTAGTTATATGCACTTTATGATACAGAATAAACAAAACTGAAATGTAAAATAATGTAAGACATGACTAGGATAACTCGTATTGAACCTTTGCTTACTCTACCCTTCCAAAACATGAGTGATATCATCCAGAGGATACTATGGACTTAAGCTGCTTTACACTTTGGGGACATCAGGTTGGACATCAATGGCTTATACCCAGGCCTGGATTTCTGGAAAGGCCACCAATGCCCAGGCCTAGGGGGGCAGGATTTTAGGGGACGGCATGCTGCCCAACCACACCCACATTGGTTCAGAAACACTTGGGATGCACAGGAGATACAATCGTTTTTTACATTTCCCGTGCGTAATTCCCTATTGCTCTGGTCCCGATGATGAAAATTTTTGCGAATTAAGGAGAGGGGATAGGGGTGCTTAAACCAGTGATTAAGCACCACTTATTTAGCACCCATATTCATAAAATGGCCCCTCAATATTATTACAGGTATAGAATCCATTATCCCAAAACCCATTATTCAGAAAGCTCTGAATTACGGAATGGCCAATTGCCATAGATTAATTTTAAAAAAACTCAGAATCCAAAAAATCAGCATCTAAAAGCTCTCGAGGTCCTGTATAAGTCAATGGGGAAGGTTCCAGTGTCAGCACTGATGTCCGTACCGATATCCGATGATTTTGAGGTCTCAGCACAAAAAAAGCATCATTTTGGTGGAAAACAATGAACATTTCAGAGTTTTGGGTAAGCTCCGAAGTTTGCCCGACCCTGTTTTTTCTGGCTTTTTTCTTCATATATAAGGTCCATTCGGGAATTCGGAGTTGCTCAAAGTTTGATATTGAGTTTTTAGTTGATATGGAGTTTTTAGTTGATATGTTCCTTAAACAAACAGAAGTATTAAAGACGTGGTCACCCCTGCTACCATACTCCAACCCATCTCGGCCCTGCACCAAAAATACCCATTTTGCAGCTCCACCAGTTTTCTCTGATCCAACTCTTACATTTCGCTGCACAACAACTGGCCAAACTCACGGACAGAGATAAAAACAATCCAATTGATTCCCTATGGCCGAAACGTGATACTATTAGATCCACCGCACACATCTACAAACAGATTAGGACTACTATCGATCCTGATACCACTACCATGGCCTTTACAAAATGGAAATCAATCATCCCACAAGCCGAGAATGTGGATATTCTCCGATACCACACACGATTGATGAAAATTTTGCCTGCTAGCACTTACCACGACATGTCCCTACAATTATTGCACCACACTTACCTGACGCCTTTGAAAAGATTTCACATCGGTACGACACACTCAGACAGTTGTCTGAAATGCGAAACTCCCAGAGCTAATATGATACATTGTCTATGGTCCTGCCCACTTATACAACAGTTCTGGAAGGAGGTCGCCAGCTATTGGGAAACCTTATCTGGAAAATCTATTACCATTAATGCCACTTGGGCTATATTTAGCAAACTCCACTCTGCCCCACATATCTCCAAGCCGGAGAGAGCCTTGGCGGAACGACTTGCGGCGGCAGCTAGGAAGACCATTTTACATACCTGGCTGTCCCGACTTCCTCCGCCAATCTCTTTGGTGCGACAGAAACTACATTACCTTTTCCACTTAGACTGGATAGAGACCCTAACAAACAAAGAAAAACACACAACTGTTTTTTGATACCTGGATGTCTTACATAAACACCTTCACACCACTTACACGATCACTCACTCTTCAAATTTTCAAAACACCACGTGGTACGAAAGGGAGTTGCTGTTGGGGACTGATCTTGTCTGTGAGGCGGATCTCCTATTGTGATCCGTGGGTAATCCACAACAATCAACTACGACGGGAACCCCCAGGAGTCATCATCTTAACCAGTTGTTTACTTCCACTATATCACGATCATGATCCTCCAACGTGCTAACCCATTGTCTACCGACAGTAATGTCGTGAGTACCTTTCAATTTCTACAGTTAGGGGTATGCCTACCCGATTTCTTTTTCTGCGATCACTTGACGCTATTCTAGCCTATCTTTGTCAACCCTGCTTTATTATATTTGAATCTGTACTTGACATTGTTTGTTTGCCTTATCTTAATTTCCTTTTCTTTCTTTGTTTACTATGAAAATTCTTTATGCATATTGAAAACAAATAAAAACATTTGTGAAAAAAAAAACCAAACAAACAGAAATAACTTCATCTAAATATACACAAAGTCAATGTAGGTAACATGGCCTTATTTGCCCCGTAGAGAATCTTTTATAAAAAAGTTGTTTTTATTTCTAATACTTAAGGTTTTGTCCTAGTTCTAAATAATAAGTTAATTTTGTTGAATGCATTGGAAATACAATCTTTCAAGCATGAAAGCACAAATTCATGATATGATTCTGAATGAATGCCTGATTTGTTTCATTAAGTAATGGGTTTCACATTCTGGAAAAAGGAAAACAAATATATAAACTCTGTATAATAAAATGGGTTTTTTTTTTTGTACATGTAGAAGCAGGTATTGAGTATTTCAAGGCTGTTGATAATAGTTAGGCAATATTAAATCTAGTTATATATCTATACATCTAGTTACATCTATATGATCCAGTCGGGTCTGGTTTTATATCTCTGTTTACCCATAACCCACAGTCACAGTTCTATCCAGATCTCGATCCTTATGCTCCTAGGATACAAGTTGGACTATAAGGAGATAATAGTGATGTTGACATACATATGACAATTACATTGGACACTGTTTTTAATCTGTTGCAGCAGCTGTATTCTTTCATATTCTCCAAAATTGCGTTGCTGTTTAACTTGTACCAGATATACTTTCTACAAAGTAATATGCTGTAATTTAGTACAGTTATGCCGTTATTAGAATTCTCACATTACCACAAGCACATTATTTGTGTGAAAGTAAAAAAGGCCACCCATGGGTAGTCTAGAACCTGCAGCAGCTTGAAACTGAGTCATGGGAGTTAATTTTACAATGGATAAAGGGAAAATGCAGTTAAAAAGTAATAGAAATAGTAAAATATGTTGCTAAGAAAATGATCTGCTGTGCTGTAGAATATAGAATATTCTAGCACAGATACAGTAAAAAACACCCACATCTTTCAGAAGTTGTCTGAGTAGAGGCCAGAAATGGATCATTATAAAAGAAAGATCTACCTGTCTATCTGATCTTTCCACAATGATGTACCACATGTAGTGATGGGCAAATCTGTGCTGGCAAAAAATTTGTGAAATGCATTCAATGGGCGTCAAAATAATTATATGCGCGACTATTTGGTCCAAATGCATTAAATTCAATGGGCGCTGGAATTCTTTCGACGTGAGACAATTTTTATGCATGCACCAAATTTTACGAGACTGGTGAATTGTTGCCGCAGTTTCGTGAATTAATTTGCTTGTGGCGAATTCACTACGAATTCGTGTCTGGCAAATTTATTCGCTCCATCACTAACCACGTGTTTTAAAATAAAATCTAACCCACTTGTATCTATAAATGTCATCTATCAGCCTCTATCATCTGTCATCTATCAGTCTCTATCATCTGTCATCTATCAGTCTCTATCATCTATCATCTGTCATCCATCAGTCTCTATCGTCTATCATCTGTCATCTATCAGTCTCCATCATCTATCATCTGCAATTAAGTCCCCATGAGATGGATTTAACAATGTTCAATCTAAATAGTTACTGTGATGTAACTTTTTTTTTTTGTGCTAAAACTCAAAAAAATTAAATTTGAATTCGAGTTTCAAAAACTCAAATTTTAGACATGTATTAACTCGAATGTAAAAATTCAGCATCTGAAATCTGCAAAGTTCACATATAAGTTAATGTGAGTTATCTAATGCAAAATGAAAGTGTTGTTTTTTTTCAGTTCTTGTTTTTCAAAATTTTCAGTTTTTTGATAGTTGGTAGAAAATGATGAATAGAAAGGAAATTCACTGCATTCAAGTTTTTCATGTCTTTATTCAATAAAGTTTCTATTTTTGAGTGTTAACTCATAAACACACATTTAAGTTCGGTACGTTAATTTATTCAAATATACAAAACTCACATTTTCATGAATAATTTAGAGCGCACCACAGAAAAATATCCCCAATCTCTAGAATTCTCAAATTCGCATTTTCGTGAATAATTTAGAGCTCACCACAGTAAAATATCCCCAATCTCTAGAATTCTCAAAATCGCATTTTCGTGAATAATTTAGAGCTCACCACAGTAAAATATCCCCAATCTCAAAAATTCACAAATTCAGATTTTCATGAATAATTTAGAGCTCACCACAGAAAAATATCCCCATTCTCTGTGATTTTTAGAGGATGCATTATTATTAGAGGATATTTATCAAATGTCCACCATTTGATAAATACTCCTATAAAAATCCCTTAGGAATGAATAGAGACTGGGGAAATTTCACATATGGATACATTTGTCCCTAAGACTCTATATACAATTATAGAATGTTCCCCTGCACTGCCTTAAAGGAGAACTCAACCCTAAACTTGAAAAAAAAAAACCTACCCCTTACCCTACATAGACCCCCCTCCCTCCTACCCTGGGCAAATGCCCCTAACGTTTTACTTACCCCTCGGTGTAGACGCAGGCATCGGAGTTCATGGACGCCATCTTCAGCTGCTTAAGTAGTCTTCAAAATGAGACCAGCGCTTCAGCAATTCTCATGAGTTTCAGCACATGCGCAGTTGTCGCAGCTCCAGCTGCAATTCAAGTGGAGAGAAAGGGCACGTAAGGCCTGAAACATGTCGTGTAATTAAATAGTCTAGAATAAAAACACAACCACAGCAGTGTACTGCTCCTTGAGTGCTCTCCTCAATTGTATGGTTTAAAGAACTCTATATGCAATAAATACTTAGCCAGAAGTAGCTAAAGATAAGAAGAATCTATTAATATTTTTTTAGTACATAGAACATAAGTCAAGGAGGAAAGGGTTAATAACATAGTAATAGTCTAATGGGTTTTAGGTGATTTTACTCCTAAAGCACAGCCTATAAAACATATAGATTTAACTTTAATAGGAAAAACCATTATGGTCTGGCATAGCCATAAGTAATAGGAGTGGGGCTATTTTGTTTTATATAACCAATTCATAATTGCATTTAAAGTGAATGACCTTTACTTAGAACCTCAGTAGGATTTCTCCGTAATGTATTATGCATCACCGAAGCCTACATTCATTTTATGCTTTATACTAATGTAAGTAATGGACTTGTTTTTGTCAAGTGTCCTGGAAGTTTTTTAATATTCCAAGCCTGTAATAGGTGTAATGTACCATTTCCTGTGCCAGGTCAGTCCTGTGAGCTGATTAATGAGGTTGATTTTAACCATGGTATGCACATTAACTCTGCTAACTTAAAAGTCTGGGAAATAATGCGTAACTCAATACCAGGGGGATAGTAATATTTAATCTTTGTCAATGTGTAAGACTTTGCCTGTGTAGGCTGGTGCCAATGGCACATGTCACATATTATATGTTCTATTCAGGCAAATTGTGTGTTGTTAGGAAATGGCAAAAAGAAAAAGCTTTTCTTGAGCTTCTACTTCTCTTTTAGCAGTAGCAAAACCTTTACAGTTCTGCCCTTATTGGACCTAGACTGTGTTTATAGAAGATCACTGCTCTTGGGTTCATAGTAAATACTCAATTTTCTATTTAGAAACAGTTTACAGAATGCTCTGGACCTGGGGTTTACCGTATAACGATCTTTCTGTAATTTGGATCTTTATACCTTAAGTCAAAAATCATGTTAATATTAAGGGGGTCATTTATTAAAATCCAAATGGTAAAATCTCAATCATTTGAGTTTTTTCACTAGAAAACTCAAATTGTTTGAGAAAAAAAATACTAACATTTTTCGAGATTTATTATACCCCAATGCTGCAAAAAGCCTGAATCTAAAAATCCTCCATCTCAGACCTGTTGCCGTCCTGTATAAGTCAATGAGAGAGGCACCTATCTCAATTTGAAGTTTTTGTGGTCTGCGCTGGGTTTAGCTTGAAAATCCAACTTTTTCAGGCAAAAACTTAATTCGAATTTGAGCTTTTCAGGAAAAAGCCAGAAAAATTTGAGGGATTCAGGTTTTTGCTCGAGTTCTTTTGCGATCCGATAAAGTTGAGTTTTTTTATTAATAAATAAGTTAATATCGGGCATAGGAATTTGGTTGTGTTTTTTTTAATAAAATATGAGATAAATTAGAATTTTAGTAAATAACACCCTAAATAAACCCAATAGGCTGGTTTTGCTTCCATTAAGGATTAATTATATCTTAGTTTGGAAATGTTCTTTTTTATTATTATTATTATTATTGAGAAAAAGGAAATCTTTCTTTAAAAATTTGATTATTTGGATAAAATTTTTTCTATTATTATTCCGTAATTTGGAGATTTCTGGATAATGGATCCCATACCTGTATAAATAACCCAAGATGAATGCTTCATCCAAAGGGTGCGTATGTGTGCACGTGTTTGCATTCTTTTTCATGTTACAAAAGTTACAAGTAGACAGTTTCCATATAGTAAAGAAACCCAATAGGCTGGTTTTGCTTCCTTTAAGGATTCATTAGTTTGCAAAGGTCATTTTCAAATGCTAATAAATAAACTGAAAAAGAAAAGTTTGCAAAGGTACTTATTTATTATTATTATTCTTATTATTATTACAGAGAAAAAAAGAAACCGTTTATAAAAATTTGGATTATTTGGATAAAATTGGGAGATGGTTTTTCCGTAATTTGGAGATTTCTGGATAACAAATCCCATACCTGTATAAATGAACCCAAGATGAATTCTTCATTCAAAGGGCGCATATGTGTGCACGTGTTTGCATTCTTTTTCATGGTACAAATGTTACAAGGAGACAGTTTCCATATAGTGTAGTCATGTGTGATAGCAGCTGACAGTTTAAGCATTTATTTGTTGTTTTTGAGGCACATTATTTTCTATAGAGCTGACGCTGCCTTCAGCTTCAGTATAAATCGCAGAGTAATAAAAGGCCCCCTGTTTTTTCTTAACTAGAAACTGCAATTGTCTCTCTCTCTGTGTTCACTTCAGGAGAATGTCCTATGATCTCTTGAAATGAATGGCCCTGACAATCCTCAGGGACATCAGAAAGGGGCGGGGGAGGGGAGGATGGCAAAGTGCCGCCTGTGCACAGTAACATGTATGCCTTTTGTTTACATGTCAAACCCCTGATAATATTTTACATATACAATATATTAAAAGGAATATGTATGCTTAATCAATAATTGAATGCCAAAGATTCATAAAATATGTCTAAAATGTAATCCTTTTCATGGCTTATTTACTTTTTAATTATATTGACAGCAGGGCCTGATAATCTGCTGGTTACCTCTTCCATTGGCTGTAGATGAAGGTTTCATTGGGGTTCCTACCTTAATCAATTCAAACCTAATATTCTTTTTCTCTCTGTCAGCATTTACTCAATCATCTTGCATGGGATATGGAATGGCACACATCATGTTTGATTGCAGGGATGAAAACATCATGACCCACATACAATTGAATCCAATTTATTGGGGTCTGAGTAGAAGACAAAATGTACTTATCACTTGAAAACATTCCAGCATATGTTTGTTAGTACAGGCATAGGATCCAGAAACCCGCTATCTAGAAAATTCTGAATTACGGGATGGCCATCTCCCGTAGACTCCATTTTTACTCAAATAATTAGAATTTTTCAATATTATTGCCATTTTCTCTGTAATAATAAAACCGTATCTTATACTTGATCCCAAATAAGATATAATTAATCCTTATTGGAGGCAAAATAATCCTATTGGGTTTAATTAAGCCTTAAATGATTTTTTATTAGGCTTAAAGCATGGAAATCCAAATTACAGAAAACCCCAGGTCCCAAGCATTCTGGATAACAGGTGCCATACCATTCCCATATTTATAGGTGCATTGAGACTTGCAGCAAGCAATAGGTAGATAGTAGAGATGGGCGAATTTCTCCTATTTCGCTGAAAAATGAGTGAATTTCCAGTGAAATTCGCAAAATGACAAAAAATTAGCGAGTCAATTTTGACGCTCGCAACAATTTGCAACAATTTTGACGATTGCGCCAATTTGGACTCCGGCGTTAAAATCTATGGGCATCCGAATAGTGTTGATGCCAACCTACTGGGATTATTTCAAGGTTACATTATTTTCTAGTAATCAAGTATGAAGATTCAAATAATAGAAAGATTCATTATTCGGAAAACACCAGGTCCCATATGTTCTGGATAACAGGTACCATGCCTGTACTTTGATTTGGTTTCCTTCTTAATCTCTGCTCATGTCCATTATTTTTAGCACTTTTCAAAACGGCATATACTTTTTAATTAATTTAAACCCAAAATAAGAATCAGTGTGAGCTCCCTACTTTCACACACATGAATGGTTTGAATACTGACGGCCCTGGAATTCGCTTGCAGTTCCAATTATTTATCAGGCATAATCATGAATTTTAGATGGTTTGAAAATAGCCTTATAGTCATTCACAGACTGACAATCTGTTGCTTTTCTGGGACAACAGCAGATGTATTTTGTCCTTATCGCAGTGTTAACACACACCTGAATGCTCTAAAGTGTTGCTTTAGTACACAAGCATTATTTTTTCAAAAACATAGAGAAATACTACCGATCCCTCTAATGCAGCCAATCCTCACCCCTGACAGCACCAAGTCCACTGACATCATCAACCTTCCCCTTTGATGACAACGTTTAAAAAACTTGCAAAAGTGGCAACACTAGAAGCAGCTCCTGGCTCTAATTACCTGCACATTCCAATATAGCTTTCATATCTTACCTTATTTTTGTAGGCAGATATGTGTTATCTGTCACATGAGATTACGTTTATCAAATTTTAGTGCTTGGGGAGGTATAGATCATTGTCATCCTGATATATAAAACCTCAGATTTATAGAGGGTATATATTCTATTTCAAATAATTAAACTTTAGAAAACCATAACCATAAAGCATGGAAGTTGGTTATTCTGTATGCTTCATCTAAATACATTTTAAAACAAAATGTAGGTTTGCTTACATTTTACTAAGCTCATACAGGTAGGTATTGGAACTATTATCCAGAATGCTCAGGACCTGGGGGTTTCCGGATAACGGATCTTTCCGTTATTTGGATCTTCATACCTTACATATACTAAAGAATTATGCAAACATATAGGGGCAGATTTATCAAGGGTCGAATTGAAAAATTGAATTTGTAAATTAGAATTTCGAGCTAATTTTTAGGGGCACATTTACTAAGCTCAAGTGAAGGATTCGAAGTAAAAAAAACTTAGAATTTTCAAAGATTTTTTTGAGGTACTTCGACCATTGACTAGGCTACTTCGACCTTCGACCACGACTTCGACTTTGAATCAAACGTTTCGAACTAAAAATCGTTTGACTATTCAACCATTCGAAAGTCGAAGTACTGTCTCTTTAAAAAAAACTTTGACTACCTACTTCACCACTTTAAACCTACCGAGCACCAATGTTAGCCTATGGGGACCTTCCCCATAAGGTTTCTATGCTTTTTCTGATCGAAGGAAAATCCTTCGATCAATGGATTAAAATCCTTCGAATAGTTTGATTATTAAATCGTTCAATCAAACGATTTTTCCTTCGATCGATCAATTAAAGTATTTGCGGTAAATCCTTCAACTTCGATATTCGGTTAATTAACCCTCGATATTCGACCCTTAGTAAATGTGCCCCTAAGTGTACTTCGACTAGGGAATAGTCCAAATTTGATGTGAATTTGAAAAAAAATTGAAAATTTGAATATCGAAATTTTCATGTACTTTAAAAATTCAAATTGCTGTTTTAGCCTATGGGGGACCTCCTAGAACCTATTTGGAGTCATTTGGTGGACTATGAAAAATCGAAGGTTTTTTTAAAAATACTTCGAATCTAATTCAGTCAAATACGATCTGAATTTGATTTGAACAATTGAATACAGCCTACTCACTCGAAGTTGAAAAAATAATTTTTACAAAATTTTGGTTGGTCTTTTCTTATTCGAATTTTGAATGAGAAATTCGACCCTTGATAAATCTGCCCCTAAATAAACCCCAAAAGCGGGGTTTGCCTCCAATAAGGATTAATTATATATTAGTTTGGATCAAGTACAATATACTGTTTTATTATTACAAAGAAAATAATAAGAAATATAAGAAATAATTTTTTAAAAATTTGAATTATTTCATTATAATGAAGTCTGTGGGAGATGGCCATTCCGTAATTCGGAGCTTTCTGGATAACGGGTTTCAGGAGAACTGATCCCATACCTGTACTACCGTTAACATATAAAATATATTGCCATGAACCTGTGACCTTTATGTTTATAATATGACAATTAGGGGGTTATCAAAAGTTGAGTTCATTTTTACCAAAAAAATTCTAGTTTTTGAGGGTATTTTTCCGTCAAAACTTAAATTTTCGTGTTAAAAAAACTTTTCAAATTTATTATACCCCGAAGCTGGAAATAGCTTGAATCTGAAAATACTCCAGCTAAAACCTGCCTAGGTCATGTAGAAGTCAGTGGCAGAGGTCCCTTGAAGCATTTGATGATGTTTGTAGCCTTCATGATGTTACACTTTTTTTCAGTGGGTTTTGCTCGAAAACTCGATTCATTTGAACGATTCGAGAATTTTTTTTCCGCCAAAACCTCAGTCAATTTGAGTTTCTTACCCCACTACACTGATTACAGTTTTTTACATTCAAATATTTTCATAAATTAGAAAACATTTGAGTTGTGAGTTCATTCGAGGTATTAAAAACTTGACCTTTGATAAATAACCCCCTTTTAAGGGGTTTTGATGTCCCAAAAAAGTTGTTGGCAGCCCCTAATATGAATAAAAGAAATTGTATTTTTTTTGTTTAGTCAAGCCACTATACACTAAAATCTGATAAATTGTGTCTAGGGAATTTGTTTTACATTATTCTTTTGTATGGGATATGCAAAAACATGGGAATTAATTCTATCCATGTGTTATTCCATTATCACCTTTTTAAATCCTGTCTAGAACTTGAAGTCACCCCCAGCTAATTATTGGTAAGGGGATTATAAGACTAAATGAAAGTAATGGGAGGTTAAACACAGTAAACTGTGAGCATGTGAACCATGCCTAATTAACCTCAATTATTTTCAACATGGGTTTGTAAATCACCGAAATATTTGGCAACTGTGTGAATTAGAAGATTGTAAACATCAAACATATACAAACTGATGGATATAGAAGGTAAGGATGGCTATGCTCATGAGAGTCTAAATTAATAAATACATAGAGTATGTACAATTTACACAGTATAGTACCAAAGGAACAAGAATCAGACAGCACTAGTGTATAGGAATCTGCTTGCTAAGTAGTTTTCAGTTAAAGAGCTAAGATTTATGTCTTTTTATGAAAGCCTTTGCATTTATATTATTCTGTATTATACACAGTTGATTTAAAATTCCTAAACACAAGGAAAAATCCTTAGCCTAATACTGATTATTAATAATAGAACAGGATTCTTCTAATCTGCCCATACAAATCTGGCTTTAAAATTACAGCTAGTTCACAGGAATAGAGTTAATATATTCTACTTTCCAGCAGGGGAATACTTCTATTTATTATAATTTGAGCTGATGTACAGGGCAAATATTTAACAGCAGGTTAACACAATGAAGTATATCTCAGGTTTGAACAGAAGCCACCTATTACATAAAGTATACGTGATTGCTGTTATTATATGGCAAGTCCTATTGAAACAACTTGTGATCATTAAACTGTTGCTTTTGTTTGGTAAATGAATAGTAGGCAGAAAATCTAATTATCTGGCAAGTCATGTCTTTGCAACAAAGGCATGTAACGTCAGAAATTAATTGGTAGATTCAATTAATGTTTCTAAGATCTAAGATGAAGATACACCAATTTATAAAAAAAATTGCTTGTCTAACATGCAGTTATTACTAGTAGAAGTAGTCTTGGAGGGGTGACTAATTGGTACTTGTGATACACAGCTTTAGATAATACAATGCTGCAGAGGAAAAAAATGCAATAACCATATTTCACTTTATTAGAAAAAACATGTTTTTTAGCCCTTGAACCCTCTGCAGTTATGTCGTATGTAGCTGCCCATGATAAAGGACAGTAGTTCTTTATCTACTAGTGCCTCCCCATACACAAATTCATCTGAACAAATATTGTGTGACAGTACCCACTGAAGAAAGGCAACCATTGCTTATAAAGTCTGCCTTGATCATAGTCTTATCAACAGGGTTGGGGACTACTGAGTCATGGCTAATGGTTCCTCTAGCAGAGAAGCAACATTTGAGAGCAGAACATGGATCTGCAACAGGATGGTAGGTTGTGATTTGTGGACCGTCACAGTTTGAATTGCTTATCCACTGGCAACAAATAGTGATGGGTGAATAAATTTGGCAGAACAAAGAGACAGAAATATTTTGAACAGGTGGCTTGAAGTATTATAAGATATTGGAGCACCCTTTAAATGTAAATAAACTTTTTGTATTTAAATATGTTGCTTTAATTAATCTGCAGGGAATCTTAAAGGAGAAGGAAAGGCTAAAACTAAGTAAGCCTTATCAGAAAGGTCTATATAAAGACACCAGTAAACTCTCAAAGTAATGAGTCCTCTGTCAAAAGAAACACCACATTTCTTTCTTTCTATTGTGTACACATGGGCTTCTTTATACCCGCAGTAGGGATAGGCAAATTTTTTTGCCTTGTTTTGCTGCAAAAATGACCCCATGGACTTGTATGGCGTTGTGCGTCAAAAAAAAAGAGGCTCAGCAACATTTTTTTGATGCCCATAGACTTTAATGAGCATCTGCGTCATTTTTAGCGAAATGAAATGGGTCAAATTCGCCTATCCCTAACCGTCAGTATTTGATGCGGCATGACATGTGGGTAAACCCGCATCACACTAGCTCACATGTCCAGTGTCTATGGCAGCACCAGTTCAGAATGCACTGAAACACTCTTGTTGCTGGGTTTTGTGTTAATAGGCGAGTGACATACTTTGAGGCCCATTCATCAAGCTGTGTCAAATAATTGAAGTTGGTCATGCAGCCTGATCATGGTATTTTATGCAGTTATTTCATGCCATTATCTTATGGTGTAACCCATTCAAGTCAGTTTAAAAGAGGGCTACATAGGTTAAAATTAACTTTAAAGGAAAACTATACCCCCAAAATGAACACTTAAGCAACAGATAGTTCATATCATATTAAGTGGCATATTAAAGAATCTTACCTAACTGGAATATATATTTAAGTAAATCTTGCCCTTTTTCATCTCTTGCCTTGAGCCACCATTTCGTGATGGTCTCTCTGCTGCCTCAGAGGTCACCTGACCAGAAATACTACAACTCTAACTATAACAGGAAGAAGTGTTGAAGCAAAAGACAGAACTCTGTCTGTTAATTGGCTCATGTGACCTAACATGTATAGTTTGTTGGTATGTTTGTGAGTACAGTGAATCCTACGATCCCAGGGGCGGCCCTTATTTTTTAAAATGGCAATTTTCTATTTATGATTACCCAATGGCACATAATACTAGAAAAGTATATTATTATGAAAATGGTTTATTTACATGAAGCAGGATTTTACATATGAGCTGTTTTATGCAATATCTTTTTATAGAGACCTACATTGTTTGGGGGGTATAGCTTTCCTTTAAGAACATTTACTTTAAGGACCGTGAATTTTAGCAAAGCATGTTGCACTCAAATTAAGGAAATGTTTAAAGGGTTTCATACAGTTTTATTTTAGCAATATCTTGGTCAGCTATTCATGGGGGCAGATTCACTAAAGGGCTCATTTTCTCCAGCGCCAGCTTCGAACCCATCGTACCACTTCGCCAGTTGCAAATGCGCTACAAATGGGCTAATTGACTGAAGTGCGAAGTTCCTTTCCAGGCGTCGCACGCTGGCGTTACTTTGGCTGTGCAAGCATTTCATAGCAAAAATACGATAGAGTTCATTTGTGCCTAGTGAAAATTCGCTAGTGATCTTGCACTTAGGTCAATTTGCATATGGCAGGAAATTTAAAGTTTTATGGAGGTCTTTATTATAAATGTTGGTGCAAGTGATTTAAGTTACCGGTTTTTATTACACATGTCCAGGGAACCCTAATAAAAACAAGAGAGTTAATATAATTCCCTACACATGAGCCCACTGTAAAATGAATGTTCCATATGTTATAAAATGTCTGGAGAAAATGGACCTATTCGGCCAAAAAAAAACTTCGACTTCATTTCGGTTGGTCCTTTTCGAATTCGAATTTCGACGTTTTTCAAATTCGAAATTCGACCCTTGATAAATATGCCCCTCTGTGATCTTGCTTATGTGTCTAAAATGGAAAGCATTACCATACGCGCAAAGTTGGGAGTAATAAGATACTCATAGATGCATATGAAATAAAATAGTGTTGGATACAGCGCTGCCAATATTGTTTAGTGCATGCTTGGAATGCTGAATCCTGGTAATTAAACCCAATCTAAATCTATATATGAATTTAACCAAGAACATCACACAGGAATATGTTCAAATGTAGAAAGCCACCAGTGGTCCAGGCACACCAGCCCCAGACCCCAGCCAGGAAAGTGGAAATCCATAAGAAAACCAAATTATGCACATTCAAGGCTCTGCTAGAGGTGTCTTAAATAAAAAAAAGACTCTTTTAAAGACATTTATGTGGTCTTTGAGGTTTGAGATTTCCTTGAGTACCCATCACCTTTTTGTTTCCTTGCATCTATATATATATGGTTTAGGAACAATACTGTACATATTTAGAGACTTTTAGATGAACGTTTCTTATTATTTTTCATTTCCACTTTTAAAGATTACTTATAATCCAGACCAGCGTCAGTGGTTTTTAGTATTTCTTGAGCTAAAACTATGTTTAATTCTTTATTCAGTTGAAAATTGTATATCACATATTATACAAGTCCTTGATGTAAGTTGGTTGCTATAGTTGAGACATGGAGGAATTAATAAACATGTACATTTTTATAGCTACTACAAGTTCTAGATGTTCCTATTGCTCTACTTCTGTCTCTATCATTAAAATCTGCTAGAATTTGAAATCTGCCTAGTTCTACTCGGATGACAACCAATTTACTCATATAAAATGAAATGTCTGAAGCTATTTTCTAAATTGTCTAACACAATATTACTTAGTAAGAGGGAATCGCAGCCAGCTTTAGAATGTGAACACTTTAATGCAATCAGTTCACCTAAGTGTATATCTCTGCCCATGCCCTCCTCAATGGAACAGTTTAATACGTGTGTAATAAATGTACAGTATTTCTTCACCATTATAGTTACAATTAATAAGAAAATAAATGGAATCATCATTTTGTATTTAAAAAATGTAAGATCAAAACAACAGCAAAATTAAAGATACGAGAAGATCAAAACAATTTGGAATTTAACATTTGCATAAAACCATTAGTATAAAATTAAACAAATTGGCATATTTAAGTGTTGTTGAACCTAAAAACAGAGATCAGATTTTCAAAATGCTAAAGATCTAATTGTTAATGTTTTTTTCAAGTATATACCATCATTTAGAAGACATGATTATTCAGAAACAATAGTTCGCCTTTTCTCTTTTTTTCTTTTCCAGACTCTTATCATTTTATCCCAAAATGCTTTATCTATTATATAAATTAAATCTGTAACCAAGAAATAGAAGATCTTAAAATGATTGTATTATTGGCCTTCTATTTTTGCTGTAAGGATGCTAAAATAAAAGACAGTAAAGTTGCTTTTACATATTGTATTCCAAAAAGCACATTGGATATTGGAGGCCTTGAATAATGTTCCAGTACAAATATCAAATAGTAAAAGGAAAGCAGCCACAGAGCTAGCAATAAAAAAAGAACAGATAACACTTTGCCAATGATAAAGGGGGTCACATTTTAGCAGGTTATTTATCAAAGTCCGAATTTATCTCAACATTTCCAGCCACAAACTCCAATCTAATCCGCATGGGATTTTTGAGTATTTATTATTAGACTTTCCCAAAAATTTCCTTTTGGGAAAAATCATGATTTTTTTGGATTTCTCACTGGAAAACTAAAATTTCTTATGCTTTTTGTCAGAAAACTTCTGGGTATTGCACGAAACCCAACGCAGATCAAAAAACTTTGGCACTTCTCCCATTGACTTACTGTATATGCAACCTTGACAGGTCTAAAATGCTGGATTTTCTAATTCAGACTTTTTCTATCCTTGGGGTATAATAAATTCTAAAAAATTTGTGATTTTTTTTAAAAGTGAGATTTTATACAAACAAAATCACAAATTTTTCAGGATTTTTGCATTCGGAGTTTAATAAATAACCCCCTTAGAGTTTATTTATACCTTGAATGAACTCAAAACTCAAATGGTTTCTAATTTAAGAAAAAACTTGAATATCAAAAACTTGAATCAGCGAGTTCGGGGTTAACAACCCGAAAACTATAATTAATCAAGTTTTCATCTGGAAAAACCCTTCAATTGCTCAAATTGATCCAGTTTTCGGCCAAAGCCCTACGCACAAACACTTGAACATCATGAAGGCTATTAGCTATGAATGTCGGACTGGCCCACCGGGATACCAGGAAAACTCCCGGTGGGCCCAGGTGTCTGTGGGCCCTCATGCTGCTAAACTTTTGGCCTATTTCATGGCCATTCCCTATTTCTATGAGCACAAAGTGGCTAAATAGGTGGAATAATAGTTTATAGTATGTAAAGAAAAGAGACTAGGGAATAGAGGTTGAGTGAGGAGAGGAAGAATAATAGTAGTGAGAGTGGGCCCCTGGTCTAAGGTTACTTGGTGGGCCCCTGGAGTCCCAGTCTGACACTGTAAGCTATCATGAAGGCTATGAACATCTTCAAATTAAAACAAGTCTCTATGTCGCCAAAAAGTACCACTTGATTTTACATCCAGGAAGTATCAAATTGTAATGTCATTTTAAATATCAAACCACTAGCTTTACAATGAACAAAATGTATGACCAGATCATGTAAAATTTACAACAAGTACCCTGGTTCCCCCCTACATTTCCACAAATGGCACATAAACTATACAGTGGGCTCATGTGTAGGGCATTATAACAACTCTATTTTATTTTATTAATGTTCCCTGGGCTTGTGTAGTGTAATGTATTTGCTGCAACATATACGTCCATTCTACTTTAACTTCCCACCCCATGCAAATAAGCCAACGCAAGCGAAACTTCACTTTGCTTGCCGAAGTAATGCTAGCCAGTATTTGTAACATTGCATGTTAGTGAATTAGCGTTGTCAAAGTGTTGCGATGTGAGCGAAGCAGACGCTAGCGCAAATTCGTCGCTTAGTGAACCTGCCCCATAGCTTTTATGATTGACTGGTTGTGTGACGCATATATTTAATGTTTATTGGTCTTTCAGATGGCTTTATAATGTAACTGTCTCTACAGGCATGGGACTTGTTTTCCAGAATGCTTGGGACCAGGGGTATTCCAGATAAGGGTTTTTTTTTCATAATTTGGATCACTATACTTTGTCTACTAAAAAATCATTAAATGTTAATTAGGATTAATTATATCTTAGTTAGGATCAAGTACACCGTTCTGTTTTATTACAGAAGAAAAAGGAAGTCATTTTAAAAAATGTTAATTATTTTAATATAGAGTCTATGAGAGATTATCTTCTTGTAATTTGGAGCTTTCTAGATAACTCTTTTCCAAAGAAAGGTTTTCTAAGGCAATAGAAGCATAAAGGAAAACACTGCAAAATGGCACAGTTATGGGACATTACGCTACACATTAAATTGTTTTGTATTAAAATCTTTATTAATCTTTTCAAATTAGTAAACAGCATTTTAGACATGTATATGTCTAATCATTGGTAGATGAATGATTTGAAAGTTTAAACATTGAATAAAGAGAGAGGGAGAAAAAAAAGAGAAAGAGAAAACGAAAAGAAAAAAGAAGGAAAACATTAACATTATATTTCATGCTCTTTTAAAGACTTTCCGAAATAATTAAGGTTAAATTGTTTATCTGTTGTAAAATGCCAAAAGCCTATTAATGCAGTGGCTCCTGGGAGGCGACTTCGACACACCGTTTGGTTCCTGAGTTATCCTTGAATACAATTTCTGTGTCATACCGAGTTGTGTTTTGAAAGGTATGTGTTGTTAAGTATCTAAGGGGCAAATTCACTAAGCGCCGAAGCGCCGAACGCTAGCGTTACTGCGCAAATTCACTAACGAACGCTGGCGTAGTTTCGCTAGTGTTACTTCGCACCCTTACGCCTGGCGAAGTTTCGCTAGCGACGTAACTACGCAAATTCACTAACGCGCGCAGTGTACTGAACGCTACCTTTTACACTAGACTTCCTTCGCCACCTCAGACCTGGCGAAGCGCAATAGAGTAGATAGGGATTGTTTCAAAAAAAGTCAAAAATTTTTGTAAGTCCCAAAAAACGCTGGCGTGTTTTCTACATTATGGGTGATAGGCTGAAAAAGATCGAAAAATTTTTTGGGGCTCCCCTCCTTCCCCCCTACATTTCCTGACTCATGGCAACTTACCTAGACAGTGGGCACATGTGTAGGGCAAAATAAAATTTTTATTTGCTAATTTGAAGGTTTTCTAGGCATTTGTAGTGCTGATATGTATTCCTCCATTGAAATTTGAATTTGGCGCCGTATGCAAATTAACCTTCGCTAGCGTAACTTCGCTTTACATAGCGAATCAACGCTAGCGCAACTTCGCAACCTTACGCTACCCCTGAGCGCAACTTCGAATTTTAGTGAATTTGCGAAACGCTGGCGAAACTACGCCTGGCGAAGTGTGGCGAAGTGCGGCAAAGTTACGCCTGGCGCAACTATGAATCTTGTTGAATTTAAGTGTTCATGGAAGGCTATTGACATATATGCTCCAAATGGAAAAAAAATTGTTGCTTTGTTTTTTTACTTTTTTGGTCATAGCTTCTAGCCAGTCCATATGAAGGATGTAATGTAGTTTTAATGAGCGTGATTGGAGGAGTTTCTATGGAAAGCCATTGGTGTAGTATGGCTTTGCGGGATGCTGCCGCCAATCATCCCACCAAGTTTTTGCACCTTATAGGAGGTTACTTCCTGCCAGAGAATCTGTATTTTGGGGCATAACCAAAATATGTGTAAAATGTTTGCCTTGGGAGCTTGACATTGAACACACTTATCCGAGGGGAGGGTTCCCATTTTGAAGCGTTTTTCAGGTGTCAGGTATAAGTTGTGAAGTAATTGTAATGCCATTTCTTGGTATCTGCTGGCCGGTAATAGCTTCATTATTTGTGTGTCGGATTTTAAAATGTCTGTTATGGATATTTGTGGAACGGTAGTTACCCATTTGAATAACGATGTATTTGTATTTTCTATTACTATTCTTAACTTATGATATGTTTGTGCAGTTGATTGTTTTGTAGTTTTATCCTTCCAAAGATTGTCTACCGGATTATCCGTTTGTGTTCCCTTTAAATTGTCGGTTAGTGTAGTATTTGTAAATGGAGGAAGATGGATGAAAGAAGGTTGTAAAGGGAAATTTTTCTTTCAGCTCTGTTGGGGTAAGTAATTCATGATTTCTTTTCATAAGGTCTCAGGTATTGTATAGCCAGTGTCGGACTGGCCCGGCGGGATACCGGGAAAAAACCCGGTGGGCCCCGACCCTCGTGGGCCCCCGCCGGGCCAGAACCTTTTTTTGGAAAAAATTTTTTTTATTTTCGGCGATGCGCAGCACCGAGTGGCGTTGTTGCGCATGCGCGCCGAACTGAGTTATTGCGCATGCGCGCCAAACGCCGTTGTTGCGCATGCACGTCAAACGCCGTTGTTGCGCATGCGCGCCGAACGGCTGGGCCAACAGGTTTTAGTAGGGGGGCGGGGGGCCCCTGGACAGCAGTCCCGGTGGGCCCCGGGCCCCCCAGTCCGACCCTGTGTATAGCCCATTGTCTTGCCAAGTTCTGAGGGTTGGGGTTGATAGTCCAGTGGGAACATTTTTGTTTCCCATCCAGGTTAAATATGGTGAGTATTGTAGAGGGAGTCACTGAAACAAAGTCGGCTCTCACACATGCTAGATTGAATGAAGGCAAAGGTACCTGGTGCGCTGAGGTAGAGGTTTGGCTGCCTCACATGACTAATTGCAAGCAAGATTGCCTTGTGTGTTTAATGCGGGCTGCATTCTTGCATGGCAATCTTGCTTGCAATTAGTCCTGTGTGCCTTTGGATTTCTTTTTATTGTAGAGGGAGGCCATGTTTATGTCTTAAAAGTTACCAGGTGTTGCGAGCAGGCCCGGATTTGCGGCAAGGCCGCATAGGCCCGGGCCTAGGGCGGCAAAGAAATAGGGGCAGCATGCCGCCCAGCCACCGTTCAACTGCACCAGCTGCGCCGGCGTTTTTTCGCCGGCGCGCTGGGAAGGCGGGCGCTAGGACCGTGCGGCCGCCTGGTCGGACCGTGCGGCCTAGGGGCGCGCAAAAGTTAAATCCGGCGCTGGTTGCGAGTGTCATAGAACAGTGGATTTTCCTTTACACATTACATTTATAGAATGTGTTAACATATAACATTTCATAGATACATTCATTTTGAATTTAATTATTGCAGATTGGGTATTGCATTAGAAAATAATACAAACCAGTTGGTTTTTCCACTCCACTTGATCAGTTTATAAAAAGACAATATACACCTTCATATATAAAATGCATTCTATTCCTTAATTTCATTATAAAGTGCTATTGAAACTTGAGTTTTATAATGAGTTTAATTCCCTCAGATGTTGCTTGTGTCTCAGGTTTTTAGAATAGAAGGAATTAAAGGGGTCATTCACCTTTAGTTAATGTTATAGAATGGCCACTTCAAAGCAACTTTTCAATTGGTCTACATTATTTATTCTTTATAGGTTTTTAATTATTTGCCTTCTTCTTGTGACTCTTTCCAGCTTTCAAATGGCCTCACTGACCTCATGTAAAAAAACAAATGCTCTGTAAGGTTACACATTTATTGTTATTGCTATTTTTTATTACTCATCTTTATATTCATATTCCAATCTCTTATTTAAATCAGTGCATAGTTGCTAGGGTTATTTGGACCCTAGCAACCAGATTGTTGAAATCTCAAAACTGGAGAGCTGCTGAATAAAAAGCTAAAACTCAAAAACCACAATTAATAAAAAAATAAATAAATAAATACATTTTTAATCTTTTTTTTTTTCAAATTTGGTCTGGTGAGTCTGGTCTAGGGGTAGGCAGAAGAGGTAGCTGCCCAGCGTCCCCCAATTGTTGCTCCCTGTGTAGCTGCCTCTTCTGTCTACCCCTAGTTCCGTCACTGGGCAAAACATAAGGAAAACAATAAACAGTAAATATTTTGTAACAGAGTCATGGAGGCAGATTCACTAATGGGCGATTTTTTGTTAGCGTTACTTCGGCAGTGTGAGCATTTCATAGCGAAGATGCGCTAGCGTTCGTTTGTGCCTAGCAAAAATCCGCCAGTGATCTTGCTCTTAGGTTAATTTGCACACGGCGAGTAATTTAAAGTTGTATGGAGGTCTTTATTATAAATGTTGGTGCAAATGCTTGAAGTTACCACTTTTTCTTACAAATGTCCAGGGAACCTTAATAAAGACAAGAGAATGTATATAATGCCCTACACATGATCCCACTGTAAAATGAATGTTATGAAATGTCTGGAGAAAACCGGTTACCCAAAAAAAGTTCAAGTCAAGACTTTTGCAGGCAATTCCGCTTCAAATAAGGAAAAGTTTTTTGGAACTTTAATGCATTTTCGGCTCACAGGATATGATATAAGAAGATTGAGGAAGATCTAGCTTCTTTTTAGCACTTTGTCTGGTCTGAGGTGGTGAAGTCAACTATGGTGAAAGAGGTGACGTTCAGGAAAAGTCACCTGGCGATAGAGTGCGAATGAACGCTACCAGCGGTCTCTTTCGCTAGCAAATTGGCACCTGTGGGAGTTAGTAAATAGGACATGTTGCTGCAGATAGTGACGTTAGCCACTTCGCCCTTTAGTGAATCTGCTCCATGGAATGAGGAATCTAAGATGCATTAAAATACATTTTTCCAGTCCCCCTCTTTGATCTGTGCTTTGTGTTCATTTACATGGCAATACATCATAGATCAAAGAGCTGACTGTCCACACTAAAAGGGTTTTAGAACCCTTATAGAAGTGATATAATACAGCATAATAAATCACAGTTAATAAACTGAATGTTACTTCAATATGAATGTGAATTTTTTTAATATAAATATTACAAATGTTCTTTCTTTCTTTCCTTCTTTCTTTCCTTCTTTCTTTCTTTCTTTCTTTCCTTCTTTCTTTCCTTCTTCCTCTCTCCATCTTCCTCCCTCCTTCCTTCCCTTCCTCCTTACCTTTCTTTCTTTCTTTCTTTCTTTCTTTCTTTCTTTCTTTCTTTCTTTCTTTCTTTCTTTCTTTCTTTCTTTCTTTCTTTCTTTCTTTCTTTCTTTCTTTCTTTCTCTTTTCTTTTTCTCCTGTAGTTGCATTCAGCTGTGAGAAAGATTCAAGTGCACAGACCGGGCTTTAACTATACATTTGCTCATATCTGCATGTTGAGCAATGACAAGACCTGCATAGTGGATGATATAGTGCATATCCTGGAGGAATTAAAGGCAGCTCGCTCACAAAACAGAACAAACTATATCATCACGTATCCCATCACAATGTTGAAGGATGGAAAAGAGGTGTATAATGGACACCAGCTGGGCGGTGTAACAGTTCACAGCAAAGATCGGGTGAAGTCTGCTGAGGCCATTCAGCTCACATATTACCTTCAGGCAATCAACTCCCTCAATGAAGTGGTGGCAGAGAAATGGGAATCTATTTTCTGTGAAATGGTGGAAAGCTTCCAAAAATTAAACAGGGAGGTCAAATTGTACACTTTCACTTCTTCAACTCTAGGACAGGATTTTCAAAAAACCAGCAGGGTTTCAGAGCGCTACCTGATCACAAGCCTTGCCTTAGTTGTCTCACTGGCTGTAATCTGTTGCTCCATGCAAGACTGTGTCCGAAGCAAACCTTGGCTTGGTCTCCTTGGATTGGTAACTATCAGTCTTTCAACACTTACTGCTGCTGGAATCGTCAATTTAACAGGTGGAAAATACAACTCTACTTTCCTGGGGATTCCATTTATCATGCTAGGTAATCAAATGCTTCTCTTTTTTCTTCTACCAACTTGTTCTAGGGCTGATTATCAATAATGAATGTCTTTTTTATGGGAATATCAATACAACAATTACTTTTTCCTATATTGCATAATTAGTACATAAAATATTGGTCCAAATCCTTTCTCCTCGCATGCGCTTTGAAATGGGGGGAAGGTTCAGGCAGGTGTTAGTGCTCAGCGCTGCTTCTGAGCAGTACAGAGTATTTATAACCAATATGTGCTCCAACCAGTCAGACACAGTGATCTGCTAAGATAAATGTGTACATGTCTTCACATTTTCCTGAATGTTAGGAGAAGAATAGAGTTGCTTAGGCTTTTGGCTCAGTATAATTAACTGCTACTGCTCCTTATCTCACAACCTTACAAAGGCTTCAGCTGGGGGAGGGGAGGTTTGTTTATGCAGAGGGATTCTCAAAGATTTATTGTGTTGTGTTATTCATCCATCTTAATTCACTGCTTATTGTTTATACATTGTTTATATATGTGTGTGTGTGTGTATGAGGGGGCTCCTCTAGGACATGTTGATCTACAACTCTCAGATGCCCCATGTACCAGCCTTTAGCTGATGTAAAGCTGTGGCTCAGACATCTCTGAAGAAAATACGGAAATATCTATATTTACATACTGACGAGCCGCTCAGTTAAAAATCTGGCACAAGGTACAGAGTACAGTTGAGTGTAAAACAGCCCTGTACTTAAAACCTGTCTGTTTCCTTTTCATTGCACTTGATGGATGTAGGCAAGACCCAGTGTATATGTCTATGAGACCAAATGCCATGTAGGACTTTAGCACCTGTAGAGTAAGAGTAAGTGATGACATTCCCTAGTCTGTGAATCTAAACTCAAGCCCTATGTGCCTTCCCCTATGAAAATTGTACTGCCAAAAACACAAGCATTGCTGAAATCAGAGGAATGGCAAAGACCAGCCTCTCTGGGCACAACACAATGGGCAAGGTACAAAGTCCAAAAAACATGGCGATTTGCATCCTGTTCACGTTTACTAAATTAACCCTCGGGACTTGGTGTTTTCCGGTTTCTGGTGCTTTCCAAAATTTGGATTTTCATACATTATGGGGGTTATTTATCAAAGGTCGACTTTGTGATGTTTTTTTCTCCCTCGAATGAACTCAAAACTCGAATGTTTGCTTATTTATAAAAAAAAAACCCCCAAATGTCCAAAAACTTGATTGAATGCATTTGAGGGAAAAACAACTAAAATACCTTTATCAAGTTATAGGTAGTGATGGGCGAATTTATTCACCATCTGCGAATTCGCTGCAAATTCCTGCAATTCGCCGCCGGCGAATAAATTCGCAAAACTGCTGTGAAAATTTGCTGTTTCGCTAATTTTTTGCCGTTTGCAAATTTCATGGGAAATTTGCACATTTTTCATCGAAGCGAAACGCCCCAAATCCGCCCATCACTAATTATAGGCTAAAAAACCTTGAATACCTCAAATTTATCAAATTTTCAAGTTTATACCACCGTAATAAAAACAAAAATCATAAAGGCAAAAATCATCTTCAAATGGTTAAAGTGACCTCTACCATTGACTTCTACATGACCTTGACAGGTTTTAGCTGGAGTATTTTCGGATTCTGGCTTTAGCAGCTTTGGGGCATAATAAATCTCAAAAAAGTGTTTTTCCCCTGAAACATTTGTTTTTTAGTGAAACTGCCCTAGAAAAAATTTACAATTTTAGAGAAAACACAAGTTGACCTTTAATAAATAACCCCCTAAGTCTACTAGAAAATCATGTAAACATTAAAAAAAACACAATAGGCTGGTTTTGCTTCCAATAAGAATTAATTATCTCTTAGTTTGGAACAGGTACAAGCTACTGTTATATTATTACAGAGAAAAAATGTAATTATTTGGATAAAATTTAGTCTACGGGAGATGGCCTTTCTGTAATTTAGAGCTTTCTGGATAATGGATTTCTGGATAACAGATCCTATACCTGTATGTGCTTCTATGCCCCTCTGGTACAGTATGTTTTTCTCACAATTTTTTGCTCTGGAAAGGAATGTTTTTTTATGTTCTTAGAATTGCTTTTCGTGCATTGCACATTGCTCCCAGTCTACCCACACTAGCACATTTTCTTACAAAGCTGAAAGACCCTGTTGTACTTTAGGATTGTTTACAACCCAGACATCTGCAGTGGCTAATCTAGCAAATTACAGTTTGTGTGAGACACAATTGATTTCTATTGAGATAAATGGAAGGTTAGAACAGAAAACAGCTTCATTTATAATTATTTTGTCAGCATAAACATATGCAAAGGAGGCGCATTATTGCAGTTAAGCGTGCCATGAAATCTATAAATCTTTAGATGTGATGTACAATGCAGATTTATAGCCAAGATACAGGTATGCAACCTTTTCCAGAATGCTTGGGACCTGAGGTTTTTGGATAACGTATCTTTCCGTAATTTGGATCTTCATTCTTCATACCTTAAAGGAGAAGGAAACCTACTAAAACAGTTTATTGCCAATAGATTAGCCACAATAATGCAAGCTATAATACTATATTTATTCTGTAGAATGCTTTACCATATTTGAGTAAACAGCTCTAGAAGCTCTCTCTGTTTGTATAGGATAGCAGCTGCCATATTGGCTTGGTGTGACATCACTTCCTGCCTGAGTCTCTCCCTGCTCCCTCATAGCTCTGGGCTCAGATTACAGCAGGGAGGGAGAGAGGAGCAAACTGAGCATGCTCAAGGCCGTGCCCTGGAGGTTTATGCTGAAAACAGGAAGTCTGATACAGAAGCCCATGAGTACAAAATAGAAGGAAAGAAATGCTGTGTTTCTTTTGACAGAGGACTCAGAGCAGCATTACTTTGAGGGTTTACTGGTGTATTTATATAGACCTTTCTGATAAAGATTACTTAGTTTTAGCCTTTCCTTCTCCTTTAAGTCTACTAGCAATATCATTTAAACATTAAATAAATCCTACAAGCTTGTTTTGCCTCCAATAAGCAGTAATTATATCTTAGTTTGGGTCAAGTACAAGGTACTGTTTTATTATTACAGAGAAAAGGGAATTATTTTCTGCAATTTGAATTATTTTCTTTAAATGGAGTCTATGGGAGATAGCCTTCCTGTAATTGGAAGCCTTCTGGATAATGGATTTCTGGATAACAGGCCCCATACCTGTAAAACAATGTACTGTGTATTGATTCATTGCTTAATCTGCACTGCAGCCGTTTATTTGCTTGCTGTTCAGCCTCAAAAGGGAAAAATCTGTATAATGTGCCACCTATTAATGGTGAGACATTTTCTTGTCGGATAAAATGTAACCAAATTTGGCCCCTGGCATTCTCCATATCCATAGCGTTATCAAACCACCAACTGTAGTGCTGGATATGACTTGTGCTATTCTCACCTTTACAGTTTCTGACTTGCTTATCAAATAGAAAGTGATTGCTCATTTAATTGGATCCATTTGCTGCAAGATATTATATATATATATATATATATATATATATATATATATATATAGGCGAGACTGCACACAATGCACACAGTAAAGCAAGCTAATGGCATTTTCTAAAGGAGAAAAAACAAGTTTTGATCAAAGATTGAGCAGAGATTTACTGAATGCTTTCCAAACAACCAAGAACTTAATTACCATTATCTCAGGGCCAAAAGACTGTAAAAATGTGCCCTTTGAAGTTAATCCATGGTTTTCTTGCTCCCCAACACCTTGCACCTCCCAGGGTTGCTGAGCTTCTGGTAATGACTCTCAAACCCAACGTTCCAGTGGTTGGCTCCCTGTATATCTGGCATTACAAAGGAAGGCACACTGCGTACAGAGTGAGGTGGAATTATTTTTGTTCCATTATAGGAGAACCTGCTTAGTATTGTGGAAATTCCCTTCATACATGTACAGCAATGATGTACCGTCACCAGTCAAATTGATTCTGCTTAAAGGGGTGATTCCCCTCCCAAACACTTTTTTCAGTTCAATTGTTTTCAGATTGTTCCCCATAAATAAAGACTTTATTCAATTACTTTTCATATTTTTTTTTTCATATAGTTTTTTCCCCACAATGCATCATTTCACCCAGAATTTTGGCATCAATGTGGGCACAAACTGGGCTTTTTCTTGATGCAATTAGTCTGTGTCTATTGCAATTGCATTCAGCACAATGAATGCAACTGCGGGTGCACAAATTTGGTGCAGTTGCATTGAATATTTTCAAAGTCTGCCGGGTGCCATTTATCATTGTTCACTGGCATAATTTCCGTGCACGTAACATCTGTGCTCGATTCTTTAGGTGCAATTGCCTGGGTGTAAAGGGAACCTTGGAGCTATCGTTTGGTCAGGAGGTGGCAGCAGCTCCAGGGTTTCCCTCTAGCAATGGGCACAGAAACACTCCATTTGCAATGGTGGGTAGGAAAAACTGAACAACACAGAGAGCAACTACTCAGGGTCGGACTGGGGGGCCAGGGGCCCACTGGGACTGCTGTCTAGCCCAGCGGTGATTCCGGTGAAGAAGCCGCCTGAGGCAGCTCCTCAAAATGCCGCCCCCCTCGCAGGCTTACCCATCTGCAGGGGAGGTATAAGAGGCAGGAACAACTGCGATCTCCCGCACTAGTAAAGCCTCAGGAACAACTGCGATCTCCCGCACTAGTAGCGCCTCAGGCTGCCTCATTGGCCGAGCGCCCCTGGTCCAGGCCCCCCTACTCCGACGTGCCTCTTGGCGCTGACGACGGGGTCGGGCCCACCAGGTTTTTTTCCTGGTGTCTCGCTGGGCCAGTTCAACACTGCAACTACTGTATATGAAAGTGCAAGCAGCGCATTTGACACAAGTACCTTTTAAGTGTTTTTAGGTGCAATTTACTGCACTTGCAAATGTAAACAAGCCTTTTAATACACATATTATAATCTAGCTTCATTCCTTCTTCATCTTATATTTTAAATGAGCAATATTTTTTAATCTTTATTTCTAATCCTGGCAGTAAGCACATCATAATTCATTTATCCCTGCCTTTCTTCGATATTATAATTTATAGTACATTTACCAAACACCATGTTCTTCCCTAGTATACAATTTTTACTGAAAAAGGAACATATTGCCTTCACATCCGCACAGAATTGCCTCGCTAGCAACCAATTAGGTTACATGTTAGCTTCCAGCTTCTCATTTCAGTCTTCTGCCTTTTCTAAATCTTCTCAAATCCCACTTCCCATTTCCCACTGTGTATTTAAATCATTTAAACTTCTATGAAAACTCATTTTCTCCTGAAGGAATCTTTAAAGAGCTTGCATGACAGGTGCAGCACAGACACTGTGCAGCGATGTTGTATTAATATTCTTCTCCTCTAGCAAATACCTGTCATTGTATTGGGACTGATTATCTACAGACTCTATTTTCAAATTAGGCTTTTGCAGTGTTACAGGTTTCAATATAATATGGTATATAGGTTTAATTGGAGTGATGTATGGAGGCATTGTATTACAGACATGTCCAACACAAGGACCTTTTTGATGTTGTTAAACTAATAGAATATGTAGTAGAAACAAACACACACTTGTCATTAAAGAAACCTTAACCTTAACTAGTCTTTATTGTTAGTGCAAATACCATTTTCTATGCATACTTAAGCACCTGCGGACCCCGAAAACTGAAAATTCGGGTTCTATTGTAACTGTTAAGTGCTTCTACGTGCAACAATGCATCTTATATCTTATGCATATCTTATACTGTATGTATCTTTATATGATAAAAACAGTGATTATAATTCACTGAATAAAATCATATAAAAAAGTCCTGCTTCCATGCACCAATTTATTTGCTCTTTCTGCCCATCCTGATGCTTGCCCTGTTCATGCCTCTCCTTTAGTTGCCTGATCGTCTTGCCACAGTAGAGTAGTCCACAGGGACATTTAGGGGGGTATTTCTTGAAATTCTAATTTTTCTCATTATTTTAAAATTTGACCTAACTCCCAACCATGATTTGGCCTAATTTACAAAAAAAATCCAAAGGAAAATGGTATGTGCAGGAAAAGACAATTAAAATTGTACAGCCCAAAACCCTTGAAAATCATGAAGGCAAAAACATCTTCCAGTTGTAAAAGGGAAATCTGCCATTGACTTTTACATGGCTTTGGACCTTAAATAAATCTCGAGAAATTCAAGGTTGGAGGCTTAATAAATAGGCCCCTTAATTATATAAACTGCCGTAGATGTTTCACAGGTCATTGATCTGAACATTTACTACTTACCATTTGGAAAAGCAAGACCTGTAGTACAGGTGTAGGACCTGATATCCAAGCCTACTAGACACTCATAGGCCCTATAGGCTGGTTTTGCTTCCAATAAGAATTAATTATATCTTAATTGGGATCAAGTACAAGCTACTGTTTTATTATTACAGAATTAATGGCAGTAATTACAAAATGCATGCACTGGTTGAATTGTTAACTAACAGTTCTTTAGATCCAACACTTTTTTATATTAAATGTACATATAGAATCCATTCCACAGACTTTTTTCTCTGACCAGCAACTTATTAGCCTATAAAAGGTGTCGATATAAAGGCTGAGAGTGAGAAATCTAGTGAGGGTTCAGCCAGATAATAATGCAGATATTAATCAGGTTGCCTTGAAAATTTGGCCAGACACATAATCACTAGTGTTTATTTAACAGTATTTTGAGTAGATACCAAAGTGTGACAAAAAGTGACATGCTTTAGTAACCCATGTATGAATCTGTTTTCCTGTTTGCAGAATAATCATATTCTCTGCAGAAAAATAAATGTTTGAAGACCTCCGGTGTATCACAGGGAGGTAAAAAACAATATTAATCAATGGCTTTTTTGGCCTCCAGGCTGCTCAATGGTATGCATTTCCTTTGTTGTAAAAGAGCATTAATAAATGAGATAACTGTAAGGGGCCAATTCATTAACTTTGAGTGAAGGAATAGAAGAAAAAATACTTCAAATTTCGAAGTGTTTTTTGGCTACTTCGACCCTCGAATGGGCTACTTCGACCTTCGACTACGACTTTGACTTCGACTCGAAGGATTCTAACTAAAAATCGTTAGACTATTTGACCATTCTATAGTCGAAGTACTGTCTCTTTAAGAAAAAACTTTGACCCCTAGTTCGCCACCTAAAAGCTACCGAACCCAATGTTAGCCTATGGGGAAGGTCCCCATAGGCTTGGCTAAGTTTTTTTGCTCGAAGGATAATCCTTCGATCGTTGGATTAAAATCCTTCGAGTCGTTTCGATTCGAAGGATTTAATCGTTCGATCGAACGATTATTCCTTCGATCATGCGATCGAAGTATTTGCGCAAAATCCTTCGACTTCGATATTCAAAGTCAAAGGATTTTCATTCCCAGTCGAATATCGAGGGTTAATTAACCCTCTATATTCGACCCTTGATGAATTTGCCCCTAAATGTCATTAATAAATATAGAGATATGTACATATTTTGTTTGCATATGAATGTATATGTATTACAGGTATGGGAAACCGTTATCCAGAAAACTCCAAATTATAAGAAAGCCATCTCACCTAGACACTATAATAATCAAATAATTACATTTTTAAATATTTTTGCTTTTTTCCCCCTGTAATAATAAAGCAGTACCTTGTACTTGATCCAAACAAAGATATAATTAATCTTTAGTGGAGGCAAAACAATTGTATTGTGTTCATTTAGTAATTAAATTATTTTCTATTAGACTTAAGATATACAGACCCAAATTCCCTTATTTGGAAAACCTCAGGTTCCGAGCATTCTGGATAACAGGTCCCATGCCCATATTTCTATTTTACTGTGGCACCATAAACACTGGAGGCTTGGGAAATTTTAATTGCAAATTAAATCAAACATTCTAACATTTTTCATAACAACCCTGGAGACATTGATTTATGAGAATCAATGCAAGAAATTTAATTTTACTTCAGTGATTCTTGCAGCTCCAATGGAAATAAATACAAACAATGTGGTCTTAAACTTCGTCTCATAGAAACCAGAAACTATCTCAAAATAATCAACTAAAAAATTCGGTATCATTTCTGAAATTATCAAGTTTCTCTTCACTGTCTCCAGCAACTTGTCTCTCTTCATGCAGCTTTGTGTCAGAGTCAGTTATTTTGAAAGACAGTTAGCTCTAATACATTGTCTAGGCAAAGGAAGCACTGACCAATAATGTAATATAGCTGCCAATCAAAATCCTCCTCCAACTCCTGCTTGCTGAGTGACAAATTACTGAGAGGGGAATACTGGAAAGTAACTTGATTATTATTCCCTTAATTCAGAACCAATTCTAGCTTGAGACCACTTGAGACCAGAATCCATCCAAGTCAAGGAAGGCTAACGGAGAAATCAGCATAAACAGAATTTTATTCACTTTCAGTAGTGCGCATTGATCAGTTATCTAGAGTTACTAAATGTTATTCATTCATTTGAAGATTACTGTAAAGCATGTAAGTGAAAAAAAAGTAACACAAATTGTACTTGTTTAGGCAGTGAATAAGCAGCTATATGGGGGGGTTTGTGGATGCACACCTAAGGCCAATTTCAAAAAGTATAATTTCAAAAAGTATAAAGCCCTGTCTAAGTAATTCAAGTAAATATGCCAGTGCATGTAATTTTGAATCAGGGTTTTTTTGTTACAAAGTTATGATCATAATATTGATAAGCCACCATACCACGTCAAGGTAAAACCCCACAGATGCTATAGATGCTAGCGGCATGGGAGGATCTAGCCGTGAAAAAACCAACGTCCCATTAGACACTTCTCTATGTACACACACTTATTGTGTCCTTCATTTATTTCTCTTTTACACCCTTTCATTCTATGCTTACTTTCATACATACTCCCAAATACACATACACTTTTCCTTACCACTACCATACACACCTTCACATTTCACTTACACATGTATACACACTATTGTGCAACTGCACATATCACTCTACTTTGTCTTTAATTACAACACCTGACTTCTACTTTTCTAAAATGGGCGTTGGTTAAGGCAGTCTCTCCCACTTAAAAGCCGCTTAGCAGTTGGCGGGGGAAGATTTAGCACAGAGTTTGAAACCAAAGCACAGGAGATGTTTACATAAAGAATTGTTACTACAGAGAGGTAATGTTCCTTTTTTACTATGACTAAAGATAAATAAGTTAGGGACCACCATGTGGGGTTTTACCTTGACGTGGTATGGTGGCTTATCAATATTATGATCATAACTTTGTAACAAAAAAACCCTGTTTCAAAATTACATGCACTTGCATATTTACTTGAATCATTTAGACAGGGCTTTAAACTTTTTGAAATTGGCCTTAGGTGTGCATCCACAATCTCCCCTAGTGAATAAGCAGCTACACATGCTAGAAGAAGGACTTTTAGGTAATCGTCTTAGTGGGCAAAGTCGATTTCATGAATTTTGACTTCGCATGTTTGGGCTAATAAAAATCATAGTGGGCAAAGTGTCAAATCACCCTGTGTGAAATTGTCCTTAAAGGAACACATAACAATAAGCTTGTCTTTCCAATTTCCAGCTGAAGGGAATTATTATGCAAGCGCCTGATGAGTGAGACCCAATTACCTTTAAGGTCTCTACTAAAGGACAAAGCATGGCTACGAAAAAATGTGTTAGTCAACAGTATCCAAAATACCAAGTTTGCCATTGCTCTGAGAATTGCTTTTCCATTCAGCACATTTCTAAAATCATCTCTACAGACAGAAAAGACATTGCACAAATTGGCAAAAACTTCTGGGAAAAATCCTGACTGCATCAGGCACAAACATACAGCAGAGCTGATTTCATGTCCCAAGAGAGTTATTTGCTGGCTTCTATCATTTCTTTAGTCTGTAAGGTAAAGTTCTTGGGTGACAGCAGCACTGTCTCATATACCAAAAAAACTGAGATTTTAATTCCAAAAAATAGTTTGCTGTGCATCAAAGCAAAATGACAGTGGGGTGGTTTTTTATATATATATATATATATATATATATATATATATATATATATATATATATATATATATATATATATATATATATATATATATATATATATATATATATATACATATATATATATATATATATATTTTTTTTTTTTTGTAATATTGGTTGAACAAAACAAATGTAGTCTTTGTTGTATTTATATTTTGAAAATGCTTCTGTAGGGACATATAGACTACATACATTATTATACAGTATATTTAACAAGCATACATTCCTTTTATCTATATTCTCTTACAGCCTTATGTCTTAGTCGCTCTTTATAAACTCTAAAGCTTCTATGCTGTGTGTGGTTACATATGAGCACAAATCTGAATGTATATAAAAACATAAGTAAAAGTCTAAAGCATATCGAAGCAGGTGACTAATGAGTGCAGTGTATTAAAGAGAAAATGTTGTGGAAATTCAGGAACAGGAGATCACTTGAGGTGAAAGATAGTGATGGGCGCAAATTTTTCGCATTTTGCCGCCAGTGAATAAATTCGCAAAACTGGGGTTGAAAATTCTGGAGTGTCAAGAAAATTTTGGCGCACGGTAGAATAGTCGCATGCATAAAAATTGTTGCATGTCAAAATTATTCGGACGCCCATTGACTTCAATGCATTTGGACAAAAAAGGCACTTGTATAAAAATAATTTTGATGCCCACTGACTTCAATGCGCTCTGCAAATTTTTCACCGTTCACAAATTTCGCGGTTAATTTGCAAATCACTAGTAAATGACAATGTTTATTTGACACAAGTTATGAACTCAGAAAGAGTCCAAAAACAAAGAAATCATAGAGTTGTAAAAGGGGAGTTACAAGTGGGAGAGCATAAAGATATCACTCCACAGCACAGGAAAATAGAACTGCTCTTACAGCCAAACAGGTGGCTCTGCCTCAACACAAGGGTACTATTGACCAAGGCTAGTTTGAGAATTGGATCCATCCAAGTCAGTGGAGTTCTTAGGGGAATCTGCATACACAGAATTGTTTTCTCTCTCAGAAAATAGAATTTGAATGCAGACTGACTTTGCTACAAATTTGCAAATTTTGACGCCCGAGTCAATTCTGATGCGCCGTCAATTTAGACGACCTGTGTTAAAGTTAATGGGTGTCCGAATAATGTTGACGCATGACGGTTTTGACGCAAGCGACTTTTCCAACGCACGTCCAAAATTTGTTGACGACTGCCAATTTTAGCAGCAGTTTTGCGAAACGCGGAAATTCACTGTGAATTTATTTGCCCATCACTATTTGCTATTAGTTTCAACCGTGTGCTTGACTTTAAAATGAGGGGGCTTGCATTGTTTGCAGATTAAGATACAGGGAATATAATATAGCAGGGCCAATAATTGTTGGGGGCTGAGAATCAAAAATGTGATAATGTTCATTATTAGAGCAAATCTTTGCATAGTATGGATTTGCAGAGAAATTTGCATTTTCATGAAAAAAAAATTTGGGGAATTTGGGGTACAATTTTAGCATGCATTTGGAATCATCAAGGACATTTTTTTTTTTGCACAGGAAAAAAACTGTAGAACCCCTGTAACAATAGCTTACCCTGGTGGTCTAGTCCTCTCTCCAAAATCGCCGGTTCCTCTATGGCAAGCGTGGCTGCTCACTTCTGGGTTCTGGGCACGTGACGTCATCTTGCATGGCGGAGAAATTCAAACATATTTAAAGGGTCTAACCTGTTTAGTTCCTGGGTGCTTATTCTACTTGAATACTATTGTGTATCTTGGTTTTGACCCTTGCCTGCCTGCCTGCCTGCCTGACTATTCCAAACTCTCTAATCCAGATCCTTGTCTGTCTGACCTTGCTTGAACTTTGCATGTACCGACCCAGCCTGTCTGACCATGCTATTCCATTTGATCCTCCTGAGTTGAGATACCTTCAGTCCTAAATCCTTGATAATGCAATTGCAATTGTTGAATTTTTGTGTGGTTTTGCAAACTTTTTGGTGAAGGCCAATAATTTGGTGGCCCCAGGGGTGCTTCGCCAATGAGGCAAGTTGAGGCTGTCGCCTCAGGCGGCAGTGCCCCACTAGGTACCAGGGGCAGCAAAAATTCTGCTCCTGGTACTTTAAGAGCGAATTTCCGGGGGAGGGGGGGGCAGCATCAACTGCTGCTGCCTCAGGCAGCCGAGGGGCCAGGATCGCCCCTGGGTGGCCCACTCGTTTTACTGGAAGATGGCTAGAATAGTCTAGTTCATTTTATACCAGTAGGAAGTTCATATTTATAAAATGTGATGATATAGAGCACAAATCAGAGCTACACACAATAATTCATATACGAAACAGTAAAAAGAAGCCGAGGAGTGTGGCAATAATCAAAATGTGCGCAGAACCAAAATAAAATCAGGAGTCTGTTTTATTGGCTAATGGTGTGCTAACAAATACTAGAATTCTTACTAAATTGGTAAACTGGTACAGGTATGGGACCTGTTTTACAGAAAATGGATAAAATAGAGTCTATGGGAGACGGCCTTTCCGTAATTTGCAGCTTTCGGGATAACTGATTTCATAACTGTATTGATAATGGATGGAAAGCCATTGCTCTGACTGCCCTTTCTGCATATGTGCTGTGCACAAAAACGCAGGTAAACATGGGCCAAAATGCAATAGCGTCTGTTTTCTTGCAGCTGGAATCAGTGTTCCCATTGTGCCTATTAGTGTGACTTACTGTAGATGCAAATGTCCCCTGTAATTTACACATGCCATTCACCTGCCATGAAGCCCAGGGCTGATACACACTCATGTCCTTGTGCCCACCAAATGTACTTAGTTGGAGGGAATGTAACCTCTGCCCATGCCTTGCCTTTGTCATTTCTGTTGTGTGCAATTATTCCACCAGAAGACACTACATCAAGGGGGAAAAAACATGACAGATTGTGCTGATATTTTGTGCTTTGCACGTAGACTCTGTTATTAAATCAGGCTGAATGATTGTTGAGATATGACAGGTATTTTGCTTTCATGCTCCTCTCTATGGCATTGTATTTTTAATGAAGTCAGAGCTGATTTCTTTCAGTGGTAACCATGCTAACCATGCTCAAGTGCTTTCCTTAGGCTAACTGGTCTCTTATGTAATTCCTAGGTATTCTCACAATTAATTTCAGTGTATTGGCATATCCTGCACATAAATCCAACACTTGGGCCCTTCCTTCCTTACTTTATTTTGCTCTACATCTCCATAGCACATATTTTTTGCCAAAATACCCTTTAAATTCTCAGAATTTCAGAATCTGAACAGTGCACAGTGAATGCAATACTTTTCAGCATGTACATATGATTGGGGTATTCATGTCAACTGTACTGTTTATGTGCACCATGGATTATGAGTTAAACCTTTAGATTTCACTGTTTATCAGATTACAAAGCATTTTAACATACAGTATTAACCTAGATATAACTTGCTGTGAGATGGAGATCTATATGCTATTCTAGAATTAAGCATGGTATTGGGACACAAGGCTGAGATTTATTTTGTACTGCACTAAATCGCATTTCTCTTAAAAGGAAAACTATACCCCCAGAACGACGTTGGTCTCTATAAAAAGATATTGCATAAAACAGCTCATATGTAAAATCCTGCTTCATGTAAATAAACCATTTTCATAATACTATACTATTTTAGTAGTGTGTGCCATTGGGTAATCCTAAATAGAAAACTGCCATTTTAAAAAATAAGGGGATCCCCTGGGATCCTACAATTCATGGTGCACACAAACAAACTATACATGTTAGGTCACATGAGCCAATTAACAGACAGAGTTCTGTCTTTTGCTTCCACACTTCTTCCTGTTACAGTTAGTGTTGTAGTATTTCTGGTCAGGTGATCTCTGAGGCAGCACAGAGACCATCACGAAATGGTGGTTCAAGGCAAGAGGAGTAAAGGAACAATATTTACTTAAATATATATACCAGTTTGATAAGATTCTTTAATATGCCACCTAATGTCATATAAACTATTTGTTGCTTAAATATTAATTTTGGAGGTATAGTTTTCCTTTAATAAAGGTTCCTTCTGCCATGTAGTGGTGTTTAGGTTCTCTTTATTCTAAGGTACTCAATTTAAATCAGTTCTCCATAAAATGATTTAAATACATTTATACAAGTATGAATACAACACAACTAGTGATGGGCGAATCTGGACGCAAAATTTGTGAACAAACTGAAGTCAATGGGCGTCAAATCTTTTACGCGCAACAATTTTTTATGTGCATAACAATTTTTCTCGCTCCAAATCCATAAAAGTTAATGGGTGTTTTTTGTCCTAATGGATTTAAGTCAATGGGCTTTTTTTTCCTTATGGCGACTTTTTTGTCCTAATGCATTAAAGTCAATTGGTGCTTTTTTGACGCAGTTTTGCAAAAAAATTTGCACATGGCGGAATGCATCATTTATCCGTGAATCCATGCCGGGTGAAAAAATGTGCTCATCATTAAACACAAACTTTTCAATCATTAATAAGGGTTAGAGTTTAATGGACTTTGGTACCCTATCATATTCTTGACCATTAGGAGGCACAAAGAAGGAGAACCAGAGAATGTAAGGTGCTATTGACCCCCTGTACTTAATGCCTGTTTAGTGTGGGTGCCCTTAAGCCTTCAGTGCAAAACCCCTCCCCCCCTCCCCTATGTTGCCCCACCTCCTTCCTCCCCCCTGGCCTACCTGTCCCCCTGGGCAAATGCCCCTAACTTGTTACTCACCCCTCTGCGCAGGTCCTGTCCACGGAGTTCACAGTCGCCATCCTCTCCCACGCGTGTCTTCTTCCTGCTTTGACAGGCGTCTTCTGGCGCATGCGCAGTAGGAACAGTTACCGGTACGGAGCTACTGCGCATGCGCCGAATGTCACAAAGTTTTACCCGCAGAGGGGTGAGTAACAAGTTAGGGGCATTTGCCCAGGGGGACAGGTAGGCCAGGGGGAGGAGGGGCAACACGGGGGGAGGGGTTTTGCGCCCAGGGGGTTTCCTTCTCCTTTAATGTGTTCTGACTGTTTCAGGATCCACTGCTCAGTTACTTTGCACTTCCAGGCTTTACACTACACTACAGAGGTTACAGGGACAAAAGTGTGAAACCTCAGATGTTTTTTTTCTTGGATAAGGTGTCATTGGGTATTTATTATTTAGATCTGCATTTGTCACTCCAGGTTGCAGTAAAGAATTGAACAAAATCATGCTATCTCTGGTTATGCTGTTGCCACTGTATCATTATTCGGCCTGTGCATTATTAAGATTTTTTTTTACACTGATTGATTGATAATGTCTTTGACTAAATATATGTATGGTAAATAGTAAAGTATGTGTGCATGGTGAGTGATTAGGATTATTTTTCTTCTTTACGGCATAAAAACATAAATAACCCCTTCAAGTCTGCCTTTCCAGGAAGTTTGCTCATGCATGGTGAATGCTGCAGCTAGGACATTATGACAATTGGGAATACAGAAGCTAGCTTTGTTGTCAGTGCACATTTTCTTGCAAATTTTCACCTGTCATAATATGAATAACACACAGCTAAAGCTACCAGCATTTGCACTTGAATGGTAGGCAAATGGGGAAGGCAAGTTTAACACAGTACAAAACATGTGGTTGAGCTCATGAGCTTGGAGAACACTGCTCGGTTTTGAAGTAGTTAAAACTGTACAGATGTTTCTTGCGGCAGAGATTTTTATTTAAGGCAATAAGAGAAAAATTAATTCACATTTTAATATTCGCTGAGATTTCTCAGCACAAAAACAAATCTATGCCATTAGCATTTTTACCCATATTATTCCCAAATAATTTTCAGGAAACCAAAATGCATCAAGAAACAAGGCAGGTACACTGATTTTCGGGTGCACACATAGATGCGGGTGATGGGTCAGGTTGAAGGTCTTATCTAAATTTCTTCTTTTGATATATAAGCTATATTTTACTCATTTAAACATGTTTCTGCTTTTTTCTGCCCCCACTCACTTCTGTTGATGTCACTTCCAGTTTGCAGCTATAGCACTTCTTGTTTAATGGTGGTCAGTGTGTTGCGGATCAGTTTACAGATAAGACAGTTGTGGGTCAGGTAGAGGTTCCAAGCGGATAATATTAAAGGTTGCATGTCCCAGTTGCGGGTTATCGGTGTCGGGGTCAGGTTTAGGTTTCAAAAATTGGTTTTGCACAGGACTCTACTGAGAAATTCTAATAATGCAAATGGCCTTTTTTTCCCTGTGGAAAAAAAGTCATTTTTCCCAGTAAACCAAAAACTTGGATAAATGATGCCATTGGTGTTTTTTCTTGCATCATTTACAGTGCAAACAGTTTTGAGCTCACAATGTATGTTACTTGTAAAAAGGGAGTTACCAGTGGGAGAGCATAGAGATATTGCTCCACAGCACAGAAAAACACAGAACTGCTCTTACAACCAAGCAGGTGGCTCTGCCCTCAAGGCCAGGGTACTAGTGACCAAGACTATCTTGAGAATATAATCCATCCAAGTCAGTGTGACCCAGGGGGAATCTGCATACACAGAATGTTATTCTCCTTCAGCTCAAATGGAGGATGCTTTTGCAACAGAAAGATCTCTTCATGTAAATGTATTCCAGTGTATTTGAATTATAGTATTTCCAGTAGGAGAACCATTGCTTGTAATTCTGTAGGCATCAGTATTGACAATAACATATTACAAGCTCAAGGGGAATGGTTGATGTCAAGGATGGTTTTGGTGAGCACACACTTACTTTCTGCATAGGGTAGGAGAAAGGGTCCCATGAAAAAGCTCCACTTACAAGACAAGGGAAATTGGGTGGTGGGATTAAAAAGTATAACAACCCCCCCTCAAACCTATTTCAGTATGGGCTTGGATAGTGGCATAGCTAGATGTTACTGGGCCCCATAGCAAATTCATTTTAGGGCCCCCCAGTTTATCCAGAGGTTGTCCTGTTTTACTAATTTATATTGAAATTGCTCATTAACTTGTGTTTCTTGGGGCCCCCTGCAGCTGCAGATTCTGCTTCTTCAGTAGTTATGCCACTGGGCTTGGAAAAGTGGTCAGTCTAGGCACAACATTTAATAGAAACAAAAAAAGTTTTACTAAAAATAGAAAAGGGACTTTTCTAGCAGCAGTTCTCAAAGCTTCTGCAGCACAGTGAAATGTCACATTCTGTATTCCTGAAAATAAAACTGCCAGGCTAATTTTGATAAAATAATGACATTTGGCCATATTCCTTGGACTGCTTGAGGCACTTGCTAGTTATTGAGGCAGTAGGTTGCCAACATTATGTGGATTTGTATTATTTATGAGAGCATTCTAACATAATCATTTCACAAAGAAAGCAGACAGCTTTATTAGAAAGATTTTGACTGGCTTGGCTTTGTAAAGTTTTTCATTTTGCTTTCCATCATACTGTACTTCGCAGAAAATTCAAAGAAAGTGAGAACATAGCTGAAGGGGAAATAGTTTGCTTGCTTTTAAAAGCTTCAGAACTTTATGAAAGAAGGCAGCATTTGAACAACAGGACAATAAATAATGGGCATAACCACTAAAGCTCATAAGGTTTAATACAAGAACAGGAAAGTGAAAGGGGAAAGGATATAAATTTTGGCTGTGCTTTTCCTTTACAACTTGATTTACACAAAGGTAATACTTAGGAACAAAACGAGGAAGGAGAGCAAATAGAAAAACAACTGATGCAGCAGATTTCCTGGAGCCCACGGAGTGTCAAAAGTACTAATCATAGGGATTTATTATCCATACAGAATTGAAGTTCTTAGGGTAAGACAGTTAAGGATCTAAGTCAATAATTCTTTACTACTCTGTAGGCTCCTCCAGTATCTTGTTCCGGCACAAATAATGGGGATACCGTAGGTTCATAAGGCAATCTTTCTTCGTTGTTATAAAAGATCTGTCTGGTCTGGAAAAGGACCAGCAACAACCGGCTCTGCTTTTTACAAAATCTCTAGGACGAGCCTTCTTTTCATGGTGAATAACTGTTTATACTGGAGAAGGTGAAAATAGTTGTCCTCCAATTTGAATAGAACGTTTTCTAGTACAGGTCTGGTTATCCAGAATGATCGGGACCTGGGGCTTTCTGGATAACAAATCTTTCCATAATTTGGATTCATTCCTTGTAAACATTAAATTAACTCAATATGCCGGGTTTGCTTCCAATAAGGATGAATTATATCTTAGTTTGGATCAAGTACAAGGTGCTATTTTATTCTAACAGAGAAAAAGGAAATCATTTTTAAAAATTTGGATAAAATGGAGTTAATGGAAGACAGCCTTTCCATAATTCAGAACTTTCTGAATAATGGTTTTCCAGATAACGGATCCCATACCTGTTTGTGATATATTGATTAGAAGTTACCAAAGCTATGGATGGTTCCAGAAAAGTTTTGTTGCATTTGTTGTAATTGTTCCTTTAACCAACCCTGTATGCATTTTCCTAAGGTTTGCTGATGTTTTTTTCAGCTTTTGCGGGTAGGATACTCTATTTTGTGGTCACACTTGTTCCTGCAGAAAAATGACACCCCATAATGGAAGTGACAGAGAAGTGTGGAACCTCATGTGTTTACTTGGAACCTCAATAACTGAAGTGTAGGCTGGCACAGGCCGAACCACACCAGGTAGAAAAGCAGAAGCCAGATTGTAAAAGTTAAAAGGCCTGACGCATTTCGCAAAGCTATGACTAAGTGTCCCTAGTAGACACGAAACGCATCAGGCCTTTGCTTTTAATTATGGAAAATAAAATGTAAATTTTTAACTGTTACAATCTGGCTTCTGCTTTTCTACCTGGTGTGTTCCGGCCTGTGCCAGTCTCTTTTGATGTTTCCTGGTGTTTGCTCCCTCTGCTGAAGGTTTGGGGAGTGTGCACCCGGACCCACCATACACAGTGGTAAGCTATTACAATGTATCCTACACACTGGCTCTTCATTGTCATTTTTCAGAGAAAAATTTAATGTACAAAGCAATGATTGCATAGCTGTACAGCAAGATTAGACAGTTTTACAAAGGTTCATGCACCATTACTTTAGGAGGTAGTAAGGACATGAGGAATAGTCTCACCTGTAAAAAAATGTATTACATGAAGGCTGTCTCCCATAGACTCTTGGGAGACAGGAGTTTTATAGAATTTTATAGAATTTATCCCTGATCCGATTAAATTGTGCTTTTTTAATAATAAATAAGGTCACTTCATGGATTCTAGTTTCGTATGACTTTTTTTTATTTAAAAAACATTCAATTTTGATAAATAACCTCCCCAATAGGATTGTTTTGCTTCCAGTAAGGACTAATTATGTCTTAATTGGGATCAAGTACAAGGTACTGTTTTATTATTACAGAGAAAAAGGAAATGATTTTAAAAAATGTGGATTATTTGGATAAAATGGAGTGTACGGGAGATGGCCTTTTGTAATACAAAGCTTTCTAGATAACGGGTTTGCGGATAACGAATCCCATACCCATACATGTTTGAAGAAAATGTTCTGGGTGGGCAAGTGATTTAAAATCACATAGGGTAACATCTCACTGAAGTTTAACCTATTCATGACAATACAGAAAATAACCTAAATAATCTTGCCTTGGGGTGAGAAGTTTAAAATAAATGTTTTGTGTTGTCGGGAATCAAATTTAAAAATAAATTCTTGATACTAGCTGGAATAGTCAGGATGGGGCAATTGCGGACATCCATGCCCATACTGTCTAATGGGTAGCAACCCTTTTAACAACTATACTCTTTGATACAGCATGAGTTGCTAATGATACTATAGCCAATTAGCCCTAATTTGAGGGAGAGGAACCTCAAACTAATACAACATTGGGCATTCTTCCTAGAGTTCAGTGGTGCCAAGTGTTCTTTGTCAAGCTTTTCGCAGCTCCAGAATTCTTAAATATGGCTGGTTTATAGATATGTCCCAGTAGGGAACATACAGATGTACTGCCTCCTTCAGCACCCATGGGGGAAGAGGAGGAAAGTGTAACCCAGCTAATGAATGATTCCTCAGTCAAAGAAACAAATGCTACTGAACAAAGAAAAGAAATGTATTTCTGAATCATGATGCTGATAATTTTAATGCCCTTTGTAATTAGAAGTTTCCAGTTTGATTAGTGCGGAAATGAATTTGTTTCTGACTATATCTGTACTATTTCAGAGTCATGTCAGCAATGCAATTATCTCTTTATATACTGTACATGATTATACATTACTTACACGCCAAGTCTCTAATTAAGTTCCAGATTAAACCTTAGACACCAATGTAAATCTTGTAATGTTGGACATTCATTGCTATGCACTGCTACTATAAGGAAGGCAAGCAGCCTCCACATAACCATATAAATAAACATGTTTCCTGAATGAATTACTAAACAGGCTGTACTGTTATAGCCCTGGGGAGCATCACCCAGTGAGAGAAAAATGCCTGTCTGTATATTTTCCTTCCTAAAAATAATAGCATCTAAAGTATGGCAATAAAACAGCATCTGTGCAGCACAGCATTGAATTTTAAAAAGTAACAATGCAGAGACCATAATAAGTTGAATTCTTCCGCTTGCTCAGGTTATATCTATTCTGTCAAAGCAGTGTCAGGCACGGAGAGGAGATAATAAGCACATAGATTATACTGTACACAAAGAACAATTGAAGCACCTTTAAGAAAAAATTTCATTTACACAAAGGATATTCATATTGATAAACAGACACACTGACAGATAGATAGATACACAATTGATAGAAAGATCAGGCCCGGATTTGAGGAGAGACCACCAAGGCCTGGGCCTAGGGAGGCAGCATTTTAGGGGGCGGCATGCTGCCCAACCACACCCTCATTGGTTCAGAAACACTGGGGATGAGCAGGAGATACAATTTATTTTTATATCTCCCATGCACCAATCCCCATTACTCCAATCCCAATGATGAAAATTTGAGTGAATAAAAGGGAGGGATGGGGGGGACGAACGACAGCAGGCCTAGGGGCGCCCGCTGTGTAAATCCGGCCCTGAGAAAGATCCCTGCATGTAATTTGCATGAACGGCTAATGATTAGATAGATAGATAGATAGATAGATAGATAGATAGATAGATAGATAGATAGATAGATGATAGATTTTATGAATTTATTTAAACATGTCTGCACTGGAAAGATCCCTGCATGTAATTTACATGAAGGACTAATGATTCTAATATTGGTATGCAACGCTACTGACAGCCACTGAAAATTAATGCATTCAACTGCTTCAAGGAAACTGCTTTGATAAACATGTCATTTCACTAACACTTCCCTGACTGTCAAGAAAGTTTTCCTAACAGTCAAAGTGTTGTTAATTCACAAAACTGAATCAAATGTTCAGAATAATCCCGCATTCCCCAGTTTACTGTATAATAAATCTGCCCTTAATATATCAGCAGTTATTGGGGTTGCTAACCAATGGTCTAATGGGCAGAATTGTCAAAGTATGACATTAGAGCTCACCACAGTAAAATTCTGCCGTTTCCTGTTCACAGAGGTGTCGTTTTGATGGGTAAACATTGGAGTTCACCGTTTAAGAAATTTTCCTCCCAAATCCCATAGGAATTAATAAAGAGTGGTGGCAATTTACTGTGGTGAGTAGTGATGGGCGAAGTAATTCACCAGGCATGAATTTGCTGTGAATTTCTGCGTTTCGCAGCCAGCGAATAAATTCATGACACAGCGGCAAAAAAACACAGATTCGCCCATCACTAGTAGTGAGCTAAAATTTCACACATGGATAAATGAGCTCATTAGTATTTGTTTAAGTGGAACACTGTATTAGACACCTATTTTATAACGCCTATGAATGTTCACACTCCCCCAAGTTGTAAAATTGCTAAAGTACTACTGTAAGTGGGAACATGTATGGGAGCAGCAAAAGTTCCAATTAGTGTTAATTAACAGCACCGAGGAGAATCACGGATCCACTGGTCCACAATACAACATTTTTTAAGTATATATAGATTCAGTGCGCTCTGGAACAATACGTATATATCTCAGCACCTAGATGTAAAGGTAAAAAGTATATAGTGCAGTATGTTCTTTTCGGAATGTGCTCCACAATAAATAGATCAACTCCCAAGGTGTCAATTAGTTGTGTGGCTTATCACGGAAACTTGAGCCGCTTATGGAGATGCAAAAAGGTGAAGATCAGTTATCTGCAAAATAAAACTTTATAGAGCAGTAACGCCGGAACTTGTGCTATGCACTGCAGGCAATTGCACTTACCGAATGAGTGAAACTTAGAGGACTTTGTTTTGCGATCGCTGTCGGTAGTTCTTTTCTCCACGTTGTTAGGTAGGATCAGCTGCAATGGGAAGAAGGCCAAGGGAGCATCCCTGCTTTCTGTCAGCGAAGCGATCTGCTGAATGCGATTCTTTGGCGGTCTGGAACTGGATGTGCTGGGTTTACATATAGAATCCAATCAATAGGAAATGTTGATTTATAAAATATTTTATTAGAAAAGCCCAAAGCGTTTCGTATCTGTAGTACTTCCTCAGGGGCATATCACATGATACATTACATCATCCCTATAAGCTCTGTTCATTGGCTCATAACTGGTTAATTAAGAACACAGTTACAAAATTAGAGTGTAACTAGAGTGTGCCGGGCCCCCCTGCAAAAAAATCTTCAGAGGGGCAAGCACACTCCATTCCCCATCCTCCCGCTCACTGCTTGCCACGCTGCTGCCCCACCCACGTTCCTGACTATGCCCACTCCTGCCCATCTTGCTTCCCCCTTTCTCATCGAAGGTACAAGAGCGGCTGCGGAGGAGAGTTTTTCTTTTATAAGTTATAGTTACGCCACTGGTATCAACTGTATCTGTATATGAAATCTGATCATCAATGTGACTAATAACAGACTGCTATAAAAGTAGGTTGGGTTAGAACTAAAGGGGGTCATCATGTGATGACAGCAGGGCCGCCATTAAAAATCACAGGCCCTATACAACAAAATTTTTGGGGCCCCATGGGCCCCGCCCATATTGGCACCCAAGCCCCACCCCAGATCCCTCCCACTCCACATCACATTTAGAAGACCACACAGACATCAGCGTTAAAAAAAGTAACCCCCCCACACAGGTTATAAAAAGTTATTGATGGTCAGGGCCCCTTATAACTTAAAAAAAACATTGGTGCCAGAGCCCCCCCTTACAAGTTAAAAAAAATTGGGGCCCCAACAAATATTTTTAAAAAAAACATTGGCGCTAGGGCCCCCATTACAAGTTAAAAAAATTGAGGCACCCCAATTTTTTTTTTTTTTAAAAAAAAACATTGGTGCCAGAGCCCCACCTTTACAAATATTTTTAAAAAAAACATTGGCGCCAGGGCCCCCATTACAAGTTAAAAAAATTGAGGCACCCCAATTTTTTTTTTTTTTTTTTTTAAAAACATTGGTGCCAGAGCCCCACCTTAAAAGTTAAAAAAATTGGGGCCCCAAAAAATATTTTTTATAAAAACAAAAGTGCAGCACTGCCAGGCCCCCTTCATGCCCGGGCCCGGGACACTTGTCCCCCCCTGTCCCCCCCTGATGGCAGCCCTGGATGACAGTTTCCCTTTAGCAAAGTGCCATGCATCTTTAGTCAAGCTTTGGGATACTGTTGTCTGTATAACTGGTATAAAAAAGTGTAATGAAATTCCTTTAGCCCATATAACTGCATTCATGCTCCAACAGCAAGGCGCTTATTCTCCTGCCCCAGTATAAACGTCTTGCTCAGTCTAACCTTGCTCAGGCAAACTTTTCAGTGACAAATTACATAGACGCCTCCGGGCAACTTGAAAAGGAAAGAGTATTTCAAATGGGTCGTCTCCCTACAGCATGTCTGCTCCAATAGGCATGAGTCACATGAGAAATGTGATTGTAAAGATCCTGTAATATAATAAGCAGCATTCTTTCATGGCTCCTTTGTGGCCACTATTCTGTAGATTACAGTATAAATTATAAATAAATGGCATATAGAATGGAAATGCTAAATAATAAATATATATATATATATATATCATTTTTTTTTTTTTTTTTACACAAATAAAGAGGCATTTAAAAACCTGCCACCAAAAAATCAAAGTTACTATAATATGAGAAAATAAAATTCCAGACACAATGGAGAGAATAAATTGATGCGATTCATTAAAGGTACTCCTGAACATCATTGTGGCCAATGCTGCTTCTTCTTATGGATTGTGGGCAGCTGCTCCTGTTGGTGCTGGGAAACTTGGAAAGCTACCTTCACCCAGACCTAAGGGTAGCTGTAGGGTTCCCACAGTCAATAGATGAAATTACACAATGCAGCCCTCCCTCTCTGCAGGTGCAATGTGCACCTGATTTGCACCAAGCGCATGTACAGTTGTATCTGCTGTGATGCATGGGGCACAATTGGGGTGGCCATAATTATGGGGGAAACCAGTGAACAAACTTTTTTTTAATCCAGCCACAGCCACCATCTTTGAATGAATTTTTGTCACTATGCCGACCCAGGTGACAAATGACTAAATGCAAGAATAAAGGATATTTTGAGGCATGCACAGGGCTTGGGCTCAAAATACTTTATATGCTCTCAGCAAAAGCAAGGGGGTTGATCCACAAAAAATGTAAGTGTAGTGATATTGGCAATATATATATATATATTATATGTAAAGAAAATCGGGGAGGAATGAAGAAGGGAAGAAGCACCAAATCCAGGATTCTGGCAAGAATTTAGCCTTTTTCAGAAAAATGCCCATTTTGACGCCCCCAAATTTGTTGCCAGCGTCAAAATCACAGTTTCACTAATTTTTCGCCAGTTTTGCAAATTTCGCAGGAAATTTGCGAAATTTGTGGCGAAACGGGACAAATTCTCAATAAAAGTACCTTTTACTTGATCCAAACTTAGATATCATTAATCCTTATTGGCAGCAAAACCCATCTATTGGTTTTATTTAATGTTTACATGATTTTCTAGTAGACTTAAAGTATAAAGATGCAAATTACAGAACCCCAGGTCCAGAGCATTCTGGATAACAGGTCCCATACCTATACTTTATAATGACTTGGAAGAAGTAATTGGTCACATTTTCATTTTCAATTTCTACATTTTGCCATTTTACTATTCTTTATATCTGTAGATACAGGAGTAGTGAGCGGCAAATAAATTCGGCAGTCATGGAATCACGGTGAATTTCCGCCTTTCACCTCCCGCAAATAAATTTGCAAAACTGTGACGAAAATTCACAGGTGAAAAATCCACCGTGACAAAAAAAAATTGGCAAGCGTAAAAATTGTTGCGTGCATAAAAATTGCCGCTCGTTAAAATTATTCAGACACCCATTGACTTTAAGGCATTTGTACAAAATAGTCGTGCGTATAAAAATGTTCGCTCACATCAAAATTGATACACGTGAAAATGATTTTGATGCCCATTGACTTCAATGTGTTTCTCAAATTTTTCGCATTTCGCCCATCAATATACAGGAGCAGATTTTTCTATGACTTATTTAACCAAACTTTCCTTACTGCCAGAAATATTTTCCTGACAGTCAGGAACGTTTTTTTTTAAAAATGGATGCATTTATCACTGCTGATACCCGAGGCAGAAGGCACAGCAATGTATCATCTTATGTAACAAATTGTAACAGTTTAGAAAGTCAACGATGTGGCTTGCTGAGCTGCTACTGGGGGACGCAAAAAAGGGAAAACAAAACAAATTCATTTTTAAAGCTGCAGTTCAATGTAATACCAGGACAACCTGGGCAGGCTGTTCCCTGTCATACAAATAAGTCAACATTGGCAAAACTTTCCTGCTCTTTGTATGGCCACCTGAAATTGTGGGTGTCTTCTGTGAAAACAAATGATTTGGGTATTGGTGAATAGTCTTACACTGTTCATCATAAAGACAAAGCTTTTGAAAAGTAACTGCTCAATGGAGATTTCCTAATTACAATGTAAGCATTTGCACAGGTAGCAATATGACAAGCATGTCCAGCTTCAGTCTATTTTGATAAGTGGCCAGTGTGTATTCACAAATGAATTTTAGTTGACAACATATGGAGATATAAATTATGGTAAGACCCCTTACCCGGAAAACCCTAGGTCCCAATCATTCTGCATAACAGGTCCCATACCTGTACTGCCTCATAAGAGAATCACTCAGTAATCTTCAAAATGTAGAAATAGGGGCAGATTTATTATTTAGGGGAAAAAATCTATTCTTTTTACATTCTATCACCAGTTTAAAAAGTCAGGAAATCTTCCCGTAGTTATTAGTGTGCTCTAGTATTTTACCTTATGGCAAACAAGACATTATCAAAGCTTGGTGAAAAATATCTTTATCTTTATAACAAGTGAAATCGTTTGAATTGTCAGTAAAATTTCCAATATTTAACATTCGTTCTCAGTATATGACGCTGAAACACGTGAAAGAAATGTTACGGAGTTGCAGAACAATTCGAATTTTTGTTCCAAGTTTTGATCAGACGAACCCATTATGTTACTGCATTCAGCATTGAAAGACAATATAACAGGGATCATTTATGTCCCAAGTGCAGTGAGCAAAGGACAATTTTGAGAATTCAAGCATTATTGTAAATGCAAAGGGGGGTTCGATCTGATGCCATTGTTCTGTTCCCAATTTGCCAAAATTGTTTTCATTGTTGTATACACTTAACAGGCACTAAACAAAACACGAATGGGCAGATGTATCAAGAGTCGAATATCAAGGGTTAATTAACCCTCGATATTCGACTGCCGAATTAAAATCCTTCGACTTCGAATATCGTAGTCGAAGTAGCCAATTCGATGGTCGAAGTAGCCAAAAAAAACATTCAAAATTCTAACTATTTTTCCTCTATTCCTTCACTCGAACTTAGTGAATGGGCCCCGAAATGTAGCACTCCAACCTCCCTGCTAATTGATTAGATAGATATTTCAATATAAGAATGTAATCAATTAAACAAACTTTCACAGTGAAAAAATTGTGATTTCTAAAAGCTCACCTAGTAGGTGACTTGGTTTGGGTGCTCATGCCCTGAACCCTCCGCTTAACTCTATTTCTCCAAATAATACAAATATGGGTCACTCACTGCTCCTGTTTGGTGGCCTTGGTAAAATTCCCCCGAACCCTCAGTAAGGGGAGACCTGAATCCTTCAAACCAACGAATGGCACGCAAAGCTATATTGATGGTTAAGATTCACTAAAAACTTTCTTAATCATTTCCCAACATTTCTACTATTGTATTCAATGGTTCAATATAGATTACACCGTTTCTAAATAACGATTGTATCTGTTTTAACATTTGTTTCTGTTTCAACATTGTAACAAAATCATACAACTATGAAATTCTTAAGAGTAAAAAAAGTGTCTATTCACTTCTGCTTCAATATATTGTTTTCTTAATATATTCTAGATAAAAATTACTGTGCTATAACTTTAGTGGGTAATCCACTTTATTATAATAGGCGATGACAATTTAATTTGTTGAAAACTTGCCCTTATATGATATCAATATTTCAGTAGAAAAAAACCCATCCGGTTTCTTAACTTACACATGGCAACCATCATCTAACATTAAGTTCACTGGGTTCCCATGTATCCAGAATAAAAATACATCTTACTTCCAATTCCAGAGGTTTCTTCAATGTATTGCCCCTTCTGCTCCAGTTCTTCACCTTGTCTATTCCCTGAATTTGCAAATAAGACACATTTTCTTGATTATATTAGAAGTGTCTGGAAACTGTAGTAGCATCATTGTTGTATACACTACCCCGTATAAACACAAAGGGGCAGATTTATCAAGGGACGAATTTCGAAGTGATAAATACTTCGAAATCCGACCATCGAATGGCATAACTTCGACTTCGAATATCGAAGTCAAAGTTTTTTCACCGAATTTGACCGTTTTGCGGTCGAAGTAAAATCGTTCGATCAAACGGTGAAATCCTTCGAATCAAACGATCGCACTTCGACTGGTTTAATTTGGCGGAGTATTGAAGTTGAAGTTTTTTAAAAGAGACAGCACTTCGATTATCGTATGGTTGAATATTCTAACGATTTCGTAGTATCCTATTCGATGGTCGAAGTATCCAAAAAATGACTTTGAATTTCTTCGAAAATTCCCTCTAATTCACTTCGACCCTTGATAAATCTGCCCCAAAAAGTGGCTATGACTGGTTTCAGAAGTAAAGTGATTACATTTCCCCTCATATTTTTGCTTCTTTATATAAAAACAAAAGGGATACAATTAAGTTAACACCTTTTCATTTTGGAAACAGTAAGTCCAATAATAGCCTGGCATAGCTATTGATTTTTTAACTTAGAGTTATTTATAAAGTGCTAATTAACACTGTGTTGAGTTCTGTGACATGAACTATTAGTGTTCTTGTTTCAAATCACGAGGCTGCAATTTACATTTCAGGTAGCCTGAAATAGTCTGGTTCAATGGCAGCTGATAATAGCTCTGATCACTGACAGTTCCAAGCAGGAGCTAAGCAAGGCACTACTGCGCCTCAATAAATGCTAGTTAGCCGGTGTATTTTGTGTGCAAATAACTCAGCAACTAGCCCTGTAGCCCAGATTGTGTTGGATTATGTTTTACCATTGCAACCTCCTGAACAGATACAGTTTACAAGGTACATCATTCTTCTAGCTAATCAGAACATGCATTATCCATGGCATGATCCATCTTTAATCTGCAGGAATTCATCTTGTAATGTCCATTTTATTCATGAAAAGACAGTTGGACATACGGAAGTGTTTCATCTTCTCCTGCCTTATTCAGTTGTCTCTGTGACAGCAGTGCACTCAGAGAGCTGTCTTGTAACATTGCCCATTTTCCTAAGAATCAGTGATAAGTACCTTGCTATAATTTGGGAACTATATATAACTATACAGAGAATTTCTGTTGTCTTAGTGAGAGTGTGACAATTGGGAACAGTGTCTGACTGTGTTGATTTGGGCCCATCAGAAATCTCACTACCACGGATCCCATCACTGCCACAAACCCGCTGCCATGACTCCTGAATGTGCAGATTACCACCAACTGCACTGGCATTCACATACGGGGCCACCTTCAATAATCACGGGGCCCGTAAAACAAAATTTTCTGAGCCCCCCTGTCCCAGCCCGAACCAAAGCCCCACCCCACAGTAAAAAAGCCACACATTCACCGAGCTAAAATAGTAAAAACACCCCCCCCACACACACATAAACATACACAAGTTATAAAAAGCCAGTGGTGGTCAGGGCGTCCCTACAAGTTAAAAAAAATTAATTGGTGGCCAGGCCCCCCTTCCACAGTTGGTGACCTGGGCCCCCACAAGTTAAATACCATTGATGGCCAGACCCCCCCCCACAAGTTATAATAGGTCATTGGTGGCCAGGGCCCTCCTTAAGTTAAAAAAATATTGGTGGCCAGGGTCCCCCATAAAAGTTACATAAAAAACATTGGTCGTTAGGGGTTTAAACAAAAAAAAGACCATTGGTGTTCAGTGGAACTTGCCTTAAAAGATCATCTTCATCCTCCTCTTGTTTAGCTCCATTTGGCTCCTTCTCCTCCTCTTCGGCTCAATTTGGCGGATCCGGTCCTTTTGGCGGCTTTTGGGTCCTTTTGGAAGCTTTGGGTCTTTTTGGAGGCTTTCGGATTCTTTTTTCAGCTTCGGGTCTTTTCGTGGCTTTAGGGTCCATTCAGCGGCGGCTTCCACTTCTCTGTGAATCCAGGAAGTGTAGCACCGCCGCCCCCCTTCCAGTTTAAAAAATCACCGGGCCCAGTACAGATTTACCCGCTGTGCCCTCTTGATGACACCCTGTCCACACACAAGGGAAATTCTCCCTCTGCCCCGTGTATCCTGCGCTGGATCTCCCAATGTCCCAGCCAGTCCAATTCTCAGTTTGGGAAAAGGTACCCTGCAACCAGGTCTGGACTGAAATCCAAAATAGGTCCTGGCATTACAAATACACATAGGCACCATCGGCCCCACCAGCCTACTAAATAGTGACTGTCTATGGCTTCCTGCAGCAGCCCCACCCCCAGAACTCCCAGATTGCCAGTCCAGGCCTGCCTACAACTGCTGGGAAGCTGGAGAAAAGAGTGCTGAATTTTTTTTTAAAATATATGTTTATAAAAAAAATAAGTTATGGGGGGCTCCCTAAAACTATTTTGTTGTGGAACCCAGTACCCTTCAGATATACGACTGTCTCTTAGTACAGGTATGGGATCTGTTATCTGGAAACCTGTTATCCAGAAACCTCCGAATTAAAAAGATTCCGTCTCCCATAGACTCCATTTTATCCAAATAATCCAAATTTACATTTTTTTCTTATCCAAAGTAAGATATAATTAATCCTAATTGGAAGCAAAACCAGTCTGTTTGTTTTACTTAGGGGCACATTTACTTAGGGTCGAATATCGAGGGTTAATTAACCGTCGATATTCGACCGTCGAAGTAAAATCCTTCGAAGTCGAAGGATTTACTGCATTTCCTTCGTTTGTACGATCGAAGGAAAAATCGTTTGATTTTGATCCATCTATTGAACGATTTTCCTTTGATCAAAAAAAGCTAGGAAAGCCTATGGGAACCTTCCCCATAGGCTAACATTGATGCTCGGTAGGTTTTAGGTGGCGAAGTAGGTGGTCGAAGTTTTTTTTAAAGAGACAGCACTTCAACTATCGAATGGTCGAATCGTTCGAGTCGAAGTCGTAGTCGAAGGTAGAAGTAGCCAATTCGATGGTCGAAGTAGCCAAAAAAATAATTTGAAATTCGAAGTATTTTTTTATTCTAATACTTCACTCAAGCTAAGTAAATGTGCCCCTTAATGTTGACATAATTTTCTAGTAGACTTAAGGTATGAAGATCCAAATTACAGAAAGGTCCTGAGCATTCTGGATAACAGGTCCCATACCTGTACTAATTTTTCTAGCAATAGAGATAGAAATTCTGTCTTTTCCTAAGAAGTGCATATCTGTCCTATTTCACCTCAGGCAGCTTCTTGCTGTAAAATTATTTATGCCTGACAATTCATATATGCGTCACTGTCTTTCCACAGTACAGCGGTGTTATAAATCATTGTGCGAATTGACACAGAAGCACATCTTTTTATAAATACATCTCTTGTTAACATTCATTTAAAAACCTGGTTGTAGGATATTCTAGGATATAGGATATAAATATTCTGTTGAGTTATTCATCGACAGATCAGGGCAATTTTACCCATTACCAGGCATCCCTCGGATTTACTAGCAGTCTTCTTTAAACAATCCCAACAGTTCAATATAAGTATAGGAGCAGCCTTGCTAACATCCTGAAAAAAACCACACATATAGAATCAGATATTAGAATACTTTGTATTCTTTAAATGTGAGCTGTATCTTGTCTTGATTAGCTGACCTTTACTGGTGTAGCCCCCTACTATCCGGCAAAAAGCATCAGGGTTGTTTGTATTTTAGCAATGTTTTTAACCTGCACTGATCCTTACATGGTCCTGACTAGGGATGTAGCGAACTGTCGATTTGGTGTTCGCGAACGCCGTTCGCGAACACCGGCAAAAAATGCGAACGTTCGCGAACAGTTCGCGAACTTCGAACACCCGCTAAAATCGTTCGAATCGAACGATCGAAGGATTTTAATCGTTCGATCGAACGATTTTCATTCGAATCGAACGATCGAAGCATTCGATCGAATGCTTTTCATTCATTCGAATGCTTACAATCGTTCGAACGAATGGAAATCGTTCGATTTTTAGCGGTCGAAGGAATTTGAATGGTCGAACGATTTGTATTCGAATCGAACGCGAACTCAAAATGCGAACGTTGCGCGACGTTCGCGAACATTCGGCGGATGCGAACGGTCGAAATTCGCGCGAACAAGTTCGCCGGCGAACAGTTCGCTACATCCCTAGTCCTGACTTGGAGGCAGGTTTTGGTTGCATAAAAACCAGGTATGCTGCCAAATAGCGCCTCTTGCAGATAGACGGTCCACATAAGGTCTACCAAACAGCCAATCACAGCCCTTATTTGGCACCACCCAGGACATTTTTATGCTGCTGTTGCTCCCCAACTCTTTTTACATTGGAATGAGTCTCACAGGTAAAAAGGGTTGGGGACCCTTACTCTACAGTATTGTTTTTGCTTGTGTAGATTCTAAGACATTGAGTGATAAATAGATATATACATTAACCAATATCTTGATACTAGCAAGGATACTGTTTGAAACCTAGGTAAGGGGATACATAGTCCTGTCTGTATCATCAGCCCTTAATTGCATTCTGCTAATTCTTGGAACCTACTACTGTAGCTCATTGGTTCTATTTATTGTATATGCTGTTCCTCATAGACTTGCTTTCAAAATGACCATAAGGTTTTATATATATATATATATATATATATATATATATATATATATATATATATATATATATATATATATATATATATATATATATATATATATATATATATATATATATATATATATATATATATATATATATATATACAGGGCCAGGCCAAGGTAGTTTGGCACCCTAGGCAAGGGCTTCATTCAGCACCCCCCTGTCCGTCCTGCATTACTGCATTCCCACCTTACCATTATGGCTTTTTTAATAAAGAAAGCTTACAACACATTTATGAATGAAACTTGCGCTTTTTATAAATATGTAATGTTAACAAACAAAAATAAGGTACACTAAAAAAAACAGTCCTAAAAACCAAAACAGTAGGATGATTTTATCCTGTTAAACAAAGTGCAAATGAAGGGTTCACTTAACATCAGTACTGAAATGCCCACAACGTTTTACTTTTGACACAACTCCTATGAGAAAAGTGCAATATATGTTTAAGCTGAAACCTCCTTAGCCATGGGGTAGCCCTTCCATTGCAAGCATGCCCATTTTTGAGGTAGCTTAGTATCTGTGCCAGCAGCATCCAACATATCGCCCCCAAATCTGTACTTGTGCCAGCCAGCAGACAAAATATTGCACCCCATATCTGTACCAGCCAACAGCCAAATATTGCCCCCAAATTAGTACCTGTGCCCGGCGCCGTTCCTGTGTATATTGCCCCCTGAGGTGGCTCCAGTAACACCGCCCCTCAGCCCGAATCCATTTCCGGGGGAGGCAGCAACGCTAGTGCGGAGAGCGCAATTGCGCTCTCTCGTCCTAGTAAAGCCAAATTTCTGGTTTAAAAAATGTAAATTCTACTATTAAAGGCACCAGGAGCGGCTTTTTGCCGCCCCTGGAAACCTAGCTGGTGATGCCGCCTGAGGCGAGCGCCTCAGCTCACCTCATTGGCGGATCACCCCTGCCTGTGCCAGCCAACAGCCAAAATATTGCCTCATATCTGTACCAGCCAACAGCCAAACATGGCCCCCAAATTAATACCTGTGCCATGCAGCAGCAAAATATTGTCCCCAAATTAGTACCTGTGCAAATATTGCCCCTAAATTAATACCTGTGCCAGCCAGCACCCAAATATTGCCCCTAAATTAATACCTGTGCCAGCCAGCAGCCAAATATTTCCCAATATCTGTGCCAGCCAGCAAAATATTGCCCCTTAAATATGTGCCAGGCTAGAAGCCAACAGCAGCAAGATTATTGCCCCAGATGATCTGTATCTGTTTGTGCCAGCAGGAAGCTTAAGCCCAGCAGTTGTCTGGTTTTCAGTCAGTGTGTACAAGTTACCACCAGGCCCAGGTATTCAATCCAGGCCAGGTTCCCAAGCTCTCTGCCTCTCACTGCTGTCCACTGCAGTCTCAATGTGCGTGCCTCTGACGTCTGCACGCGCCGCTTCCTAGAGCGCATGCGCCACAGCACATTAAGAAGAAGGGCAGCATCCAGCAGGATAGAGATGCTAATGCCTGAAAGTAAGAGGGAGGTGGGGGCTGGAGATCGCTGCCGGAGCTAAATGATGCCGCTATGCGTGGAGGTCAGCTTTTTAAAAACTGTGCCGAAACCGAGCCGAAAAAGCAAATGTGTATCTGGGGCCTAAGGCCTAATTATATCTTAGTTGGGATTAAATACACGGTACTGATTTATTAATACATAGAAAAAGGAAATCATTTTTTAATTTTTTAATTATTTGATTATAATGGAGTCTAAGGGAGATGTCCTGTAATTCGGAGCTTTCTGGATAACGGGTTTCCAGATAATGGATAATGGATCCACTTTTTTCTTCTCCCAAACACAGATTATACACTCTCTTCATATGGCATTTCCAAACATCCCCCTTCCTCTTTACAAAGAGCATAGCTGGGCAATCCCCCACAATTACAATATTCCATCCAGGAGGTAATAGAAGACAAGCAGAGAACTTTGCATAGCAATATAGAAGTTTCGAAAGCCCAGATTCTGTTATCCAGAAAACTCTGAATTTCAGAGAGGCTGTTTCCCATAGACTCCATTTTATCCAAATAATCATTCATTATCCCGAAAACCCCAAATCCCAGATAACAGGTCCCATTCCTGTACTTTTAATGCTTTTTCCTCCTCAACTTTTTCACTGAAATATCTGCATTGTTTGCAAATGGAAAAATAGTTATTGAGTAGGGACGATAAATAAAGTTATTTTCTTGCAGAAATCAGCAGATCAGTTTTAGACTAAAAACAATTTCTATGCAAGAAGCGTACCCTGCATTGTCAGCTAAATAAATGGATACAAAATGCTGTAGGAGGTGTGGGGGTGTTTAATAGAAAGGTTTCTAAGATGGAATTTCTTCCAGTTGCTTCACACTTTTCATACAAAATCCTTGAAAAGTTGATGCATAACTTTCATTGTCAACTAACTGTTCAGGCATTCCAGGAAAATATGTCAGATACTAAAGGTGTAAGTGATAAAAATACCTCTTATCATGCCAGATTTGTCTCTTTATCCAAAGCAGAGGTCTATGTTCTCCCTTCAACATTTCCAAAGTGAAGTATTTAGTGGGTATTTATGAATGCAAGTAAAAAACGTAAAGCACTAGACTGAATGCAAAGAGAGTGCATTGAAATTATTCACTAGTGAAGAGCTTATCTATCCCATTTCGCTTCGCTGAAAAATTAGCGAAATTGCAAAAAAATTCATGAAATGCATTATTTCTATCGGTGTCAACATTTTTTTACGCAAGGGACAATTTTTTCTCACTCCAAATGCGTTTAAGTCAATTGGTGTTTTTTCTTGTGTCGACTTTTTTGTCTCTGTGACTTTTTTGTCCAAATACATTGAAGTCAATGGGCATTTTTTCTTATGCTAACTCTTTTGTCTCTGCAACAATTTTGTTGTGGCAAGATTTTTCACTGCAGATATTTTCCTCAGCTTCGCGAAAAAATTTGCAGATGGTAAAGTGAATAATTTCTCTGCGAATCCATGCCTGCCCAAAAAAATGTGCTTATCATTACTATTCACTAATGCAGATGACTGGCCCATAAAAAAACAGTCAAGGCTGGTATTTGCTGGTAAATTTGCAATCACTGTTTTTTTCGACCTGGCTTATACCTTCGTTTTCTGAAGTCGCCCGAAGTTGCCTCACGAGGAGCAAACAGATTGCAGTCCTAGCGAACCGGGAAAATGCTCCAACTGCGCATTGGAGCATTTTCCCGGTTTGCTAGGACTTCCTTACTGAGATTACCGAAGAGACAAAAATGGCCCCCGTGAGCTCCGCTTCACTGACTCTGCAATAAGGGGCGATTACCGGTTATCGGGTATTTACTGGTGGTAACGCTTGTGCGGGGAGGAGCAGGGAGGGGGGCTATGGAGAGTAGGGGTTTTTATTAGAAAGGGGGGTTGCTTCTCCTTTAAGAAAACCCGCTTGAAAAGAATACCTAAAATAACGAGGTTTTTGTTCCTTGATACCCTGATATCCTTAACTCAAGCAGGGTTTCCTTCATGATTGCTCCATTATATCTCCAGTATGGATTATTGAGAAATGCCCATACTGTAGATTATTTAGCTAATAATGCACCCCTATTGTAAAATGTAATGATATTATAAGTCAAAAAGGAATTCCGAGACCATATAATATAACTATATACTGTATATATATACTGTATATATATTTATATATATATATTTATATATATATATATATATATACATACATCAAAACGTGTTTTATTGCATGGAAATAACAATATACACATTTATAAATGTCACATTCCTGGCCTTAATAAATACATTGTTGATTTCATTTGCACTCATATGTACTTGTTTGTTTAATGGACAGGAATAAATGTTATATTGTGCTAAATCTCTTCAGCGTGTTTGGCAACACTTCACATTGCCGGTTAGGTGAAGGATAAGTAGCTTGTCCTGTCCCAAATACGTCTGAAAAGCCATAGCCCATTTAGGAGTTTGCCCTTGAACACTGTATTCTACCTAATTGGCCATATTTCATAATTGCTGACAATTCACAAACGTCTGAATGAAGCAAGGAATGAAGTGAATACTAAATATCAGCAAGGTCAGATTACTTACTAACTCAAATACATAAAACATATACAGTAACAATGGTATATTTATTTGTTATCTGCACTTACGCAACATAAAATTCATTTAATTCACGTCCTGTATTTATCAACCAATTTCCAGAGATGTTTCAAGAACAAGAATAGGCAAAACTTTTTGCTGTTAAATTGCACTCTGAAACAGTAGTATTTTCTCCATATGGAGTTTTGAAAACATGCTGATTTTTGCTCCGAATTTGAATAATAACTTCAACGGAAGCCATTCTTTTTTGTTGAGATTGCTTGGATAGGGAGGAATACATTTACCCCATGTAGAATGCAGCTCCATTCTGATTATATCAGTATATACAGTAGTTATAGAAGTCTTTCTCAAGGTTGTGTCTGTTTATATTGCTATTCAACATGACCCCTATAGTACATACATGTAGATCCTGTCTTGGAATTAGGTATCATATCTATGGTGGTGGAGTTTTATTCTAGGCACTCCCTAAGAAACTGTAGAACTATCCAAATATGATCTTGGATTTTCAGAACAGTTAAGTAATATGGGAAGCCTTTTAACAAATGAAATATAACAGTTATTTACCTCTCCAAGGATGAGGACAGTTCATCCACGGGGCAAGAGCAGAAGTGCATTGAGAATTACCCTCTATAACTTCTGCTACTGACCAGGATGAAAAAAGGTAGTTAAGCTTTAAATTAACTTTTGCAACAAAAGAGAATAAGGAATTTGGATCAGGGCGGGATTGGGCAGATGAGTTGCTAGGTGGGCATATTGGTGTCCATGATACAGTATCTGACTGTAACCCCAAAGGTGGGGAGAAAACATGATTAATCATTGTCTAATTTCTGCACTTATTCTAAGCTTTATTTACATATATATGATCACTTCCCAAAAACTAGTCAACATTCTCCCCTTGAGCATAGGACTTGGTGAGCTCATGTTTTCTTACTGTTTGTTCACTTTTGTATCTACATCTAAAGGTGAACTGTAACTGATATACAGTAGACATGAGCTCAGACTGTAGCGGATGCTGCAAATGTATTTTCCCTAGTGCAAACAGTTCAACCATGTTATTTGTCAGTAGTTCATGAGACAGACAGGTAGACTGGGAAGTATGACTGTGGTTTATAGCCAGCAAAAAAAAACTAACAAACACACAAAACGTTCTAACACATAAACAAATGTAAATACAGGTATGGGACATGTTATACAGAATGCTCGGGACCTGGGGTTTTCCAGATAAGGAATGTTTCCATAATTTGGATCTCCATACATTGAGGGACAGATTTATCAAGGGTTAAATTTCGAGGGTTAAAAAACCCTCGAATTCAACCCTCGAAGTAAAATCGAATTCGAAGGATTTTAGCGCAAAAGGTTCGAATACAAATCGTTCGATAAGATAAAATCATTCGAATTGAACGATTCGAACAATTTTAAGCGATCGATCGAATGATTTTAATTCGATCATAAAAAGTGCCCAAAACCTATCTACAATGTCCCCATAGGCTAACATTCAATTCAGTAGCTTTTATTTGGCGAAGTATTGATTCGAAGGATTTTTTAAAAAGACAGTACTTCGATTATCGAATGGTCGAATGGTGGAACGATTTTTACTTCGAATTGTTCGAATCATTCAATTCGATCGAATTCGATTGAATTTGACCAATTCGATGGTCGAAGTACCCAAAAAATTACTTCGAAATTCGAATATTTTTGGATTCGAACTATTCACTTGAGCTTGGTAAATCTGTCCCTTAGTCTCCTACAAATAATTTGAAAATGAAACCCAACAGGACAGTTTTGTGTCCAATAAGGATTAATTATAGATGGAATCAAGTACAAGGTACTGTTCATGCTTAATTCTTTGATTAAAATGGTGTCTATGAGAAATGCTGTCCTGTAATTAGGAGCTTTCTGAATAATGGGTTTCCAGATAACTGATCTGCTGCCATTTGTTAAAGAGATCTATTAAAGATGCACTATGTTTTAGTGCATTTAGTTCACATTTGAAGGAATAATAGAGTTCATTTTTGTGCTCTCCAAATCATGTCTAATGATACCATTTAATTGCCTCTATTTAAGGTGAATGAACTTTTGAAGAGTTTAAGTGGTTTGTCCGTAGACAATTAAATGTCTGGAGACCATAAGTTGGGCTGTCAATCGATGGAACCACAAGACACATAGCTCTATAAGAGATGGCTCTTCCAATATCAATGAGAAGTAATTTACACTGAAAATTCACCTTCATAATTGATTTCTTTTCAGTTTTAGCTATAATTATTTAACAGCAAAAACCTCAAATGAACCCAGCAGACTTGTGATTTGTCCTTGTATTGTTTTACCAGGATTAAAAAAAAAACACCTGTAATTTTGGGATTTCAATGGGTTAGTCTGTCGGATCTACTATATAGAGACATTTGTGTTCAGTGTCACAAGATGTAGAGATGACTTTTAGGGAGATCTTAAGACACAGGAGATGTTTCATAGTGACAGAATGGCAGAATATGCACAAAAATACAAGTACTTTGTAAGCCAGAATATGCAGATCGCGTCACCGAAAAATTAGCGAATTTCCTGTGAAATTCACGTAACGGCAAAAGATTTGCGAAAAGCAAATTTTGGCTCCCACGTCAATTTTGCCACCCATGCATTAATTTTACCACTGGGGTGAAAGTCAATGAGCGTTGAATAATGTTGTAGTGCGACGGTTTCGACGCAAGCAACTTTTCCGATGTGTGTCCAAAATTTTTTGACAGCGGTGAATTTTCACTGTCAAATTTTCCTGCCAGTTTCGCGAATTACTTTACTGGCGGTGAAACATGGAAATTTGCTGCAAATTTGCGCATGCCGAATTTATTCGCACATCACTATCTATCATCATAATCAGGGTTATATAATAAAGGTCAATAAGTTTGCCCAAGAGCAGTTACTCATAGCAACCATCTAGCAGGAACTGTTCCTGGGCAAACTTAGTGCCTTATATTACATATTTGGGTAAAACATTTAATACGGTACCAGGTAGTATACATTTCTGTTATGTTAGCATATCCCTGAACACCATCTGTAGTTCATTCTCATTTTTGTAAAGGTTTTATTTTTGCATTTTAATAAAACATACAACAACACAATACAACTAAGACATTGACAAGATAAAATAATAATAAGTAAACGGTAAAAAGGAGAGAGGAGGTCAAGGAAGTTGTGGGCTACCAAATGGTAGTTCCACTAGTTATAATTGTCCTAAGTAAGCTTAGGTGGGATCTTTCAGGGCATCCTTTGCCCAAGTATGTCGACTTGTACAGTACATGGGGAGTGCATTATTAACCAATGTTAAGCCCCCCCCCCAATATCACTGTGGAAAAACATATTGATATTAGGGGTAGTTCCTGGAGCTTCCATTTCAATGCAATAGCCTTTCTTGCATAGAAGAAAAGTAAGCGAAATAGCTGGCGGTTGTGCTGGAGTGGGATTAACAGGTCAATATGACCCAGGAGGAAAATTTTAGGTGACAACATTTGGAAAGGCAAGATGCACGTGTAAGAAGGTGTGGCATTATCATCCTAATAGGAGGCGATCACCATGCAGGACCAGAAGACGTGCAGGAAGGTGACTAGGGCTGATTGACATTTGAAGCAGAAGTTATGTTGTTGTGTGTTATAGTTACATAGTTAAATTGGGTTGGGAAAAGACAAAGGGGCAAATTCACTAAGCGCCGAAGCGCCGAACGCTAGCGTTAATTCGCTAGCGTTTGGCATTTTCGTTACTGCGCAAATTCACTAACGAACGCTGGCGTAGTTTCGCTAGTGTTACTTCGCACCCTTACGCCAGGCGAATTTTCGCTAGCGACGTAACTACGCAAATTCACTAACGCGCGCAGTGTACTGAACGCTACCATTTACGCTAGACTTCCTTCGCCACCTCAGACCTGGCGAAGCGCAATAGAGTAGATAGGGATTGTTTCAAAAATAGTCAAATTTTTTTCTAAGTCCCAAAAAACGCTGGCGTGTTTTCTACATGATGGGTGATAGGCTGAAAAAGATCGAAAATTTTTTTGGGGCTCCCCTCCTTCCCCCCTACATTTCCTGACTCATGGCAACTTACCTAGACAGTGGGCACATGTGTAGGGCAAAATAAATTTTTTATTTGCTGATTTGAAGGTTTTCTAGGCATTTGTAGTGCTGATACGTATTCCTCCATTGAAATTTGAATTTCGCGCCGTATGCAAATTAGCCTTCGCTAGCGTAACTTCCCTTTAAATAGCGAATCAACGCTAGCGCAACTTCGCAACCTTACGTTACCTCTGAGCGCAACTTCGGATTTTAGTGAATTTGCCCCAAAGTCCATTAACTTCAACCCCTCCAAATGAAAACCCAGCATCCACACACACACCCCTCCCTACTTTTAATTAAATTATATATACCCATACCTATACTAACTATAGAGCTTAGTATCACAATAGCCTTTGATATTATGTCTGTCCAAAAAATCATCCAAGCCATTCTTAAAGGCATTAACTGAATCAGCCATCACAACATCACCCGGCAGTGCATTCCACAACCTCACTGTCCTGACTGTGAAGAACCCTCTACGTTGCTTCAAATGAAAAGTTCTTTTCTTCTAGTCTAAAGGGGTGGCCTCTGGTACGGTGATCCTCTTTATGGGTAAAAAGGTCCCCTGCTATTTGTCTATAATGTCCTCTAATGTACTTGTAAAGTGTAATCATGTCCCCTCGCAAGCACCTTTTTTCCAGAGAAAACAACCCCAACCTTGACAGTGTATCCTCATAATTTAAGTCTTGCACCTCTCTAACCAGTTTAGTTGCACGTGTCTGCACTCTCTCCAGCTCATTTATATCCCTTTTAAGGACTGGAGTCCAAAACTGCACTTCATACTCCAGATGAGGCCTCACCAGGGACCTATAAAGTTGTATAGATGTACAGGTGTATAATACAGTCTATGTATTATCTTATAATACACAAAAACCATTAATATCTTGTAAATTATATCCTTATAAACAGTGAGTTCTGATGTCATCAGCTATAAACGGTGAGTTCTGATATCATTTCTGTCACATGACTCACTGAAACTTGTGTATTATAATAAATAAAGAACCCTCAGTTGCAAAATATGAGGATATAAGAAGTTACCTCGGAGTTCCATGACTTATATAAAAACACTCGACCTTCGGCCCCGTGTTTTTATATGGTCATGAAACTCCTGGGTAACTTATAATATCCTCATAATTTACAAGAGGAGGTACTTTATTCACTATATAATGCACAAAAGCCATGAATATCCTGTAAATTATATCCTTATAAATGGTGATTAGTGATGTCATCAGTTATAAACAGTGAGTAGTGATGTAATTTTTGTCACATGACTCACTAACACTTGTGTATTATAATAAATAAAGAGGATATAAGAAGTAACCTCGGAGTTCCATGACCTGTATATATAGTCATGGAACTCCTCTGTGACTTATAATATCATTATATTTTACAATAAGGAGTACTTTATTCCCTATGTATTGAATATTTAAGTATGTCCGCACTATTAATCACTGTAGACACAAAGGTGTCAGTTATATCATCCATGGGAATATCCTGCAACCACTTATTGTAACAGTTTGTATGTGTTACCCCGTTGGGAGTTAAGTAGATTATAAACATTGGATAAAGTTTTCTCTTATCGGGCACCAAGCAGTTCTTACACTTTAAATTAACACAAAGTCAAATATATCAACAGGCACTATAAAACCATATTTTTTACCATTCATTTTTGTATTTTGATATGGCCAGTAACCATACTGTATGAATATAATAGTAAATAGTATGAAATAAAAAAGTATTAATGATATGTGTATGAAAAAAACTGGTGTGGAATACAAGTAGTCAAAAAATAATGAATTTTTTCTCTCTTCAAGGTCATGGATTATATGGAACATTTGAAATGCTGTCATCTTGGAGGAAAACTAGAGAGGATCAGCATGTGAAAGACAGGATTGCTGTTGTGTATGCAGACACCATGATCTCCTTTACACTCACAACTGCCATGTACTTAGTCACTTTTGGGATTGGTGCCAGTCCCTTCACAAACATCGAAGCTGCAAGGATTTTCTGCCGCCACTCATGTATAGCGATCTTTTTCAACTACCTCTATGTGTTGTCATTCTATGGCTCTAGCCTTGTGTTTACTGGGTACATTGAGAACAATTACCAGCATAGTATATTCTGTAGAAGGGTGCCAAAGCCTGAAATATTACAGGTGAAGTCATTGTGGTACAGATTTCTTATGACAGCAAAATTTAGTGACGATACAGCAGATGCCGAAGAAACAAATTCTTATGAAAGTCATCTTTTAGTTTGTTTCCTCAAGCGATATTACTGTGACTGGATAACAAATACATATGTGAAGCCTTTTGTAGTCCTCTTTTATCTGGTTTATATTTCCTTTGCCTTAATGGGCTATTTGCAGGTCCATGAAGGGTCTGATCTAAGAAACATTGTAGCAACTGAGACACGAACAATTAACTATACAACCGTCCAACAAAAGTATTTCAGCAACTATAGCCCGGTGATAGGCTTTTATATTTATGAATCTATAGATTACTGGAATACAAGTGTCCAGGAAGATGTGCTGGAATACACAAAAGGCTTTGTCAGAATATCTTGGTTCGAGAGCTACTTAAACTATCTCAGAAAATTAAACATGTCCACTGCATTGCCTAAGAAGAATTTTACAGATATACTACGATATTCATTTTTGAAAACTCCCCGATATGCACATTTTTCCGAGGACATAATCATACCCAAAAAATATAACAACGAAGTTGAAGTGGTGGCCTCCAGAATGTTTTTGGTTGCCAAAACCATGGAAACAAACAGGGAAGAACTCTACGACCTTCTAGAGACATTGAGAAAATTGTCTTTGACCTCCAAAGTAAAATTTATAGTCTTTAATCCGTCCTTTGTCTATATGGACAGATACGCCTCATCGATCGGAGCACCTTTACAGAACTCTTGCATAAGTGCTTTGTTTCTGTTGTTTTTCTCTGCATTTCTTGTTGCAAGTTCTATTATTAATGTCTGGATCACTTTAACTGTTGCCTCTGTAGAATTTGGAGTAATCGGGTTCATGACATTGTGGAAAGTTGAATTGGACTGCATATCCATGCTTTGCCTAATCTATGGGATTAATTACACGATAGACAACTGTGCACCTCTTATATCAACTTTTATCCTTGGAAAAGATTTTTCAAGGACTAAATGGGTAAAAAATTCTCTGGAAGTGCACGGGGTAGCTATTTTACAGAGCTACCTCTGTTATACTGTTGGTTTGATCCCTCTTGCAGCTGTGCCTTCAAATCTGACCCGTACACTGTTTAGGTGCTTGTTTTTAATAGCTTTTGTCACATTCTTTCACTGCTTTGCTATTTTGCCAGTTATACTGACATTTGTTCCACCATCAAAGAAGAAAAGGAAAGAGAAGAAAACCCCAGAAAACCGAGAGGAAATAGAGTGTGTTGAAATGGTGGACTTGGATAGCACGAGAGTAGTTGACCAAATTACAACCGTCTGATATTTTGAATTTTTACTTTTCACCCTAGGTCTTACTAGAGAAAAAAATATTTTAATGGAACATCTAATCTGTGTGGGTAAAAATCATGAAAAATGTATCCAATACAGCCCATAGGATTGATGTCCTTGACGTTTAGCCTCAATAGAAATGAACAAATTTTACAATAAATGATGCTTACTTTTTAAATACGGTGGTGATATAATGAAAGCTGACAAAAATATATTTCTAAATTTTGTGTAAAACATACTTGCATTGCCATAAATGGTACAAACATTTAGGGGCAGATTCACTAAGGGTCGAATTTCGAAGTTAAAAATACTTCGAAATTCGACCCTCGAATTGAAATCCTTCGACTTCGAATATCGAAGTCGAAGGATTTAGCGCTAAACGTTCGATCGAACGATCAAAGGATTTTTCGTTCGATCGAATGATTAAATCCTTCGAATCGAACGATTCGAAGGATTTTAATCAAACGATCGAATGAATATCCTTCGATCAAAAAAAGTTTAGCAAGCCTATGGGGACCTTCCCCATAGGCTAACATTGACTTCGGTAGGTTTTATCTGCCGAAGTAGGGGGTCGAAGTTTTTTTTAAAGGGAAAGTACTTCGACTATCGAATGGTCGAATAGTCGAACGATTTTTACTTCGAATCGTTCGATTTCGTTCGAATTCGAACGAATTTAACCAATTCGATGGTCGAAGTACCCAAAAAATACTTCGAAATTCGAATTTTTTTCATTCGAATCCTTCACTCGAAGTTAGTGAATCTGCCCCTTAGACTTTTTGCCAGAAAACTGGGAGTCACTAAAATGGCCACAATGGAAATTTTTGGAATTTGACAGGTTGACCAATAATTTATTTCAATGCTGTTTTTGTTTTGTTTTTTATAAACACAAAAGGAACAGGCATAAGGAGCACTAGCAAAATTTTTCTTTGCTACAGTTGTACAATTATCAACCTCTTGCTAACTTGGAATATATCAAAATATTAGCAAGATCTGGTTCTTTTACAATATGAGATTTAGGTTAATTTTGCTGGATTTTTTATGCATTAATAACTGATGGTAATAAGTTTTCCCTTCTAACTGTTCTTTCTGCTGGGAGTGTAATTATTTTACTTCATGTAGCTTTTTCAATAAAAAAAGAACAACTTTTTTTTGCTTTTAAGTATCAATTAAACTAGCATATTGCTTCTTCTGGCTCAGTTTGCATCTTTTATGTATCATTTGCGAAAAAATTTAATTGCCAGTGTAAAAAAGGGAAAATTTTTAAATCCTGTTTAAACAATTAACATCAAGAGAGAGAAAAACACACAATCCCAGATGAGTACTCCACCAATTTAGATGGTATGCTAGGTTCATGTATAAATATAAAAACACATTATTAATTGAATTTATACCTACAGATTTGACAAAAAGATATCTTTTTAATAGGGATGCACTGAATCAAGGATTCGGTTCGGGATTCTACCTTTTTCAACAGGATTTAAAGTGCCTGGCCAAACTGAATCTGAATCCAAAAAAATCACGTGAATATTCGGCACACAAACTAGGAAGTCACATGGTTCTCTTTCACCCTTTATCCCTGATTTACATTTGCAAATTAGGGTCAGATTTGCTTCCGTATTATAAATTATTTTTTCATAGACTTAAGGTATGGTTATCCAAATTATTGAAAGATCCCTTATTCCCAGGTCCCTAGCATTTTGGATAACAGGTCCCATACCTGTACACTGAAACAAAGTAAATTTCCCCTACAATTTTTTGGGCTCCCCTCATCATCCATTTGCTTAGAGGTCTTAATGTTGTATACATTTGAGAGGAAGAAGAGCATTAAAAAATAAAAACCTAGCCTCAGGGCCTTACTAACAAATGGATAGAGTCCATGGGGTTTTTACTACAACTTAAATGTATCGAATATTTTTATTAAAACAAAATCAACCTAACTCCCATCTACAGATTTAAGTTTTTTATCAAAGCTTGGAAAAGTTGGTGCAGGAAAAGTCTTAACAAAATCATGCGACAATTCAAATTGTATGAATTTTTCGAGTTTGTTGCCCAAATGGCTCAATTTATTCAAGTTGTTGAGCAAAAACCAGCGCAGATCACAACATCTTCAAATTGTGAAAGAGATATCTGCCAGTGACTTCTACATAATCTCGACAGGTTTTAGATGGTGTATTTTCGGATTTTTAGCAGCTTTAGAAATTCAAGTTTTTTTTCCCTTAAAAAACTCGACCAGAAAAAATCGAGGTTTACTAAATAAGCTCCTATATGTATAGAGGCAAATTGTTTTAAACATTTTTTAAAAACATTAGTACAAATTACACATAGATTGTTACTCTAGGTACTTAAAGGGCATGTAAAGTCTAAAATAGAATAAGTCTAGAAATGCTGTATTTTGTATAATAAATATAAACATGAACTTACTGCACCACAAGCCTAATCAAACAAATAATTTATGCTTTCAAAGTTGGCTACAGGGGGTCACCATCTTGTAACTTTGTTAAACATCTTTGCAAGACTATAAGACTGTGCACATGCTCAGTGTGGTCTGGGCGGCTTAGGGATTGTCATAAACAAAGCTGCTCCCCCTGCTGTTCATAAGTATGATTGTTTTCCTGCTCAGCAGTTAGGGACCATCTGACAATTCCTATCCACAGCAGTAAATGAAGGGAGAATTTCACTGCATACAGTCAGGTTTCTTTAAAAACGGTACACATTTTTTAATTAAAGTATATTGGAGATAGGTTTCTTTTTCATTAAAGAAAGTAAAAATGGGATTTTATTTTTTTGCCTTTACATGCCCTTTAAGCAAACAAAGTGCTGTCTGGCATACAAAATGGCATTAACTCGAGGGATGAAAACATAATTTTACCTTTTTATAGATCCCTGGTAATACTTTTGACCCATAGTTTTTTGCACAAAAAAACATCAGTGAAAAAGCACCCATTGAAAATGCATTTTGCATAAAAAGCCCACAGCAAACAAAATGCCCATTGACAAACAGAATTCACAAATTCTTGTTGTTTCACACATTTTTCCACGGTTTTTAGATTTCTTTCAGCAAAGTGAAGTGGGAGGTGCTTGCAAGGGGACATGATTACTCTTTACAAATACATTAGAGGGCATTAAAGACAGAAATGGAGGACCTTTACTCCCTTAGAAAATGTCAAAGAACCAGAGGTTTCCCCTTTAGACTTGAGGAACGTGTGAAAAAACAAACAATTGACTGTAATTCATTTTTGGTGCAAGAAAATGCCCACTGACTCCAATGTATTTTGTGTGAGAGAAAAAAACAGTAAAACGTTTACTCCAATGCATTTTGCATTCCAAAACCGAGAATAAACACCAAGGTTCTGGTCATGGCTCACACTTCTGCATATCACAGCCGCCTTTCACTTTGGGACAAGCCCTCTGCTACTCCAATGCCGCCTGGTTTTAAAGTAAGAGAAACAAGGCGAGAGTTCTGGGCAGACAAGGGAACCATAACGTATGACAGGAAGGACGGGGAAAGAGGTAGCGTATTCGAGGGACAGGTCGAGGCCAATACCAATTAGTAATGCAGTACAAAGTTGGAATCCAGCAAAGGTCGGTACAGGCAGGGAACTAGCAGAAGTCAGGGACAGGCAAGGGTCAAAGAACAGATAATCAGACTTGAATCACACCCAGAAACTAGACCTACATTGGGCAGGGAGAATTAAATATTTGAAATTCTCGTCGTTTGTCACACCTGGAAGTGGCAGGCAGCCGCAGAAGGAGTCGTACGGAAGAGAGGAGGCGGCAGACTTCCCCACAGGTGAGGCAGGGATCATCCCCGTCTCCTCCAAGGTACTTTCACAAATGCCTATTGACTTGGACAATGGATGTTGCACATTTTTGCTGTTTCACAAGGCAGATTCGCTCATCACAATCTAATGCCATTTGCTCTGCTTGCACATCAGTTCACAAGTACTCACAGAAAGGTTAAAGAAGCATAAACAAATCAATAACAGTGAGTGAATGAACTAGAATAAGTTGGCAGGCAATTTTTTTAAAAAAAAAAACATGTATTTAAATAATTTAATTATAGAATATTTAAATACAACATACAAATGGTCACAAACAGAAAAATGTTTGCAATGCGCTTGCAATGGGAACAATTTTGCCTTTGTAAAACCTTTGCCCCTCACACAACATTGGGATAGCGATTGCGAATTTTACAGTTTTACAATTGTGCAGTGAAAAGTTTGCAAAGCGCAATTAAGATTTGCAATGCAATAAAACCCTAATGAAGAATATTACATAGCGATGTGAATTTTTATTCTAATTTTTTTTCTCTTTGACAATTTTATTACATTTCCTCCATAAAACGTAGGCATTTTATGATTCTGAATACACATAAATATATAACTTTTTGGACAGGACCCTGCAGAATTAAAGCTGTATTGCAAACGTTCAGGAGTTTATTTGGTATTACTTTATTAATCAGAACCATTGCCGGCGGACAGACTTCTGTAACATGGACATAGTATTCAGGTCAGTGTTTAATTAACAAAGAATGATTATCCACATAGTGGTGTTCTAATACAAATATGAAATAGCTTATTCCCAGATTCCTTTCATCTTCTTTGCAGTGCTGCTGAAAGCTTGATGCTGGGTTTCAAGTACTGTGATAGTATTTCCCTAGATATTTTGTAGCTGAGCTTTAATTACATCATCAGCTGGCACATGTAAATAGCCACTTATTGGTGAGTAAAATACAGTACTCAACAATATTTTTGCCTGTACATTTTGCTAATGTAGTGTTGTTTATAAATGTAGGTATTTACATAAATGTTGAAGATATCATTATTATTTTTAGCTTTAGTTTAAAGGAGAAGGAAAGGCTAAAATTAAGTAAGCTTTATCAGAAAGGTCTATATAAATACACCAGTAAACCCTCAAAGTAATGCTGCTCTGAGTCCTCTGTCAAAAGAAACACCACATTTATTTCCTTTTATTGTGTACACATGGGCTTCTGTATCAGACTTCCTGTTTTCAGCGTAAACCTCCAGGGCAGGGTTTGAGCATGCTCGGTGTGCTCCTCTCCCCCTCCCTCCTCCCATCCTTGCTGTAATCTGAGCTCAGAGCTGTAAGTGAGCAGGGAGAGACTCAGGCAGGAAGTGATGTCACACAAAGTTTATTTGGCAGCTTCTATACTAAACAAACAGAGACTAGTGTCTAGAGCTGTTTACTTAGGTATGGTAAAGCATTCTGCAGAATAAATATAGCGTTCTAGATTGCACTATTGAGACTAATCTGTTGATATTAAACCGTCTTGGAGCTTTCCTTCTCCTTTAAGCAGCACTTTACAGAGATTGATGAGTATTCATTAAGGTCCCTATAATATTTACACACAAACAGTGGGTTCAGCTTCTTCAGGGGCCAGTTAATGTTGCTGTTTGCCTTTGTAGTATGGAAGGTAAACCACATGGATATGAGAAGAACGTACAAACTCCTTTCCTTACGCGTATCCCAGACATAAGTCTATTATAAGTCTATTAAGTCTATTATGTCTGCCTAATTTTGCCTGCCCAAAAATTTACAAAACCACACAAAATTCACTATATTTCATAGAGACTTGCCAAATGCATTGGAGTCAATGAGCATCTTTTCTCAAATTTTCTTCCAGAAGATGCATCGGAGTTATTGAATGTTTATTCTCATGTTTTTCTCTTGCACCAAATACACTGGAGACAATGGGGCAGATTTACCAAAGGGCAAAGTGGCTGACGCTAGCGACTTTTCACCAGAAATCACATCTGCAGGGACATCGCCAATTCACTAACAGGCACAGATGACAATTCGCTAGCGAAAGAGACTGTCGCTAGCATTCATTCACACTCTATCACCAGCCAACTTTTCGCTCAGGCGAATGATCGTTGCTCCGCAAATTCACGCAAAGTTTTACTTTCACCAGAGTTGGCTTTGCCACCTCAGACCAAGCGAACTGCTAAAATGAAGCAAAAGCTTCTTCAATCTTATGTCAGTGACATCATATTCTGTCTGCTGAAAATGCATTAAATTTGAAAAAACGCTGGTGACTGTTCTTTTTTTTAAGGAAAAGTCGTACCTTGAAATTTTTGGATTAACATTTTTCTCCAGACATTTGAGGGCCATGTAACCTTCATTTTACAGTGGACTCATGTCTGGGGCATTATCTGATCTCTTTTGTCTTCATTAAGGTTCCTTGGACATTTGTAATAAAAAGTGGCCACTTCAAGCATTTGCACCAACATCTCTAATAAATATGTCCAGACAACTTCAATGTACCCGCCCTATTTAAATTGACCTAAGCGTAAGATCACTAGCGATTTTTCGTTAGGCTAGCGAATCTTTGCTATGAAATGCTCACACTGAAGAAGTACTGCCAGTGAAAAGTTTTGTGAATTAGCGTAGTGTCAATGGCCATTTAGAAAATATGCTTAACTCAATTGTCTCAACTTAGCCTCTCCCTCCTCTCAACTTTACAAAACTTCTCTGTGTGCAGCATAAATTAACAGAGAGACTAAAAATATCTTGCCCTCCCTAACCACAATCATAATACAACATCATGGGGAAATACATCCAACTCTGTCTGGGTGTAATGTGCACATCAGTGCATTTAATGTAACAATATGTAATGCATAATATTGCATTTTTAAAGCTGAAATGAATATTAACTCCATCAAGTCTTTTGTAACATGTGCCTTCTTAAAGGAAAACTATACCCCCCAAACAATGTATGTCTCTATTAAAAGATACTGAGTAAAACAGCTCATGTGTAAAACCCTGCTTCATGTAAATGAACCATTATCATAATAATATACTTTTTTAGTAGTATGTGCCATTGGGTAATCATAAATAGAAAATTGCCATTTTAAAAAATAAGGGCCGCCCCCTGAGATCGTAAGATTCACTGTGTACACATACAAACCAAATGTAAGGTCACATGAGCCAATTAACAGACAGAGTTCTGCCTTTTGCTTCCTCACTTCTTCCTGTTACAGTTAGGGGCAGATGTAAGAAGGGTCGAATATCGAGGGTTAATTAACCCTCGATATTCGACTAGGAACTAAAATTTAGCGCAAATCCTGCGATCGAACGATCGAAGGATTATTCGTTCGATCGAATGATTAAATCCTTCGAATCGAACGATTCGAAGGATTTTAATACAACGATCGAAGGAATATCCTTCGATCAAAAAATCACAGGCAAGCCTATGGGGACCTTCCCCATAGGCTAACATTGACTTCGGTAGCTTTTAGCTGCCGAAGTAGGGGGTCGAAGTTTTTCTTAAAGAGACAGTACTTCGACTATCGAATGGTCGAATAGTCGAACGATTTTTAGTTCGAATCGTTCGATTCGAAGTCGAAGTAGTAGTCGAAGGTCGAAGTAGCCCATTCGATGGTCGAAGTAGCCCAAAAAACACTTCGAAATTCGAAGTTTTTTTAATTCGAATCCTTCACTCGAGCTTTGTAAATGTGCCCCTTAGTGTTGTAGTATTTCTGGTCAGGTGATCTCTGAGGCAGCACAGATAGAGTCATGAAATGGTGGTTCAAGGCAAGAGATGTAAAAGTGCAATATTTATGTAAATATATATTCCAGTTTGGTAAGATTCTTTAATATGTCATTCAATTTGATATAAACTATCTGTTGCTTAAGTATTCATTTTGGGGGTATAGTTTTCCTTTAAAGGAAAACTATACCCCAAATTGCAATCACCTGTGCTGCAGCATTGTAAACTAATATGTATCCATGAACTAAAGAGGAATTGCACAAATACCCTTAGACATTAGAATGTGCTAGAGAAACGAAACATACACATTAATTATATGTACAAATGAAGCAAAATAGATATATTGTAGAGGCATAGCCACAAATGAGTTCTTTTAAAAAATGCAAAGCAGTATAAAATAAGAGAAACAATACAATTATTCAGAGCTTTCCTTGGTGGATTTTGGGCTATAAAGGGACAATTGTGCAGAATTCATACCTGCTCTTGTTTCCCATGTGTATTGCAGAATAATGGTGATGTGATGTCTTCAGCCGATTGTATCCAGGCAACAGAACCACAGAAAAGATTTTTTCAGATTGGCAATTTAAAAAGAGGGCTTAAATCAAGATCCAGAACCAATGAGCGTAGAATAAAAGGAATCATCTAAAGATAAAACAATGTCTGGAAAATGTATAGTACGGAACTTAATAAATAGAATAAGTCCATGAAGTTAACAACAATGTACTATTTCTTCATTTGTTCCCATGGAAACAGGTTACCAAACAAAAATTGTGCAAGATCATCTGTAAATTAATGCAATTCCAATTGAATGCCTAATGTATATACACACCTGCACACACATAGGGGCTGATTCACTAAATTCGAGTGAAGGATTCGAAGTAAAAAAACCTCAAATTTCGAAGTATTTTTTGGGCTACTTCGACCATCGAATGGGCTACTTCGACCTTCGACTACGACTTCGAATCGAAAGATTCGAAGTAAAAATCGTTCGACTATTCGACCATTCGATAGTCGAATTACTGTCTCTTTAAAAAAAACTTCGACCCCCTACTTCGGCAGCTAAAAGCTACCGAAGTCAATGTTAGCCTATGGGGAAGGTCCCCATAGGCTTTCCTAAATTTTTTTGATCGAAGGATATTCCTTCGATCGTTGGATTAAAATCCTTCGAATCGTTCGATTCGAAGGATTTAATCGTTCGATCGAAGGAATAATCCTTCAAACGTACGATCGCAGTATTTGCGCTAAATCCTTCGACTTCGATTTTCGAAGTCGAAGGATTTTAATTCCTAGTCGAATATTGAGGGTTAATTAATCCTCGATATTCGACCCATAGTGAATCAGCCCCATAGAGGGGCCCATTTATCAAACCTCAAATTTTTTCTGGTCAAGGTTTTTAGAGAGAAAACTTTATATTTTTTGTGGAACACATTTTTAGATATTCATCAAACTCCAAGCTGCTAAAAATCATAATCCGAAAATATGTCATCTCAAACCTGTCACGGTCATGTAGAAGTCAATTGCAGATGTCCCTGAAGTTGTTTCTTGACATCGTGATCTGCGCTGGATAATCCAAAAAATGTTGGGTTTTCAGACAATAATCCGAAAAAGTTAAGTTTTCACAGGGAAAACTCAAAATCAACTGAATTATACAATACAAAGTCACGCTTGATATTTTGTCATGACATTTTGTCGTTACGAGTTGTTTGTCACTATCTTGTGACAAAACAGTTTCTTCAATTTCCATTGAAGCTACATTTTTGGCAATGGTTTTCTCGTCCTTTCTGGAAACAGATGATGTTCCCATGAAAGTTATAGAACGGAACATAAGCACATGGTATTAATACATTAATGCTGCTGCAAAATACCTGCCCTTTATTTCTAAAAACATGATTTTTTTTAAAAAAAATTGATAAGGTGTAACCTTGAGTTTTCCAGGAATCTTTTTGTATTTTGGATCTCCATACCTTAAGGCTGCTAAAAAATTATTTAAACATTAATAAAAGCAAATAAACGTGTTTTGCCTCCAATGAAGATTAATTATATCTTAGTTTGGATTAAGTACAAGGTATAGTTTTATTATTACAGAGAAAAAGGAAATCAGTTTAAAAAATATGAATTATTTGATGAAAATGGACAGTGGCGTAATTTGGTTGAGCCGGGCCCCCCTGCAAAAATTAGCCCCAACTCATCAGGCCCCCCTGTTGTTCCCACTTGTTCCCACTTGTGTTGGATCTCCCTCTGCTGCTGTTAAGAAGGGCTGGGGAGGGGGAACTATGCTATAGCAGACCCCCATGGTCCAGGCCCACCTGTTGCCTGGGCCTATCCCACAACCCCCCATGGAGTCTGCTATATAACTAGTTATGCCACTGAAAATTATAGCTATTGGAGAAGAGACAATATATACAGTAAATCCCTCCCACACACACACACAAAACAGCAGATAATTATCAAATTGAAACAAATAAACTTTAGCCTGTTCAGCAGCATTATTTAAGGCTCATCTGAAAGCAAGTATAACAGGAGACATGGCAAACGTTAGTCTTGATGAACTAGTTTTCAGGATTAAGGTAGTACAACAGACACCTCATAACAAGGCGTACATTGGTAGTGCTTTTTGTGTTCCTTCTTTGTTTCATTTCCTTAGGGCAGTGGCATGACCCACTTTCTCACTAGCATTGCCAATCATGTCTTAACTGAAGGCATCAGCGCTGACCTTTGTGCAATCTTAGCAATTTAAACTCCAGCATGGAAATATGTAAGCTTGTTCCATCTTTGCTTCTCAGACTTATTCTGCTACGTCCATCATGGGTGGCTGTGACTATGTTTCCTTTTCTCACAGTGACCTGGTACAGAGTACGTCTTTTTTGTAAAACAACCAAAATATTAACATGGCATAGTGTTTCATTTTCACTTTAATTTTAAAGTCTGTTTATCTTATGTGTGAGTCTCTTTGTGGTTGAGTATTTGTAGCAGTAATCTTTGAAAGCTGAGTGTGTATTCATATGTTGAAGATAAGTTGTGCTAGAGAGATATTTGTTGTTGAGTGGTGCAGGGTCGGACTAGGGGGCCTGGGGCTACAGTTTCAGGGCCCCCTCTTGACCTGACCCTACCTGTGGCGCGCATGTTTGTGCAATCGCTCGTGCAATATGGTTTTGCTGTGACCGGCCTGTATAAGAAAGGATGCGGCAGGGGGAAGAGAACCAGTGCAGGGTGTGGATCTGGGCCAGCAGGACCCACAAGAGCCAGGGGCACACCAGGTTTTTTCCCAGTGTCTCGCCGGCACCCAGTCCATCCCTGGAGTGGGGTGTGTTTATGTAGTTCTGTAGAACTTGTACAGTTCCTGTTTTAGTTTTTGAATTGTTCCAGCTGAGCAGGATAACTAAATCCCCCTAATGTGAAAAACCCCTTCCACTACCCTCCATAATGCCCCTGCCTGCTTCTGCCCCGCACAGTGCATTAGTGAAAAATGTGCCCCTATTTGTAAAACTCACTAATCTGTGCAGAGTAGAGCAGCGGAGCTCAAGGGCACCATCTTCCACATCTCAGGTTTTCTTTGGATCCTCTTCCTTCCATTTGCCCATCTACGGAGTTTCTGGCGCATGCACAGTTATCGCGAACACCAGACTGCACATGCCCCAAATATCTCTGTGTTGGCATTCCCAAGATGTGGAAGATGGTGCCCTTCAGCTCTGCTGCGCTACTCCGTTCAGATACGTGAGTCACTAATGCACTAATGCTTCTGAGGGGCAGAAGCAAGGAAGGGGCACTATGGAGGATAGTGGAAGGGCTTTTCACATTAGTGGGGTTTAGTTCTCCTTTAACTCTTTTACCTAGAGTGCTCATGAACATTTCAAGAATTCCATTGGCCTGTGACCAGCAATAACAAATTTTCCTGTGTTTGAATCCAAGGTATCCAGCAAATTGTTGAAATGTATGTCCATTGAATGGAGGACCATTATCTGTCTTAACTACCCAAAGTATGCAGTAGGCTGAAAAGATACTGTCCAGAGAGGGTAGTACACTGACAGCTGAAATAAATGGATATTGTAAATATCTGACAACAAGGATATATTGACTGTTTGTCCCATTTTCTGCAGAACAGTCCCGATTTTGACAACTCAGCCCGCAAATAAATGGATATTGTAAATATCTGACAACAAGGATATGTTGACTGTTTGTCCCATTTTCTGCAGAACAGTCCCGCAGTCCTGGATTTCTTACTGAAATGTCGTGACGTTCTCTTTAATCACCTGCACTGACACCAGAAAAAGACACAGAGTTTCTGAAACTTCTAAACAGTCAGCAGCTGCACTTAAATACTTTTGTAACAGTTTAAGATAAGCAAACAAACAATTGTAACTATTTAAGATAAGCAGGTCTCTTGGGAGAACTAAAACTGGCAGCTTAGAGAGCAATTCACTTTCATTAGCAAAACTGTTATAACACATAACACATTGTACTAAAACTCCCAAAAATGTGTTCAAAATTTCATAACCTGTTAAATTTGGTAAAATGGACATGGTAATTAGGGGGTGTGGCCATAAAATGGGCATGGCCTAAATCTTAACCACGAACAATATCTGCCATAATTTAAAAGTTTTTATTGAAACGTGTACAGTTGTTTAAGGATAGGGCTGCATCCAATCCACTATTTTTGGATTCAGTTGCATCATAAACCTTTCGTGATGTGCTCAACCGAATCCCAAACCCAATTGTAATTTGCATTTGCAAATTAGGGTAAGGAGGGGTTAAAAAATAACTGCCTGCACAGTGCCTCAAAAAAATAATTTGCAACTTCCTTGTTCATCTGATGAAACGTCATATGATTTTAAGGATCCAGATTTGTTTGGCCAAACACTTAGGGGGTTATTTATCTACATTTTTTCTGAAAAAAACTCCAACCAAATCCACACTGGGTTTTTTCACCTTCTTTATTATACACTTTCCCGAAAATGTTGTTTGCAGGGAAAAACCCCGGGAAAACATGAAAAATACGAATCATGCGAATTTTTCAGATTTTTTCACCCAGAACTCAGATTTTTGCCTGAAAATCCCAAAATCTTCGAGTTATCGTATGAAACCCAGCGCAGATCAAAAAATCTTTGGGACTTCTCCCATTGACTTATATGCAACCTTGGCAGGTCTGAGATTCAGGATTCTGACTTTTTCCATCCTCATGGTATAATAAATCCCGAAAAATGTGTAGGTTTTTTTTCCACTAAAAATTTGGATTTTATAATTAAAAACCACAAATGTTTAGGTTTTTTTTGGCATTCGGGTTTAGTAAATAACCCCCTTTCGGGCACATCCAAAACCTGCAAAAAAACTTTGAATCGCCAAATTCAATACAGGATTTGGGGCATCCCAATTTCAGGGGTATGCCCCTTCCCCATGTACTTTTAAAATGAGCAGTTATTTAATATGAAGTCACTTCGCAAGTGTTTAATTGGCCTAAAAAGAGAAATAATTGCTTATTAATAAAAGCATAATAAATAATAGTATTTATAATAATAAAATAATAAAATAATTAAAGTCTCCCTGTCTCTCTGTTTTCTTGGTTGCTGGGGTCAGTGACCTTGACAACCAGGCTGTATTTTCAGGCTGGATAATTAAAAAAAACATACCAAATAAACAAATAATCATCAAATAATAATCAACGTGATGGTTCAAATTAATGGCAGCGCAGAGCATAATATCAAAGTAAACATACTGGTAATTATACAACAAAAGCACATGGTATAAGGAAAACAATTTATGAGAAGTCACACAAACTAAATTAAAATAGCACCATGGGAGCTACTTAACCTAAATTTATGCTTTTCTTAAGGGACATGTAATTGTTGTAGAGGCCTGAAACAAAGTTCTGATTGACAATGGTAATAGAACAACTACGGATGAGGCAGGAAGTTCACTGGAAGAGGAGACATTTAGGAATGTTAATTATAACGTTGTTATTAATACACAGGATATTTCAAGCCACTTAACAAATGTAATGTGTCTCATGTGACCTAACCATATTTCTTATACAGTTCTCAATACAAAGTCATATTCATTTCCAAGTCATTTATTAAATGTTTAACCTATAAACAATGGCCAAGGCAAAACATTTCAGATCTATTCCTTCTGTAAAAAAATATGCAGCATGAAATATGAATTGGAAACATTGTTAATAGAATGTACGAGATAAGACAATACATCATCAGCAAGACAAATAATGTAATAACTGTATTGTAATGCAGTCTGATGGATGTGTTGGGTAACAGTGATGATGTTCAAATTAAAAATTAAATGGATACTATTATTCCTCCTGATGAAATCATTTATCTATTAAATTTTGAGGTGAGATATAGAGATTGTGTGATTTATTTGAAAAATGTATTTGGTGCGCTGTTTTTAAGGTCTACGTACCTCTTCTGATGCTTTCCCCTAGTTCAGACCATTGCGTCCAGAAGATGTTGCTGTCATTCTTCCAAATGCGAGTGTGCACACACATGCGCACTCACACTTCCTCTGCATTTGCACCCTTTCGTGCATGCACACTCGATATTCCTCAACGCTTGCGCTCTTCCGCGCATGCGCACTAGCCGCTCCTCATCGCTTGAACTCTTCTGCGCATGCGCTTACAGTGGGGGGCAATGTAGTTGGCCGAGTTGCCTAGGGCGCCTGCTCGACTTGGCCCGGCACTGGTAGTGCATAGCGTTGAGATAAACCCAGGGGGCACCCTCATGTATAAGACGGTGCAGTCGCTGGACTTTGCAGACAAATGGACCTGCTAAGCCAGTCAGAATGCTTCCTTAGGAACAGTTTTTGAAAGCTAGAGGAGGCATCTGGGCAAGCAAGGCTGGTAGTTAACAAGCAGAAGACCAAGTACATGCTCATGACAAGAAACAAAGCACATACAGGGCCAGGCTCACTTCAGTTATGGGACTACAGCTGTGAGACAGTACCTACGTTCTAGTATCTGGGATCCCAGATTACAGATAGGAATGAACACCACTTAGAAATTAAAGGTAGAATTAGTATGGGCAACATGCTATTTCAGCTTTCAGCACCTGTTGAAGTCATGGCTTCAAGACAGTTAACAGGCCTGTGGTCACCTACAAGAGTGAGACCTGGGTGTAGACAGCATGGGACAAGCACCTGATCAACACCTGGAAGCGTAAGATGTTGAGGAGGATATATGCCCCTTCCAGGTCCAGGGAGAGTGGTGAATCCACATCAATGCAGAGCTGTATAACATCTACAGAGACTCCTGCATAACCTCCATCTTTAAAGGACAATAACACCAAAAAATTAAAGAGTTTTAAAGTAAAGAAAATATCATGTAGTGTTGCCCTGCACTGGTAAAACTGATCTGTTTGCTTCAGGAAACGCTACTATAGTTCATATAAACAAGCTGCTGTGTAGAAATGGTGGATATTGAAAAAAGGCTATATGGCACAGGATAAATAATGGATAATATATACCATTATGTGCTACAGAACTTATCTGCAATCTGCTGTGTATCCTGAGCATTTTCTCCTTTGAATGGCTGCCCCCATTGCTACTAAGCAGCTTATTTATATAAACAATAGTAGTGTTTCTGAAGCAAACACAGAAGTTTTACTAGTGCAGGGCAACACTGCATTATATTTTTATTACTTTAAAAACTTTCATTTTTTGATGTTACTGGTCCTTTAAGGCTCTGCTGGGCCAGCTATCTGGAATGTATGGGAGAGGAGTGAGCAAGGTCTACTGTCAAAGGCCCATGAGACAAGCCCAAGAAAGCAATAGCTAAATGAGGAGGAGGATGAGTTGAGAACCATGGGAGTATGTAATTGGCGTCAGTGTGCGTTGGGTAAGGAAGAGTGGAGAGGCGTTGTGGAGGAGGCCAGGGCTCTGCGAGGTCTGTAGAGACAAAGGGTAAGATAAGGCATGGTGATTTAAATCACAGAATAGTCTGTTATCTGGAAAACCCAAGGCCTCAAGCATTCTAGAAAAGAAACTATACTTGTATTAGCTAATCGGCATGCTCAGAGCTATGGTTTAATATACAATGTGGGGAAAACTGCATCTGAACAAGATGAATTGCCAGTGTACTCTTTTGAAGAAATTTCTGTTTCTATGGGTGTCTGCAAACCTCCTTTCATACAGTATATTTCAAGGTAAGACTGGGTTGTGCATTCAATATTCAGATTAATACCTCTACAGGGTCACTGTCTAATAAAGAGAAGAAAAATAAAAAATAATACAGTTAAGCACTTGAGATTTCTCTTTGCCCCAGACCCCCAGCCACATAAACACAGCATTTACTGGACATACGAGAAACCCAATGAAGTGAAACCCCTGTTTTGCTTTAGTTAGATGGGTAAATAATATGATGGTATCCTTAGACAAAATCAAAGGTGTGCATATAAGTAAATTGTATGGACACTTAAAGCATATACTAGTGTAGGGATGTGAACATTTAGACACCCTTACACATTATGGACAGGCACATCCCTAGTAATATGGATGCCTAAATGGGTCCTTATGGGGACTTTGTGCTTATGTAACCCCTGTAGTTCTCACAGTGTACACTAGATGGCACTGTGCAGTAGTATAAAGGTCTTGGGAACCATGCGGTCTGGGTCCATTACTTTAGCCCAACCAAGCAGGCTGGAAGGGAATGGGTAGTGTGATCCTAGGAGCATTGGCCCTAGTAAATAGAATAGCAGTAATCTGTCATAGATCACTCTAGGAGTGATAGATAGCTTAGGTATTTGAGCAGCTCAAAGCTCCGACGAGGAGACATTAGAGGGATTAAGATCCCGGGTACTAATAGCCCAGAAGTAGGGACAAAGTGTTGAGACTAGGGATGATAGGAATTCCCCTAGATGCCAACTAAAGAGATCCTGAAAGCTGGCTGTACCTTCACATTACTGCTACCTCTGCTGACATGAACCCTTGCCTGTAGGGATCCAGCCCAATGCATGGTGCTGTGAGTATTTGCTTCCTTTATGCTATCTGATTGTTCTGAATACTCATTTGTGGATCTGTGCTATGTTTAAATAAATATACTGTTCTGGTTAAGCATTAAAGAACTACTGACGCCCATTTATTGTGCGATTGCACCTGGTTACAGTTGCACTACACCCTGCTTCCACCTCATTGCGAGGGCTTACCCCTGAGAGAGAGGGCCTCATTTGTGGTATTACCCCACACTGAAAGTAACTAAAACTGACCACAGTAAAGTCAGTTTACTATAGCGCTACACTAGCAATGTGTCTTTTTCTCAGGAATTAGTCAGCACCTTGGTCTGCCTCTGTATGATATGATAAAATGCCAGAAATGTGCTTGTATTTTTTATTATGATTATATTTACAGTGCTAATAGCCCTGCAAAGCAGTCCACTTGTATCATTTTGATTTCCAGCAACTGGAAGTACATAATGCCCTGTTTGATTTATATTATGCTATTAGCTGCATTAAATCTTTAATAGAACTATAGTTTGAAAATATCCTTTACTTATTTATTCCAGCAAAGTATGGATGATAATATAGACCTTTCCCAATATTGCTTCTGGACATTGACTTTGCAAAAGCTGAATGTAGGGGCTTGTCATAATTTTTCAAGGAAAACAAATCTATCTATCTGTCTGTCTTTCTGTCTACCACCTATCTATTTATAGGTATCGGAACCGGGGACTAAGGGGTATTTGGCTCCCCCAGAATTCCCCCCCCCCGGAATTGTAAGGTAGCATGCTCACCACTGATTTTTATTTTATTTTAGCTGTAGAAGCAGCAGCTAAGGCAAATATCCCAGCATAGGACGGAGTTTTGGGGTATTTGTTCATGAAATAGTCACTGTACCATCTTGGTGTGAGTTCTGGGGGGATCTGTACATGAAATAGTCACTGTGCCATCCTGCTATGAGTTATGGGGGTATATATACATGAAATAGTCACTGTGCTATCCTGCTATGAGTTCTGAGGTATTTGTACATGAAATAGTCACTGTGCCATCCTGCTCTGAGTTCTGGGGGGTATGTATACATGGAATAGTCACTGTGCCATCTTGCTGTGAGTTCTGGGGGTATATATACATGAAATAGTCACTGTGCCATCCTGACATAAGTTCTCAGGTATTTGTACATGAAATAGTCACTGTGCCATCCTGCTATGAGTTATGGGGTATTTATACATGAAATAGTCACTGTGCCATCCTGCTCTGAGTTCTGGGGGGTATGTATACATGGAATAGTCACTGTGCCATCTTGCTGTGAGTTCTGGGGGTATATATACATGAAATAGTCACTGTGCCATCCTGACATAAGTTCTCAGGTATTTGTACATGAAATAGTCACTGTGCCATCCTGCTATGAGTTATGGGGTATTTGTACATGAAATAGTCACTGTGCCATCCTGCTGCGAGTTCTGGGGGTATATAAACATGAAATAGTCACTGTGTCAGCCTGCTGTGAGTTCTGGGGTATTTGTACATGAAGTAGTAAATGTGCCATCCTGCTATGAGTTCTGGGGTATTTTTTACATGAAGTAGTCAATATGCCATTCTGCTATGAGTTCTGGAGTATTTGTACATGAAATCGCCACTGTGCCATCCTGCTGTGAGTTCTGGGGGTATACAGAAAATATAGGGTTAAAGACCTTAGTACAAAGTTGATCTTGAGACTGCTCCAATTGCATCTTGGAGTCAGGTTTCACAAAAAGTGTGTATTTCTTCAACCTAAATTACTGCCCCCACTACGGTGGTTTTCCTGAAGACTTGGCGATAGAACATGGTAATTCCATCCATCAGTCTATCTATCTATCTATCTATCTATCTATTCACACACACATATGCAATTCTTCTTTTTACTGTGCATCAGTAAGTAGAGGGATAGAATTGGATCCCTTTGTTCTGTAAAGGGAAATGCATTACAAAGGACTGGGTGAAGATATTGTCACTCTGCTCAGTAATGTCACTTTCATTTCATGTCTGACTGAAATAAAAACAGCACAGGAAAAGGGCAAGCGAATAAAGAATAGCATAAGGATGCAGAAGGTCAGAAATATCAATGACTGGGGCTTTGTTCTGCTACACAGACATCAATCTCATTAGAAATTACAGAGAAGCCCAACCAGCATATGATCCATCAAAATTAAGGAAGATGACTTAGTATCAATGTGCAAAGCAGTAAAGAATAAAAATGCATGGGTCCACACTAATGTGATAGTGGTTCTAAAATTTGTTTTGTACGATATTATCTGTGTATATGGAAAACTTAGCAGCAAACACAGCAATGCAAATGATTTCCAAAGCAGGTTGTGCATTTAAAGATGTGTCTTCAAACTGACATATTCTATGAAACCCTAGAATGAACAGATCAGGTATTTGACCTGGCACTAGTCACTTACTTCCTTGTCAGACTGCCGCGTGTGCATTGTATGCTAATAGTCACAGCAGGATTGGAGAAACCCTTGTAAATGTGATTATATTTCCCTGAAAATACAGTAGTACATTATGCAGTTCTGTTAACTATTGTACATTGTATTCCTGTAACAGCAAATTAATTGGGCCTGTCTATATCAATTATTATGCATAAAATGTTAGCAGTGCTGGGATTGAGGTGGCTAATGAATTGTGGACTAACCCTATTATCATCATTTAGCCATTGTATGTAAGATAAATAGAATAAACAAATACAGAATTGTCCAGGCTTTGGAATTTTCTGTGATTTATTATACAGTAGATGTAAAACCTGAATGATAAAAAATCAGTACAGGAATGGTATTGGTGCCTTTAAACTTGTGTCATAGCAAAGACGTTTGAGATTACATTGGAAGGCAAAGGAATGTGACAAATAGGTCTTTAACGTAACCTGAAGTAACCTGAAGTACAAATGAACAGATTGAAAATACCTATACTGTATATAGTCAAATTATGAAATGTCCAAATTCATTGGAAAAGGCTTAGGCTCAGAAGAACAGAAGAGAAAAGAAAAGGATGACAAGCCACAAGATGGATGAATTCCAACACAAAAATCATGAATGTGCCAATGAGAAGCCAAAAGTTTTTGTTCTGTTAAGGTGGCCATACACGGGCCGATAAAAGCTGCCGACAGACCAAGTCAGCAGCTTATTGGCCCGTGTATGGGGGCCCCCGACGGGCTTCCCCGATCGAGATCTGGCTGAAAGTCAGCCAGATCTCGATCGGATGGGATTAAAAATCCCGTCGGATCGCGGGCGCATCTGTTCGTTGATGCAGTCCGGCGATCCGACCGCCCGTTTGCGAATGCTAGGATCCGATCGTGGGCCCCTAGGGCCCACGATCGGATCTGCCCGATATTGCCCACCTCAAGGTGGGCATATCGGAGGGAGATCCGCTCATTGGCGATGTCGCCAAACGAGCGGATCTATCCATGTATGGCCACCTTAAGTCCCATACTATTGGGGCATATTTACTAAAGTGAAAATCTGGAGTAGTTCCACCAAAAATGAAGATTCCCCTCAGCATCGGCAATTTACTAAAAGGAGAATATACCAAGTTTTGGAGAAAATTCATAGTGGTGAAAATTCTATTGGTGCATTTTTCTTGCTAATTTTCTACATTTTGCGATGTCGCCAGAAGTTGCCTCACGAGAAAACCGAAGCAACATGTATGCCATCCCGCCGGCGATTCGCATTTTTGCCAGCGGGAAGATTATTATTCACTTGACAATTAATCTACCCGTGTGCCACCAACCTCATCACTAATGCAAAACTTTTTTCAGTTCAGTTTCGAGATTGTTCACCAGATATAAAGGCTTTTTTCAATTGCTTCACCATGTTTCATTTCCAACTGTTTTTTCAAAATTAAAGGAGACATATTATGTAAAAAAAAAACAAGAATGTGCCAGTGCATTAGACTCTTTTAAAATGAATGTGCTTTGAAATGTTTTGTTTCTGATGACTTTATTGAAATTTCTGCAAAAACTAGGGATGCATCCTTTGCAAAAGATTTGGCCGAATACCGAACCGAATCTGAATTCTAATTTTCATATGCAAATAAGGAATGGGAAGGGAGAAACCTTTTTTTACTTCCTTGTTTTGTGACAAAAGGTCACGTGAGTGGATATAGTCTGTTTATGTATATTAAGCATGATTTGAAGAAGTTGTACTGAAAAATGATGATGTGCCTGTAGCCATATGGGCAGTAATTTTCACAGATTCCAATACAAAAGGCAAGTTAATTATAGGAGTGTGCAGTAAACCTCCTCATGTAGCTGAAAATGAAATTGAGCAGCTGCTGTCATAAACAGAAAGTGCTGATAGTTGGGGGTAGTTTTAATCATGGGTGATTGTAATCACCTAGTATAGTAGCACTACTAAAGGACTTTTCAGTTTGCCGAATGACAATTTAATATCACGGCTTGTTTATGACCCAGTCAGAAATTATATCGGTTCTAATGATCTCTAACAACCTGGAACGTATTACAACTGTTGTAGTAATAGAGGAACATAGTATCTGTGACTATAATCATTTTTAATCTAATATGTGTTGCAAATGTGCTATGTATGGGATTAAGGCTCCACATTATACTCCACATTAACTCATCCAGCATGTGTTACTCTTGCTGGGGGATCTGGGTAACTAGCTCTTTGGGGGGGTCTAAATTGCAGATGAGATTTAAAATCAATTAAAAGTTATGAATTACAGATTTAAATATATGCTTAGATCCTTACTGAGAATAAAATGCATTGATGGAGAATGAAATAAAAGTACTGCCAGTAGGAACCATTCAAGACAGCGGCAGCAAGATTTGGCTCTGCACCAAAAGTGAAAGTGTTTTAAAGTATTGACATTATAATGTACTGGTAAAACTGGTGTGTTTGCTTTAGAAAGACCACTGTAATTTATAGAAACCAGCTGCTGTGTAGCCATGGGTGCATGCATTCAACACAGGATATTAGAGATGTCGCGAACTGTTCGTCGGCGAACTTGTTCGCGCGAACATCGGGTGTTCGCGCTCGCCGGAAGTTCGCGAACGTCGCGCGACGTTCGCCATTTTGGGTTCGCCATTGTTGGCGCTTTTTTTTGCCCTCTCACCCCAGACCAGCAGGTACATGGCAGCCAATCAGGAAGCTCTCCCCTGGACCACTCCCCTTCCCTATAAAAACCGAAGCCCTGCAGCGTTTTTTCACTCTGCCTGTGTGTGCTGAAGAGATAGTGTAGGGAGAGAGCTGCTGCCTGTTAGTGATTTCAGGGACAGTTGAAAGTTTGCTGGCTAGTAATCGTTTTGATACTGCTCTGTTATTGGAGGGACAGAAGTCTGCAGGGGTTTGAGGGACATTTAAGCTTAGGTAGCTTTGCTGGCTAGTAATCTACCTTCTACTGCAGTGCTCTGTATGTAGCTGCAGTGGGCAGCTGTCCTGCTTCTGATCTCATCTGCTGACTGCTGCAATAACAGTAGTCCTTGTAAGGACTGCTTTTATTTATTTTTTTGTTGTTTTACTACTACTACTACTACTACTACTACTATAAGAGCCCAGTGCTATTAGTCTAGCAGTGTTGGGGAGTGGGACTGGTGTGCTAATCTGCTGCTCCTAGTAGTTCAGCAGCACCAACTTTAATTTTTTTTTTTTAATATTCATTTTTTTTTATTTTACTTTTTTTTATTTTACTACCGCTGTAGTAGTGTATAAGTTGACCTTTTAGGCATTATTTGCCCTGTAGGCATTATTTGCACACTGTTTTCTTCAACCCGCCATCGAGCTGTGTGACCTTGTTCACATTCTGTCTAAATATCCATAATATTACCGTCTCCAGAAAAAACACCGGAGTCACTTTTTTCAAGCAGCCATAATATATTTTACGTAATCCGTATCCACCGCTGTAGTAGTGTATACGTTGGCCTTGTAGGCATTATTTGCACACTGTTTTCTTCAACCCGCCATCGAGCTGTGTGACCTTGTTCACATTCTGTCTAAATATCCATAATATTACCGTCTCCAGAAAAAACACCGGAGTCACTTTTTTCAAGCAGCCATAATATATTTTACGTAATCCGTATCCACCGCTGTAGTAGTGTATACGTTGGCCTTGTAGGCATTATTTGCACACTGTTTTCTTCAACCCGCCATCGAGCTGTGTGACCTTGTTCCCATTCTGTCTAAATATCCATAATATTACCGTCTCCAGAAAAAACACCGGAGTCACTTTTTTCAAGCAGCATTCATATATTTTACGTAATCCGTATCCACCGCTGTAGTAGTGTATACGTTGGCCTTGTAGGCATTATTTGCACACTGTTTTCTTCAACCCGCCATCGAGCTGTGTGACCTTGTTCACATTCTGTCTAAATATCCATAATATTACCGTCTCCAGAAAAAACACCGGAGTCACTTTTTTCAAGCAGCCATAATATATTTTACGTAATCCGTATCCACCGCTGTAGTAGTGTATACGTTGGCCTTGTAGGCATTATTTGCACACTGTTTTCTTCAACCCGCCATCGAGCTGTGTGACCTTGTTCCCATTCTGTCTAAATATCCATAATATTACCGTCTCCAGAAAAAACACCGGAGTCACTTTTTTCAAGCAGCATTCATATATTTTACGTAATCCGTATCCACCGCTGTAGTAGTGTATACGTTGGCCTTGTAGGCATTATTTGCACACTGTTTTCTTCAACCCGCCATCGAGCTGTGTGACCTTGTTCCCATTCTGTCTAAATATCCATAATATTACCGTCTCCAGAAAAAACACCGGAGTCACTTTTTTCAAGCAGCATTCATATATTTTACGTAATCCGTATCCACCGCTGTAGTAGTGTATACGTTGACCTTGTAGGCATTGTTTGCCCAGTTTTTTTGGCCACAGCCACTGAAGCACAGAGGCCAGAAAAAATATGCCATATAAATGCTGAAAATAGTCATTTTTTGCCATACGTTGACTCAACGTATATGGCAAAAAATGACTATTTTCAGCATTTATGTGGCATATTTTTTCTGGCAACTGTGCTTCAGTGGCTGCAACCAAAAAAACTGGGCAAACAATGTCTACAAGGTCAACGTATGGCGAAAAATTACTATTTTCAGCATTTATATGGCATATTTTTTCTGGCAACTGTGCTTCAGTGGCTGCGTCCAAAAAAACTGGGCAAACAATGTCTACAAGGTCAACGTATGGCGAAAAATGACTATTTTCAGCATTTATATGGCATATTTTTTCTGGCAACTGTGCTTCAGTGGCTGCGTCCAAAAAAACTGGGCAAACAATGCCTACAAGGTCAACGTATGGCAGTTGTTTAAAGAGAACAGTAGATTACTAGCCAGCAAAGCTACCTAAGCTAAAATGTCCCTCAAATCCCTGCAGACTTCTGTCCCTCCAATACAGAGCAGTATCAAGCAGATTACTAGCCAGCAAACTTACTATCATCTGTCCCTGAAATCACTAACAGCTCTCCCCCTACACTATCTCTTCCAAGCACACACAGGCAGATTTTTCAGATACATTTTTGCCCTTGATCCCCCTCTGGCATGCCACTGTCCAGGTCGTTGCACCCTTTAAACAACTTTAAAATCATTTTTCTGGCCAGAAATGTCTTTTCTAGATGTTAAAGTTCGCCTTCCCATTGAAGTCTATGGGGTTCGCGAACCGTTCGCGAACCGCTCGCATTTTTGCGCAAGTTCGCGAATATGTTCGCAAACTTTTTTTCCGACGTTCGCTACATCCCTACAGGATATCCAGTAGATAACGGATAAATTCTGCAGAATCCCGTTGTATACTACAGAGCATATCTGCTATTTGCTTTGTAACCTGTGCCTTATCTCCTTTTTTTGAATGGCTAAACTATTATAGAGTTTCTGAAGCAAACATGCCAGTTTTACCAGTGCAGCACAATAGTACATTTAATTTTCATTACTTTAATAGAATTTCATTTGTTGGCGTTACTGTTTCTTTAAAAGGGTTATAGATTCACAAGAAAAGAGAGTAGTCAGATTGTCAATGTTCCCATTGGAGAAATTGGGCTTCTCACTATCTTCATCACTTGCCATTTATCACTATGAATACATACAATTACGATAAGCATAGAATAAACTCTATAATTATTTAAACATCAGTAGATCTTTGCAGAAGACCCCAGGGCATCCTTTCAGATGCAATCTGGGCATCATGGTGGAGTGGTGGTGATCATTGCAAGCTTTGCAGTGCTGGTGTCCTGGGTTTAATTCTGTGTTAGTGTTGTAGATTGTTTCAATTATTGCAATTATTTTCAAAGATGATTAGCATTTGAGGCTGCTTTTAAAGCCTGTTAAGTCAGGCTTAGAGGATAAGTAACCCTTTAAAATAAGTGAATGTAAAATTGATGAGAGTGTTATTCTAAGCACATTTGCCATTTACATTCATTATTTTTTTTAATTACAAGATATTAAGGGATACATGTACAGTTAATATGAATTCATGTTGTTACAAAAGCACCACCTGCTGGTCAGTTTCTAACTATGACGTAGTCAAGGAAGTAAACAGAAAGAAAGAGGGCTAGTCTAATGTTTTCCTGGTTAGGATAAACATTATAAAATTAAGATAACCTTACTTACATATTCCCTAACCAGAAGAACATCAGACTAGCCCTGTTTGGTTTTTTTTCTTCTTTCACTATTTTATGGTTGGAAACTGACCAGCGATGTTGTAACAAAATTCATTCATATTAACAACACATGTATCTCTTCATATCTTTTAATTTTAAAAAAAAAATTATGTAAATGGCAAAAGTGCTTAGAATTGCAATAATTTTACAATGACTTGTTTTAAAGGTTTACTTATCCTTTAACTCTGACTAAACAGGTTTGTTGAAAAGGGGCCTGCAATGCTATTCGTCCTTGAAAATAATTAAGACAGAATTAAACCAAGGACACCAGCACTGCAAAATGGCAATGTTCACCGCCACTCCACCATGATGCCCAAAGGATGTCCTTAGGTCTTACTCCGAGATCTACTGATGATTAAGAAAAAAGAAAATAATAGGAAAAAGTCTTTATTTCTGGTGAACTATCTGAACTGAAAAAGTGAAAGGTGAACAGCCCCTTTAAGCACATTACTTAACATAACAATTGTTAAACAGGAGCAGCAGGAAATTGCATTAATTATATTTTTACTGTATCATTATGCGTACTATCACATGGCAATTTGTCAGAAGATAGTAGAATTGTAGAGGGGATTTTTTTTTTGGCTCAGATATTGTGCAGAACAATGAATATGCCTTTTATTTGACTATATATTTTTTCTAATAGCATGTTAATAACATTGCTATGTTAACAGCAGTCTATGCATTAACAAAGAAATGGAGGTTATCATACAAGTCATGAGTTTAAGAATGTACTTTAGATTATACACAAGAGAGAAGTGTTTCTAGAAGAGGAGTTGTATCTTATACAGAAACAATTGTTGAACCTAAAAAATGGTAGATAGCAGTAGGAGCGGTGCGATTCAAAGACTTTATGTGTGTCTATAGGGGAGAGAATACGCTGATAATGTGCTATCGTTAATTACAAAAGTTGGTGTGATTGATTAGAACTACTCACATTCAGTTAATTAGCGCTTAGGTAAAGATACATGGACGGGATCCTCCTCAGGATTATACCTGTCAGGCGAAAACGTTATATAGTGAAGTACTGTGAGAGCCCGTAAAACCAGCCAGCACTGGTTGTACTTACATGGGGTTGGTAACTCACAATGCACATGTTGACCCCAGTAATATATAAAGACTCTGGTGAAAGGCCGCGCAGCTTATTTTATTCCAAAACATATAATAACACTTCCACTTGCTATATACATAACATAAGCATTATAAATTATAGCTTTGAATTATTTCAATCAGACTGGCCAGCCTCTGCTTGCCTCAGCAGACTGCCTTACCAAACGTATTAACATAAGAACTGCCATTACCAGGCCAGAATTTAAATTGTAAATTGTAAATATAATTTCTCCTCCATGCAAGCTGCGACAACCACAGGTTTTTTTTTTTTAATTTTGTTATAATTTTTTTAAATTTTTTTAAAAATTTTTTTAATTTATTTTTAATTTTTTTAATTTAATTTTATTTTTTTAATGTAAATATTAAATTCCGGGTGGGTGGGACAAGCACAGGTATAACTCTGAGGAGGATCCCTTCCATGTATCTTTACCTAAGCACTAATAAACTGAATATGAGTAGTTCTAATCTATCACACCAAATTTTGTAATTAACGATAACACACATAATCAGCGTATTCTCTTCCCTATAGACAAGGATAAAGTCTTGGAAACGTACCACTATCTACCATTTTTTACTAACTTCTGGGATCCCCTAACACAAGTTGGTGCTGCAGCAAAGCGACCTTTTGCACTAAGGGCAGAGTTCACCCATACTGTATCTTATCATTTATAGAACTTAGGCTCATATCGCTGCTCTACTGCAGCTGGAGTAAAAACTTTATAGGTGTCAGCTATAGAGTCTGAAAAAGAGAATCTTTGGGAAAATGCTGCCTGATAAAAAAAAATCTGCTTAGATGATTTACATCATAGATCATTTTATATTGCTTACAGTATTTAAAATAATTTCAAAACATGTACGATGTAAATTAAATTGGAATGAAATGAAGATGTGCTTAATTGAAGTGCCACTAATGCCCCACCTAATTGATACCCATAATGTTGTGCCTACAACACATAGTCAAATTTGGAAGACTTGGAAGACACTAAAGTGCATGTCCCTTGCTGGTAGTTAATCAGAGAAGGCTGAACTAGCATATTAGTTGTGAATAATGGTATTAAATGCCTGCAAGTTTGTGAATGGTTTTGATATTTGCACTTATCCTTGAATTTTGAATGAGCCCTATGGACTACTGAATATGCACATTATGTAGAGAAATCAGCCACTGTTATGTTGGGTTTTATTGCACTGCAGTATTGAGGGACTATTGCTCATTTGGAATAGTTTTTCTGTGACTTTTTCAACAACTTTTTCACTCTTTACGAGCACCCCCTCCTGCTTTCCCCACCCGCCTCCTTACACTTCCAACTTCCGCCTTTATAGCAGCGAGCCTGCACGCCCGCCCCTTTTGTAACGCCATCGGCGAGCGGTGCGGATCTATAAAGGAAGCCAGAGGTCGGGCTCGGGCGGGCGCTGGTGGAGGGAGGGCGGGTGCAGGTCAAGAAAAACCCAACCCGAACATCACTAGAGCAGGGAAGCTCTCTGCCGAAGGCAGGAAGCAGGAAGTGAGAGTGTGTATGAGGTAACTAAGGGAGGTCTGTGAAAAGAAGAGTTTCGGATACACTCATGAGACAAGTCTCTGGGAGGCTGAAGAATGGACTAACTGCCTAAGTGGGACTAAAGCGTTACTGAAAAGAGCAAGACCTCTGTGGCCAGTGGGCCAGTTAACAAGGCTGTTCTGATTCATAAGCACAACTTGTAAATTCTGTTAATTCTGTTACAAGCTATTTGTTGTTGGAACAATAAAACATACGGATTTCTGTTGAAGTTGCCTAGAAGTCCTTGCCTTTCTACGTCGTCAAGTTATTGTTGAGACTACCATTTAAGAGAATTCCCACACAAAAAAATATATATATTCAGCTCAAAAGCACTTTTACTATTCTAAAAACTGTTAGCCTCATGCTAGAGGAACTGATTGAACCAGTAAATGTGACACACTGTACTTTTCTCCTGTTTTTCTTTGAGGATAAGACAGCTGTGATAGCAAAGAAGTGATTTGTCTTCTAGAAGTTTTGCTGAAAGTAATTCTGAAACACCTTAGCGAGGATCAGCCTTAGAAGCTTCCATGTCATCAGAGACTGTGCTTGAGCATGTTTATTATGGGTTTGAAGAGATAATGTTAGGAGCTGAATCTTGCAAAACTAATCTACAGATGACACATCTGGTGCACAAAGTACTCATTTTAATGGTACCTGTATCGTATACGTTATGTGGAAACCTGTTATCCAGAAAGCTCTTAATGACAGAAAGGCTGTCTCCCATAGACTCCGTTTTATCTAAATAATCTGAATTTGTAAAAATGATTTCCTTTTTCTCTGTAATAATAAAACAGCACATTGTACTTGATCTCAACTAAGATATAATTAATCCTTAGCAAAACCAGCTGATTGGGTTTATTTAATGTTTACATGATTTTCAAGTAGACTTAAGATATGAAGATCCAAATTACAGAAAGATTCATTATCCTGAAAACACCAGGTCACGAGCATTCTGGATAACAGGTCCTATACCTGTAACAGCAGTGTGGCTTTGTGCATTGCTCAGTTACATCAGTTAAAATGTTTGATCTGTAGCTCTGCCCTCTACATCTTCTTAGGTAGCCTACACAACCAGACCTAACATTGACACATCTTACTTCTATCCTAGTAGACACAACTGAATAGGATTGTGGGAAATCAGTGCCAAAATACAGCAATATGAGTTTATAATGGTACTTAAAAATCACTCTACCACAAATGTGTAGATTGTTATTGTTTTGTGTTCAAGAGGTTAATTTTTTCCCTGTTTATCTTGAAAGATTTCTGATACTACAAGAGTCACATTTTATTTTCCATGTATTTGCAATAATAATGCAGTAATGTATATATATTTACCTTTCCAAAGCTTTGACTGTTTACTCTGTATTTCCCATATCCAAATAGTTTCCTTAAATGAATGGTTCGTCTTTAAGGTAACTATTATTATGTTATAACGCCCAATTTTAAGCAACTTCTAAGCAACTTTTCAGTTGGTTTTCATGATTTGTTTTTAATAGTAAAAGGGTAGGACTACATGGCGTCACAGGCGTCACGTTGGATGCGACAGAAATAAGGTAAGTAATGGAAATGTCGGATGAAGTTGCAGTGTTGATCCGACACGACTGTCGGATGCAGCTTGCAGCGTCTGCATCCGACAGTCGTGTTGCGCCGGATCAATGCTGTGACACCATCCGACAATGCTGTTACTCGCCTTATTTCTGTCGCACTAGACGCGATGCCTGCGTTTTTTTGCAGTGCGTCGGATCGCTTGGAAATCGTCCATGTAGTCCATTTGCCTTTTTCTTCTGACTCTTTGCAGCTTTTAAATGGGCGTCGCTGACCCCTTCTAAAAAACAAATGCACTGTAAGGCTACAAATGTATTGTTATCTGATCCTTCTATTCAGGCCTTCTCCTATTCATATTCAATTCTATTATTCAAATCAATGCATGGTTGCTAGGGTAATTTGGACCCTAGTTACCAGATTGATTACGATGCAAATTGAAGAGCTGCTGAATAAAAAGATAAAGAACCTTCAATAATAAAAAATGAAAACCAATTGCAATTGAGCAGATGAGCTCACTGTCTCCGTCAAGTTGATAAATAACTATTAGCTTAATGAGCCTTATATGCTTAGACCTCCAGCCTATAATATGGATTTGCCTCAGTTACATTTGACATATGCATATATTTTGTTAGGAGCATGACAAATGGATCATTTTTGAAGCTTCATTTAACAGATGCAATGGGGATTCCAATAGACAAATCTATTTTATATAGGGAATTCCCGGCAGTAAAACAGTAATGAAAATAAATTAAGCTTTGTCTGGATCACAATAGAGGACATGGCATTCTATAATAAAATAAATCAATAATAAACACAATACAGCAATTTAATAAGTTACATAATGTTCTAATTTAAAATATTCTCCAGGGTAATTTTTAGCATCTACAGGTTATAAATCTGGATAACTCTTAATAAAACCTGCATTGTATGACCCAAGCTTTATCTTGATTATAAAGATGTTCATTAATGTTGTGTGTTATGTGGAACTGCTTTTGAGAGTTGTATACACAATACGATGCATTTTCCCCTCATTAACATGATGTGCTAGATTGTTGTTGGCTTTACTATACTGTGCTTTGTAGAAAAGTTCTCCAGAGCAGTGATGCTTATAACTACCATCTGCCCTTATGTAACTGCTATTTACAGGGAATTGTTAGCTTCCTCTCAAGGGTATGCTCTGCTATTGGACCATAAATGATAATATAATAGGTCCCTTTTTTTTCAACTTGCCAAAAAATTATATTGTTTTCCCCATTGGCGCTGTAGTTCTCCACTAATTATACAACATTCCTTTACTTACTGGCAACAAAGAAGTTGCGAAAAAGATTTGTTTCTATTAGAGAAAACATTGCAACTTACTCTTGCAGGTTGGTAATACAGGAATGGGACCTGTTATCCAGAATGCTTGGGACCTGGGGTTTTCCAAATAATTGATGTTTCTGTAATTTGGATCGTCATAGCTCAATAAATAATTTAAACATTAAATAGGCTGGTTTTGCATCCGATACAGAATAATTATATCTTAGTTTGGATCAAGTACAAGGTACTAGTTTATTATTACAGAGTAAAAGAAAATCGTTTTTAAAAATCTTGATTGTTTGCATATAATGGAGCCTATGGGAGATGTCTTTCCATAATTCTGAGTTTTCTGGATAATGAGTTTCCCAATAATGGATCCATACATGTATTCAGGAACTCTATGTTAATACAGTTTTCCAATCCCAGATCGCTTTATAGTGTGTTGTTGGCATTACTGGCTTGTGGTTTTAATCGGTCGCTACTCATGTGCATTTCAATATCGCCTGCCTAGAAATAAATGTTGTCATGCAGTAAATATTCAACAATATTAGAATCTCAAAATTTAAAAAAAAAAAAAAATTCCCAATGTAAACAAATGCAAAATAGTTTATCATATGATTCTTCATATGGTCCAAAAATCTATATTTATTGCTTATCTTCAAAACAAATTGCAGGACTATCCTCAGATGAGCACAGCCTGTCGCTTCCCAATGACTATGCTGAGAAAAATCCATAAGTTCATAAATAGCAAGCTTTTCACAGAAAGAAATATATTCCATACTTCTGATCTGTGATGATAAAAACAAAAGTAACTATATATAGTAATATTTATTTAGGGAAGCACAAGGAGATTCATAATGTTGCGCTCTTTAATTGCAGTGCTAAAAGAGTGACTTGCCAGAGCAGCGGATTTATTTGAAATGGATTCATTCTGCTTTTTCTGACTCTCTATGGCATTTGTGCTCTTTATATCGCCTTGAGGTGCTATATGAGCTTTCTAAGAACTCTTAGTTCCACTGAAGTGCAGTAAAAGAGGGAAAAAAATCTTTTTATGTGTTCACGCAGCAATCGTTTTCTCCCAGCATAAACATTCATCCTGAATTTAAACTAATCCCCATAACTTTCTTTTTCAGTTTTGCTCAACAATATTCAGCTTTTTTCCTAAAGATACTGCATTTAATAACATTGGCAAACACAGCAGCAACTCCAGATAAGGTTAAAACAAATTCTAAGCAACCAGAACCAGTGCACACCAGCACTTTTTATGTCTGTACATTGCTGTCTTCTGGTTTGTGGGGCTTATTTAATAACACTTCCACAATATATATTTTTATTAGAAACACACCAAACAACATTTTATTGTATACCTAAATGTATATGTAGCTAAATCTTTTGTATTGAACTGAATCCAAGTACTTCCAAGAATCACCAGTAACTGTAAAGGACATTTCAATATGACAGATTTTCCGACATTATAAATGGGCACATCCTTGCTAAATGGGGAATGTGTTTATGTTTTTGATTGTCATTGCCCTTTAAAGCAGAATGAAAGTTCCAATCTAAGGGGGGTGCCAAATTTTAGGGCACCCTCCAAGGATTGTAATGACTTACCTGATACCCTGGGCCGGTGCTTCTGTTAGCAGAAAATGGCACTGGCCAAGGGCTATCCTCTTTCTTCTCGCAGAAGCACGTGCACAGTAGAGTTAAAAGCTGACTTTAAAGGGCATGTACAGTCTAAAATAGAATAAGGCTAGAAATGCTGTATTTTGTGTACTAAATATAAACATGAACTTACTGCACCACAAGCCTGATCAAACAAATAATTATGGTTGCAAAGTTGGCTACAGGGGGTCACCACCTTGTAACTTTGTTAAACATCTTTGCAAGACTAAGACTGTGCACATGCTCAGTGTGGTCTGGGCTGCTTAGGGATCGTCATAAACAAAGCTGCTTGAGTTCTGCATGGCTGAGAAGTAAGGCGGGGCTCCCCCTGCTGTTCATAAGTATGATTGTTTTCCTGCTCAGCAGTTAGGGACCGTCTGGCAATTCCTATACACAGCAGTAAATGAAGGGGTAATTTCACTGCATACAGTCAGGTTTCTTATAAAAACGGTACATATTTTTTAATTAAAGTATATTGGAGATAGGTTTCTTTTTCATTAAAGAAATTAAAAATGGGATTTTATTTTTTTGCCTTTACATGCCCTTTAACAAGAAATACCGACTAACATTCTACTGCACATGGAAAAGGAGGAAGAGCTGGCAAGTGCCCTGGGCTGGTGCCATTTTCTGCTAACAGGAGCACTGGCCCAGAGTAGCAGGCAAGTCATTACAGTCCTTGGGGGTGCCATAACAGTTGGCACCTTCCTTGGATTGAAACTTTTCTTCTCCTTTAAAACCCATTTAGTAGTTAACTTATGGTCTATTATAGTAAGAATAAATCACAATTTAATATAATAATTTAGGTATTCATATAGTGCTATTCATTGCTCTCAGTGGTGTGATGCCATTCACCTTTAGTAATCTACTGTGTTTAAACCAATAATTAATTATCCTTACTGGTGTTAGTACATTCAGATTGTTGCTATGGCTTATCACCCTGATGTGTATTGTCACAATACATATCAGGAGCCAAGGTGGGGACAATCCTCTATTGCATCTCCCACAATTGTCAATTAACCAGCTGCCCCAAGTCATGTGACTTGTGCGCTGATAAACTTCAATCACTCTTTACTGCTATACTGCAAGTTGGAGTGATGTCACCCCCTCCCCAGCAGCCTAACAACAGAACAATGGGAAGGTAACCAGATAACAGCTCCCTAACACAAGATAACAGCTGCCTGGTGTCCCACTGCGTTCTATTCAGTTACATTGAAAAGGAAAAACGACAGCCTGCCAGAAAGTAATTCCATCCTAAAGTGCAGGCACAAGTCACATGACTGGGGCAGCAGGGAAATTGACAAAATGTCTACCCCATGTCAGATTTCAAAATTGAATATAAAAAAAATCTGTTTGCTCTTTTGAAAAATGGATTTCTGTGCAGAATTCTGCTGGAGCAGCACTATTAACTGATGCATTTTGAAAAAAACATGTTTTCCCATGACAGTATCCCTTTAATGAGTTCTACTGTAATGCAGGTACGGGACCTGTCATGCAGAATGCTTGGGACCTGGGGCTTTCCGATAACAGATCTTTCTGTAATTTGGATCTTCATACATTATGTCTACTAGAAAATCTTGTAAATATTTAGGGGATTATTTACTAAAATCTGAAAATTTCTCATTATTTTATTAATTATTCCATTCATCACCACTCTGTAATCTATCCTTCAGTTCTCTGTCCAAGTACAGGTATGGGATCTGTTATCTAGAATGCTCGGGACCTGGGGCTTTCTATAATTTGGATCATAATCTTTCCATAATTTGCATCTTTATACCTTAAGCCTACTAGAAAATCATTTAAATATTAAATAAATCAAACAGGCTGTTTTTGCCTTCAATAAAGATTAATTTTAGTTTGAAGGTACTGTTCTATTATTACAGAAAAAAAGGAAATCATTTTTAAATATTTGGATTATTTGGATAAAAAGGAGTCTATGGGAGACAAACTTTCCGTAATTCAGAGCTTTCTGGATAATGGGATTCTGGATAATGGGTCCCATACCTGTACAAATACTATCTTCCATGCCAATATTAAGCAAAGTCTGAGTAGATCACATACACTGCCTTCCCTGAGTAAACGGCAATTAAATTAATCTGGCAAGATCTGTTGCACATAAAACCATGCTGGCACAAACTCATAGTATTTTGATTGGAGATAAAGTCCAGTATCTTATCCCTTAATACCTTTTTGAAAAGCTTTCCTACCACTGATGTCAAACTAATCGGCCTATAGTTTTGAGGCTGAGAACGGGATCCTTTTTGAATAGAGGCACCCCATTAGCAATACGCCAGTCTCTTGGCACTATACCAGACCTCAATGAATCCTGAAAAATTAAGTAAAGAGGTTTGGCAATCACAGAGCTAAGCTCGTTTAGTATTCTGGGATGAATACCATCCGGTTCAGGACATGTGTTTATCATTACATGTTCTAGTCTCTTTTGAATCTCCTCTTGAACCATGCATCGTTAGTTGTATTACTGGAATTGAGACTATTAGGAAGGAAACCTTCATTAATTTTTTCCTCATTTGTGTAGATACAATCTACATCACAAATCAGGACAGGACTGCTGCTAGATAGCATAGAATCCTTTACATGTGTGAGATTGCTCTGTTAACAGAAGAATCTCAGCCATAAAGTAAGAGTGGACTGCTGCTTTACAAGTGAAAGCAGGCTCAAACAATCCAAATATACCTTTTTTAAATTTTATTCTATTTATTTATTTTATTTTTTTAAAAGTGACAATTTGAATGAATTTGGTATTTCATGTATATATTTCATACATTGGAGCCTCAAACTGACTTCCTTTTCTAGATTGTAGGCTTTTTTTACCAAATGTATTGATTAAGACACACAGCCCAGACACCTACCTTCCAGAAACAAAAGTGAGAAGCCATTTTCAGGCCCTGATTTGTGGGCAGACCACAAAACCTAAGGCATCAATTGGGTGTTGGCATCTCTACTGGGGACTGCACCTTAAGCATTTTAGGGGTTACCAACATGCCATTCTTCAGATACCGTCAGAATCCCATGCACATGCAGGCACTCTCTTGATTCACGCCATTACTCACTCATGTTCAATATAATGGATCATGTCTATATCACATCCATATTGAATAGAAACAAAATTACACACTTAGATTTTTATTATTATTTTAGATTTTTACATTCTTCTATTGAGCCCCATAACATTTACTTCATTCCTCTATGAAGCTCTATCCAATTTCCAGCTGAATGTTTTCTCTCAGTATTCCGTCTGAAGTGTCCCTGGGAGAATATATTGATTGGCTGGTCTTCACCATACATTCCTTATATTTTCTCTCCTTTTATTATAGCTAATGTTCCTTGGCAAGCTATCTATTTTAGGGAATGCAGTTATTTCTCTCCTCTCAAAACAATGACTGAGGTGTTTTCTCATTTCCTTATTATTGTAGTTGCAGGTGGGGTTTCCGTTGGCAAGGAACTCATATGCGTTGGCAATAGCATATACCCCACAGTCATGACTGTTTGGTTGTCGATCAACATCAAGTATAATTGTCATTTGTACAGGATCAGACATCACTGCTCCTCCATAACATTCTCTTATTTGTTTCTTCATTGCATCAGTAAGGTAACATCTTCCTAAACTGTCTGCTATCTCCACGTGATGTTGTTTCAAGCAGCTTGTCAACCAATGGTTCATGTCGTAATGAATCTGTACCGACGGTCCATAAACAGGATAAAATTGTACTTGGGAAAGTAGGCTGCTTTGAAGTCCCTCACAATTAAACTGTTTTTGTAGCAGGTTCTGAGCTGCATCAATTATTTGATCATCTAGCAATGCAGTACCCTGCAGCTTCTTTTTATGCTGCTGCTTCAGATTGAGTTCAGGGATCCAGTCATCGTTCCAGTTCCAATTCTTTTCTTCCTTATGGTTCCAATTAATGTTAAACTGGATTGGGATTTTTGTAACCACATATGTATATGTGGATATACCACCCCTTTCCTTCTTGTTAAGCATAGTATATAATACAGGGATTTCTGAATTATCATGCTTTTCGTCTATTCGTTTGGGGAATGCAGTAAACCTTCCCTTCTCAAAACAACAAATGAGGTGTTTCCTCATTTTCGTCTGATTATATTTGCAGCTGGGGTTTCTATTGGACAGGAACTCAAATGCGTTGGCACAATCAAAAGAGTTTGGTTGTTGATCAACATCAAGTATTATTGTCTTTTGTACAGGATCAGATGTCACTGCTCCTCCATAGCATTCTCTTATTTGTTTCTTAATTGTATCAGTAAGGTAACGTCTTCCTAAACTGTCTGCAATCTCCACGTGATGTTGTTTTAAGCAGCTTGTCAACCAATGGTTCATGTCATAATGAATCTGTACGGACGGTCCATAAACAGGATAAAATTGCATTTGAGAAAGTAGGCTGCTTTGAAGTCCCTCACAATTAAACTGCTTTCTTAGCAGAGTCTGAGCTGCATCAATTATTTTGTCATCTAGCCATTCAGTACCCTGCAGCACCTTTTTATGCTGCTGCTTCAGATTGAGTTCAGGGATCCAGTCATCGTTCCTGTTCCAATTCTTTTCTTCCTTATGGTTCCAATTAATGTTGCGCTGGATTGGGATTTTTGTAACCACATGGGAATTTGTGGATATACCATCCCTTTCCTTCTTGTTAAGCATATTTTCAACAGTGCAGGAAGTGGAGTTAGGTTTAACTTCCTGTTCGTTCTTTGTATAAGTGGTGGAGGCAATGCTTTGTTCTGCTTTAAAAGAAGGGGATACCTCATGTGTTTCTTCCTCTATTGTACACTTGATTGAGGCATTGCATCCTTCTTCTTCATTGGTGCAGGGTTTTGACTTTTCTTCTGGTTCCATCTTTTTGGTCTGTTTTTTATTTTTCTTACATCTCCTTTTTTTGGTCTTTTCCTTCTGAATGATGATGGAGGGGTTGATTTTCTGTTCCTCCTTGTCAAAGACATTAGAGTCAGGTGCAGCTGTGTGTTTATCCTTTGCGCAGATTGATACACTCTTCATCCTTTGCGCAAATGGAGTCAGGTTCTTTACACACTTCATCTTTTCTGGAGATGGAGTCGGGCTCTCTATACTCTTCATCCTTTGCGCAAATGGAGTCAGGTTCTCTACACTCTTCATTTTGTCTGGAGATGGAGTCGGGCTCTCTATACTCTTCATCCTTTGTGCAAATGGAGTGAGGTTCTCTACACCCTTCATCTTTTCTGGAGATGGAGTCGGGCTCTCTATACTCTTTATCCTTTGCGCAAATGGAGTCAGGTTCTTTACATGCTTCATCTTATCTGGAGATGGAGTCAGGCTCTCTATACTCTTCATCCTTTGAGCAATCGTTTGAGCTGTTGCCTATTTCCTACTCTGCTTGACAAGGAATTGAGGTCTCATTTGTAGTGCCCTTGCTAATATCCTGCTCTGGTATGCAAGTAACAGAGGGTTCATGTCTCTCCTCCTCTTTGATACAGGTGTTCGAGACTTTAGTGATCTCTTCTTCTTTGCTGCAAACTTGTACAGTTACTTCAGAATTATCTGTGCTGCTCTGTTTTCTGTTTTTATTATGCTTTGGAAAACAAATAAATTGAATATTTGTATGATACATGTTTTTCTTAAAGGATTAAGAAGTCGCCTAAAAAAAGAAATGTTTCCAGTAAACGCCATGGTATAACCAAAGCCTAAAGGGGGAAATATAGATGTTTCAATGAATTAATTATATTAATGTGAAAAAAAAGTCCTACAAAAGCTACTGATTCCTTTGCTTGCTAGTGTAATGAAGCATAACAACTATACCCAATGGTTTGCTGCATCCCTATATACCAACACCTAAAAATATTATTCGAGTATGAATTATAAAGAATTTTGGTTCTAAATAGCAGTATTTCCCACTCTCTCCTCATCTCTGCCAGCCACCATATCTGAATATAATGTCAAAGTTGGCTGCAAAATTTGCATTATTTTGATAAAATGGAGTCATTCTGTAGCAGCATGAGGGCCCATTGACACCTGGGCCCACTGGGAGTTTTCCTGGTATCCCGGTGGGCCAGTCCAACACTGTATGTAAAATACAAATGATGTGTTTTGAAATGCATATGACCTTAAATAAGCATTTTAGGCAGACTAGGATGCAGTATCAATAAGTTTTACAGTGCAGTAGATAATATGACAGGTAGTTCACCGATTTTCTCTGCCTTACTGTTACCTGTCATACCAGCTAACTACTACAGTCAAATTGGTCATTACACTCCAGTTCCAGACCTTCTTCTGTGGTCAGTATTTAGGAATGTTTGCTACTATCCCTTCATCACATGAGAGGCTTGAGAATCAAGGTTTCTGAGACAAGAATGATGATGTCCTCTGAAAACATGAAATGGGTCTGTTTAGCCGCATCTGGATATACACTTAGAAAAGAAAAGATAGGATGAATTGAGAGGACCGATCAGCACAATCCCAGAAAAAATGGCGGGTGCTAATTCCTTCTCTCTTTCATTTGTGCAAGCTGAAAATATCTCATACCTTCCAAAACAGAAGCTTAAAATAAGAGTGTAATGGAGACCCCAGACTGAAAGTACATAACGGTGTAATGTTCAGTGTGTTTCTGTGGGTTTTTGCACTGTATATATAATACATTTAATACATATAATACATTTTATGCAGTATTTTATGCAGTTATTAATAGGTCACAAACATCTTACTTTTTTAAGGGACCCCCCAATGATCTTAACTTAAAAGTATTAAAAAATGTGTAGACATTTAGGACCATGCATCCAATGGATGTCAGTTACACCCAGGCATACCTGATCTGGCATGTGCTCAAAGGGGTTGTTCACCTTTGAGATAACTTTTGGGGGCCGATTCACTAAGGGTCGAATATCGAGGGTTAATTAACCCTCGATAGTCGACTGGGAATTAAAATCCTTCGACTTCGAATATCGAAGTCGAAGGATTTAGCGCAGATAGTACGATCGAACGATCGAACGGAATATCCTTCGATCAAAAAAACTTAGGAAAGCCTATGGGGACCTTCCCCATAGGCTAACATTGAGTTCGGTAGGTTTTAGATGGCGAACTAGGGGGTCGAAGTTTTTTTTAAAGAGACAGTACTTTGATTATCGAATGGTCGAATAGCCGAACGATTTTTACTTCGAATCCTTCGATTCGAAGTCGAAGTCGTAGTCAAAGGTTGAAGTAGCCCATTCGATGGTCGAAGTAGCCCAAAAAACACTTCGAAATTCAAAGTTTTTTTACTTCGAATCCTTCACTCGAAGTTAGTGGATCGGCCCCTTAGTATGGCATAGAGAGGGATATTCTGAGACAATTTGCAATTGGTTTTCATTTTTTAAAATGTAAGGTTTTTGAGTTATTTCCCCTTTTTTTCAGCAGCTCTCCAGTTTGCATTATTATATTATAACAATCTGGTAACTAGGGTCCAAATTACCCTAGCAACCATTCATTAATTTGAATAAGAGACTGGACTATGAATAGGAGAGGCCCTTACTAGAAAGATGAGAAATAAAAAGTAGCAATACCAAAACATTTGTAGCCTTACAGAGCATTTGCTTTTTAAAAGGGGTCAGCGACGCCCATATGAAAGCTGCAAAGAGTCAGAAGAAAAAGGCAAATAATTATAAAAAATAAATAATGAAAACCAATCGAAAAATTGCTTAGAATTTGCCATACTATTACATACTAAAAGTTAGCTTAAAGGTGAACCACCCCTTTAAGGACTGCCTAAATAAAGGGGTGTGTGCAATCTGCCTTTTATTTTCTTCAGAGCTTTTTGCGTAGCACTGATTAGCCCTTAAGCTGCACAAATCTATTTAAGCCCCCCTTTCCGAAAGTTGGAAGTGACATCAGTATCAGGAGCTTGAAGTGCCATCACTAATTTTTAAAAGTGTTATAGCTACAACACCTGCAACCTACCTGACTACCTCTGTTGGGAACCCACAGACCGTCTGCACAGTCAGAACATCTGGGTTTTCCCACATTAATCCTGATTGTTTTGCAGATATTTCACAGGTACCTGACCCTCTACTAACTCTAACGCAATAGAAAACAGAAATTTTCTAACCTATCCCATCGTCCAAAAGACCGATCTCCGCCGGACGAAAAATGTCTGGACTCTCCACACACGGTTCGAAAATCGTACGAATCCACAATTCCTACAATCGGATATTTGCGTCTATGGCCAGCTTTACTGTTGGGCAGCGTGCACCTCCGCAAGATTTCCATGATCTCGTCAACCTGCATAAACGTGCCCTGTGAGGATAAAAGAATGGATTTGTGGAAGTTGTAGTTTCATCATCAATATGACATAAAAGCCTTAGACATCTGTTTCATCAATTATTTTAATTATGGATCACTTGTTTTAAAATGGCTAATTCTTGGAAACTTTCCATGTTGCTGCTGTCAGGAATTGTGTCCCTCCAGGGCTAGTACAAGTGCAACATTTGGGGTTCCCTATGACAACATAATGACACCTAATTCAGAGTCCTAATCAGAGCTGCCAATGGGTGGTACTGCATTCAGGCGCCCTATGGTAGATAAAGCCATTTATATAGGCTTCTCTGATAAGGCTTACTTAATTTTTGCCTTTCCTTCTCCTTTAATGGGTCATAAAAGGGGCATACTTGCAAAACAGTGGATCGTGTTTGGGTGGAATATGGGTAAGGGTTTAGTATAATGGCTTGTATAGGGTGCTCCAGGGGTGTGTCCATGCTTCAACATGTCTTATTATTTTCACTGGGGTTCCAGGTGACCAATGGGATAATTGGGGGAGGAGAGTCCTCCTGTTAACTTTGTTGCATGGGGTCCCGTGATTCCGAATGACAGCCCTGGTCCCAGTAATGATGGGGGCCACCAAAATGTACAGAAGCAGCTAACCACTTCTTGGTTCTGACTATGCAGCCCTGTCCTTTCATTGTTCTCAGTGTGCTGCTCCAGGGTAATGTGTACTCTTGCACTCAGTGGCAGCACATTGTACATTCACTACGCCAATTGGTGGCCCAGCTGGAGCATCAAAGTCAAGAACTGCTTGTGATGACATCACTGCTGGCTACAGGAAGCAGCACATCTGCTGGCCCTTTAAAAAGAAAGGTAACAACTGCATAGTGTTAGCTAGAAACATAACTACATATTAACCTGGAAGCAAATGGGGGGAGGAAGCAGCTTCATTAAGACCACTGCAGCTGGGGGGACTGGGAATACACCACCAGGAACAGGGTGGAGTCCAGGTGCTATGAAACAGAAAAACATGTTTTTAGTTGGAAATAAAACTGGATGTTCTTCACTCAAATTATATGCAGTTGCCTTTGGCTTTCATGCACATTCAACAAACCCAATTTTTGAAAGGGTTGAGCTCTTCTACCTGCAAACCTTACACTGCTGACTTCCGGTTTTATAGGCACTCGTCTGCTTGCCCCTTCCCTTTTGTGACTTTATTGGCGGGGCAGGTCTATAAAAAGATGGGGCAAGCTGGGTCACCCATGGGTGCAGGCAAGGCGTGAAGACAAACACAGGAACTTCTGGACACAGTGGCGTAACTAGATATTACTGGGCCCGCAGCAAATTATTTTTCAGGCCCCCAAAATGTCTAGAGGTTGACTTGTTTTAACAATATTTATTGAAACTGTATATGAATTAGGGCCTCATGGGCCCCTATACCTCCAGGCCCCCCTGTAGTCGCAGGGTCTGCTTCCTCTGTAGTTCCACCCCTGATTCTGCTACATTTACTACAACATGGCAGGTAGGTGTGGCCTGACCCATTATTGCTCTCAGCTTAGACAGGAAGAGGAACAGGAGTGAATCATAAAACAATGGCAAAACAGCAGGAATGCCCTTAACCAAAATGGCCACACAAGCAGATTACTACAATAAGAATAGCCATAGCACCTAAAATGATCATATTTATGTTTTGCATACTTTTCTTTCCCTACAATAATTATCAGTGCAGCATTATATTATTTCTCGGCCATTTGTAAAAACTTCCAATTATGAACCTGTAGTGTTTAACAGCAGCTCTTTTAGGAAATGTTTGTTCATGTTTATTACTATGCAGCACAGGGGACATTAGAGGGCGCCTCTATAGCAGGCCAGATACTATGCCTTATGGACGATGCAGCCATGTGGAGCAGAGCTGGCCACTTCTCATCTTGTTTGTTGTATGGTAATAAGCTTTGTTCTTATTGGTTCATGAATGTGACTGACAGTGCTTCACAGAATGGTTATTTCTGTTTTGTGAAACTGAGCTTTCATTTTGTGGAAAGAATGAATTCTGTACTATAAAATCTCGCTTTCTGTCACAAATATCTATTTTGTCATTCAAATCTAGCTTGACATGCACTAGTTACACTATTATATATTATGTCCAAGTTTTTTTTTACATAATACATTTTGTAAGTAACTTTACCAATAAGCAGTCCATTATATAGTCAATAAAGTACCCCCTCTTGTAAAATATAAGGATATTATAAGTTACCGAGGAGTTTCATGACCATACAAAAACACGAGGCCGAAGGCCGAGTGTTTTTATACAGGTCATGGAACTCCGAGGTAACTTCTAATATCCTCATATTTTACAACTTAGGGTACTTTATTTATTATAATACACAACTTTCAGTGAGTCATGTGACAGAAATGACATCACAACTCACCGTTTATAACTGATGACATCAGAACTCACCATTTATAAGGATATAATTTACAGGATATTCATGGCTTTTGTGTATTATATGGAGTTATACATTTGTGAGACAGATTGCTTGTTAAAATGTACTGAACGGCGTTTGTGATATAATGACATCCTTTTGTGCACTAACCAGATTTTGTTCTCATTCTTTAATAGAAATAAGTATTTTGTATATTTTTTTATATATACCATGAGAGACATGAATTCTGTGTATTAGGGATAGTTTTGTATACAGAATGTATTTGGGACAAACAACACCCCATAGAATGTGGGGGTTGATTGAGTTCAGAACTCAATGGGTTGGTTAGGAGGTGAGAATTAATGGGTGGCTGACAAGACTGGCACCTCAGGGTTAAGTATCCGCCCCGGAAAGTAAATTTGTTTTTGGGGAGGAGAAGGGTTCCAGGCAGCTGACAGCACTATTTGCATTGTGCTATAGGGATATTAAGGCTTATGGTTGTTAAAATGGTAATTATTGGTTATACAAACATCCATGTGGTGCTATGTTATTTATGATATTCTATTTGTTGTTTATGGAAAAATTTACTGAAAACTTTACTCTTATACTAAATATTCTGTTGGATAAAAAGTCGGTGTTCAGTGTTTTTTTGGGGGGGTTGGTTAAGATGAGTTGGCGGGTGGGTAGTTGACATGGGCTGGGCAAGTTCCGATAATGCCTCTGTCTTATTTCCACGTATACTGTATGTTAATTCATCCCCAGCACACAATAAAGATAATCAACTTTAATCAAATTGCCAATGGCATCAGTGCACACATAGGGTGGATTTTGGTGCAAAAACAGAAATGTATGCCAAAATCTAGTGTGTGCACAGGTTAATGCCAGTGCAGTCCATGCATAATAAAGGGAAAGCAGAGGATTGACATTTTGACTGTAGCCTAAAAGGGCTGAGCACATGCAACCCATGCAGGGATTCTGCAAACTAACTTGGTTCTGTTTTCTTCTTTGGCTTGGAAAGTGACTTTAAAGAGCAACTCTAAAATGCATACTTAATGTCTCTAAAGGTCAGAAGAACATTCATATTGCTGAAAATAAGTACCATGTATTTAATGTCTGCTTTATACATAATCAGTATTCTAAAGCATATAAGTATGCCCTGATGGGACCGAAACGTCACGTTGCCTGCACATGCACGTTTAATAAATGTATTTTTTTTTACAAGAAATCCCGGTGTTGCTGGTCTACTTTTGAGTATATTTGTGTGTATATATATATATATATATATATATATATATATACACAGATATGGGACCTGTTATCCAGATTGCACGGGACCTGGGGTCATCCAGATAATGAATATTTCCATAATTTGATTCTTCATATCTTAAGGGGCATATTTATCAAGGGTCAAAATTTGAATTAAAAAAACTTCGAAAGACCAACCGAAATGACCTGGTTTTTTTTTGGTCGAATAGGCCAGTTTTCGATGGAATAGGTTTATATACGGCTGAATTTGAACCGAATTCGATTTGTTTTCCCAAAAAAAAACACTTTGATTTTTCAAAGTCCTCCAATTGAGTCCAAATAGGTTCTATGAGGCCCCCTCATAGGCTAAAACAGCATTTCGGCAGGTTTTAGAGGACGAATGGTCAAAGCCGAATGTTTAAACAGACAATACATGATTAATTTCGATATCCGAATTTTTTTAAAAATTCAAATCAAATTTGGACTATTCCCTATTCGAAGTACACAAAAAATAGCTCGAAATTCAAATTCTTTTCATTCAAAAATTCACCTTGACCTTTGAAAAATCTGCCCCTAAGTCTACTAGAAAATCCTTTAAACATTAAAGAAACCCAAGAGGCTGCTTTTGCTTCCCACAAGGATTAATTTTATCTTAGTTGGGATCAAGTACAAGGCACTGTTTTATTATTACAGAGAAAAAGGAAATTACTTTTTAAAATCTGGATTATTTGGATAAAATGGAGTCTATGGGAGAAGGGCTTTCCATAATTCAGTGCTTTCTGGAGAATGGATTTCCTGATAACGGGTTCCATGCCTATATATGTAACATATGGTTATACTATGGAATAAAAGGACAAGAAGGATTGGAGTGCGCATCATTTGTGAACAATTATATATATATATATAGATATATAGATAGATATATAGATATGTATATATATCTATATATCTATATAGATAGATAGATAGATAGATAGATAGATAGATAGATAGATAGATATAGATATATATAGAGATAGATAGATATATATATATATATATATATATAAAAGATACACCGGACTGCAAGCACGTAAGGGAATTCGAGATTTTCTCCCCAAAATCCAATATCTTCGCGGCTATTCTGTGGGTACCCAACCTGGTGCATGACTCTACTTCATGTTAATGCCAAGTATCTCAGATTCCCAAACTTTTTGATGTCAAAAGCAAATTTCAGTTTTAGGATTTATTCACCTAAAAATTCAGGTAACAGGTGGGTCTTACCTCTTCACCACCTTGGCCATCCCTTTGATTATGCCCCCTGAGTTCTTGTATTCTAGTGTTTAACTGCTAAATCAGTTTTTTTGTTTTTCCACTATCCTGCTTGTAACATGGGCAGTTCAAAACATATTTGATGTATTTTAAAAATGATCAAAGACCTAAACTAAATAAAATAAATAAATGTTGGGCTCTCCATATAGGCTCATAATAAAAGCTGCACCCCTTTGGCTACAGGTCACATGATATAATGAACCTTGTCCAAACCCTGAATTTGCCATTCACAGTAACCTGATGAGATGAATATAGATACATTCAAGCATTATGAGACAGTAAGATGAAAATTAATCAATATGGTGTTTAAATAACTGTAAACACTTGATTAGAAATTTGCTTTTACAAGTGCACTTTGTTTTTTCGAAGCATTTGCGCATTAAATATCCTTGTGTCCTTATTGAATTTTGCTGTGAATAAATAAAGATGTAATATGTGCAGGTGCAGCAGTTGTTCTCAAAGAGGATAAATGAGAAGCAAGAAGCATTTGTAAGGTAAATGGACACTGTTCTTTACTGACATCTGCACTTTAAATATTATATTAATCCTAAAAGATCTTTACTACATGTTGGTAATTTATCTACAACCTGAGTTGAAATCAATAACCTGTTTTCTGGTGTTTTGTAATGCATTAGCTGGTTGCCCAGAAGTCAATTCTTAATGTAGTACCTGGCATATAAAAATTAAATATCTAGCCCCCCATCAAATGGCAGGTTATCAGTCAGACACCAATAGCATTTATTTATACAGGTATGAGATCTGTTATCCAGAATGCACAGGACCTGGGGTTTTCTGGATATGAGATATTTCTGTAATTTGGATCTCCATACTAACTTAAACATTTAATAAACCCACTAGGATTGTTTTGCCACCAATAAAGATGAATTATATCCTGGAAGGATCAAGTACAAGTACTGTTTTATTATTACAAAGAAAAAGGAAATCATTAAAAAATGTTTTATATTTTTTGATTTAAATGGAGTCTATGGGAGATGACATTCCTGTAATTCAAAGCTTTCTGGATAACGGGTTTCCAGATAAAGGATCCCATACCTGTATATATAATTTTTAGAAGACTCTGTACTGCTACGCATGCATATATACAGTATATTAAAAGGAAGTTGCTACTTTGAAAGCTCAGCCAATGCTAAAAGAAACTCCAAAGAATTAAAAGGGGTTGCCAAACTTTTTCATATGACTGTATATTGTTTAATAATTAATATCAAGCATGCATATTTTGCTTTGTAAACAATGGATATTTAAGAAGATAAATAAACAGACCAGAGCATTCATAGTACAACAAAATATAATAAAAAACACAAAGGCCCAGATTCAGTTCACAGAGAAGCAGCTACATATTACAAACATATTAACTTGTAAGAACTTGGTGTATATACTCATATCCTTCAGTGCCAGAAGATTTTGCTCCAATGTCCCTGCAACTCTGAGTACGTATTGTAGTATCAGAAAAAAAACATTCATATGGGAATCCCTTTATAAAGGATAAATATTGAATTAGGGACTGATTTATACAATCATCGTGTGTAGGTAACAGGGGCATAACTACAGAAGAAGCAGACCCTGCGGTTGCAGGGGGGCCCAGGAGTGTAGAGGGCCCAGTGTGTCCCTAATTGATATACAATTTCAATATGTCTTGGTAAAATAGGTCAACTTACCAATGGTTTGGGGCCCTAAATTAAATTTGCTGTGGGGCCTGGTAACATCTCATAACATCTCATACGTCAGTACAACACTGTCCTTTCTCTGAATACAACATGGTAGGATTATGGATAACTAAAAAAAAAGTGATGTCCTGGGTTTATATAATGTTTAAATATTTTTTTAGCAGACATGTATGGAGATCCAAATTACGGAAAGACCCCTTATCTTATCAGTAATTACACCCCCTACCAATTCACTGAGAGCAGAATATAATAAATTCACAAAGGGCTGACTGGCATGAGACGCCAGTTCTTTCTAACAGTTTGCAAAAGTTTTCTTCCTACTATGGGGCAGATTCAAAGTGTGAAATGTTTAAATTCCACCACTTTCTATTGATTCCCATGGGATTTTTAGAGTCATATTTAGCAATGAGTGCACCATTTGATAAATACACCTTGAAAAATCTCATAGGAATGAATAGAAGGTGGTGGAATTTTACTGTGGTAAATTCTAATTACACACTTTCATAAATCTGCCCCCGAGTGTATGCTTTGCCATTAGTGATGGAAGAATTTATTCTCCAAGCGCGAATTTGAGGCAAATTTGCGCGATTCGCCACCGGCGAATAAATTCTCGAAACGCTGGCGAAAATTAGATGGTGTAAAAAAAAAGTCAAACAGACGCCGGCCTCAAAAAAAACGAACGCCGGCGTCAAAAACGAGACGCTGGCGTCTCAACTATTTTGGCGATTCGAAGCGGCGCAAATTCGTCCGTCACTATTTGCCATGTCATTAATCCCTTTCTCTTCCAGCTGACCCAAAACTACTCCATATACTCCAAATTATCTCCATCCCTGTCCATTAAGATTGTAAGCTCTTGCAAGTAGGGTCCTGCAAACCTACAAATGTAATTTTACTTTGTCATAGAACTATTGAAATAAATTCCATAATTTGGAGTAGCTGTACAATTTATTGTTGAATATGATTCCTGGTTAGCCACTTGGGGATATTGTAAAGTTTATACACAATTTCTCATGTTGTGTTTTGCCACACAGAACACAGACACTATACTGGTTGTTTACAAATGAAATATGCTAAGGAAATGAATCATTAGTTATTTAGCTCAAAATATTGCAAGTATTGAACCTGTTATTCAGAATGCTTGGGACCTCAGGTTTTCTGGATAACATAGAGGGTTTTTTTTTGGATTTCCAAAATCTGGATCTTTATACTCTAACTTAAAGGGGATGTTGACATTTAAATCAACTTTTAGCATGATGTAGAGAGTGATATTCTGAAACAATTTGCAATAGGTTTTCATTTTGCATTATTTGTGGTTTTTGAGTTATTTAACTTTTTATTCAGCAGCTCTCCAGTTTGCAATTTCAACAGTTTGGTTGCTAGGGTCCAAAAATGATTTGCATAAGGCCTAAATAGAAGTAACAATAACAATACAGCCTTACAGAGCATTAGTTTTTTAGTTGGGGTCAGTGGCCCCCATCTGAAAGCTGGAAAGAATCAGAAGAAGAAGGCAAATAATTCAAAAACTATAAAAAAAAGAAAAAATGAAGGTCAGTTGAATAATTGCTTAGAATTAGCCGTTCTATAGAAATGCTAAAAGTTATCTTAAAGGTGAAACATTAAATAAACCCAACAGGATTGTTTTGTTTCCAATAAGGATTAATTATATGTTAGTTTGGATCAAGTACAAGGTACTGTTTTATTATTACAGGGAAAAAAGTAATACTCTTTCTGGATAACAGGTTTCTGGAAAACTGATCCCATACCACTACCGCCCAACTGTCCCATTTTTAGAGGGACAGTCCCTCTTTTGACAGCTCATCCGGCAGTCTCTCATTTGTACTGGAAAGTCCCGTTTTCTCTGCACTGAACAGCTGGAAAAGAAACAAAGTTTCTAACTTAATTGGCTTTTGGCAGAGAGCCCAGCAGCCACAGCAGAAGATAAGATTCATTTGTAACAGGTCCCTTGGGAAAAATTAGACTTGCAGCTTAAAGGGCAATTCACCTTCATTTGCAAAACTTTAAAAACGCAGAAATATGTTCAAACTTTCATAACTTGTCAAATTTTGTAAAATTAACATGGTAATTAGGGGTGTGGTCAACTTTTTTGTCCCTCTTTTTATTTCCAAAATGTTGGGAGGTATGGCCATACCTGTACTTTTTTTTATTTTCCTCTTACATTTCTAGCAACAGGTTCCAGGTATTCAGAATTATTATCTCTTCTTTTTCACATCAATCAATCATCAAACATCCCCCCAGGGGCATAACTATAGAGAAAGCAGACCCCCAAGTTGCAGGGGGGCCCAGGGGAAAAGGGGTCTGCTTTCTCTATAGCTAACAAGAAACCCCCCCTTCCCCAGCCGCTCTCTAACCTGCAGCAGGGAAGCAGAGCGCAAGTCGGCATGGGGTGGAGAGTGGGTGGGGCTGGGTGTGGAATGGGTGGAGTCAGGTGATGAGTGGGTGGAGTCAGGTAGAAGGATTGTGATCAGAGTGTGCTGGCTTAGTTATGCCACTGACCCCTCCCCCAGACATCAGAAACTAAAATTTTAAATTCACTGGGGCTCATTTATAAACACTGGGAAAATTTGCTCCTGGGCAGTAACCCATGGCAACCAATAAAATGGTGGCTTTCATTGTTCCACCTGCAGCTGGCTGAAAGAAGGCAGTCACTGATTGATTGCAATTGGTTACTGCCCATGTGCAAATTTGCCCAGTGTTTATAAATGAGCCCACTGTGTATTAATATTTAGGCTGATGACTTTTTTATGCAAACAAGCACACTTGTTTACAGATGTATCATGGTTTTAAGTAAAGTAGAAAAAAAGCACATCCCTTGTTTTAATTAGCAAACAACATTACCTTGATTTTAGTCTTTGTTACATTCCTTGTCGTGGTTAATAAATCTTTGGAAACATGAAAGACAATCCGCAGACTAATTAGTTGGCTTTATTCATGCCTCGTGATTCTCTGAGTGACTTTCTCTTGGGGTGCATTTTTTTTACTTTGTGTAATTTTAAATTATTGAATGCATTATTTACATTTTTATTTACATTTTTGAAGCAATGTTCTTCTCAATTCACCAAGGCAGCAAAAGAGCAAGTTGTCTGGATTTGAAATGAGAGCAACTCTCTCTCTCTACATGTATACCATCAAAGTTTTTAATTAATGATTCAGATCCTGTAAGACCGTAACAGTTCGGGAATAATGTTTATCAAGTTGAAAAGCACTGTTAAAAATAGCTCTGGTTATTATATCATCATTAGATGTCCTTATTAATAAATTACATTGTAGTTGAAGCATTTTAACTCTGCAATAGTGTATACAGATGAAGCCACTTGGATTTGTGAGATAAATGCGTCATGACTCATGGTTAATTGAAGAAACTGCGTTATCTAAAGTCATCTTAACTCATTTAATGCATTTAACCTTTCCATTAGCATACCAAAGCACCATTGTGAACAATGGTGAATGCTTTAATTAGATGGGATGTTGTGACGCAGTTTTCTGTGTTAAATGAGATAAATGGGATATCTGTGTTTAGTTATTCTGTGTCAAACAGACAAACCAAAGTGGCTGCATCTGTACATTGCTCTTCCTTTTTAGAGAAGCACCATCCCACTACAACTGTTCTTTATATAAACAAAAAGATCCAAATTTCTTGCAGACATGGCGCCAGGACACATCAGAATCCATTGGTTGATGTGGAAGGTCTTGTAATAATGATGTCTGCATTTTTCCTACTTCTTCTGGAGCAACAGACACTGGTGAAATTCTAGTGTGTATTCACAGAAAGTTTTGTCACTGGCTAAACCATGACTTTCACCTTGAAGCTGTACCAGGTAATAATGTTCGCTCATCGCTACTGTTCTTTGGTCTAGGTCTGCCTTCACTGCTGCTGTCTGTGGCACTCCTGCTGCCACTATCTCTAATGGCCTGCCTGATGCTGTTGACTCTTGCAACCCAAATCTTGACTTATTTGGCTAAGGCAGTTACCTGTCCAGACTGAAGCACTGAACTACGAATACACCAATTAGACTGCTCCCAGCTTCCCCCTCCTGCGCTGCTCTGTGTATTCCTTGCTGGGTGCTCAGTCTGCAGCGTCCCCACCGCTTGTCACACACCAAACCAAAAAGAATGACGGCACTCCATTCAAGGAAAAAGCTGGTTTATTACAGACCCCACAGCCCTACGCGTTTCGGGACTCAATCCCTTAATCATAGGCAATCTAGGTAGATTTTTTTTTATTTTTTGTGGTTTCACAATTGCCAAAGACTCTCCAAAAATAAAAAAAATTGCCAGTGCTGCCATTTTTTATGTGGTTCCTAATGCCAGCAAATAAAGGGAAAGAATTTTCAGGAACATTGACTCTGAATTGATCACATGCTGTTGTTCCCTAGCCCTAACACGTATAAGACTTATTAGATAAAATGATTTTAAAAGTGAATTTCAGATTATCATCTGAATGGACATTATCCTTTAACTCATGAGTAAATATTTCACTTTACCGTATCTTGTAGTGAATGTGCATGGTGGGTGGGTTCAGTTCTCTAATGAAACATGATTGTTCATAACATTATAAATATTTTGGGTGCAGGGGTTTTGTAACTTGTGTCCACATTCAAAAGGGTATACTTTAGAGGAAGCTTTTGCAGAAGATAAGGCATTTCCATAAATTACTATTTTAACGCAAAAATATTTTTTTTTACCAATGAAAGTAAATTCATTTCCAAGCAACTTTCCAGTATATACAGGTATTGGACCTGTTATCATGAATGCTCGGTACCTGGGGTTATACAGGTAATGGATCTTTCTGTAATTTGGATCTTCATACCTTAAGTCTACTGGAAAATCATGTAAGCATTAAATAAACCCAAAAGGCTGGTTTTGCTTCCATTAAGGACTAATTATATCTTAGTTCGGATAAAGAACAATGTACTGGTTTATTTTTATAGGGAAAAAGGAAATCATATTTAAAAATTTGGATTATTTGTATAAAATTGTGTCTATGTCAGACGGCCGTTCTGTAATTTGGAGCTTTTTGGATGAGTTTCCAGATAACACATCCCATACCTATATTTATTAAATATTTTGAGTGGTTATTTATTAAAGTAACTCCAATTGAAAGCAGTATTTGTGGGATTTTTATATTTTATATTTTTTGGGTTTACATCCCCTTTAACGTAATGTCTAATTTAGTTGATACAAATAGATAGAAAAAGACCTCATGCTGAGTTGATTTGTGAATCAGCTGTGGCATAATGTTCTTTTATTTAAAACCTACTTTCACTATCAGTTCCACAAGTCCCAACAGACCAATTTATACCTGGCTATTTATACAATGATGTGCTATGAAGCAAATTATCTGTTCTTTTGCAATTGCATTTCGCCTTCCTCAGCTATTTTATACAGCCCATAGCATTCTCCTAGCAAGTCCTTCTTACAACAAAATTGGTCTGTTTAAAAGGGATACAAATAGGCAACCATTGCAATTCACTGACACATTAAATAAACGTCCATTTATCTCTACCTTCAGAATAAAGCTGAACCTCATATTTGGTACCATGCATGCCAAAAGTGTATCCATTGCTTTTAGTTATGGACTAGTAGATACCACAACTCTTTCAAAAGATTTCAACAGAAAGGTGATTCAACCTAAAACCAAATTGCTTCCCTATTAGTAATATCTGTGTTCTGTAGCGAAATGAAGGAACAAAATGATAAAAAGAAAGAAGAGAACATGTCTTCTGGGCTGTGAAAAACATTTGAAATCCTTTTTTTGGCAGTACTTTCTACAGCATAATTAGACAGCAGCATACACAGGGTGCACTGAACACCACTGAACTTCTGAAGATCCAGTAAACCTGGGACACTCCTACAGAATAGGAAAACCTGGTAATTAACTGCACTTGTCTCTCCCCGTTAAAGGGTGCCAAGGAATAAACATCAGGGAATCCCGCTAGGAAATAAACTCCTAAAATATAGAGATAGCAACAATGCATTTAGGCACAGTAGGGCACATGTATCAATACTAGACAAATGTATACCAGGGCGGTTTCCCATGGCAACAAAATAATATTCTTGCTTTAAGCGCCCTACCTTTAGCTAATCCATTATTGGATGCTATTAGTTTGCATCCAGGTGCAATTTCGCCCAGGATTGAAAAAGGAGCCGAGTGAGAGCCGGAATTTTTCTGACCTACGTGGTGGTGGGATGATAATGGAAGCCAGTCTTAATCAGTCCATGTTTAAACCACACCCATGTTATCACAGACCATGTCCACATTAATGGTGGTACCACACCAAAAAACCAAATGGTTCGTGCTCACTGCAGGGATATCACTCATCACTTATATGTGAAAAAGTTAAGTCATACCCTTAAATCCATATGACCCATACTCCCCTGTGGATAACACAGCATCCCCTAATTTTTGAGTTTGGCATACACAAGGGCATAGGACAGGCAGAGTATGGCACACCCAGGGAGCATAGGGCAGGCAGAGTATGGCACACACAGGGAGCATAGGGCAGGCAAAATATGGCACACTCATGGAGCACAGGGAACAGTAATGGTGTTATAGGTGTGAACAATGCATGGGGGTGTGACTGTGAACAATGAGGACTTTACTCTCTAAATTTGAGGTGTAAACAATGTAGGGCCAGTTTATATCTGCAGTGATACCTTTTAAAGCTCACACAAGGTAAGCAGACACAGCAGGCAGACTTTCATGTGGGGGGACAGTGACCCCGGTCACGGTCCGCCAGTTGGACAGCACTATTTTAAGGATCCCTGAACCCAACAACTGCCTGGGCCAAGTTACACGTAAAGGGATCACTTGTGCCTATAAACATTCACTGCTGGTTCACTGCACACAATTGCAGGGGCATGTAAGTGTACACCTACAACCCCTTAAGGTGGCCATAGATATAAAAAATTTTTGAATACAGACATTTAGAGCTGAGTCGTCAGATATACAGGTAGAAACAATAGAATTTTACCTGTATCTGATTATTTAGCAGTAAACACTGGCTGATGTTTGGACACCTTCAAAATTTTCCAGCCTGCCCAATTGGCGAGCCAACCAATAAAAAAGTCTTATTTCATGCACGCACCAAATTTCATATGATAATATCTTTGTGTCTATGGCCACTTTTATAGTAAAAACTGTCCCTTCCTGATTTTCTGATTTCCATGTAATTTACTATTATTTGTACTGATGCAAACTGTAGTGTCTGATTCTGGAAAATAATGTTAGCGGGTAGGAAACACAACATATCATGTCAATTTTTGCACATATTTACATACATCAGTTAACACAAAACTATCAATAGCAAGCAAACCATGCGTATCTTTGTGTATTGATTTATTTTAACACCTTTTATTTTCATATTGTTTTTTATGCAAAAAATGCACAAAAAAGCTTCATGTCTAAAATGATTGTTAAAACACTTGCTACAACAAGCAAGGAGACGACTATTTGCTCATACCTTAATGGTGGCATGAAATACAGCTGTAAAAAGTTATTTATTTTGTAGTATTGATAAGAAGATTCTATATTCCTTTGTGATGTTATATAGTGTAGTAGATTTCAAGTGCATATTGCAGACAGATTAGACTGTCTCACTTATTCAACATGTGAAAGAAATGGGCTTCTGTCCTCAATATGTATGCTAAATCTATATCTCTTAGTATATACATTTATCTCATATTAAGCTCCACTGAGAGGCTTTCCACTAGGTTGGTATATGATTCTTTAAGATTATAATCTCAATTAAAAGACCAGAACGACCACAATGAAAAAATATAGGTATATATACTTATATTTACTCAAGTGTGCATCTGATCAACCAGCTCCTACAAATAAACACTTTGTTCCTGTTTTATATAAAAAAAGGTTTTCGTTTATCATTTCTCTAGAGTGCCGTGAATAGTGCCTGTTGATCTCACTGATTACTTATAAAAGCCATTGATTGAGTGCTGAGTGAAAACACATAGGGAACATTGCTGTAAGTTGCAAATATAGGTGAGCATTCAATATGACACGGCACTTCAATCTTTGTGCCCCCCCCCCAGTTGTATTCTAACGAGAAAAGAAAATGAATGGGATAGAGCTCTAGGGGAGACAGAGGAAGGACAAAGGAAATAAACATTAGGAGAAAATAGGAGAAGGACAGAAGAAGTAAATATAGCAAAATGAAAAGAGTAGAGAAAGTAGAGAGCAGAAGAGAAAAGTTAGAGTGAAAAGGGATTTTAGACACAGCAGCATTTAAAGGGGACCCGTCACCCCAAAAAAATATTCAAAATCCTATTTTATAACATTATTCAAGCATAATTAACTTTAATTACACTATGTAAATAATTGGAATCTTGTTTCCTTTAGTCTGGGAATTCATAATTATAGCAAGCAGGCAGGAGCCATTTTGTGGACACTGTTATTAAGACAAGCCTTACATCATCTCAGAATCTTGTTTGTGCACCAGAATGGGGGACCTGACGTCCATCCCCATTCACTGGCTACACAATTAAATGGTGAAGAGAACAGGGGGAATGCGGGGAGAGCAGTGACATCTTATGCCTAAGGCATAGAGGAGGGGCAGACAATATTTGATTGACAGCTGTAAATGTTGTATGCTTTAATATAAAATAGAAATTGGATTTCATGTTTAATTTGAAAAGGATTTTTATCATACAGCTTTTTGTGGCTGGGTCACAGGTTCACTTTAAGATTAAGGAGTGTCAGCAGAAGAGAAATGGACAGGGTATATAAGAAGGGGGTAAAAGAGAGAGAGAGAAGTGGAGCAAATAAAGAAGGGACTGGCAAGATCCATTGGAAGATCTTAAACTGGAACTGGAACCATTACAAAGGTATGTATGGGGCCTATTTACTAACATTCAAATTTCAATTGTTTTTTCATGAATCTAATTTTTTCTCCAAAAATTTTCATTTCTCTAAAACACAAAAAATTTAAGATTTATAAAGTGTATAGACCATAAAAACTCAAAACATAACTTTGCCATGTAAAAGCTGTTGAGGTCCTATACAAGCTAGTGGAAGCTGGGCTCATCCTCTTTGTCCATCTTTAATCAAATTAAGTCTTCTGTTTTTTTTTACTAGTAACTGCCCAAATAATAATTGCTCAATAATTAGAGGTTTTTTCGAGGTTTCTGTATTTTTATTTGGATTTTTTTTTTTTCATTCATGCTTTTTATATTCGGATTTTTTTATAAATGAAATGGCATTTGTGGTTTTAGAGAAAATGAGTTTATTTGTGGTTTCAAAAACCTCTAAAACCACCAAATGAGAATGCTGATAAATGGGCCTCTATGTGTGTAAACTAAAGGGACCTGACTAAATATATCATAGAGAGAGAGAGAGAGAGAGGTCTGTGCAAATAAAAATGTGAAAATCTCTGCTATAAACAGATCTGATGAGGCTACGTGGAGTTAAAACTTGACGATTTACTAAAAGGTTGCAACATTTCCAAGAGGCATTTTTGGGCCCCATTACTACTATTTTGAATAATACTACATAATGTTTTTAGGGTCATCATGACTTTGAAAGTACCCCCTACAGTTCTACCCCCTGTATCCAGCGTATTAATCTATATAAGAGCAACTGTCTATGTATAATGCTTTGTTAAAAATGGAGTGAAGTATTGGCTGTGAGCAACCAATCAGCAATTAGATTTCAACAGTTAGAATACAAAAGCAAACATCTGATTGGTTGCTATGAGCAACATCACCAGACGTGTTTCACTCCGTTTTTTGCACAACGTGGTAAATAGGCCCCCTAAGTCTCATCCACATACTGAAACGCAGTGGCTACCAGTGTCAGAACTGTTGTGAAAAAATTGTACACTCTTTGCTTAGTTATTTAAGGGATTAACTTTTAATGCAGTAACTCATACCTGAAGTACCAATGTATTTCTCAACTAGAGAAAAAAACTATATAAGCTCTTTATTGTTCTGAAAGCTCATAATTTATCAGTATAATGCCCCTTTAAGTCTTTGTAATGGTAGCAAAGTGCACATTGGGCTGGAAATTAAAAGTGTGAAACCAGGTAATAATGACATCACTCCATTCCTTAGAGGATAATGAGATTGTTTTTTTAGTGCCTGAAATCATTTGTCAGAAATTTATTTTTATCTCTGTCATTTTAGAATGACTGTATTGGGATCCCTGCTGTTGTTATGAAGCTCTGCAAAGCACCACAATGTCCTGGAACATGGGACAGTAAATGTGTGGCAGGAGCTCTTTTTCTGGTTTTTAATATCCTTTTACAACACGTTCTAGCTCAACTGGGAAATGAGCAAGGTAATGTTATTGTGTATGGACTTTGTGCATTGCGTTGCTCTGAAGAAAAAAACAACCTACCATTGGTTTAACCACTACCTCGCCCCTACAATAAAGTGAAGTCTACATAGATAAAAAATGTGATAATTTACCTAATATATGCCTCAAACTTCACTAGATCTCATTTAAAACAACATTTTCAAAGAGGCAGAAAAGAGCACTTTAAATAATCACTATATAGAAAGAAAAATCAGTTCCACTGTTAACTACAAATCTACAGGGCATGCACGCTGATGTGCAGAGCCAAGATCAGGATTCTGTTCTTTGTGGGAGGCAGCACTCTCTTCTCAAACAGGATTTGAATGTGGGGCAGCTGGCTCATAGCAGCATTATATGCTGGGAATCACTGAGCCATTGTTTGCTGGGGTCACTGTACCTTAAAATGCTGGGGTCACTGTTCAGTGTGCTCTCTGAGCACTTTTGTAATTTATATTCATTTTATGTTTTTGGTGTTTTTTTTAGATGCTTGCAGTTTTAGGCTGCCAATACCAGGTGTTCAGCAGTTCTATTTAAAAGTCAGAGTGTAAGTTCAGATCACTGACACTCTGACTTTCTAAGATAGCTGCTGGTCAAACCTTCCTATGAATTCAGGCCAGTTGGCTCATAGCATCAGTATTTGCTGGGCAACCTGCGTCCACCATAGGGTTCCCAAACCCCACCTGGACTCCAGTCCCGATGGCAAACCCCCTCCGGGCCCATTACTAAAATTACAAACTGTTTGTGGTGCCATTACCAACAGCATTTCCCTGTCTAATGTGGTTGGGATGATAGTACTAGTACCAACTAATAACCCATTGCTGTCACCATGTAATTTCATGGGGTCACCTGATAACTGTATATAATGTGATGATGATGTTACTACTGATATCACTACTTATTGATCTAACTATATAATGTATTGGAGATGACATTATTCATTTTTGTCAATTAATAACAACCTGGGATTTCTATTGGCTATTTCTTATCACTATATACTATACTATACTGTCAATACCAAGTTTTCTCACTGTACAATGTGCTGGAATTACCTTTAACGCTGCCCTGAGTGGTTATTATAGTATGTAGGGTAGTGGGATATGGGAAGGCTGGCGGATTTAGGGCAAAGTAGGGATGCACCGAATCCAGGATTCGGTTCGGGATTTGGCCAGGATTCAGCCTTTTTCAGCAGTATTTGGATTCGGTCGAATCCTTCTGCCTGGCAGAACCGAATCGGAATCCTTATTTGGATATGCAAATTAGGGGCGGGAAGGGAGATTGCGCTACTTTTTGTCGCAAAACAAGGAAATAAAAAATGTTTTCCTCTTCTCACCCCTAATTAGCATATGCATATTAGGATTCAGTTCGGTATTAGGCCGAATTTTTCGCGAAGGATTCGGGGGTTCGGCCGAATCCAAATTAGTGGATTCGTTGCATCCCTAGAGCAAAGTGTAATTTACTGTTACAGATAGTTTTGTGTGTCTTTTGTGAAGTATTTTGGGTTGTTGCAAAGCACAATAAAATTGAATCAGTCAAAATAAAACAATGAGCGCATTGGCACACAGGCTGCTTATTGTACACAAACAAGGGAATCCAGATGGCATCTTTGTTTTTTTATTGCAATCACAGGGAATAATACATGCAGG